>NC_067411.1:90614978-91249110 GCF_009764475.1 Pristis pectinata
GCAATATTCCACTTTTGAATCATAACATACAGAGTTCAAATCATACTACAAAACCCTCGGCAAGTTGAAATTTCAGCTCCAGAACCAATTTATTTTCAACATCCATCATAATATTTGGATCCAGTGGATGTGAATGGCTAGCCCCATATCCTATGGGTTGTGGTGTTCCTGACAAACCTAGTGTAAAGGAAAGCCTATCAGTTGGTATAAAATTGGCTACAGCTATAAACAAACAGCTTGCATGCATTCAGTTAGGCTGTTAGTCACCCTCTAGACCTTTCCAACATTTCATACCATTCTCCATGTGCAGTTTATGATGCAAATGAAAAAACACAGCTTCAGGCTACCATATACAGAGCAAAGATTTAATGCAATTTTGCTACCATCATCCATTACCAAGTAGTGCAAGTCAGGTGGAGGAGATAAAGCTAAATCATTCCCAGTAGACATTTCTAGAAAGTAAAGTAACTCATGTCTGTATGTATCTTTAAGAAAAGTGACAATGTGTTATCAAAATACAATACATAATTAGTCAAGCTGTGATTCTATTTTTTTTATATAGGCTATTTTGTATGTATTCTAACCAGAGATAATTTTAACTATATCATTCTTCAGACTGAAGCCAATCAAATTGTAACAACCATGTATATTAATTATGGGCAGGCACATAGTGTAGCGGTTAGCGTAACACTATTACAGTGCCAGCAACCCGGGTTCAATTCCGGCCACCGCCTGTAAGGAGTTTGTACGTTCTCCGTGTCTGCGTGGGTTTCCTCCGGGTGCTCCGGTTTCCTCCCACATTCTAAAGACGTACGGGTTAGGAAGTAGTGGGCATGCTATGTTGGCGCCGGAAGCGTGGCGACACTTGTGGGCTGCCCCCAGAACACTCTATGCAAAAATGCATTTCACTGTGTTTTGATGTACACGTGACCAATAAAGATATCATATCTTATATTTTTTGTCAGTGGCGAGATTTACTGAAAGATGCTGTGGTTAAAATTGCCTCCCAATAGACTACTTAGAAGTAAACTTCCAAAATACAGAAACACAGCTTTGCTAATTATAAAGCAAAATGAATCATTACATTAGATCTCAAAAATCAGGGCTGCCTCTGGCAGCAGAAGTTGGGGATCTCAAGTTCTCGACATGCACCATTAACTCACAATGTAAACTGTACCAGGTTTATTAAAGGGACGTAACTAGGCAACCATAAAATTCATAAGCCTGTAAAGACTTTAGACGAAATGAAGACTGCAGAGCAGGGGTGAGACAAAGAAAGGGGCTAGTGAGAAGACGACATTAAAATATTAAAATGCTTCCAAGGGCTTTATTTGGACAATCCAAACTAATAACAGTAGAAAAACCGAGCGAGGGTTATATGGGGGTGGGTGGGGGTGGAGAAATGGAATGGAGGGAGAACATTGAGTCAGAAACGTGGGCATAGATTTGATTTTCCTTCATTTACTTACAAGTCACAGGGGCTGGTTTTTCTGTCTGTCACATCAATACAATTAACTTGAACTTAATTGGCATGGACTCAGTGAACCAAGAGGCCTCCTTCCATGTCATAAGAGAATAGGGGACTCAGCTAAATAATAATGGTTCACTGACAATACAAAATTAAAATTCATCACTGGTATCCCATTTTGAGAATTATTTAGCAATTGATTACACAGAAGCAATATTAGAAACCTACCCGAGTTATGCCTGTTTTCAAATACAAAAATCACACAGTGAACAATTAATGGCTGGATGTGTAACACATAAGGCAAAGCATTTATGCTTCCTAACAGATTGTATGGGCGTCTCAAATCTACTACTGATAACTTAAATTGTGCAGAAGTGTTCATTATTCTATTTTTAGCAGGACTTTATGCCATTATGCAGTGCCAGTGTGCAACATATCGTCATCCAGTTGCATATTAAGTTGCCAGTGTTAGTGATTCATTATGATCTATAGCTAATTTCAGGCAAGCTATGTTTAAAAAAAATCACAAAACTAAAAAACATGCATAGACGTACTGAAAGTTATTTATAGTTCAGTGATCCATGCTGTTTTGCCTGCCAGTGATTTTTTAGAGCACATTAGCATTCCAAGTAACTGCCAAAACCAAGCAGCAAATACCAGGCAATGTTATTTTTATTTACTTGTTTGTGGGCCAGGGATGTTGCTGAAAGGGAAGCATTTGTTGCCCCCCCCTCCCCCCCCACCTGCTCTGGTACTGAGTGGGTTGCTAAACCGTATCTGAAGACTGCTAACAGTCAACCACGTTGCTATGAATTTGGATTCACAACAGGACAGACCATACAAGATCTGCTGGAGAACAGAATCTCATATTCCACCTGGATAATCTACAATCCAATGGTAAGAACACTGAATTTTCCAACTTCGGCTAACCCATATTCCCAATGCTCCTTTCTTTCTAGTTTTCCAAACCCACCACCCCTCCCCCCAGTCTGATTCCATTTGCCGATCACCTTCTGGTTCTACCATCCCCTCCCCACCTGGTTCCATCTGCTCATCATCCTTCCCTTATCCGGTTCCAGTTACCACTGCTTCCTGATGTCAGATTCCAGTACCTGCAGCCTCTTGTTTCCACCTATCATCTTCCAGCCTGTCTCTACCTCCACCCTCCACTCCTACCTAGCTCCATTTGCCTCCTCCCCCCCCCCCCCCCACCGATTTGTCTCTACCTATAACCCACCAGCCACTGTCTCCTCACTCCACCCTTCCCCCTCATGGCTTCGTCTGTCCATCATCCCCCTCCTCACCTGGTCCCACTTGTCACCTGCCAGGCCCCCCCACCGCACCCCTGCCGCTCATCTCTTTATACTGGCTCTCTTCCCTCTGAACTCTCAGTGCTGATGCAAGGTCTTGACCTGAAACATCGACTCTCTCTGCCTCCACAGGTGCTGCTCGAGTTCCTCCAGCAGTCTGTGTTTTGCTCCAGATTCTAGCATCTGCAGTCTCTTGTATCTGATTTTCTTCCCTGAAGAAGATCAGTGAACCAGATGGATTCATGACAATCACCCCTCAAACACCAATACTGGTAATTTCTCAAATAAGCTGTAAGCCCCAACGATAACATATACCCTTTCTATGTAGTAAATCATCTGAGTGTTAAAGTTCATAAAGTGGAGTCCATTGAAGGACAAAACACTAATGACAAAGATAAATCACTATTACTGGCACATTTTTTACTGGAAACAGCCTTGCAAAATAAATGGAGCATATATCAGAGTTTTCCAATTCATTACAGTACTTCTGGTTGCTAACTTCAATCATCTCTCACTGATGGGAAATAGATTAACTGTGCTCATGGTTTATATACACAGGAACAGTCAAAGATGAGAACTGCTGTTAATATATAAATGCAAGAACAAAGGCTGTCATTCCAGGCACTCGAGCTTATTTTGCCATTCAATCAGATCATGGCTGATTTGACATTCCCTCAGTTCTCTTTAGAAGTTAATTTACTCAATCTTGTGTCAAAAGTAGCCCAAATCACCCATCTGTTGACATCTGTGCTACCTTTTCTTTAAAATTAATTTTCAGGATCTGGATGTCATTTGCAAGGCTAGCATTTATTGTAGATGTTCTGAAGGCACTCCTACAGTGCTACAGGGCAGGGAGTTCCAGTGATATATCTTCAAGTCAGGATGGTGAGTAATGTGGAAGGGTAATTTCATGTGGCATGTTCCCATGCAACTGCTGTCCTCGTCTTTCTTAGGTTTGGGGAGGTGCTGTCAGAGTAGGATGAGTAACTGCAATACATTTCATTGACGATACATTCTGCATCCATCATGACCTGAATGAAGGGAATGAACATATACAGAGGCTGATGGAGGTGCCACCCAGTGGCTGCTTTACCCTGAATAGGGTTAAGGGTTAAGGGTTATTGGCACGGTACTTATCCATGTGTGTGGTAGATGGTGGAAAAGGCTTTGTAGTTTCAAGAGGCAAGTCACCAAATCTCTGATCCGCTCTTGTAGTCACAGATTTTATGTAGCTGGTCCAGTTGAGTTTCTGGTGCTGACAACAAGATTTGCCATCTTCTGCCTCCCCTGAAACTGGCCCTTCTATCACAAAAATGTTTGCTCCCTAATTAGAAATCTTTAGCACCAAGCGGAATTGAATCTACATTGTGTAAAAGATGCAAGTGTTCTAAATTCACTTACTTTGTGATGCAAATTTACTAAAATTTGTTCTAAATTTACATTAAAATTTTATCAAATATCATCGCCAAATAAACAGATCACATAGAAGTGCCAGCTAATAATGTAGAAATTAAAACTTACTGTAAATTCAATACTTTTTCCATTTGAGTACCTTGGAAATTAACCCATACTTGAGGAGCTATCCCTTAACTAGCTTTTTGATGTTAATTTTCATTGTAACTAATGACTGAACCATACAAATAATTGTAGTAACATATGAACTTACCCTTAAGCACAATGTTATCAGAACACCCAAAACAATGTTACTTTAGAAGATAGAATCATGGGAATATACAACACGGAAATTGGCCATTTGGCCCACCAAATATGCATCAACTGTCAACTCAATCTATATTAATCCCATTTTCTTAGTTCTGCTTACATCCTCATCAATACCCCCAGATTCTACCACTCACTTACACACTCGGGACAATTTGGTGGTCAATTAACCTAACAACCCACAAGTCTTTGGGATGTGGGAGGAAACCCACATCGTCACAGGGAGAACGTGCAATCTCCACACAAACAGCACTCAAAGTCAGGATTTAATTAGGGACTTTGACACTGTGAAGCAGCAGCTCTACTTGCTGTGCTGCAAGTGCAAATATCAAAATGTTCAATCTGCAACATTAGTTTATAAATCAAATACTTAATTGAAAACTATTTTAAATGTTTCCTTTTGCAATTCCACTGTTAAAAGTATCTATGTACCCATTAACACAAACTAAAGCCTTTCTAAAGGCAACTTGAAAACACTCGACATCTCTCCAATACATTTGGCACAGTCTCTCTCATAATTCCTTCTTACAAATAAAAACTGCAGATATTGGAAATCTAAAATAAAAATAGAAAATGTCAGATATACTCAGCAGGTCAGGCAGTGTCTGTTAATAGAGAAAAAAAGTTCATATCTCACGGTGAAAACCTTTCATTAGATGGCTTTTCTGACGAAAAATCATCTGTCCAAAGTGTACATCTCCATTTCCCTCTCCACGGTAGCTGACCTCCAAAGTATAAACAGGATTTTCTGCTTTCGAAACCATCCTTTTGCTTTGAAAGTGTACAAAATAAAGGCATAAATAAAATTTTAAAATTCCCAACAACATCTTTCAATTCATGAATTGAATTATCTTATGTCATTTTTAGAGAGATCATTCAAATGTTTCACTTCAGGGCACCGACCATGAGCCTGGACTTTGGTTTAATAATTTGCCCAGAACTGTAACCATTGGTGAAATACATATTACAGTTTATATATGTGCAGTTTACCCAATTTTCCATGCCACACTAGAACTACTAATATAACAGATTGCCAGAATGCATTTTAGTCTGCATCAGCTTCTCATTTAAAAAAAATTAATTTACAGGACATGGTCATCATTGACAAAGTCAGCATGATAAGATATCTTTATTAGTCACATGTACATTGAAACACACAGTGAAATGCATCTTTTGCATTTATGTCCTGGGGTCAGCCCACAAGTGTCGTCACACTTCCGGCGCCAACATAGCATGCCCACAACTTCCTAACCCGTACGTCTTTGGAATGTGGGAGGAAACCGGAGCACCCAGAGGAAACCCACACAGACATAGGGAGAACGTACAAACTCCTTACAGACAGCAGCCGGAATTGAACCCGGGTCACTGGTACTGTAATAGCATTACGCTAACCGCTACACTACCGTGCCTGCCCTGAATTGCCCATCCCTAATTGCCTTCAAAAAGTAGATGGAGAGTCCCATACTTGAATCGCTGTATTCGTTCTGTGAACAGAGCTCCAGTTGACTGTTCCAGAATTAAGACCCAGCAATGATGAAGAAACAATGATAATTTCCATAACAAGATGGTCTGGAAGGAACACACAAGAATTCCCATATACTTTTACATTCTGCTATTGTTTTTCTTTTGTACTCCCTCGATGTACCTATATATTGAATGACCTGTCTGGATGGCATGCAGACAAAAGCTTTTCACTCTTTCCTGGTACATGTGAAAATAATAAACTAATTACCAATTACCTCCTGCCTTGTCTTTCAGGTTAGTAAAGATCATGGGTTCAGGAGATACTAATGAAGTAGAAAAACAAAGGACTGCAGATGCTGGAATCTAGATGAAAAAACAAGATGCTGTGTGTACCATTGAAGTAGTTTTGACAAGCAACAACAATGTCTTTTTTTAAGATGGTATATCAGTGGATCACAGAGTGAATGCTTCAGGTGGTGAAGATGGTGCCAATAAAGTGCTTTGTCTGGTTGGTGTTGAACTTCTTCGAGTTGTTGGAGCTGCACTCATCCAGGCAAGTTTATAAGATTCCAGACTCCTGAATTTGCCTTCCAGACGGTAGGAAACTCCTAGCAAGTAAGAAAGTGAATCACTGCAGGATATCCACAGCTGATTTGTACTTGTAGCCACAGTACCGATGTTGTTAGTCAAGTTAAGTTTCCAGCCAATGATGGTTCCAGGAATGGTAATGCTTAACATCAGAAGGTTAGTATTCAGATTCTCACTTGGGTAAGGTGGTCATTGTCTTGAATATGTATGCTGTGAATATTGCTGGCCAGGTATCAGCACATGCTGAAGTGGTCTACAAACATAGCTACTTGCAAGTTGAATTGAACATTATGTAAACATCAGTGAACACTCCCACAGTTGCATTTAGGATAATAACCTGGGTCATTCCTCCAGCACTGTCCAAGAGCTGAGATGATTAGCCTTCAACAAGCACAACCGTTTTCCTTTGTGAGCTACAATTCCAGCACCTGGATTTTTTCATCCTCTCCGTCCACTCAATTGATCCCTTGATGTCAAGCAAGACAAATGTTGCCTTGATGTCAAGGGCTGTCACTCCCATTGTTAACATGTCAGCATTTTTAAATCTTCTGAGCATGCATGATGAATGGCAGGAGTTTGAGATATGCTAAAGACCAACATATCTGACTGCTCCATTGTTGGACTTGCCTTTGCATCTGGCAGCAAATGTGACTCGATGAAGAGAGGGAGGGAGAACACACATATGAATGGCAAATTCATTTATTTAAATGGACTCATTGATCCTATGGAAAAAATAGCTTATTGCAGGTATGCTTGTAAATTATTAAAAACATAATAAATTAATGTTTTAATGAGACTTTAATTAACTTTCTGTCAAAGGGTCTAGGGCCTGAAACTCTTTGTAAATACTGCCCAACCTGAGTGCATCCAACATTTTCTGTTTTTATTTAAGTTTCATTTGACATTTTTTAAAATAATCTTTTAAATCACTTCAATCTATTTGAGCAGTTTTAAATACCTCTATCAGAGACAGTTAGAGATTCTTAAAAGGCTTTGACAGGTAGCAAGGTATCAGAGCTTCCTGGGGCAGAGCCTTAGCAGTCTGCCCCCGAGTTATTTGCTTCTCCTAGTCTGCTGCACCTCACTGGATCCTCGTCAGGTGTGGTGGATCAGCTTGTCCAGCCCTCCACGCCCAGAAAAATTACATGTGGCAGGCAGCATACTGAGCCAGCAAGATCAGACAATCCGACCCAGTGATAACTTTAATCGTTTAAGCAATACAACATATTGATTTCATACTCGTTTATAAACCCTGTTATGAAATGTTTAGCTTCTGTGGTATTCCTTTTTTCCTTAAAGCTACCTTGCAGTGGTAAATGTCAGTATGATACATTTTATCCAAATGTCATTTCTAGAAAACCAACTTTGTTAGATCTTTTTGGTTCAACTGCAGAAAGACAACCTTGAAGCAGAAAATGTAGAAGGGCAAATACAATGTAAAGACTGGGTCTATATTTCTGCAAAAAAGATTGAATGATGAATTCTGTATATTCTCAAATACAGGTAAACAACATTATTTAATCACAACTGAAGTTACTAGTGCAGAATGCAGAATGCTACAAAAACATCTCCACACCTGGTAAACGAAGGCAAAGGTCAGGTCTTATGCAGTTTTTATTCCATGGCCTTTAAGACATCACAGCTAAAACACTTGTGCATGAAATCCGCACATAACAACTGAATGCAAGGAATCACTACTTTCATAATCTACTGCATAGAGAATTACCATGAATATCACATTTACTTCCAATCAAGTCCTTTGACTTATTTTTAGAAACACCGTTCCATAGTGTTCTAAGTGCCCTCGTGCAATAGTTTTTAAATTCCTCTGTCCACATTCTCTCTCCAGCATCCCTCATTCACCTATAAACCAGATGATTATCTACAGCTTTGGCCTCATCCTATCAGAGATAACTTCTTTGTCCGAACCCTTCCCTTCCCCATCCTCTGCAAATTACAACTACAATTGAACAGTTCCCTTATACAATGAGATGGACTATGACCCCATGATCTACCTTGTTGTGACCTTGCACCTTATTGCACTGCACTTTCTCTGTAGCTGTGCCACTTTATACTGTTATTGTTTTTACCTGTACTACATCAATGCACTCTGTACTAACTCAATGTAACTGCACTGTGTAATGAATTGACCTGTATGATCGGTTTGTAAGACAAGCTTTTCATTGTACCTCAGTACAAGTGACAATAATAAACCAATACCAACAAAACTCTGATAAACTGGTATCCAATTGTTTAGAAATCCTGACAGTTCGACACCTGGCTCAACTTTAAACTCACAAGGGCTCTTTCCCATGCACCACTGAAGCAGGGGTATTGCTTCCCTTGTTCCCAGCACACCCAGTTTACTGGAAAATGTATTACACTGTGTAGCAGCTTTAAAAAGGTGAATTAGATGTGTTGGGGTATCAATAGCACTAATACCCAATCATCCAGAAAATCCGCTAGTCCAACATGACCAAAGTCCTGAGGGTGTCAGATCATTTGAGTTTTACTGTAATTTTTCTCTCTTTCCCAGTTGTGAAGAAGAGTATTTGATCTGAAATGTTAACTCTGTTTTGCATTCTACAGATGCTGCTGACCTACAGAGCATTTCCAGTATTTTCTGGGTTTATTTCCCATTTCCAGCATCTGCAATTTTTTTTAAATCAGAAAGCACTCCTTTATTGAAAGCATCAATCTGGGAACCTCTGAAGGCTTCAGAAATGGTCAGGCTAGATATGACGAGGTGGGGATTGGTGGGGTGGGGAGGGGGGATGAGGTGAAAGAGAAAAGGAATATTTACCTATCATAAAATGCATAATGATAGTGAGAAATGATTAGAATATCAAGTTCCATCTGTACAGTCAAGAAAACTGGAGCCAGTTTGCTTATGAACTGTTAAAAGATTGTCATGTCTCCAAACCTTGATTCCTGAACCTGAATAAAGTGATTCAGTTTCAATCTCAGAATCCCTCATCTTTGTAACAAAAAATCCATTCAAATTTCCAGAATTCTGGAAAACAGTAAACAGCCAACCACGAACATGTGTAGCTTTTGACACATGGTTTTAATATTTTAAGTACCTTAGAAATGTAGGAAACCTCAGACAGTGTGTTCCTGGGTTAATAGCTCTGTGCTTCGACAAACCTGCAAAGTTTCATAGCTGAACACCATTTAGAAAAATAACCAGTGTTAATTATTGAAGGCACAAGAAACAATCCGTGCTTCAGCACTGCTGCTCAAAAGGACAAGCTAATGCTTAATAAAACTGATTTCTTCCATTTCAAAATCAGTTCTTTCAAATTCTTAAAAACCATGTTAAGAAGTGAAAAATGTCACTACTCGAATTTCCAGATCTTATTTCCTGCCTTGAAATGAAACTATGGTTTCTTCTGGTCATTATTTCAGAATGACATTGCTGTAAAAGGTTACCCTCTTTAAAGTTAACATGTCTTCAATCAAATTTACTTCACTGCAAAATTGAGTCTGAAAAAATAGGATTTACAGCAAAGAAACAAGTTATTTGGACCAACCAGTCCATGAGCATAAACAGAGGTAGATTAAAGATAATATTATAGATGACATCCACGTGTGTTTGACAGAGGCTCACATAATAGACTGGTTCACAAAACTGAAGCATGCAAAAAAAAGACAGTAGGAGCATGGATAAGAAAATGGCTGGAGGACATAAACAAAGAGTTGTGATACACAATTGGATTTCAGGTTGAAGGGAGATAGCCCCTAATAGGAACTTCACTATTTTTGATATATATTGATGAGTGAAACATTGGTGTGCATGGTAAAACATTCTGAATTTAGAAATGATAAATAAGCTACAAGTCTGGTAAACGGTGAGCAGAACAGTAGTGGTCCTCACAGGGAAATGGGTGGGTGAAATGGGCAGATAAGCTGCATATGAAATTTACTGCAAATGATAAAATTATTTATTTTGATGGAATGTGGAGACACAACATGGACTAAATTATACAATTCTAAAGAAGATTCAGGAACAGGGACGCCTCAATGTTTAAACAGAAGGGATACATTTTCAAAGGTGGCTGTGCAGGTAGAAATAGTGGTTAATAACTCACGAGAGATCCTGGGCTTCAAAAAAGAGACCGAGTACAAAAGTAAGAACGTTATTCAGAATCTTAATAAGATACTGTTTTTTTCCCCAACTAGATTATTACATCCAGATCTGGTCACCACACTTCAGGAAAGATGGTCGGCCTCGTGAAAACAGTACAGAAAATATTTTTAAATTTTTAAAAAAATGTTATCTACAGTGTGGTAACAGGCCCTCCCGGCCCAACGAGTCCACGCCACCCATTTTAAACCCATATTAACCTACTCGTACGTCTTTAGAATGTGGAAGGAAACTGGAGCACCCGGAGGAAACCCACGCAGACACGGGAGAACGTACAAACTCCTTACAGACAGCGACGGGAATCGAACCCCGATTGCTGGCGCTGTAACAGCGTTGCGCTAACCGCTACGCTACCGTGCCGCTACTAGAATGATTCCGCCCCTCCTGTAAGAGCCTATGTAAACAGTTTTCCACCACATCTACAGCACCAATATGGCCTTTTATAAAAAGTAAGAAAGTAAATTCGCTATGTGTGGGTGCCTCTCCTCTATTGTTCAGCTCAGACCATCCTGACCTAATTTCCCTCATCTGAACTAGTCGTAGCTGAAAAACCTCCTTCGATGCTTCTTCCTCCCCCATTCACAATTCAACATCCAGTGTTTGAAAGGACCAATTCCTGGACCCTACTCCTACATTCTACATGTCAGCTGTGGTACAGTTGGTAACACTCTCATGCCCGTGTCAGAAAGGGCATCCAAGTTCCACTTTGGAGATTCTCAGTGTGACAGCCTTTAGGATATGCTGTTAAAATAGGGGTCTGATCCATCTCTAGAGTAGATGGACAAGTTCCTATAATACTATTTCACAGAAAAGCAAGGGAAGTTTTTCCATTGTTCTGGCCCAAATTTATCCCTCAATCAATATCACGCAACATGGACTATTCAATCATTGCCACATTGGTTACAGGAAATTCCTCCGACGGTTACAAGCATTCCTTCAGAAAAGGAAAAATTGGCTGTTGCGTTTCCAACATTATAACTAATTCATTAATATAAAGTGCTTTGGGCTACCCTGAGCTCGAAGAAGTCACTATACAAAGGCACTGCTGATCTCCTCAAAACAGACAGTGCTATATATACACCATCTGTTCTGAGCTGGTGGTGAGGTAGAACCAGTAATGTCTTCTGGTTCTATCTCACCACCAGCCCCATATGTCTGAATGCTCAACTTCCAGCACTAAGTGAGCCAAAATTATATTCTAATTGTAGAGAAGGGTAATTTCAACCTCCACAGAAAAAACTGATTCCTCATCCATCAATTTCTTGAGCAGTATTTCAAACTGAACCAGGTAATTCATAACCTCAGCATCTTACCAAGACTTCTTACTTCCAGTTTATGGGATATCATAGCCCATCATCAGCTTAAACATTAGACTCCCCAATCATGGGAAGCTTGACAAAGAAAATAAATATTAAATGATTATAATTGTATGTTTGGCAAATACCTCTACATTAATTAGAGAGTGTACCTCAGAGGGTTGCCTATCTTAATAATCTTTTGTAACGTAGTATGCAGGATCTGAATGGCTTCCAGACAGTTTTCCACTGCATGCCCAACTAGAAGAGGAGGTTTGAGCTGTCAACATCTACAGAACTTTCATCAGTGGATTTCAAGGGAGATTAAGGAATTGAGAACACCAGTGTCTTACGTATGTTTTGAAATTAGCCTGTAGCTTTGATCATAACTCATTAGAAATTTTTCTTCTGCAGCCAAAAGTTTGTAATGTAGTACAAAGAATGCACACTGCAGAAAAATTCATCAGCTCGATTTATTGCTCTGTCAAAAGGAGACATTTTACTAATGAAATTTAGCTGAATGGGCCTGATTTTATAAATTATTAATGAGGGAACAAAGTACATTTCAGTGCCATTATCCACTACAGATTGTAGAATTACATTCCTGTTAGTGCTGAACAGGAATGTTTAAGAACTTTTAGCAAAACATGCAAGTTCTGCAGCCTATTTTCTGCAATCAATTAAGTATAAATATGGATTATGCTTTTTACATAAAAGCACCACTTCTTTTGGGATGGAAACTGGATTTACTATTACACATGAATTTCAGACATCCTTTGCTGTTGAATTTGGGCTTCTTTGCCAATGGTCTGTTTAATACTCACGGGAAACAGGTTTTACAATTAAAAATGATTGTTCTGCTGAAACATTATACAACTGTATCACAATATGCTGCAAATTATTGAATGCTGTCAAATTCTTCTTTTCATTAATATTAACAGCCTCTAACCACAATACCTTAAAACCTTGTTCAAACATCAAAGCGCTGATGTACACTCATCTCTGAAAAGTACACGAAAATTCCTAACATAAGAATGCTGTGGAGTTCCATGCAACATTACCAGCTGACTAACGGTTCATTAGAGTCCAGAAAACCAATTCTTCTAATTCTGCCATTTTAAAATATTTTCATATATACTTAAGTTGATGATTTATCAAGAATATTGCATTTTAGTTTTACCTCTGAACCATACCAAAATTGCTGATTTCCATCTCATCACCCAGTTACTTCTTGAAACCCTTTTCCCTTGCCATGAATTAGCTATCCCAGTCACCTGAAACTCTTCACAACTCTGATTATTTGTCCTAATCCACATGTCCCATTGAACTACTTCTCCTCTGCTGGCCTAACCTGCTTGGACTCTAGGTTAAAATACCTCCATTTTAAGATTCTCATCCTTGTCTCATTCAAATCTCATTCAAATTTCAACGTACTTCCATAACAAGCCAAATTTTGTTTTGTACGTGCAGGGATGCTGCAGGGACGTGTATTTGTGTATGTAGGAAAGGAGTGGGGTGGAAAGGGTAAGGTTACTGTTACATTAGAGTAAAACCAAAATATTAAGAGAGTCTTACCCCACTAATTACTTCAACATTTTATTAAAGACTTTATATGGTGCTTTTCACAACAATCTATATTCACAGCAAGTGAAGATGGTTGTGGAATTATCATACCTTATTGTCTGCCTGTACTGCAATTTGTCTGTAACTGTAACACTTCATTTAGCGTTCTGTTATTGCTTTCCCTTGTACTACCTCACTGCACTGTTGTAATGAAATGATCTGCATGGATGGCATGCATAACAAAGATTTTGCTAAACCTCAGTACATGTGACAATAATAAACCAATTTCCCAATTTATACTCAAAGAACTTCCATTCATAGAGTGCCTTTTGCATTCCTTTCAAAATATGCCAAAACACTTAAAGCCAATGAAGTACCTTTTTTAAATGCAGTCTCTGTTGTATGCAGGAAACATACCATCAAGTTATCCCACCAACAGCAATGCAATAAAGACCAGAAAATTTTGTTTTAAGATGGCGATCAAGGAATAAGTACTAGGCAGAGGACTGGGGATAATTCCTTGATCTTCTTTCAAATAGTCCTATGGGATTTTGTATCTCAATCCAATGTGTTGGTTTAAAAAAACAGCTACATTTTTGGGCTCAGGTCACTGGAGTAGGATTTGTACTCCTGTAACTGACTCTCAAGAAACAAAAATGCTCCAAATGAACTGCACTGACAATTACATGTTAAATGTAGAAAATCCAGTAGCAAATTTATGGCAGATGGGGACACACAAACAGAACTGAAATATACAACCAAATAATTGGTTTTATGAAATTGGTTGAACATCAAAAAAATGCCCACATTCTTCAAAATATTGTCATGGAGTCTTACACTTCCAGAGTTTGAAATCCCATCCAGAAGTCAGGACCTGAGGCGTGACATATTCCCTTAGCACTACATCTCCATTTATGTTTATGAAGTGAAGATTACACCCTCAGTCTTCTGACTCAGAGACAAGACTCCTTCTTTGAACAAGTGTTTCACAATGCACTTATATTATGAAATGTATAAAATTATTACATTGGAGTACTTGTTCAGATTAGAAAGCATTCTTTCAAAAATTTTGTTGGAAATAGTCTGATTAGAAAGGACGTTATCTATTAGCTGCAGTAATCTTGATGCACAGACGAGGTTCATCAGAGGTTAAATTTGTGTTTATCTGCTTTTATTGCAGGATGTAAAATTAGGACAAGGAAACAAAGCTGAAAAATCATTCTTTTCACTTAAGGCTATATTTTCAATAAAACTTTCAAAATTAACACGACTTAAAAAAAATTAGAGGTAATTTTCTGTTTTCCCCGTGTAAACGTTCAATATGCTCAGTTGAAATGCAATTATAATCCATCAAATTCTATTGAAAGATATTAACAATAAGTAAAAATTTTAATATCAGACGTGGTGATTTCCACTCTAAGTCATGTGAAATACTGCAAAATAAAATTTAGTATACCAAATCTACCTTTTCAGAAACCACATCAAAGCAGGCAGAGTCGTTCAGATTTGCAACTACAAGCAGCTAAAAAGCATATGACATAATGCCCAAATGAATACAATGGTACTTAATAGAAAGTAATAATTGACTAGAACTTGCGAGATAAATACAGCCAATTACCTAAGCATCTTGACAAACAGTGATAATAACAGAGTGGATGTATCTACAACCTTCAACAACAAACACTCACAAAGTACCTGAAAATGTCTGTTTTCCAATCTTGAAAACATGTAGGAGCTATAGAAAAAATATTTGGCTTGGTCTGTGCAATTCACTTGACCATAACGAAAATTCACTTACTCCAAAACAAAAAGTTATTTTTCTATTTTAATTGCTCCACTTAAAGCTATTGCAAGATACTGCTATAATGACAGTCCGCAAGATCTTGACTGTGATAGTCAAGCAAGACTCAATAATCAATGATCAGCTGCCATATAAAGCTGCAGAAAAAAATGCCATTTTAAGTTGAACAGGTTATGACCGTAACAAGTCCCTGAGAGAGAATGAAGTAGTACATTTGAACACAGATGCTATTTTGTGTGAAACAAGAAACTGAGTTGTCAGAGATCTTCCTTTTGTTTCTGAACCTACAACCAATCATTTTGGCTAAAATTCCAATAAACTGCACAGCTAAACCAGTATCTTACTATGCAAAATAAACAAAATGAATACAGTGACTGATATTTCTGCTTCTGAAGTTTAACAATACTGATACATGCATCCTCTAGACTATATTTATTAGCTCAGATACTAATAGTGTGCAGACCTCTTTACAAGCAAAACAAGTTTCCACACAAAATCTTAATGGAGGAGGAATAGTGGCCCAGAATTTCCTGCCAGTGGCTCATAGTTTACCTACCCACTTCTCATGGTAATGTGCTTGATAAGGGTGATTCCAGCTCATCAATTAGACCCATTGAAGCTCAAAGCTTCCTGAAATCAAATACATTAAAAACCCAACAGAGTGGCTGAAGAAACCAACAGCTTCCTTTGGCTTGCATGGTTGAGAGAGCTGTTTAAAAACATCCATTACCCAACTTTCAATCCATGCTGGGCACCTGCAGTCTATTATCTCTCAATACATGCAAATATATTACCCCCAGTTCAGTGTTTTGAAAATCTAAATTAACCTCAAAGAACTATTAAAAGGTTTAAGAAAAAATACTTATTTAGACATTTAAGTAAACTCAATTAATACAGAAAACTTGCCTTTCTCCCTGATGCCTTCTGAAAAGTGAGGTATAATCTAACCATTGCTGAATTTTACCCCTTGATGCTCAATGACGTCAGTTTTACAAAGGTTCCTTGATGTCTTGGTGCATAAATGGCACTCTGGAATTCTCTTCTTTGGTCCATGCTTTGTTTATATTCATTCTGTTTTTCTTAGCAGTTATGATGTAACTGAATGGCTTTCTTGGCCATTTCAGAAGGGACTAACAGTAAACTACATAGCTGCAGGTCTGAAGTCAGACCGGCTAAGGATGGCAGATTCCCTCCTCTCAAAGGAGCTTTGTGAATCAGATGGGTTTTTAATGGCAATCCAGTCAAGTTATGCTTGCAGTTATTAAGACGAGCTTTTTGAAAGCTCACTATTTATAGAGTCCTAAGAGTCACGGGAATGTAAGATGCTACAGAGAGCAGTGGACTCTGACCAATACATCATGGGCCCATCCCCCCCAACCATCGGTAGTATCAACAGGAGGCACTGCCTCAACAGGGTAACATCCATCATCAAAGATACCCACCATCCAGGCCATGCCATCCTCTCACAGCTACCATTGGGCAGGAGGTACAGAAGCCTGAAGTCCCACAGCATCATGCTCAAGAACAGCTACTTCCCTTCGACCATTCAGTTCTTGAACCAACCCCAATCTCTACAGTTTAGCAACACTATGACCACTTTGATCACTTAAAGGACTTATTTTTTCTAACTGTGTTCTTGTAAAAATTGTGTATAATTTGTTTTTCTTGTGAATGCTACTTTGTCTTTGACTTTTTGAGTCAAGAAGTTACACTGCTCAGAAGAAGGCCCATTGGCGCAGAGTCCATATCAACCCACAAGCTTTCATTTACATTGATCCCATTTTATTGTCTCCACATTCCCATTTGCTCCCCAGACTCTACCCCTCACCTGGGACAATTTACAGCAGACATTTAACCTACCAACCTTCACACGTCTTAGGACAGGATAGTAAACTGGCGCAAGAGGACCCTTGTGGTCACGTGGACAACTTGTAAACACCACGGGCAACACCGGAGGCATGGATTAAACACAGGTTGCAGGATCTGTGAAGCGGCAATTGAACCACTGTGTCACCCGAGAGAGCTGAATTTAAATGCTGCAGTTTCCACAGTACACATGGAACTCATGTCTCTGGATTGCTAGTCCAGGCTTCTGGGTTGCTGGTCTGGTAGATCAGTCATTATGCACCAAGACATCAAGGAACCTTTGTAAAACTGACGTCATTGAGCATCAAGGGGTAAAATTCAGCAATGGTTAGATTATACCTCACTTTTCAGAAGGCATCAGGGAGAAAGGCAAGTTTTCTGTATTAATTGAGTTTACTTAAATGTCTAAATAAGTAATTTTTTCTTAAACCTTTTAATAGTTCTTTGAGGTTAATTTAGATTTTCAAAACACACTGAACTGGGGGTAATATATTTGCATGTATTGAGAGATAATAGACTGCAGGTGCCCAGCATGGATTGAAAGTTGGGTAATGGATGTTTTTAAACAGCTCTCTCAACCATGCAAGCCAAAGGAAGCTGTTGGTTTCTTCAGCCACTCTGTTGGGTTTTTAATGTATTTGATTTCAGGAAGCTTTGAGCTTCAATGGGTCTAATTGATGAGCTGGAATCACCCTTATCAAGCACATTACCATGAGAAGTGGGTAGGTAAACTATGAGCCACTGGCAGGAAATTCTGGGCCACTATTCCTCCTCCATTAAGATTTTGTGTGGAAACTTGTTTTGCTTGTAAAGAGGTCTGCACACTATTAGTATCTGAGCTAATAAATATAGTCTAGAGGATGCATGCATCAGTATAGTTAAACTTCAGAAGCAGAAATATATGTAATATAGATGCCAGGAAACATCCAAAACAGGACATGGTATCTGACTAGACATGCATAAAGTTTTCAACAGAGATACTGATGAGCAGGTAGATTTTCCTGTTAGTAGCAAAGGATTAGGATCTCATTGTTCCAACACAGATGTTCTACTAGAGATGTGCTGCAATACATTTCTAATTGTGCAACAAGGGATTCTCTTTGTATTCACTTTTCGAGATGTGGAAGTCACCAAGCCAACATTTATTATCCACCCCTTAATACCTTTGTCGAATGCAAAATTCTTTTAAAACCTTTACATCTTTTTTTTTCCATTTCTAGCTTCAGTTACACACTAACTTAAAAGCAAATGAACACTTGGTTTTGTATGTATCAAATAATGCATTGAAAGTTCTATAAAGCTATTATGTGAAACAAATAAAATTTAAACAAAAAATTTACAGCATGGTAACAGTCCCTTCTGGCCCAATGAGTCCGCACCGCCCATTTAAACCCATGTTAACCTACCCATACCTCTTTGAAATGTGGGAGGAAACCGGAACACCCGGAGGAAACCCACACAGACATGGGGAGAACGTACAACCTCCTTACTGACAGCAAGAGAACTGGCGCAGTCATAGCGTCACGGTAACTGCTCTGCTACCATGCCACCCCCAAATAAATGTAATATTTTCATGAAATCTTGTCTGGACATTACTGTTGATATGCCAAAATAGATAACGAAGCTGATATGTGATTGAAAATTCAGCCTGGGATCAAATAACACAGCATGGTTGTAGCCAGCCTGGTCTATCCTCAGATGGTGACCAGGGACAGAAATACAGTCAGTGACCAAGGAACAATAAGCTAAGAACACAGATATCCCAGGACACTACACCAAAAATAATTTGGCACTGAAAGAATATTCTTTTAATGTCAATCAATCTGAGCTAAGAACTCCAAGGAACAACCTTAAATATTCCAAAGTCAACTATTTAAATTGAAAACCTTATAATACAAAAGATTAAAAAGTTTGAGAATTAGCTTCATATCACCACAAATCTTTACTGAACACATTATGCGAGTTTCACATTCAAAAGATGCAACTGGAAGCAAAAATGATGTGCTGTTTAGAAAGCTGGTTTAAGAATTTTATACTTTTGAGCTAAAAACAGATATTGTTCTATCATATCCGTGACTAATGGAGACCATACCTGATCAACTTTCATCCTCAATTTCGATCAAAATTATGCAAACCTGATTCATCTAAATCTCTTATGGTTCTAATATACATCAAGTAAAAAAAATTGCATCAACAAAAATGTTTCCTTTCACAATGAAATACCATTGGATATAATTCAATCAACAGCTTAAAACTAGAGATCTTCTTAATATATTTAAAACCTTCTTCTGTAAATTATCTAACAATTGCTTTTGATACAAGTAACAAAATACAAATAGACAGGAACAACATTTTAAGTACTTTGAGAGTGAAATAACCCTAAAAGTTGTTCTGATAATTTAATTTTGTATGCATGTCTTTTAGGTCACTTACGAGCGTGCAGCTGAAAACAACAGTAAAAAGGTAGATGTCCTCAAAATAGTTTTGTTTCCAAAAGATTAGTTTTGTTTTCAATTATATAAGCAGAAAAGGTAAAGAAAACCAATCAAGCATAACACTTGGAGCAACACACAAAGGCCCTGGAGGAACTCAGTGGGTCAGGCAGCATCTATGGAGGGAAACGGAAAGTCAACATTTTGGGTCAAGACCCTTCATCCGGACTGGAAAGATAGAGGGGAAATAGCTAGCGTAAAAAGGTGGAAGGACAGGTGGAGCAAGAGCTGGCATGTTGGTGAGGGAATGGGAAGTGGAATTAAAATTAAAATGAGGCAGCCTTTCACATCTGTGTTATTTATTGCATCTGGTGCTCCCAATGCAGCCTCTTCTATATTGGTGAGACTGGATGCAGATTGGGGGACCATTTCGCCGAGCACTTTAGCTCTGTCCACCATGCTAGCCGGGATCTTCCAGCGGCCAGCCATTTTAATTCCACTTCCATGTCTGTCCACGGCCTCCTCCACTACTAGGTCAAGCCTAAACACAAATTAGAGGAACAGCACCTCGTATTCTGCCTGGGCAGTCTCCAACCTGACGACATGAATATCGAACTCTCAAACTTCCAGTAATCGTTCCCCTCTGTTCCTTTTCCCCCTTTTTCCTTTCCTCATGATCCACTGGCCCCCATCACCCTACCTTTTTCTCCTCCCCCACCCTCCCCATCTGCCCATCAGCCACGCACTCCTCCCCAAATTCCTCCCTTTATTCCATGCTCCACCGTCCTCTCCTATTAGAGTCCATCTTCTTCACCCCTTTGTCACTTCCATCCATCACCTCCCAGCTTCTGACATCATCCCCACTTTCTTCCCTCCCTCATCTGCCTCTCACCCCTCCTCACCTGCATCCACCTATCACCTGCCAAATCTTGCTCCACCTCTTCCCTCCATCTTTTTACACTAGCTATCTCCCCTCTCTCTTTCCAGTCCAGATGAAGGGTCTCGATCCGAAACGTCGACTGTCCATTTCCCTTCATAGATGCTGCCTGACCAGAGTTCCTCCAGTGCCTTTGCGTCTTGCTCCAGATTTCGAGCATGACATTTCTTTCTACCAAGAGAGTAGTGGGTGTAAAATAACTCCAGCCTGCAAAAACCATTAATTGTCATGGAAAGATATATTAAGTGATATAAAAATTTCATCAGGTTGCTACCTTAACTGAAATCTGTGTTTCCCTCACAGGTTAAAAATTTATCTGACAGAAAAACCATGAAGTATGGATACATCAGCAATAACTATGTACAGGAATAACTATGTACAGGAAGTCCCTGGGTTACGCAAGGTTTCCATTCTTGAGTACTGTAGGTAAGCTGATCTCTTCCTAAGTCAGAAAAAGTACATTTTCTATAGCTATCCATACCATATTACTCTACATACACTTGCTATAATTTTTTCATTTCATCAAATATTCACCCATACACTACCCATAATTAAACTAATGGAATATGTACTCTATCCATCCAGTTCTTACTGAATACCATGAAATATTTTATCATCTTGAAAAATGCTTTAAAATGTGTGGGAGAATTTGTGTAATATCGGATTTCCGTAAGTCAGGCCATCTGTAACCTGGGGAGCCATTGTACCTCTCCAATAATCTTATTAGGTTTAAATAAATGGCTTCTCCTCACCAGATAATGGAAGTTAACCCTCAGCACCCCATCAATGAGAGCAGAGCAAAGTCTTGGCTCAAGATGACTATGTTTTTGGACTAATCCCAATAACACTAACAAACCTAAACTGTCTACATCTTGAATTAGAATCTTGATTTTTTTAAATAACAGGTTTAAAAAAAACTTTTTTTTGCAGAAGTGTTAAATTACATATCATAGCAGGGTAGAAAAAGTAATCTTTAAATTTTATTAGTTGAAAATGAATGAAAAGATTTACTGGTTAGGGAATGATCCTTTGATAAATCATCACCACCAATGTTAGGAGGATGATTACAGTGGTTTATGTAAGCAAATGTACTAAAGATAAGGCAAATGAGCATTAAATATTGGCAGGAATAACTACAGCAAAAAAAAAATGAAATTTTAAGGGTTTATCGTCTTTGAAAATGGATAAATCCCAAGGCCCAGATGAAATGTATCCCAGGCTATTAAAAGAATCAAGGAAGGAAATTTTAGAGGCTCTGACTTCAATTTTTGAATTCCATCTGGCAACAGAAATGGTGGCAGGGGATTGTTGGGCTACTAAGTTTGTATTCCTGTTTAAAATGGGAGAAAGGAATAAGTAATTAAGTGGTTGGGAAACTGCTGGAGTCAACTTTAATGGAAAGGATATACCTCAATTTAGAAAGGTACAAAGTGATCAGGAACAGTCACTGAATTTGTTAAAACAAGATTGCATCCGACAAATTTGATGGAATCCTTGGAGGAAGTAACAAAGAGAGTCCACGAGGACAGTGCTTTTGATGTAGGCTACATAGATTTCTGGAAGGCTCTCGACGAGGTCCCACATGGCAGGCAAGTCAAAAAGCAAAAGCCCAAGGCTTAAGATTTTATTTTTACCGCCCATCCCCCCCCCCCCCCCCACACAAAAAGAAATATTTTTCAATGTCTCATGTGCAAGGAGGAAGCAGGAATAGAAGCATTCCTGGATGTACAATTAATACTTTAAGTGTACACTTAAAACAATTATTTAGAAACAAAAATTCAGCTTATGAAAAATACTGCCAGGGCAATCACTGAAACAAGCTAGGATTTCTACAACATAGAAACAAAGGAATATATTACTGTGCCTTATACACTCAGCAATATATGAAAGCCTGCAGAATATATTCCTTCCCTACAGAGACGAGAATACATTCACAAATCATAAGAGCAATTACAGGAAGTAAACTTTTAAACTTACAAGCCTTCTCAAATGTCATGTCCACATAGTTCTGGTGTTAATAGACCGGGGGAAAGAAGTGCAAATCTTCAGAGGGATTTTCTTGAGGAAAATACAGTGTTCACAAATGTATCTGTCCCTGGTCAATGTACTCTTAAAAACTCTGGAAGTTAGCAGAGACAAAGCACACAACCTAAATCTGTGTTGTTTCAAATCTAAAAGGGGATTCTGTCAATGGACCCATTAAAAACATTCCACCTACAAGCAAATGCAAAAAATACAATGGCAGTGTTTTGAGAAAGAGCCACTGTACTTCTCCAATAGTCTTATTAGATTTAAATAAATGGATCTCTTGCTTCTCCTCACCAGATAATGGAAGTTGACCCTATCAATGAGAGCAGAGCAAAATCTTGGCTCAAGTTTTTGGACTAAACCCAATAGCACTAACAAACCTAAAGTGATTAATCTTGAATTAGAATCTTGATCCCTCAATCAACACTACAAACATAAATAATATGATTATCATCATTGTTATTTGTGGTATCTTAGTATATGAAAAATGGATACTACATTTCCAATATCCCATCATTGGCTTTGGAAGTACCTACTTTGGGAGAACCTAGTCTGAAAGGTCCAATACAAATGCAAGCCTCTGTTTACCAAATCCAATCAATACCAAACATTAACCCTTAATATATCCCCTGATGAAAAATATTATCTGATGGTAAAATAATCCAATATAAATGACTGAAAGTAGCTGTGCTGATAAATCTGCAGGGGATAAAAGTCTGTGTATTATAGAATGGTAGCATGTCACTTTTAAAGCACCAATTTTATCCAGCATCCCAGTGGAATCCTGTTATTATATAACAAAAAACTGCAGCTGCTGGAAATATGAAATAACACAAACACACTCAGCAGGTCAGACAGCACCTATGGATGACTTACCAGAACTAGAACATTTAGATATCAAACATTTTTTTTAAGGTTACAAAGAGGGAAGACAATGGGAGAGTGATAGGATGGACAACGAGAGACTGAATGGTAAAAGTGGAGTGGTGTTGGCTGAGTGAGGATGAAGGCTTATTGATCATAGCTGATTCTGTCTGGATGAGATGTAAATAGGAGATAAGCAATAAGAGGAAAAAACATTTGAATATTTCAGCATGATTTTAACCTCCCTGTGCTCACTTTCCTCTCCAACTTTTATCAGCATTTTATTTTTCCTTTTAATGAAAGACGATCAACCTGAAACATTAACTATTTCACTCTCAGCAGACTCTGCCTCACCTCCTTCATATTTTCTGCATTTTCTGCTATTATTTACCCTCTTCTTTTAGTTTAGTACCTATTTTTTATTGGTCCATTCTGTAACATTTTATCATTGATCAAAAAAAAATCTGCATACATAGATTATTGGACCTTACCCAACCTTGAGGTGCCTTATACCCATCGGTCTATTTAAACACTCAAAGAGCTTACAGTTATACCTGCAGCCTTGGAACATAAGCAAAATAATCATTACCACAATAATTTTTCATGAGATTAAACCGATCAGACCCATGACGTGTGTGCTGTACAAACTAAAGAACGCCTACAGATCTTAATAATACACAGCATGCTTTTTCAACAGTTTCAAGGTCTTTGGATTATAAAGTGCAAAATACAAAACTCAGGTTCAGTGCATTCCCATGTACGATATGAAAAGGAATAGCAGATAATATACAACAATTCTAAAAAATACATGAAGAACATTAAACAAAAAGCACTTACAGTGAAAAGGATGCATTCCCTTCAAAGGATTTAAGTGTGAAAGAGAGGTTGCTGAGGGACTGTCAGCTCCTTTTGAAATGAGTGAGTCATTGTACTGTGAACACCGGCTTCAGACCTATATTCTCACTGACATCACCACCTCCGACTTTGCTGCAGGAGCAGCTATGGCAACCACATCATGTACTGTAAGACTGAACCCTTTAATTGCTTTTACAACTTCCTGAAGCTTCAGCCACTGAACTCCAGTTGATTAAACAAAAAACTGTCTTACTACCCATCCACTCTGAGGTTGAGACAATATTAACATGAAAGATCTGGTTCTAATAATTACAAAGCAGCAAATAAAGATGTAAGCTAGAACCAGGAACCCAATTATTCTGAAATATATTTATAACTGTAAAGCTATTGGGAAGCCCTTTAGATCAAAGTAACACCAAATCTTGCAAACTGATTGACAGTTGTAACCCAAAATTTTATTTCCTTGTGTTCTTGACTAATGACCTTCATCTCACCCAAGCTCCCAGAATCCCTTCTTTACCACCAAATAAAGAGATCTTACATTGATGTGATGTAGTATAGATTGGCTTTGACGTTGGGAGAACAGAACTGGCAGGAGCAATTCAATCTTAGTAAATGTGAGATGGTACCTTTCAGTTAAAAATGTAATGATTATACTTGGTGTATGAAAGTGGGTAATTCCAGTTTTGAGTTGCATGTCAAAGGATGATAATGAAAGTCATGGAAAGAACTCAATATAGACAAAATACAATGCTCCCTTGAATCAAGTTGTAGAAAAATTGGTTGATTACGACTGATCTTAAAATTCTGAAGGAACATGTCATAATGGACAAAGTCCCCTGAGTCAATGATTGCGACTAGAATGAATTGATATATATGGTGAAATACAATAAATTTAAGTTATTGAGCAGAAGTTGTTGTTTTTAAATATAGAGGCTTGTGCAGTTGTGGATTGCATTTCTAGAAATATTGATTTAAGGCAAGGACTGCATTGATACTTCAGAATAGGCTGGCTTGGAAATAAATGCAAACAGAGATACAGAGACATGCAAAGATGTCAGTTTCATATTATTAGGTCTACCTAAAAAAATGGCAAACAGGTTACGACAAGCAGCCAATTTCCTCACTGCAATCTCGACATAACGCTAGTGTATTTCACATAAGCAAAAAAATAAACATGCTTCTGCTTTCACTTGAGAAGGAAAACACAGCGGCAAGATGATTTTCAAAGAAAGGGAGAATTATAGTGAAATGGGAGAGTATAAAGTGGGAAATCAGCAAATCCAAGATTGCTGAATATTCAATAGTTGAAGAGATGCAAAAGTGACAGGATTAAAGAATATCAAAAGGGGCACAGAGCAGGGGTTGTACAAGTTAGGCTAAGGAAGGCGAGGTGTTAGGATGCTTTGTAAGACAAAGAATTAGAGGAACACTAAGAACCAAGGGCATGATTGAGCAAACCCTCACGTCAGACAGTGTTGGATAACCTGGAGTTTGCAGAGAAAGCATCTCAGTAGGCAAGGTGGGCACTGAAGAAGAGAATCTAAAATGTTACAATAATGAAAGAGGAAAAGAAATGTTATGATTAAAGTAATAAATGCTCTTTTGTTACCAGAAATTTGAGATAGTTGTTTTGGTTTTTAATTCCAAGTTCCAAACTAAGTGTTAACCATCAGGTTTGAAATTCCCCACTTTGTCTTCATTTTTAACTATACTGAAACTGGGACTAGACTTTCTTCATTGAAGCTTTAAAAAACTTTGCTACATTTCCTAAATTTTTTAACAGTTTTTATTGAACATACTCGGATTTCCCTTTGTGGACAAATTTGGCAGCCAATTCGCACAAAATACCTGTTAATCGTTTTTAGATATGTTGAATGAAACCCAACAGGTGGGGAAGAGGGTATCTGTGGATATAGGAGGAATTCACTTCTCTGAGAAATGCCACAGGATGTTTTATGTCCACCTTAGTTTTGCAGATCAATGAAAAAAAAGACCAAAAAACCCATTAAGAGCAATAAAAAAACTCAAGGGACATCAAGACAAAGCTATAACTATTAACAGAAAAATGTGCAGCAAAGGAAAGTGTTTGCCCAAAGGTAGGTGCAGGTGAAATTGTAATGGGTAGTTGAGTTGCAGTATGTAAATGACAGTTGCATTTGCATGCACTCGGAGGCTAAGCTCTACCATAATTGACACTCTCACTGAAGCGTACGAGAGCTTGGTTCTTGTATTCAACAACCATGAGACAAAGGTTGTCCAAACTTCCCCTGCTGCACCACACTGGCCTCTGACAATAAAGGCTCACGTCAAGACCTTGGAAAACATGGACATTTCATACGTCTCAGGAAACACCTCTCAGTGAAGGCACACATCAGTGATGTTCTCCAAAGATCAGGGTATCAGACTTTCATCATACTGTCATCTTGGTTTAAGAGTTATATATTCAAATTTACAGGTGATATAAAATTGACATACACAATGTGCTGGGGATAAAAGAGGCAAGTTACAAAGGGTAAAACTATGACACAGTAAAATTCTGAGAATCTGGCACTCTTGAGATGTTGGTGGTGTCACACTAGCAGATTTTCCTACTATTATTACCCAACACACTTTTGATTCGCTTTATTTGTGGTTACACAATAAAACAATAAGTTTGCCAGTGCGCCTGGTGCATTTCAAGGGAGCACAGGAAACGGGATGCAGTGAACCAGATGCCAAACCTTTGGGATTTCTGAAGAATCAGATGATCAGAGTTTTCTGCAAGTGTTGAATTCCAAGTATTCACTCTGGATTCAAGATGAAAGTTCTTTCTGAATGGTGGGAAACCAGGAACTGGGGCAAAAGACACTCAATGGGTTTAATTACGCAGAGAGATTCCAAGCTCATGTTGGATTTCCTGGAACCTAGAAGATTATGGGGTAACTTGACTGAAATTCTTGTCAACAGCAGTGATTGATGCCCAATCAATTGTTAACATCGAACCTGAGATTGATGGATTTTTGCTAACCAAAGGGGAAAGGCAGATAAATTGGAATTAGTTTGCAGATCAGCCAGGAAGACACTGAAAGACAGAACAGGCTAAAGAGATGTATGAATGTCTGTGTCCACAAATTATTAAGAACTAGTGAACAGGTACTAAAATCAAAAAGGTAACATTGTATTGACAAAAAGGGAATGAAATTAAAAGAGAGACAGATTATGTATTGGTTGTACATAGCGTTTGGCAACACTATCTGAAGTACTGTGCTCATTTCTGGACACCTTATCTCAGGGAAGGCATACTGGACTTGGCAAGAAGCGGTGCAGATTAATTAAAGTGATAGCTGTGCTTAAAGACGAAGCCTGCTATATAGAATGCATTAGATTAGTTTGCCATCACTTGAGTGTAAGACATGAGGGTTGATTAACCTTATCGAGATGTTTAGAGTGGCATCTGGAATAGGCTAAAAAAATTCTCTGGTGGAGAACTTGAACACACAAAATAACACAACCTTAAAATTACAGCCAGACCAGTCAAAAGTAAAATCACAACCATTCCCTTACGCAAAGAGTAGAGGGAACATGAAGCTCTCCCCCAAAAGGCTATGGGAGCAGCCAATGGAAATACTGAATAATGAGATCAATGGACTTTTGGAATATCACAGGGCATGAAGGCAATGCAGGTTAATGGTGTTGAGATACAAATCAGTTCATGAACTAAGTGAATGGCATAACAAGCTACAAGGGCCTGATAGCCAAATCCTATTTCTAACAGCTTTGCAGGGTCTTGTTTTAACATCTAAAAGAAGACAGCATTCTGTACTGCTATCCTATTAAGGGGCTTCAACTCACATCCTTTCACTGCAGAGATAATGTTACCACCAAGACACTTAGGTTAGAAATCTAAAATTATTTCAAATTATGTTCTAGACCTAAAATTAAAAGATTGATAACAATGATCAAATCTCAGTAATTTACTGTAATGCATAAAAAGCTAGCGTTGAAACTCATAGCCTGTTATCAAAATTCTATTTCTCTTCTAATGTTTGTACAACATTATGCAAGTCTGTACTGGCACTACAAGGCAAGTCAATAGAATGAAAAGGCAGCAAAGTTAAATGAAGTATTGACCATTCAACATTGGAAAAATATTGTAGTTAATATGCACTAAAAGTCCAACCTGCAGTTCATAAAATTACTACTTAAAATTACACATATTAGAGCATTCTATTAGGCTGAACTGAACGAATAAATTTTGCAAGATATGTTCAGTCAGAAACAGATTCACAATTTGTTAGGAGGAAAATCTAATGACTGGGAGCATTCAGCTTTTCAAACCAAATAGAGTGGTTTAAAAAAAACGTACATAGCATAGGAGTTGACAATTGTTACTGCTTCAACCCTTCCAAATTTGGGTTATTTTAAAAAAGTTGACATAGGAGGAAAGACATTGTTACTGGCATAACTCAAAAAATCACAACACGAGCAGCAACAGAATTTAAATTAGGTTCAGAACTAAGATTCCAACAGTGAATTATTCTTCAAGGCAAGGACAACTCCCTTGTGGCTATGTACATGCATCAGAGCAGGTAAAATACTGCAGAGTAAAAATAAATTAGAATGCTTTGTGTGGGTGGTAATGGACTTATAATGGAAGGAAAGTTTTATTGAAGGATTTGTGCATGCATTAAAACATGTAATAGAGGAAAACATTCTTTGAAATGCTTTAAAAGCTGGAAGTACTCAGGCTGTCAGAATGTTTCTGGAAAAGTGTCATCAGATGATAATCCTACCCTATAAAAATGGCTTATGGATATCATTGGTCTGCTTAATGAGAATGCAGGAAATGCACGGGCTTCAGAGAAGAGTCAAGAGCAAACCAGTAAAAGGATAACACTTTTCTCTAAACAGCTAGCCTCATCTGGCACAATTGCTCAAAGGAAGAGACGCAGTGGTCTGGCACAAAATTAACTCATGATTGCCCCATAGCTATGACAATGTTCCATATATGGTTGTAGACCAGCTGCGCATTCAGAGAATGCAAGTCTCTGTGGTTGTGAAATATTTCAGGATTCTCATTTTGTACCTGAAGACAAAGTTGGTTCAGACAATGCCTCCCTGCAACATCAGAAAGTCCACAATCCTAGCAAATGCAGGGGCATGCACTCTCTTTGCTCTTTTTCAGGAGAGTTTGCATAATTTCTGATATGCAGTAGCGTCCTAAAGACTGTAAGATATTACTGATATTCCTAGCTGCAATTTGAAAGAATTGAAAAAGAGGCTGGAAACATAGCTCTGCACTTGCTCAACAGTTTCAGTACCAGAATGTGTCATGTCTCCTTCACGGCACTTTTGGAAGAGTCTTTGAAATTCTTGCTCCCTTGTTAAGTGCAAATTGGAAAACTATTCTCATCTCAATAGTCTTACTCTGGTGCCCTCCAATTTCTCCACAGCATTATTAAGATGGAAAGGAACAGCCATCAAATGTCCACATTCGGCAACAACAAGTTTGGCTAAAGCTTAGTAGCCAAGATAGAATCTTAAACTCAACCTCCTCACTGCTTAAAGTCAAATGAAATTGTGATGAGGTCTTCAAAAGAAAATTTCTGTATAGCTCTGCTTCAAATCTATGATAAACCCAAAACTGATTATATCCTTTTAATTGCACAAATGAGGTGAGACATTTGCAGTAGCTAAACACTCAGCTCTCCATGGAAGGACTAAGTCCTGCTCCAATTTGACAATGGTGGATTTGTTCAGGTTTGCATACCAAAATGTCATAATGCATACTATATATTATTTGGTTATTGATGGTACTTGCACTATTACTATTAATAACATGACTGTCAAAGCAAGACACACTAAAATATCCTATTGTACAACACTATCTGAAAGGAGCCATTAGATTAAATAATTTGAATCCAATAGGGGTGGGATTTAATCGAAAAGCATAGACTTGGAAAAGTGATCATGTTAAGATTCATAAATTGTGTATGAATTGGCATCTTGTTTCAATTTAATAGGTATGGAAGGACCAGGGTCACAATTTTACACTGTACAAATCCAAATTTATGCTTGTGATCAGGACATTGTTCTTTCTCCCAGAAAATTCCAATCCTTTGGAACATATTTCTGGTGATGGCTTCATGGATGGATTTCCATCAAGTTACATTTAGACTCATTTTAATCTGGAGCCAAGATCACCTCTTGAAGAAGGTTGGAGCTCCACAGAATTATCAAGACAGATCTCTTAAATAAGTTTCCATCATTTTTGGAGACAGAGGTCAAAGGAATTTCCCTGCTAACTTTCCCATCTGAATTAGTTATGCTTTCCTAATGATCTGGGGGAGGAACACTGTGCACATCTTGTGTGAAACAAGGCATCATGTGCAGGAGAGGGCCTTTTCCCGTCTCTAGTTGTATTTATGATAGAAAATTGTAGAACTACTGCTGTTTGAAATGAAGGCACAAATTGCAGCCAACTTTATTTTGCTCATTTATGTTACTTGAATTATTTTTAAATACTGCTATTTTTATAATGGTAAATTAGTGGAAGAGAGCCCAAGATTTCTGTCATGAACAAAACAACACGCAGATTATGTTTCTACACCATTTCTTTCGTCCATTCCCGGCCCCGCCCTCCCAACCGTTGTCGCCACCGTGAGCATGCTGTTTCCTCTGCAGCTCAGAGGAGCCGTCTCACTGCTCGGTCCCAGTCCCCGGGCCCAAGGCTGGACCTTCCTGCCCGTTATTTCTGTTGGGCTGAAGATTCAGATTAAAATTCAAAAAAAAGTTGAGAGGAAGCTGTAAATAAAAACTAGTGCAAACCAGCAATGTGTTTTTTACATCAGTAGGTTTGTTAATAATGTGTGAGAAGTTGTTGTTGTGTTGGGAACACAACAAGCCTGAGGTGAGCAAGGACTAGAAGAACAAATTCTGATTCAGCAAAACATGGATAAGTGTGCAGTTATCCACTTTGATGAGAAAAATATATTAAAATGGTGATAGACTGGGTGTCTTCATACACTAGTGACTGAATGCAAACAAGAAGATATGGCAGTAAATTAAGGTGCAGACGGAATGTTGGCCTTCAATGCATGGGGTTTGAAGTGCAGGAGGAAGTTTGCCTTACTACCCTTGGTGGGGACCACACTTGGTCTATCTTGTTCAGCTTTGATCTTGCCATAAAGGTAGTACAACAAATGTTTAATGAACTGATTCCTGAGATGGCAAGACTGTCATATGGGGAGTGACTTGTTTGACTGGAGTAATCCGTTTTCACTAGAGTGTAGAAGAATGAAAGAAGGTTTTGTTGAAACTAGCAGAATTCCAACAGGGCTTGAAACGCTGGATGCAGGGAGAGTGTTTCTGCTATCTGAATTGTCTAGCACCAGGGGGTCACAAACTCAGATTATGGGATAAGACACTTAAAAGTGTGATGTGGAGAAATTTCTTCACTCATGCAATGAACCTTGTGTAATTCTGTGTGATAGTAGGTTGTGAAGGCCAAACTGCTGAATATATTCAAGTAGATTGACAGATTTGTAAACACAAAAGACATGAAGGAATATGGGAATTTGGTGCTGAAATAAATGATTGTACTTAATGGCAAAGCAAGCTCAAAGGGCCAAATGCCTACTCCTCCTATTTTGCTGTGTTTTTTTAAATGTTTCATGGTATCTCATTATATACTGTAGTGCACATTTATCGGTGAATAACCTCTGTGCAATCAACATAAAAACAAATCTAATAAACAACAGCTGATAGAATTTGTTACAATATGCTCAAACAAATATCTTCCATTCCATCCCAAATTTCTTTTTATTTGTTCTATTAGCCACTTGAGAAATATCCTCCATTCAGGAAACCAGTTTGTTTTTCATTAAGAATTAAGAAAGCAATACTGCATTAATTGCACAAAACCCTATTTAATGGCAGAAGTTCCCAGCTTTCAGCATTAAAAGAATTGAAAACATGGATGCATTTTCTGAAGCACTGAATGGTAATCTACCCAGGTGGATCACAAATTGCTTGCTTAGAAGTGACAGCAGCACCACTAGCCACTCCATATCAGATAGACAAGCTTCGATCTAAAGCAACATTATGCCCTGTTTCCAGGCAACCATTAGAGAGAATCTACAGGCTGCACAAAATTCACATGGTTGGCTGAACATGGACACTGTAAAGCACATAAAAGATATGCTGATTTTAAAGCCTCCCATGAGCCAAAATCCAAATACAATCCTTTGTGATTCCAGTGGGAACAGCATCCAAAAGTAAGGAATTTCACAAATCCAAACAATTAAAACTGATTGTCATATCCACACATATATACATCAGACCTTTAAACAGTTCTGTGCAAGCTAATTTCTAGTAATCTAATGTCAGATAGTCAGAGGGAAGCAAATTCGAGCTCTGCAATGCAAAAATATCTGCTGCTTTGTCAAATGTTTGCTTTAGACCACTAGTCAATCATTCTCATGCTGGCACAGATGGCAACTTTTCCTCCACATACATAGCCTCTTATTCGAAACACCAGCCTTCATCTAAATATGAAAGCACCAGCAACCTAACCAGCAGATAGTTACGTGTAACTTTAAAGTAATGCAAAACACTAAAATGTGCAAGTTTAAAATTCATCCTTTTTCTAAAGAACAGCAGATCCAAGGTAAAAATCTTCCAATTCATGCAGCGAACACTGATTTACAGCATTTCCCCCTTCACAACTCCCCTCCTTGTCATTCCCATCCCTTTATCCCCCCTCTGCACCATTCCCCACCTCCGTCAAAGCCTCCCTTCACACTATCCACTTCATCCCTTCCCCTTTTCCCTCCCCTTCCGTTACCTTCACCCTCCTTTTCTCCCCGCCCACCTCCGCCCCTTCCCCTCAGCACTCCCCTTCCTCCTCTGCCAACCCCCTTGACACTGATTCACCCTTTCTCCTGTTTTTCTTCCTCTTCCTTCCACGCTATCTCCCCATTCACCCCTCCCTTCCCCACCTCCCACAATCTGCTCCCCTCCTCCTCCTCACCCCTTCCACTCGTGCCTTCTCTTCCCTATCATCCTTTCTTCTCCTCCTCCTCCATCTTTCCCTCCTCACCCTCTACCACCTCCTCCCCGACCTTCCACCTCCCTCCCAATTCACCACTCCATGACACCATCCCCTTCCCATTTCCCTTCATCTTCCTCCTCCCACATTCCTTCTCACCCCTTCTACTCACCTGCTCTGCTCCACTTCATCCGACTCCTCCCCATTCCACTCCTGCCAGCTCCTCGTCCTCCTCCCGCCCCAACCTCCTCACCACCACCTCTCCTTCTGCCCCCTTCTGATCTCCCTCTTCTCCTCTCCCCCTCCCCTCGTCTCCTATCCCAATCGTCCTCTCTCCCTCTACTCTCCACCTCCTCCTTCCCACCACCTCTCCCTCCTCCTGCCCTCTCCCCCTCTCCGTCCCCCTCTCCTCCTCCACCCATCCCACTCCCCTCCCCCTCTACCGTCTTCCTCTTCTCCTCTCCCCCCTCCCACCTCACTCCTCCTCCCCCTCCTCACCCACTCCTCTTCCCCTCTCCCTTTCTCCTCCCCTTTCCTAACCCCCTCCCCTTCTCTAAGCCCCTTCACCCTCCTTTTCCCCTTCTCTAAGCCCCTTCACCCTCCTTTTCCCCTCCTAAGCCCCCTCCCCCTCCTCCCCCTCCCCTAACCCCCTCCTCCTTCCCCCTCCACCCCTAACCCCTCCTCCTCCTTCCCCCTCCACTTGCTCCTTCTCCTACATACTTCCTCCTCCTTTCTCTTCTCCCCAACCCCATCTCCTCTCCCCCCTCCTTCTCCTCCCCCTTCCCTACTCTAACCCCCCTCACCCTCCTTCTCCCCTCCTGCTTTCCAACTCCCCCTAACCCCCTTCCTCCCTCTCCCTCCCCCCTCCTCCCTCTCCCCACCTCCCTCTCCCTCCCCCCACCTCCCCTTCCTCCACCTCCCCTTCCTCCTTCCCCCTCCTCCCCCCACCTCCCCTTCCTCCTTCCCCTCCTCCCCCTCCTCCTTCCCCTCCTCCTTCCCCTCCTCCCCCTCCTCCTTCCCCCTCCTCCCCTTCCTCCTTCCCCCTCCTCCTCCCCTCCTCCTTCCCCGTCCTCCACTTGCTCCTTCTCACCAACCCCGTCTCCTCTCCCCCTCCCCTAACCCCCCTCACCCTCCTGCTTTCCAACCCCCCAACCCTCTCCCTCCCCCCTCCCTCCCCCCTCCCTCTCTCCTCCCCCTTCCTCCATCTCCCCCCTCCTCCTCCTCCCCGCCCCTTCCTCCATCTCCCCCTCCTCCTCCCCCTCCACGTCCCTCCTCCTCCTCCTCCTCCTCCTCCACGTCCCTCCCCTTCCATCTCCTCCTCCTCCTCTTCCCTCTCATTTCCTCCTCGCCCTCTTCCTTCCTCTCCTCCCACTTCCCTTCCTCCTCCGGTTGCATCCGATGAAGTTTCCATGTGCAGTGCTGTGGACCTCTCCCGGAAAGTTACAAGTTTCGACACAGCGGTGCTGTTGGGCCATCCCCAGACTCCGCTCGCAGCTGCACGAAGACCCCGGACCCCGTCCCGACCCGGGCCGCCTGACCAGTCCGATCCCCGACCATCCCATCCTATCGCTTCCCTCCTCACCCACACCAAGCCTTTGTTGTCGGTAAATCACGGCCGGTTTTCAGCACGGACAAGAACTGTCCAGACTCACCACCGCACTCACTCTCAGCTCCCCGTCGCGAAACCCTCCGTGGGCGGGGAGAGGGGAGGGGAAAGGGGGGGAAGGGGTGGGGTTGGGGGGGGCCGAGGGGAGCCCGAGCAACCGGAGGGGCGGGGCCGGATGACGTGAGGAGGGGTGGGGTCTGGAGATGTGAGGAGAGCGGGCGGGGCGGGGCGGGGGCGGGGCCAGATGACGAGGGGAACGGGGCGGGGTCTGGCGAAGCGAGGAGAGCCCGAGCAGAGGGAGGGGCGGGGCCGAGGCCGGATGACGTGGGTGGCGGGGCGGGGTCTGGCGACGCGAGGAGAGACAGAGCAGCGGGAGGGGCGGGGCCAGATGAGGCAAGGAGAGCCCGAGCAGCGGGAGGGGCGGGGCCGCTCTGACGTCAAAGGCTTCCTGCCAACCAGTCTCCCGCCTGCTGGGTGTGGTGAAGAGGCGAGGATGGCCCGAAGGTTGGTGTTATTCTAAAATATTGAACAAGGGAGACCGCTGCTTGGTCATTTTGAAACAAGAGGGCAAAATATTGTTGTTACATTAATTTACACGCAAGGAAACCAGTTCTCAGCCTGGTCCTGATGAAGCGTCTCGGCCCAAAACGTCGACTGTCCATTTCCCTCCACAGACGCTGCCCGACCTGCTGAGTCCCTCCTCCCCTAACCCCCCCCCTCCAGATTCTAGCATCTGCAGAATATCTTGTGTCTCAGCCAAATTTATTTTTCTTCACATGATAACAAACTCTGCAGTTTTAGCAGATCTGGTGGGGGACAATCAACAGCTCATGGGGGGAGGCAGAGCCGGGAATATCACGTTCTTTAACCGGGACAGAGTCCAGCGGGTGAGCGCTATAGAATACACAACCGTATTCAGCCACAAGTGTCGAACAGATGATCCATTTCAGCTTCCTCCTGAGATCCTCGGCCGACTGGGTTCACCTCCCCGTGTCTGCGTGGGTTTCCTCCGGGTGCTCCGGTTTCCTGCCACATTCCAAAGATGTACGGGTTAGGAAGTTGTAGGCATGCTATGTTGGCGCCGGAAGCATAGCAACACTTGCGGGCTGCCCCCAAAACACTATACAAAAAGATGTATTTCACTGTGTGTTTTGATGTACATATGACTAATAAAGATATTTTATTTTATCATGTGATAAAGAAATGGGCGAGAAGAGCATTGGTTACAGCAAATGCTATGGGGCCAACTGTAGTTTTAACTGTGCCTGAAAGCCAACATGCTTCTTTACAGCTACAACACAAGCATTCAACCAATAGTGTGAATACTGCCGAGGTGCATTGTCTGCAAAAAGTGAGACAAATTGAATCTGGATAATTATTGCCTCACCTACATATGAATTATCTACTCGCCAGTACTCAGTTTGGTGTTTGTCAGGGTCATGCAGCTCCAGGTTTCATTACAGTCTTTGTCCAAATTGGGTACAAGAGCTGAGGAGAGGTGAAAGTGGCTCCCTTGGCCTTGAGGATGGCATCGTGGTGATCTAATATAATTTAATGGTCTTCAAGGAGAAGACATTCTAATGGTTGGAGTCATACGTAACACAAAGGGAGATGTGGCTTTTGGAGGTCATTGCAGCACATGATGTCGCTGGAGGACAGTGTTTCCAGCTGCTTCATTAATGGCTTTCTTTCAACCTTACAGTCAGTAATGGGGTATTCATTTATAAATGCACAATCTCATTCACGTCAAAGCAGATTTGATCCAGTGGGCAGGCACGGTAGTGTAGCAGTTAGTGTAACAATTTACAATGCCAGTGATCCGGGTTCAAATCTGGCCACTATCTGTAAGGAGTTTGTACGTTCTCCCTGTGTCTGCGTGGGTTTCCTCCGGGTGCTCCAGTTTCCTTCCACATTCCAAAAAAAAGACATACGGGTTAGGAAGTTGTGGGCATGCCATGTTGGCGCCAGAAGCGTGGCGACATTTGCAGGCTGCCTCCAGAACACTCTACGCAGAAAGATGCATTTCACTGTGTGTTTTGATGTACATGTGACTAATAATCTTATGTGACTAATAATCTTATATCTTATGTCTAGGCAATTCCAAAAAGAGCTACATGACAATCCTACCTTCCAGCACTAAGTCCGTAGCCCTGTGGTTCACAACAGTTCAAATACACATGTGCTCTGTCTAAATGTGATGAGGGTTTCTTTCTCTGCCATTTTTTCCATTATGTACAGTACTGAAGCTGTGGTATTACGAGCACTGTTTAACCTTTGTAGCATAACCACCCTGCCCTTTTATTCTGTGCCTCAACTAATAAAGAAAAACATTCTGCATGCCTTTTTAACCCCCTATTATCCAGTCCTGCCAGCTTTACAATGTGGATATACACTCCAAGGCCTCTCTGTTCTTCATTTCCTCCCATTTATTGTATATTCTCTTGCCATGTTGCCCCTCACCAACTTCATTATCTCATACTTCTCAGGATTAAATTCCATTGTGTCTTGAAGAAGGGTCCTGACCTGAAACACTGACTTTTCTCCATGGATGCTGCCTGGCCTGCTGAGTTCCTCCAGCATCATAGTGTTTTTCATCTAGATTCCAGCATCTGCAGTCCTTTGTTTCTCCATTAAATTCCAATTGTTATTTTTTATTTTCTTAACTGAACAGATTGGTATTGGTTTATTATTGTCACTTGTACCAAGGTACAGTGAAAAGCTTGTCTTACAAACCGATCGTACAGGTCAATTCATTACACAGTGCAGTTACATTGAGTTAGTACAGAGTGCATTGATGTAGTACAGGTAAAAGCAATAACAGTACAGAGTAAAGTGTCACAGCTACAGAGAAAGAGCAGTGCAATAAGGTGCAAGTTCACAACAAGGTCGTGAGGTCATAGACCATCTCATTGTATAAGGGAACTGTTCAATAGTCTTATCACAGTGGGGTAGAAGCTGTCCTTAAGTCTGGTGGTACGTGCCTTCAGGGTCCTGTATCTTCTCCCCGATGGTGGAGGAGAAAAGAGAGAATGTCCCAGGTGGGTGGGGTCTTTGATTATGCTGGATGCTTCACCAAGACAATGAGAGGTAAAGACAGAGTCCAAGGAGGGGAGGCTGGTGTCCATAATGTGCTGGGCTGTGTCCACAACTCTCTGCAGCTTCTTGCGGTCCTGGGCAGAGCAGTTGCCGTACCAAGCCATGATACATCCAGATAGGATGCTTTGTATGGTGCATCTGTAAAAGTTGGTAAGAGTCAAAGGAGACAAACCAAATTTCTTTAGCCTCCTGAGGAAGCAGTGGCACTGGTGAGCTTTCTTGGCCGTGGCTTCTATGTGATTTGACCAGGACAGGCTGTTGGTGATGTTCACTCCCAGGAACTTGAAGCTCTCAACCCTCGCGACCTCAGCACCATTGATGTAGACTCCTTTCCTGAAGTCATCTATATCTTATCTATTTCTTACTGCAAACGAAGCCTTCATTTTTGCTGTCAATTACATGGCCAATTTTTAAAACTTAACTGCTGGTACAATACATAGTAGTAGTTAAGTTTTTGGTTAAGGCAATATTTAGGTGTGGACAATTATGGAAATTAATACTCGTGCCATACAAGTGCCAGGCAATGACCCACAACATCAAGAGGGGGAGGTAATTCATGTACTTCCTCTTGTCATTCATTCTTATTATCATCACCAAGTCCCCGGCATCAGCAATGTAGGGATCACTATTGCTCAAAAAACAAAATTAGATTGGACATATAAAAACATTCTCATTATAAAATCTGGGTGTTCCGCAGTGGGTCACACGCCTACTGATACTCTAATGTCCTCAAGGCTCAAGTCAAAAGTGTGAGGGAATCCACCTACCTGGGTGCATATAGCTCCAACAACACTTCTTGGTAGTATTCCCCGTACTATTGACTGTTTGGACTGAACCTACCCTTGTGGGGTAAAGACTCACAGAGCAGTACAATTCGGAACTCTTTTAAAAGTTTATTGTAACTTAGTGACACTTACTGCTAATGTAAACTACAATGAATAATGTGACATAAGATATTTCAAAAAACACTATGAGAGAATTATATGGCAAGGGATTATATAATTAGAAATGAAACAAACCATAATAAAGTGTCATGTTTTGCTGCAGCTTTTGTTCTCTACAGTCATAACTAATTGGAATTTCAACTCCCACACAATTAGCTCCAACTGATACTGGATGCAACCCACCTTAGGGCTGTGCTTGCCTCCTGTCTGTGCAGGTTGATGCCCCGGCTTTTCTCCCCCTCCCCCCACCTCCCTATATAATATAGAAGTATAAAGCCAATGACAATTGATTAACGCAAAACCTTTTGTGATTGCCCTTTCAGAGCACTGTTTATTTCTTAAAAGTTCATGCACCTCAGTACTGTGTCATTTATTTTCACAGAAAAGTTGTTTTGATGGGGAAGAGATTGAAGCTTATTGGTATCTGGAGAAATTGTTCCTAATCTAAAGACATTCCACTGACAGTCAGATTGCAAAGGTCTCTGTGGAGTAAACAAATGATGTAAATTGGGTTGTTGGATTAATTTTGTTTGTGAAAGAAAAAGACTTTTTATCACAGCTTCTTCAAATTGTAGCCAATTATCACTATAATTAAAACATCTTCCAGTCTATCCCATTCCATCTATAAACCCCAAAAAACTCAATTTCTCCTTGATATTAGGTGCATAGTACAATTTGCCCTCCTCCTTCCCAATCCATTGCTTTCTACTCCGAACCAGAAGTACTCTCAATGAGTTGGAGTGATTGTGATGGGTTTGTTTACTGTACATCATTCACATATCATTCCTGGGACTGTAATAGCCCTCAGGACTGTAATAGCACTCAGGACTATAATTTTGATCTTCCTTTATGAGTCAATCTATCTTTCTAGCCACATCAAAAACAGAATTAGTAAACTTTATGAAATTCAGAATCGTTGTCAGGACATACCTTTGGGAAAAGAAACATTGTTTCAGAAAACAGCTTTTGAGATTATTTCCCAATTGTCTCAAGCTACCCTCCACAATGCCAATTCAAGATTTTTAATAAGTAGGAATCTCATCTCGAGAGCTCAGGAGTCTGTTATAATTCACAATATTATCCAGAATTACACATAACCATTCATGGAACAAAGGTCTTATTTTATCCAATATTGATTTCCATCAATAGTCTTGATAACAATGGGAAGAAGAATAAAAAGGAAACTAAAGAGAAATTAAAAGGAAACAAGAGTATGTGCTTAAAATGAAAATTAGCAAAATGCAAGCTTATGTTCTCTTTAGGAACCTTTACAAATAATTTTAAAACATTAAAAGATTAATTGCCATTGTGAAATAAAACTTCAGCACTCATACCAAAGGATATATGACAAAGATAAAAGCAGATGCATTTAAGATACAAGAGCCTGCAAGTTACCTTGGCATTAAATAACATAGATTAGAGAGAATATAGGATAAATTTAAATCTCCCAGCACAGACCTAACAATACCTAGCAGCCTTCGTTTGCATGCACACACACACACGAAACACAAGAGTTGCCAATATCACATTTTAAAACTTGGTTCTGATACAAAGTAGGATTTGCTCTCAGGGGTTAAACATGGGGCAGCATGAAACACAATCACGAACACTTCTCTTTTAAAATCATAAGGCACAAATAAATACTGGAAGATATTGAATATATAAAGGCATGCATTCAATCATCCTTACATCAACCAATACTCCAGCATCCTCAAAGTTTCCTCATTTTCTGATCTCTATGACAGAATTCGAATTATAAACCCGTTTGCCCTACAATCCTGGACAATGTGATAGTCACTGCCAAAATTAAAACACTCTCTTCATTAATTAAAACTTCGCTTGCCTCCCTTTATCTGTAGTTTCTGATAATCAGTCAAAATGGGTTGAACTCCACTGAATGCAGGATCAAATCTCTGATCTCTTGTAGATGCTACAGATGAGGGATTTGCTTGCTTATTTTGATAACTTCTGTGACACTCAAGTTCAGTCTAGATTTCTAAGATCAAATCCTGATGTGGATGTTTTAGTAAAAGGTTGTGTGCAAATTATAAGAGGCTTTAACTATCGCTGGTGATCATCTCCTGCCAATTGATTCTAACTCTCCTCCTCGTATTTCATTATGAATAGACCATAATCTGTTAGCAAACACATCTGGTTGTTTCTCCTTCTCCTGAATAATTTGTGTCGGTTAGCGCAATGCTATTACAGCACCAGCGATCGGGGTTCGATTCCCGTCACTGTCTGTAAGGAGTTTGTACATTCTCTCATGTCTGCGTGGGTTTCCTCCTGGTGCTCCGGTTTCCTCCCACATTCCAAAGACGTACGGGTAGATTAATTTGGGGTTTAAAATGGGCGGCGCGGACTCGTTGGGCCGAAAGGGCCTGTTACCACGCTGTAAATAAAATTTAAAAGAAACAGATCACCTCTTCCATACTCGCAAACTTCCTTAATGTGTCGTTTTGCAAAATTACCTGAGGTAATCCTAAATTACCTGAGGTCAAGCACCCTTGTTGCCTTGAAGTAAGCCCATCCAAAATGTACAGCAGGCGTTTCTTTTTCTCATTCCCATCAAGAGCTTTCATTGCAACTATTGTTTCTAAATGCAAATGTGACCTTCCACATCTCCTTGCTATTTGAGGGTTCCTAGATTTTTTGCAGCTTCCCTTAACTGTCAAGGAATGTACATTTCATTACAAGTTAACATTACTGGACCTCCACACTCCAATGGTTTTGTTTACATGTGCCTAATCTTCATTCAATGATCAATACGTGCTATTGCGGTTCATGCTATACCTGGAAGACTGCCTTTAAAATCACTGTTCTGAAACACTAATATTTTCTGCCCGTTCACTATCCACCTTCTCCTGTAATTGCTGTAACTCAGCTGCCTGTGCATCCAAATTATTGCATCTTAACTCATCTTCACATTAAATAACATAGTTTCAAATGAATTATGTTCTGTTTCCTTCTCCTATTTAAGCTCCAGTAATTCTTTCACAAGCCTTTCAATTGTTGAGTCTTTTTCTGTCCAATCTCTAAGAATCCATTCATCAAACTCACTATGGTAACAGTATGTTCCTGAATATTTTTACCCTTTTCTAGAAGCTGTCCATCTCTTCCCTTCAATATTTCATTTTGTTCCTTTAAAATGTCAACTGTCTTCTGCAACATTTCATCCTTCTCCTGATATTCTCATATTAACTGAAACGTTTTTGTCTGTGTGTTAATATATGCACCATTTTTATTCACTTCTTATTTTTCTTTAACAGTAGGAGTTTCCTGCCATTTCTTACCTGTCATGGTTAGATGTAACCATAATGATACTTCTCGTTTGTCTTTCAATGGGAACTTCTCCCCCAAGTACTGCTCTAACTTGCCTTCCATTTCTCCTCTATCAGGGCTCAGGATATGAGCCATTCTGCAGGTGGTGCTCTGTGATGCAAATTATCTGTGTTTAGTCCTGAACTCGTTTGGGTAGGGTAAAGCTGGCCAGGACTTGTAGAGGAGAACAACTCATACTCTTTTTGAAAGTTTATTGAAACTTAGTAACACCACTATTAAATAATTCAAATAATAACATATTACAAGAAACTGCAAAGAAGTTATATAACTTTATATGCTAAGAAACGTTGCAAGCTGTAATGAAATACCATGCACAGCTGCAGCTTTTGTACTCTAACAATCTTAACTAAAGGGAACTTGAGCTGTGGTCGTGATGAGATCTGATTTTATTGACACCTCAAGAGGTTGTTCCTACTCAATGGAGATTCTATGGACACTCAAACTGCAAAACCTTTGTGGAGAAAACAATAATGTAAATTGTATCCTTGGATTATTCTTGCTTGTGAAAGAAAGAGCTTTTTCTCGCAGTTTCTTTAAATTGCAGGCTGATTGTTTTTTAAAGCTGTTCTAACAATGACCAATGGTTGCTTAAAGCAAGCCAGGTGGAATATCTTCATCAATGTTGGTCTATCAGTATTAAATGCATGTTTTCCTGAAAAAGGAGCAAAAGACAAAATGCTGAAGGAACTCGGCGGGTCAGGTAGCATCTGTGGAGGGAAATGGACAATCAATGTTTTAGGTTGAGACCCTTCATCTGGCGTTCCTCCAGCATTTTGTTTGTTGCTCTGGATTTCAGCTAATGTAGTCTCTTGTGTCTCCATTTTCCTGAAGAAGCTTGACTTCATTCAATACAAAGCAATCTGCTTGATTGACACTGCATTCCCCACCCTAAACATACACTTCCTCCACCACCAGCACATCCTGCCTGTGGAATGTATCATCTACAAAATGCATCAGAATTAGTCAGCTCAACTACTTAAGGAATTAAAGTTATAAATTTAAAGCTCAAACACCCCAAAATTATCTTATTCTTTTCATGACTCCTTTACATATGCTAATATACATGTAAAAGTGAGGAAGCACAAACATTGATATCATTAGTTTCTAGATTTGAATTTTTGCTTATACCAAAAAGGTCAGGAGCAAAAGGTTTGTGGGAATGCCACTTCCTGCAAGTTCCATTTCAAGATATAAACAACTCTGATATGGTAATATATAGTTGTTCCTTCATCATCACTGAGTCCTAATCCTGGAACACCCTATCCACTAACACTGTACTGGTGCCATCTCTAGGAGGACTGCAACAATTCAAAAGATGCTTGACAATCATCTTGTCAAGGGCAATTAGGGATGAGAAATATATACTAAGCCTGACACCAATGGCCACATCCCATAAATTAATAAATATACAGCAAAATATATTTTAATGTCCTTTTTCCTTGAGGTATTATCTGGAACTCCTGCCTTTTATTGATCTATTTTTATGTGTACAGGAAATTTAATGAACATTTATTGCAGAATTAGTAGAGAATTTACTAATGTTATATAGATGGGACAAAATTCTGTTATCATATTCATTAAATCCTACATTCAGTTCTTTCTGCCTGCTGCACTAACTCTATTCAAATAGTCCTGCTCCACTGCTCATTTACCACAGTCTTGCAGTTTTATCCCATTCAGGCATTTATCCTCTTTCCTTTAAAAATTCCTATTGTCAAATTTGCATTCAGTGCATTCCTGTTTTGTTATTGTGCCACAGGAAAGTTTGTTATTTAGTCTGAAAATCACTCATTATCAATTCTAAATTTTCCCTTGCGCATCTTTGTTCCTTGGTGTCGCCACACAACTGATATACAGTACCTCTGGTATCTTTCCAATAAATTCATAATGCACTCGCTCATATTAATAGTTAAGAGAGAATAGTGAGAAAACAAAGAGTGGAAATAAGTCGATGTTTCTCAGGTGGGCAGGCTGTGAGCAGTAGGGTAACATAGGGTTTGATATCTGAGCACCAATCCCTCACAATCTATATCAATGATTTGACTGAAGATAACAAATAACGTATTTTCAACTTTGTTAATGATACAAAATTAAGTAGGATTGTCAGTAGGCAGGAGCATATACAGAGCCTTAGAGGATAGAGACAAGCTAAGTGACTGGGCGAAAACATGACAGATGGAAAATAGTGTGGAAAAGTGTGGGGACATCACTTTGCTGCAAAACGTAGAGTACTTTTTAACTCTGGTGAGAGATTGGGAACTGCTGATGTTCAAAGGAACTCAAGTGTACTTGTACACTTGTCACTGAATACCAGTATGTAGGTACAACAAGCAATTAGGAAGAGAAGTTGCCTATATTATAAGAATACAATTTGCATGGATCAGTTGGAGCAGCAGTTGGACTCACTAACGAACATGCAGGAGGCAGAGAATGTTATGGACAGGAGTTTCAGGGAGATGGTCATGACAAAGGTTCAATCAGCTAGATGGGTGACCAGCAGGAGGGGAAGGCAGGTAGTGCAGGATTCTCCTGTAGCTGTTCCCCTCTCAAACAAGTATACCACTTTGAATATTCTTGGGAAGGATATTGGTGGTCCTCCAGATTAGGTGCAACCTATCCTTCTTGTACAGGTCTCAGTAGAAAATGACAGCAGCAGCCAGATCAGTGGCACCATGACCAGCTCTGTTATACACTGGGAAAGATCAAGGACTAGGCAAGCAATAGTGATAGAGGACTCTTGATAGTGATAATGGCATTTCTGTGGCCACAAGTGACACTCCAAGATGGTGTGCTGCCTCCCAAGTGCCAGGGTCAAGGATATCTCAGAGCAGGCTCAGGACAATCTGAAAGGGGAGGGTAAGCAGCCAGAGGCCACGGTCCATATTGGTACTAACAACATAGGCAGGAAAAGAGATGAGAAGGGAATTTAGGGAATGAACAAGAAGGTTAAAAAAACAAGACCACTAGGATCGTAATCTCATGATTATTACCTGTGCCACATGCTAGTGAGGCAAGAAATAGGAAGGTAGTGCAGTTAAATGTGTGGCTGAGGAGCTAGAGCAGAGGGGAGGGCTTTGGTTAGATGGATCACTGGGCTCTCTTACAGGGCAGGTGGGACCTGTACAAGAAGGATAGGTTGCACCTAATCTGGAGGAGCACCAATATCCTTGAAGGGAGATTTGCTAGTGCTACTCCGGAGGGTTTAAACTAGTGTGGCAGGGATGTGGGAACAAGAGCAGTAGGTCAGCTAGTGCTTTTTTTGAGGGATTGAGGGGAAGGTAGAGGTTGGGTCAAGTCAATTTGAAAAGAATTGGGGCAGATTAATGAGCACAGTGGGGCTGATGGGTTGAAGTTCATTTATTTCAATGCAAGGAGTTTCACAGATAGAGCCGGGATTAGTACACAGAACTACGATCTTGTAACCATTACTGGAATTTGCTTGAGAGAAGGGCAGGATCAACAGCTCAATGTTCTAGGGTTTAGATGTTTCAGACGTGATAGAGAGGGATGTAAAAGATGTGGGGGAGTTGTACTACTGATCTGGGAGAATGTCACAGTCGCACTTAGAGAGCACATCCAGGACTCATCCAGTGTGGCAATATGCGTAGACCTCAGGAATAAGAAAGGTACAGTCACTGTGATGGGGTTATGGTGAGATAGAGGAACAGACATGTGGGCAGATTATGGAAAGATGTAAAAACAACAAGGTAGTTGTAGTGGGTGAATTTAACTTCCCCAATATTGACTGGATTCCCTTATATACCCAAGCGGATGTTTCCCCTGGTTGCGGAGTCCTGAACTGGGCAGTCTCCAACGAAGGTGTTGACCATTTCAGACTGAGATGAATACAAAGTTCTTTGCTTCGAGGGTGATAAATCTTTGAAATTCTCCAATGTGGAGGGCTGTGAAGGTTCAGTCATTGAGGTTGATAGATTTTTGAGTATTACGTAAACCAAAGGATATAGGGATAGTGCAGGAAAATGGTGTTGAGGTAGATCAGCCATTATGAATGGCAGAGCATGTTTGAGGGGGCAGCTGGCCTACTGCTGCTTCTAATCTGAATGTTGTCATGTTCTCTTTTTTTAAATCTATTTTGAGACACTTTATGTCAATATCCCCATGTGACAACTCAATAGTCTTGCATTTTTCTGAAATTAAAATGTTTTTTCTGGGGACAGAGTGAAGGTTAGCTGTGCAAGATAACAATCACGTATGCAAATTAATTGCTTTAGAGGCACCATCAGTCCTTTACAGATATCGTCCAAAATATGGAAAATTTCTTGAGACTCCACCTCATGTTTTCCACTGGAGTAAAGCCAGTTCTAAACCAACAAAACCTTTATCATTTTTTTTTTAATGCTTGTTTTGCCGAGTGTGATTAAAATAGCATGTTTGAACAAATGGAACCTTAACGTCTTTTTTATCAACCGGTTGCAACTAAGGTAATTTGGAGAAAAAGGTATTAATTGTAAATTTGACAAAGCTTCAAAGCTGTATGCGATGCCCTTTGGCTTTCAGTAAAAAAATGTGTAATACTTCCTTTGTTTGTCGCACTCCAGATGTCTGTTCTGCCTGGAAGCTTCCCAGCATCTTATAAATACTCAAGTTAGTTTTTGTCAAAAATTCAATAAGATCTTTCCTTAAGTACTGCACCAGATTTGTAACTAATGTTTAAACAGATGCTGATTCTATCTGGACCTAATCTACTAATGGTAAGTACTGTTTTTACCTTTCCAGTTTGATTAATATCTCTGTTTAATTACATTTGAAATAAAACCACTTTTACGAGGCGCGGGAAGCGGCAACAGCGGGAAGAGAGCGGAGGGTCACCTGACCCGGTGAGTTTTTGTTTCTTTCCCCATTTTGCTTGGAGTTTTTAACCATAAAAGGGAGGTAGTGTCTAGTGGAGTGTCCATCGTTGGAGTGAGCTGGAGTTAGAGTGGTAGTTTAGAGGCTTTGACTCAAGAGGCTTCGACGAGAAGAGGCTGAGGCAAAAGAACAGGTAAGGAGGGTAAGTTTGTCCTTTTATTGTTGCTGTTGTAGCCTTAGATTCCCTTAATATAGTGCAGGCAGGATGGCAGATATGGCAATCCTACCATCCTGTACAATGTGGGAACTCAGGGGGTTTGATGGTCCCCCTGATGACTACACCTGCGGGAAGTGCAGCCAACTTCAGCTCCTGGAAGACCGGATTAAGGAGCTGGAGCTGGAGTTGGATGAACTGAGGGGCGTCAGGGAGGCTGAGCGAATCATAGACAGGACTTTTGAGCAGGTGGTTACACCCAGACGGCAGGATTCAGGTAGTGGATGGGTGAGCACTGACAGAGGTAGGGGGAGAAAGAAGTCAATGCAGGGCCCCCCTGTGGCCATACCTCTCAGCAACAAGTATACCCCTTTGGATACAGCTGAGGGGGATGACCTATCTGGGCAAGGCAGCAGCAGCCAGGCCAGTAGCACTGTGGTCGGCTCTGAGGCTCAGAAGGGAAAGGAGAAGGCAGGCAGAGTAATAGTCATAGGGAACTCAATAGTTAGGGGGACAGACAGGAGATTCTGCGGCTACCGAAGAGATGCCAGGATGGTGTGTTGCCTCCCAGTTGCAAGGGTCCTAGATGTCTCAGTGAGGGGTACGTTTTTTACTGAAAGAGTGGTGGATGCCTGGAATGAGTTGCCTGGTAGGGTGGTGGAGGCAAATTCATTGGGGCTTTTAAGGGGGCTTGGATAGGCACATGAATGAGAGGAAAATAGATATGGGCATTCTGTAGGTAGGAGGGAATAGCTATGTCAGCACAACATTGAGGGCTGAAGGGCCTGTTCTGTGCTGTACTTTTATATGTTCTATGTTCTATAACTATAGAATTTTACTCTGTTCATGAAATTCTTTGCCCGATGTAATATTTGAATTTAAAATATCAAATATGAAAATACCCAAATTATTAAATAGAAAGAAAACTCAGAATCATTCACAAACTAATGTATAAACCGCAATAAAAATATGAAGTAAAAGTAAAGTCAAAAATAATGTAAGGATATTAAACATATTTAAAGAACTCGATATTACCGGGGTGGATCTTTTTTGTGTATAAAACAAATTGCAGGAGGATCTCAGTGGGTCATATAGCATCAGTGGAGGCAAAGGGATAGTCAACGTTTCAGGTCGAGACTCTGCATCAGGAGAGTGTAGAGGGAAGATATCGAGTGTAAAGAGGTAAGAGGGAGGGTGAGATAGGGCTCGTAGGTGATTGGTGGAACCAGGTGAGGTGGGGGATGAAATACAAATGGAGCCGGGTAGGGAGTGGGGAGGGGGAAGGTAGAAACAGAGGTAGGTTATGTGGAACAACATAAGGGAGGGATGATGGGCAGATAGAATTAGGTGGGGAAGGGAATAGGATGGGTAGGTAATGGGAGAAGAAACCCAGATGTCTGGGTGTGTGGGTGTTGGATAGATGGAACTAGGTTTGGGAGGAGATTAGTTGGGGGTGGGGATAGGGGGTTGGTGAGGGGATGATGTTATAAGATAGATATTTATTTATTGGTCACATGTATATTGAAACACACAGTGAAATGCATCTTTTTGCATTACTGTGAATGTGCTGGGGGCAGCCTGCAAGTGTCGCCACTCTTCTGGTGCCAACATAGCATGCCCATAACTCCTAGCCTGTACGTCTTTGAAATGTAGGAGGAAACCGGAGCACCCGGAGGAAACCCACACAGACCCAGGAAGAACGTACAAACTCCTTACAGACAGTGGCCAGAATTGAACCTGGGTCGCTGGCGCTGTAATAGCGTTACGCTAACCGCTACACTACCGTCTCACCACCAACACAGGAGCTTCCAATCCTTATTTGGGGAGTGGTCTTTGAAGGAAAGTGTTTGTTGGAGAGGGGAGGGCCCCAGCTCTAGGTAAATGTAAAGGATGGATAAATTACTCCCATGTAACATGGCCTCTGAGCAAGGTTCAAAAATACTTTTCTCAAACCCACCATCACCTCCCTGGGGTTATTCGGTTTCCAGAAACATGGGAAGACTGATCAGACACTATTCAAGCTGAAAGAGAAGATAAGTGTGAGGTATTCAACCTTATTATAATATTTAAATGGAAAACCCACCTTTTGGGAGTAGGTTGATTGATCATCTTTATGTACCATCTGTGAAATCTAAAAATTACATTTGAAATATTAAATATTTTGTATCTCACTTGAGCCCAGCCAATCTTTTTGGAAGGTGTCAAAATCCACCATAAGGTTTCAAAATATAGCATCCGCTTAGGTAAAATAACCACAAACAGCTTACACTTTTCTCCCGATCTCTTTAATGTCTTATTGCCTATCTTTATAAATAAAATTCTGTTTTTCTGATCACAACAGGAATAAAATTTAACCTTAATAATCAATTTTAGAAAAGCAAGAACAGTAGAATCTACAATAAACTCAAAAAAGGCTAGGAATACTCAGCAGGTCATACAGCATCTGTGGAGAGCAAAAAGAAGTCGGTGACCTTTTTTAATCAATGATTTAGTGTAGAAGTCAGAGAGATGGAATAAATGGGTGGTTTATCAGCTGGAAAGATTTAATTAGTGGAGTTCCCCAAGTTTTAGCTCATGACTCTCAATTACTTACTCTCTATATCAAGGACTTGGAGGGTGGGGCAGAATGTAAAGTATCCAAAGTTTGGTGATGACATGAAAATAGATGTTAGGGCATGCTATAATGAGATTATTTGTTCTCTGCAGCAAGATATAGGTAAGTTGAGTGGGTGAAAACTTGCCAAATGGAATTTAATGTGGGAAGGTGTGAGATCATGCACTTTGGTAAGAATTGTCAAAAGGCAGATTATTATCTAAGTGAGAGATTGCAAATGAAAGGAGTACAAAGGCATTCTTGGGCATGAACCACAAAAATGTGCAGCAAAAAATTAGTAAGGTGAATGGCCTATTAGCCTTTATTGCAAGAGAATTGGAGTTTAGAAATAAATAAGTATTATTACAATTGTACTGGGTGATGGTGAAGCCACACCACAAGTACTGTGTATAGTTTTGGTCCCCTTGTTTAAGGAAGGAGATATTAGCATTGGTGGCAGTCCAGAAGAGGTTCATAAGGCTAACTCCTAGGATAAGAGGGTTGACCCATCACAAGTGGCTAAAAAAGTTGGACCTGTATTCTTTGGACTTTAGAAGAATGGTGGGGTGGTCTTATTGAAACATGTAAGATTGTAAGGCAGATGTCAATACGTTTCCACTAGTGGGAGAAACTTGAACGAGGAGACATAGTTACATGATAAGACAGCTGTCACTTAAAATGTGCATCTTGCAGAGGGTAGTGAATATCCAGAACTCTCTGGCCCAGAGAGTTGTGGAGCCTGGATCACTGGAGGTATTTAGAGAGGAGGTAAAAGCTCAAGGAATTGAGAGCAATGAGAAATTGGCACAGAAGAGCAGTTGAGGACTGGGGTAGATCAACCACAATAGTATTGAATGGCGGGCCAGGCTTGAGGGGGCAGATGGGCAACTTATACTATTTTCTTAGGTGTTCTCATGTGTAGATGCTATCAGTTCAGCCTGACTTTTCAGTTGGAAAGTGTAATAGAAATTGTGATTGTGTCCTGAATTGTTTACTTCCAGAGGTAAGGATTCAAATCCAGCAACTAATAATCTTAATGTTTGTTCTTCCTCGCTTTTACATGTATATTCGTAAATGTATAGGAGTCATGAAAAGATTAATTTTGGGGTGTTTGAGCTTTAAAAATATAAACTTTAACTTCCCTGAATCACAATATCATTCTCACCTTATTGTAAGTTCTCCTCTTATTCATCACTAACAATAACCTCAACTTTTTCCTATAAAGTATTCCCACACGTTCTGAGGCAGTAATCAAAAAATCTTCAGAAGAAAGTTGCATTACTTTGTAACTTAAAGAGCGGTTAAAGTAGATCATTTGTAGCATGGTAAATTTCAGCAAGCTTAATAAGGCATTTGAAGATAAAAATTTTAAATAAATAATGGATAGAGGGTCAAACTTTACTGGCAATGGCAATTTATCATTGACCTCTGTGGTCATTGTGCAAGAGCAAAATACTGTAAATGCCAGAGATCTGAAAAAAAATAGAAAATGCTAGGAATGCTCAGCAGTCCAACCAGCATTTGCAGAATGAGAAACAGAGCTAACATTTAAAGTCAATGACCATACGGCATTGTAATTTTTGACAATGACTTGTATTTTCCAGATCTGCCAGTGTCAACTTCCTGCCCGATCCTTAAGGCAGGATCTTGTGGGATGTAATGCCATTATATTTAAGGCCGGAAGCAACTCACACATGAAGCAGAAGAAAAAAAACTTAATGACAGATATCAATGGCATAATCCCAGGTTTAGCTGCTGTCAAAACTAACAAGAAATGTGAATGCTTCCAAATGTTCTTGACATTCAGAAAAATTCAAAAGCTATTAAAATCATTGTAGCATTAATGTTTATAAAAACATAAACATCTTTAAACAATTAAAAACAATTGAGTAACAATTAATTTAAAATTGTCTATTAACTAAAATGTAACCTTGTCCCTTGTAGCTCTTCCTCATCATTGAAATGAATGCACTTACAATTACTGTGTAGGGTCCAACCTGGCAGATTCAGCAGGAAGGATTTTCAGCACAAATGTTGGGAGATTGTAGCAGATTTTCTCTCCCTTACCAGTCCACAAGAAGTATAACATAAGAATGTAGCTGGCAAAACCACATCAAAACAAGTTCAGGACTCTGGACTTCCTGACACATACAGGGGGAATTGAAGGCAGCTCAATATGGAACTAATGGAATTTCCCAACAAGGTTTTCTCATTATTTTCATGTACAAAAAAATGGCTTAAGCTATAATGGCTGTGTTTAAATCTTGCCCTAAGGTGGCAGCATGTTGCTTTAGAAGTCACTATGATTTGTTTTGATTGAGTGATGATTAAAAAAAATTGGTTTAGAAAACAGATGTATAATACCCTCAGGAATCTGACTCAGAATTAAACTTTCAGCTTTGTAATCACAGAGAAAATTGAGAAAAGAATTTGGATAAATATTTTGTTGAAATAGAACCACGGTTTTAAAGATTAATATTGGCAGTGTTGGCAAAATATACCACGAAACATGAATTATTATTTTGAAATTGGGGATGGGGGAAAGGGCAAGAGAATGATGGCCAAGTAGAATGGAAGGCCAGTTTCAAGTAATGGGCATGTTGTTATGAATTAATTGTCGCACTGAAATATAATTATTCAAGGATTTTTTTTTGTGTAGAACTTGTCCTCAGGAAATTAATGAAATGGGTTAGAGATCATTAGATGGAGATTGGATACATGAAATGAGGAGAAGTGATGAGCTGAACAGACTTTTTTGAATCCTGATTTGCTTTACTTAAGTTAATTGCAATTAAATTCTTATTGCGATATCCATCATCTTTGATGAAATATATTCTATGTTGTGTCAGTCATGGTTCAGTGGTATGACTCGCCTCTAAGTTGGGTTATTTGGTCAAGTCCCATTCAGGAATTCTATCAATAGAATCTAGGCTACAAGTTGACCATATAAAGATGTTCTGCTCTCGGGTGAATACAAAAAAATTGTATCACACTAGTTGGATAAATGTGAAATGATCACTTTTGGTACAGAGAAACAGAAACGTGAACTCCACTTATAAAAGAAAAGAAACTGAATGGAATGGGAAGTAAAGAGGTCTGGGGAAACAGATGAACAAATCATTAAAAGGATAACCCCAGGACAAAAAAAATTAAATACTACAATTTTTTTCTTGAGGTATGGAGTTCAAAAATACTGAAATTATACTGAATAAGGATAGGATGCAGGTACTACTAAGTGCTGTGCACCTTTCTGTTTTCTCATATTGATTAAAATGGAAGAGAAGCACTGAAGGAGGGTACTGGAACTAAAACATTAAGTTAATGGGAAAAGTTAAATGAATCAAAGATTATTTCTTTAGTCAGGAGAACAATTAGGGATGAGCTGAGACATATCATTAAAATTATAAATGAGTTAAATTGAATTGATATGGAGAGAATATTTCCACTGGTGGGGCAATCCAAAATTGTTAGTCATAAATACAAGATATTTACAAGTAAATCCAATGTAAAAAAACAGAGAAATTCTTTTCTCAGAAAGTGGTTAGAATGTGGAATTTGCTGCCACAGGAAATGAATAAGCCGATACTTACAAGAGGAAAGTAATCAAATGCAAGAGAGAAAGGGGAATGGAAAATCTAAAGGCCTGAGATGAGCTGGATGGAATGGGAGGTGACTCATGCATTGCAGACTAACTATCAGCAGAGACCAGTTAGGCTGAACAATTTGGTTCTGTGTATATATCCTATGTAAATTCTACATCAAAGGTTACAGGAATGCTTTGAAAGGAATGTGATATTTTAGATATTTACTTATGAAATGCACAAGGTTAATTAGGTATCTCATAGTAAGGGCTCCCTTGAGAAAAGTAATCACAGTGTGAAAGAACTAGATTCAATTCAAGGGTGCCAAGGTGCAGTCGAAAATGAGAGTCTAAAGTTTAAATAAAGCAACTGACATAGGAATGAGGAGTGAATTGGGAAATTAGATTAAAATACATGCCAGCAGATAAACCATGACAAAGATTGAAATAAATCATACATAATTTTCGATTCTGTACATTCCATGGAGAAATAAAAAAAATGCACAAGGAAGTGTCCTTTCCGTGGCTAACTAAACAGGTTAAGAAGAGTTTTAGGCTAAACGGAGAAGCTTATTATGTTGTCAAGAAGACCAGTAAGCTTGAGATTTTCTTTGGAATCAGCAAGGAATTATCAATGAAAATGCTAAATGACAAAATAGGAGTGTAAACTAACTAGAAATATGAAAATATACTATGAGAACTTCTACGTAAAATGAAAGGGAGTGGCAAAGGTAAATCTGGGTCTCATTGAGACTAAGGCAGGAGAAATAATTGGAAATAAAGACGGAGACACAAGAAATTCTGCAGATGCTGGAATCTGGAGCAATACTCAAAAAGTGCTGGAGGAACTCAGCAGGTCAGGCAGCATCTATGGAGGGAAATAAACAGTCGACATTTTGGGCCGAGACCCTTCATCAGGACTGGAAAAGAAGAGGGCAAACTCATTGAGGCACTAAACAAATATTCTGCATCTCTCTTCACTGTAAAAGACACAATAGACCCATCAGATATAGTTAATATCAAGGATCTATTGAGGAACTTTAAGTTATTAAATTTAGAAAAGATGAAATACTGAAGAAATTAAGATGACAATCATTTGTCACGAACCAGCAACAAAAGAAACACACTGAGCATGATTCAGTGTTAAAAACTATTTTATTAATCACTACTTATGATAATACGTAAAATAAAAGTAAAAATGTTAGTATGTTAGAATTCAAAAATGTTAAACCTTGAACGTTAACCCCAAAACTAAACTCTTCGTGTGTGTGTGTGGCAAAGTCCAAAACTCCCAGTTCCGGAATGGTTCTTAAAGTTCAGTTCCGCAAGCCATAAGGTGAAACATGAGCAAGGGCTTCTTCAACAACCACCGTCGTCTGAAGATAAGATGTAGACGTAGAGAAACATAGAGAGAGTAAATACGAAATCCAAATGTTCCACGATGGAACCCCAGCGACACTTCAGTGTTTACTCGGTAGTGACTTCCTCACCCCGAAAAGCATCTGAATCGTGGTCGTCCACACACACAAATACCTGTTTCCTTCTACAGGTCAGCAACAAAGTGAACTCCATCGGATTACTTCCAACTTCCATACATGGATTTCAGTGGCAGACACAGTTATAGTTTCTCATCCATCGATAGAGAAAACTAGCAGGCTGGTGTCTCTCTCCCTTCTCTCTCTCTTCTTCTCTTCTTCTGACTTCTTCAACAACGTCATTACGTCCTTTATCTTCTATTGACGTAAGCACGCCACACACACAATACACACACACTCTCTATCTTAAAGGGACTTTCACTGAGTCCGTAAACACATTGTTTTGTCCATGATCCCAAAGCAACAGAATTCATTTTCGACCAGGCTAGCAAAGTAGATGCTTCACATCCAAATCACTTAAATTCAGTCATTGGATACTTGTAGGTGGTGACTGCAATTGGCAGTCCTATGCCAGCAAGATCTGTGGCAGAAAGTTAACATGCATGTAGAGCAGGCAATTAGAAAGGCAATTGATATGCTGTCCACTATTGCAAGGGCCTTAGAATAAGAAGCAAGTTTGCTGCAATTAGAGTCATAATCATGAAATCACAGAGTTAGACAGCACAGAAACAGGCCCTTTGGCCCAGCTCATCCACGCCAACCAATTTGCCTACCTGAGCTAGTCCCATTTGCCTGTGTTTGGCCCATATCCTTCTAAACCTTTCATATCCATGTACCCGTTAATGTCTTTTAAATATTATAATGTTACCCACCTCTACTACTTCCTCTGGTAGCTCGTTCCACATACCCGCCATTCTCTGTATGAAATAGTTGCCCCTAATTTCCCCTTTAATTTTTCTTCCTCTCTCACCTTAAATGAATGCACTCTCGTTTTAAAATCCCCTACTCTGGGAAAAAGACTATGACCATTCACCTCATCTCTGCCCCTCAATCATTAGGTTCTGAGACAATAAGGAATTAAGAAACATGGGGATCAGGCAGGAAAGTAGATAAGGTACAGGACAAGGCATGATATTGAACTCCCAGAAGAGGCTCTGGGAGCCCCAATGCATATTTTTTGCCTCAATTTCTTACGTGGTTCATGTTCGTAGAGCAAGGTTGGATTGATTGGTTATGACACTGTGGAAGATGTTTGTGATATTGCTAACTCTTTAAACTTAGGATCTAGCTATGATATCGCTACACAGATAGTTAGATGAACCAGTGTTTAGAAGTGGCAGTGTCAATAAATAAAATATCTGGAAACTGGATAATTGTTCTCCATATCAAAATCAGATGTATGGGTCTAAATTGTTTGATGTGTTTTTTAAAAAAATATAAACTGCATTTAAACACACTGCCACAAAATATTAAGCGGAAATTTTTCTTCATACTTGGTGGTAAGCTTACACCTAAAACGAATGCATTTTTAAGTATTTATACAATCTTTTTTTAACAAATTCACACACATCATGAAGCTATTGGTATGAGCCAATTATGATAGAATAATTCTGTTCAAACTGGGTTTTTATTTACTTTCAATATAAGCATAGTGTTCATGTTATTTATATTCTCTAATTCTACTTAAAATCTGATTATTTAATTTTATTTAGAGGATCTTGCATTAATTTAAAATTTTCATAGCTAATGAAAATTCTAAATTAGATGTCTGGCTCTAATTGGGAAATCTGTCTTTTAAAAGTCGATGCCTCCTCTGGTTGCTTCACAGCAAGGTGTCAGAAACTGTGTGAAAATGGGTGAAATCTTTTTGTGAATCATACTGTTTAACTGCTTGTTTCTTGGTATAAATTTCCCTAACGCTATTTAAAAAATATTTTCGACCAATTTTATGATTTTATTATAGTGAAGCCTCATTGGGCCAGTATCAGGACCACTGCTTTTCCTAATATTTAGAAACAGGGCACAGTTTCCAAATATCCAGATGTTGCAAAACCTGAAGGTATAATAAACTATGCGGAGTGAACTGTAATACAATTCAAGGAAATATGGACAGGCTAATGGAATGGAAAAGAAATGGCAGATGTGAAGTGTTACAAAAAATGTGAAGTGTTACATCTTGGTAGGAAAAATGAGAAGAGGCAATATAAACTGGAGGGCACAATTCCATAAGGGCTTTCAGAATAAGAGTGATGGTAAATTATACAGTATATGCATAGTTTGTTGAAACTGGCAGGGCTTGTTGAGAATGTGGGTAAAAGAAGCTCAAAGAAGCTTTGATGAACCTTTATAAAACATTGGTTGAGCTACAACTGGAGCATTGTATCCGGTTCTGGGATGCCACACTTTAAGAAAGATGTGAAGGCTTTAGAGACGGTGGTAGAAGGAGATTCACTGAAATGATACCAGGGATGAGGGACTTCAGTGGGGTGGATAAACTGAAGAAACTGGGATAAAATTTCTTGGAACAGAGTAAATTGTGACAGTGTAGGCAGAGAGAAATTGTTTACTTTGGCAGAGAGGTCAAGAATCAAGGGACATTGAATGAAGATGATTGGCAAAAGAACCAAATGTGATGTCAGGAAAAACTTTTTGATATAGCAAATGTTAATGACCTGCAATGCACTGCAAGGATAATACTGGGGGAAGATTTAGTTGTGGCATCCAAAAGGGAGCTGGAAAAGCACTGAAAGGAAAGAATTTACAGGGCTTTGAGGAGAGTGCAGGAAGTGGGACAAGCTGGATTGCTCCTGCATTGCGTTGGTGTGCACTCTTGTACCCAATGGCTTCTTTCTGTGCTGTAACCATTATGCAATTGTGTGAATTAGCTGAGCACATACCATAGTTCTTCAGAGTAACAGACTTGTGAGAAAAATGTCAGAACAGTAAAGCAACTAAATTCATTATATAAAGAAAGGATCCATTTTATAGAACAATATTCACAACCACTTCATGCTAGTAAAGTACAAATGCAACTTTGATGCATGGAAACATGACAGCTAATTTGTATTATGGATCCCATAAACAGCCTCGAGTTAAGTGATCAAATAAAATCATAAAATAGTATAAACATTAACCATTATCAAATTGAACAGGATTGTCTGATACAACAACTTGTTAAGGTTCAGTAACGTTGTACATTCAGTTCTTAAAGGTACACTCACAATCTTATAAGCAACAGTTCTTGAATAACTTTGAAAAGGTAATTAACCTGCAAACTATCATTTAACTATATGCACTAACTTATACCATCAAATAATGGTTTACCTTTATAAAGTACTTCATTAATTATAAATATTTACACACAGCTCTAAATTTAACTGAACGCCATTTTATTGTTTCTTATATCTACCAAATTCTTCACTGCAAACTGTACCTATATCTATAATTGTTGCGTTAAGATAATTGTCGCGTTAAGATAATTGTCTCTATAATTTTGCATCCACTGTTTGCAGTATATACTTTACATAAATCTTACTATTACAAAACAGCAAATAACCACAAGAGACAATTATATATTATTATATTTTGCACTTGACTAAATATTATTAACCCTGTGGTAACAGTGTCTACTTTGGATGTCTTTAAGCAATTTATGTCTTCAGACCAGAACGTGAGTGCCTTCTGCTACCCTGGGCTACAATCCTTTGAGAAACATCGTTCTTCAATCCAAGTAACTCAATCAAGTTCATTCCCAAGATCATTGATGCTACTAATAGTTAATAACAAGAGGTAACTGGTCCCAGCTATCAGTATCTCCTGTGTAATTAGAGCCTCAATACTGGGAATGTTGGCCTGGGAGAGGACACTGACATGGGTTCACATCTTCCCAATAAATATGGAGCATTTTGCAAGGTTTGTGTTGGTTGTACCTCTATAGTACTCTGAAGTACCTACTTAGTTGTGCGTGACTCAGAAACATACAGGAGGGCAGAGGTTACTGCTGCCCAATAGTGTGCAGTATCCATTGAGTGCAATCTTAATGAGTGTGAATTTTGATGAGTGAGTATTTACTTGTTTAATTTAGTCTAACTGTTAAATTCTCTTACCCTTGTTTACCACTGTAAATGAAAACTACAAGTATTTTAAAGTGGTAAACAATAAGTCTATCAGGTAATTAAGTAACCATCTAGAAATGGTTAACTAAGGTCTGCTGACCCAGAACATGACACCTGGGAATGTATGTCTTTGGGTTTTGCAAAAGCGCAGTATGTTTTAGCACTGGTTGCAATATCTGTGAAGTTCAGACTTTATTGAGGAGAAGACTTTGGTAAGGTAAGGGTAAATGATATAGCTTTATACTGATTAATAACTTATTTTAACAACAATTAAAACAGGCATGGCAGGTCAGCTGATGTGTTGTGGCTGTAGTATTGTAAGCTGTTGGAGATCATTGTCAACAACAGTGACCACATTTACAACAAGTGTGTGCAGCTTTGGCTTCTTTAGCAAAGGATTGAGTTGGAGTTGGTCATTTGCACGTTGTGATGGATTAGGGAGTGGACAATTTATCTGGGCATATTGTTCTATTGTCTTGCAAATGTAGTCAGTTAAGAGGGATAGGGAGCTGTGAGTACAAGTGAAGCAGGAATGGGAATTGAAGGATTCTCAGCCCTTGCATTTATCCAACAGGTATGTAATGCTTGCAGCTCATGTGGATGAAAGCATAGACTGCAGGGTGGATGAGTAAAATGTAGTACAGGGGGCCATTAAAGTTAGAGGAGTGAAAAAGAATGAAGTAGTGAGAGGAGATAGTATAACTGGGGGAAACAGATCCTGTTTCTCTGTAGCCATGAGCATAAAGCCCAAAGCCTTTGTTTCTGCTCAGTACTAAAGTTAAGGACACCCCCTTGGGACAAGACAGGAGTTTTGGAGCAGGAGGGAAAATATCCAATTAACTTGGTCAGGAATCAAGAAATTCTGCCTGAGGGAGTATGAGCAGCTGGAGTTCAAATTAAAAAGCGGAACTGCAAAAGGAACAAACACTGGATTGCCATTGAACCAAGTGGTAATTAGATCAGGGAGTTAAATGTGTGACTCAAAGATTGGTGTGGGTGAAATGGGTTTTAATTCATAGGGCACTGATAACAGTACTGGGGAAAGAGGGAGTTGTTCTGTTGGGACCAGTAACCTTGAAAATCAAGGCTATAGGTAAGGTTTGAAACGATATAGTTGGGGATAGGGCTCAGGAGTGGGAAAATTTGGAATTTTAAAAAGAAAAGGACAAGACAATAGTGCAGGGTAGCAAAAAGGGAATTGATACTTCAAATCTGTCAGGAGGCGAATGGACATATGAAGAGGATACCTCCAGCTAGAGTCAGAGCGGGGGAAATGATGTCAGAATTGAAGTGTCTTCATCTAAATACACACAGCATCCATAATAAGACAGATGAATTAATGGTGCAAATAGAAATAAATGGAGATGATCCAATAGCTATTATGGAGATGACCCTGCAAGTAGCCAGATGCAAGAATTAAATATTCCAAGTTAATTACCTTTTAGAAGAACTAGATATAGTTGAAAAGCAGGAGCAATATGCCTGTTAATGAAGAATAGGATAAAGACAGTGGAGAGAAAGGATCATTGCTTGCAAAGTGAATAATGGAATCAGTTTATGTGAAGCTGAGAAACAGCATCAGACATAAAACATTAGTGGGAATTGTCTACAAGCCCTCAAATTATTATGCTATAAATCAGGAAATCCAGGTGATACGATGATCATGGGAGACTTTAATCTATTGGGTGAACCAAATTAATAGGAACAGTACAGAGGACGGATTCGTGGAGTATACAGATGATGGTTTTCTAAATTGATATGTTGAAGAAACAACTTGAGAACTTGTGAATTATAGATTTAGTCTGCACAATGAGAAAGAGTTAATTAACAGTCTGGTAGTTAACAGGCCATTAGGGAGGAGTGGTCATAATATAATGTAGCTTTATATTAAGATGAAAGCGATCAGTTCAATCTTTAGAGTCTTAAAGTCAAACATAGCAAACTATGAAGGCATGAAGTATAGGTCGGCTATGGAAGTTTGGGAAACTACATTGAAAGGTATATTTGTCTATTGTCAAAATGTGAGTTAGAAGATTTGGAAAATTTCAGAATTCAACAAAGGAGTACCAAGAAAATTGAAATGGAGGTGGAAAGTAGTTCACAACAGTAAGCTGACAAGAAACATAAAAAAAGGCCATTAAAGCGTCTGTAGATATGTAAAAAGGAAAGGACTGAGAAAGTAGAAATAAGGTAATGGCAGCAAAATTAAACAGATATTTTTGTGTTTAACTTCATAGAAGAAGACGACAAATCTCCTGGAAAAGGTGGAAAACACCAGATCTGGAATGAAATAGAATCTGAAAGAAATTAGCATTAGTGAAATAAAACTGGAGAAGTTATGTAACTGAAAGCTTATAAATCCCCTGGACCTTATGACTTACATCACAAGGTTGCAGGTGATCAGGTCCTCAGAATGCACTTGTTGTATTTTCCAAAACTCCTTAGATTCTAAAGCAGTTCTCATCGGTTAAAAGAAAGGAGATGTTACCTCATATTTTAAGAAAGGAGAGAGAGAGAGGAAAAAGGAGGAACTACAACCAGTTGGCCTGACATCAATAGTTGGGAGAATGCTGGAATCTATTGTTAAGGAAGTAGCAGCAGGGCACTTAGAACATTATAGAAGCTTTTGCAGAGTCAAAGTGAACTTATGAAAGCAAAATCATATGAGGCAAATCTGTAGAGTTGTATTGAGGTTGTAGCTTGGAGAATAGATGATAAAGAATCAGCACTTAGACTTTCATAAGGTGTCACAAAAGAGGGTATTAGATAAAATTGGGCTGCATGGAATCTTGGATAATGTACTGGAATGGAATGAAGGTTGGCTCATGGACAGAAAACAGAAGGAATGAGCAGTCATCTTTGGGTTGGGAGGCTTTGACAAGGTATTGTTATTTTAAGCAGTGCTGTGATCCTAATTTTCACAATCTATATCAATATTTTGGATGAGGACACCATGTAACATCACCAAATTTTCTGCTAATACAAAGTTGGGTAAAGTTGTGAGGAGAATGCAGAGACCTTTCAAAGAGAGATAGAGAGGCAAAGTGAATGGGTTTGGACATGGCAGATGGCATATAATGTGAAAAATGTGGTCTTCTACTCGGTGAGTGATTGAAAGATGTTGCTGTTCAGAGGGACCTGGGTATTATACATACTTCACTGCAAGTTAACATCTAGATAAAGCAAGCAATTAGAAAGGCAAATGGAGCAACACAAAACACTTGAGGAACTCAGCAGGTCAGACAACATCAATGGAGGGAAATGGACAGTTGATGTTTCTGTTTGAGACCCTTCATCTGAATCTGCTGAGCTTCTCCTTCTAAAATTTTCCAAATCTTTGTGTTGCTCCAGATTCCAGCATCTGCAGTCTCCTGTATCTTTACTCTGTACTGTTATTGTTTTTACCTGTACTACATGAATGCACTCTGTACTAACCCAATGTAACTGCACTGTGTAATGAATTGACCTGTACAATCGGTACGCAAGACAAGTTTTTCACTATACCTCGGTTCAAGTGACAATAATAAACCAATACCAATACTAATACCAATACCTTGATTGCAAGAGGATATGAGCACAAGACATTCCACTGCAAATGAATAAGGCTTTGGTGAGAGTGCGCCTGGAATATTGCAAACAGGTTTGACCTCCCTACACAAGAAAGAAAATGCTTGCAATAGATGGAATACTACAAAGGTATACCAAATTGACTACTGGGATGGGTGATTTCTGCTATGAGGAGCTTTAAGGAGTCTGATTCTAGGCTCTCTAGAATTTAGAAGATGAGATATAATCTCATCGAAATGAACAAAATTCTGACGGAGCTTGGCAGGTTACTGCAGGGATGATGTTTCGCCAGTATGGTGTGTCTGTAACCAGGGTCACAGTCTCAAAGTCACAGTTGGCTGCTAGGATTGAGATAAGAAGAAACTTCACCCAGGAAGTAATGGATCTTTGGGATTCTCCACCCATGAGGGCTATGGAGGCTAAGTTGTGAAATATATTCAGGATAGAAATTGATAGATTTTTGGATATTAAGGGAAACAAGAAATATTATCTTTAGTACAAGAAAGTGTTGCTGAGGTTAACAAATAAATCAGCCATGATCTCAGTGAATGGCGGAACTGGCAGGCATGGCTGAATGGCCTGCAGCTGCTTCATTTTTGTCTCTTATGGGCTTAGTACCAAATTTGAGTTCTTGATGTTCAAACACTTTTCACCAGACATCCAAATGATGTGCTGGCACACTGGCGCAATGATGAGTTCTATCTCATCAATATATCCCTTTGCTGATAGGTGGCCTGAATTATGAAAATCATTTAATGTTTTCTTGGATCTCTTTATAAATCTGTACCCTGGGGAGGGATGTTGCTCAGCTGTAGAACAAGGACCTTTTGTTCTACAGGTGTTTATGTAAGATCCATTCTCTTGCATGCCTCAGTGAATGAGTCCGTGATGACCCCGAGCTCAGCCTCCAAATGCAAATGTTATCTGTGTACTGCAGCTCAGTGATTGAATTTGGTTCTGGAATGGAGGCAATGCTAGTTGAACAGTTTGCCATTAATCCTGCAAGTTTGTTCCACTCCAGCAGAAAGCATGTTGGACATGAGATTCATTATTACAGTAAGAAAGATTGAAAAATGAGTTGGAGCAAAGACACAGGTTTGCTGGACCCAGCCTACTTGAGTTATGGAGTCAGAGAATAAACAGCACAGAAACAGGTCACTCAGCCCAACAAGACCATACTGACCTTCGAGCACCCACTTACCCTAATCCTATTGTTATTTTCCTCCTCCTCCTCCCTCCCCCGACCGACAACCCTCCCGGCACTTATCTGTGCCACCGTGCAAAGTGCTACACCTGTCCCTACATCTCCTCTCTCACCATCATTCAGGGCCCTAGAGAGTCCTTCCAGGTAAGGCACTGCTTCACCTGTGAATCTGAGTGTCATTTATTGCATCCAGCGCTCCCGGTGCGGCCTCCTTTACATCAGTGAGACCTGACACAGATTGGGTGACCGCTTCATCATTCGCCAGCCACTTCAATTCCACTTGCCACTCCCATACTGACATGTCTCTCCACTGCCTCCTCTACTGTCATTTGGAGGCCAGACAGTTTGGAAGAGCAACACCTGATGTTCCGCCTTGGTAATCTCCAACATGACGACCTCAATATTGATTTCTCTAACTTCCAGTAACCCCTCCCCTCTTCCCCCCCCCCCTTTGTTTTCCCTCATTCCTGTGGCCACCTCACTGCTTCTTTCCCATCCCCAACTCTCATGATTTGCCCATCTATTCCCCACCTCCTCCCCTTTATTCCATGGTCTACTGTCCTCTCCTACTGGATTCATTCTTCTTCAGTCCTTTGCCTCTTCTACCTATCACCTCTCAGCTTCTTACACCACTCCTTTTTAACCCCCTCCCCCACCCACCTATCTTCCCCCTGTCACCTATCACTGGCCAGTCTGTGCTCCTCCCCCTCTCCCTACCTGTTTGTTCTGGCTTCTGCCCTCTTCCTTTCCAGTACTATGAAGGGTCTCGATCCAAAACACCAACTGCTTATTTCTCTCCATAGATTCTGCCTGCCCTGCTGAGTTCCTCCAGCATTTTGTGTGTGCTGCATTGTAATAAAGCATGTTGTTTATTTCAACCAGCCACATCTTCTACATGAGCAGTCCTACTACTGCTGGGGCTGCATCTTGTACGATTCACGGGTGAGGTCACATTGAAGTATTTTTCATTGGGAGGGCTCAAATGTTTTCCCCATTTTCATTCATATTAAACTTTAGTCCCAAAGGTCCATACCAAATGTTACATGAGGATCTCATTCACTGATGCTCTCTATTGCTCATCCCACGAGAATATGCAGGTTGAATGACAATGTCAGATTTGAATGTGGCCAGCATACTCCACATAGACTGAAAATTGCTGAGTTACTTACTTATGAAGGTGGAATGTCACCTAAACCACCTCCAATTATTACCTCAGCTCCCCACCAAATCTGATCCTGAGCCATCTTGACCTTTTAGTCTACTCCATGAAGGTATTGATAAAGATTTTATTGAACGAGAATTCCTGTCTTTTCTTCAAGCCTTTCCCCCTACTACACTATAGACCATTATCCCCTTGGGGCCACTTGTGTACATCTGTAGATACTTCACTCTACATATTGGTGGAATTTAACTGTCACCAGAAGTTATTTAATAAATCTAATTTCTAATGATAGTCTGCGGTTTACAGTTGATCACTATTTATTTTGTCCGCTGGTCAAAGAAATTAAAGTATAAGCTATCATGATATTTCCATTGACTTTAACAATATAATTAAGAGGTTTATCATTCCCCTCACCATACTATTTGTCTACATAAAATTATGGGGAGTGAGGGTCCTTTGCAAATGACATCAAAATATGTATTTGGCTAGAACCCAAATTACAGCACATATAAATTTAAGTCCCCTTCTTCTGTAAGGACATTGATGTGTTACTACCACTGAGAAAGATTGTTATTTAATGCTTCCAAAGACCTCAGCACATCTGAAATACTTTTTCTCATGACATTGAGGGAGGCCATTTGGTCCATTGAGCTTATGCCAGCTCTCAGAGCAATCCCATATATCCCATGCCCCACTATTTCCAGGAAACTTCTTCTTTCTCACATGCCCATCATATCCTCTCCTGATTCTACTGCAGCCCAGCCACTCTAGGGACCATTTACGGTAGGCAAGTAACATACCAACCAGTACATCCCTAGGATGTGGGGAGAAAACCAGAGCAGCAGGAGAAAACCCGCATGGTCTTAGGGAAAATGTGCAAACTCCACACTTCATTCAATATCTCAATCAAAAGGCAATACCGCCATCAATAATGTCTATGGAGAAGTGATCATTTGCTCCGGTTCGATTAATATCATCATGAATCATTCAAAGTAGACAGCTTTCTTTCTACTATGTGAAAGTAGACCAAAACAGATGTAGCCTTTCTGTCCTTCATGAGATTGCATAAACATGTGGCATATGAAGGTTCAGTAGCTGTAGACTTTGAAACATTATTCAAGAGATTCACGTTCAGATTTCAGCCCATGCTGATATCATAATCTTTAATATTGTACCGACCTTTAGATCCCAATTAGACAAATAATCTAGAAGTAAACAATTTGAGTTAGTGTCCTTGGCAGGTTTGCCTGACATATCCATACAATAAAAGTACATGTTCAATAATAGTGCTTTGTGGCATGTTTAGGGGATATAAAATTTATAATTGAGGAAAGGTGTTTTCCAATCTCTTCCTTTCAAGGCATATACGTGATTGCCTGAAACCATGGACATAAGGGCCTCTTCCCTCGTTCAAAATTTCTTCTCACACTTCTCTATGTTCCTTTGGGAAACTGTCAGATTACCCTCACTGCTAATGGAAGAAAATAAGAGGAGTATCAATTTATGTATAACTTAAATATTAAGCTGAGTAAACAACACAAACAATGAACCTCCAAAATGTTCTTCTTTCCTATTTCTGCAATGAAGTTAAAATTGTGGAATAGTGAATATCTATTATACACTGTGTATGTACCACAGGGAAGATTGAATGGATTAATTTAACAGCAGATTATAATACTTATTTAACTACATCACTAGAGATTATTGTGTCTAGTTTCATATTTGCTTTGTATGTTTTTTCAGAACAATTTGTCTTTCTGCTACTTGTGTCTTTCACACACTTGTGAAACAGCATTGGAGTCTATTCTGCTTTTGTTCTGTTTCCTTTTCAGAAATTGATGAGAAGACAGTTCCCCCCCCCCCCCCCCCCCCCCATTGTTGAAGGTAACTTGTGCAATGGACTTTTGCACTGAAGGGACGCTGTGTATTTTGCATATACTGTGCTCTGTGGTGACCTATTCAGTCCACTTAACAAGCGTCCCTGCTGATAAAAATCTCGGATTTAAATGAGTTTTTAAGGGGAGAGGCATGAGGACCCACTGCACACTGGTGTTGCACCCCCTCCCCCTTGTGTGTGTACACACACACACTAACAAACAACAGAGGCACTGCAAAAGTGTCCATAGCCTTCTGGGCGAAGGGACATCAGTTATCTGCCGTATGCTTTAATGTGTGTCTGTTCTTGCATATTGCATCAATGAAGTATCTAATTTCAAATTATATTGGTTGAAGATAATTTGCTCCAATGTTGGTGGAAGTACATACTGGATTTAAGAAGTGGTAACAATGGGTGATTTGAAGACCACTGTTTTTTGTGTACTTTGATGAGATGGGTTCATTTTGCTTGATCTTGACTGGACCAAAGTACAGAAAGTAGAAGCTTGGCTGAATTTTACTGAAGTTTTCAACTTATTGATGTAGTAGTGATTTAAGAGTGATTGACTTGAAGTCATTGAAAATTTATGTTCAGAAGATCTTTAATACAGATCAAAACTTGCACTATTTTAGATTCTTTGCTGTGATTAGTTGTTACTTAGAGTAAGTATAAAATGCATATGGTCATGGAAACAATTCAAAAGATTCTTTCCTTCAAGATGTGCTGTGTATGTTGGGATGTGGTGTTATCAGCAGACACATATATTCATGTTTGAGTGTGAAATCCATTTGATTTAGAATTGCCATTTAATTCTGAATAGGACTGGGAGCAGAGCATACAGCTCTTGAGTCTGTTTCAGGATGCAGTGCAATCAGAGTTAATTTGATCTTCATCCACCCACTGCCATCAGTTAGTATTTACAACTGGAAATGTGAAATAACAGTGGAAAATACTAGAAATACACCGCGTAAATCAGTACCTGTTTGGACTTAATGAGCCTCAAATTTTTGTCACTTTCTGATCACAAATCACACTTGCAATGTTTTCCTGATGTTCTCTGTTTTAGTTACCAGTGAGGTTTGCAACTTGTTTTTTTAATGATGTGGAAGCTGTGATTCATGTAATACTATTTTATTTTATTTCAATCCATTAAATGTATCCCGAATAAAGTGTTTTGGGTAGAAGGAGGGGCTGTACGTGAATCAATCCCTTGCTGTAGCCATAGTAAAACAGGAGTTTACAATTGTTTCTGCACAAGGTGAATTCTTACAGTGATCCGTGCATGCCAAAAATGACCACACCACTGATAAATATGTAATTAGGTTTACTCAGTGTGGGTGAAACCACACTGTAATAACTCTTCAGGTATGGTGCTAGAGAGAGCCTTCAATGTTTTTGTACAAAATATGAATTACAGAAAGTATCATGGAGTCATAAGAATTTGTGCTTATTTCAGAGAAAAAAAATAAGTACTGTAATTCCTTGTTTCAAACACATGATGTATTGGGAGCAAGTATTTGTGACTCAATTAACAGCAACACAGAAACCAAGTTGGATATATTTAAATATTTGGTATATGTGAGTTTATCTTATTCCCTTTTCACTTTGGGATATTTGTAACATGATTAATTGCCAGCACGGTAGTGTAGCGGTTAGTGCAACGCTATTACAGCGCCAGCGATTGGGGTTCAATTCCAGCCACTGTCTGTAAGGGGTTTGTACATTTTCCCCGTGACTGCATGGGTTTCTTCCGGGTGTTCCGGTTTCCTCCCACATTCCAAAGACGTATGGGTTAGTACGTTAACATGGGTGTAATTGGGCAGTGTGGGCCCGTTACCATGCTATATAAATAAAGTTTTAAAAAAAGTTTAAATTTTAAAGATTCTTTGTTGATTTTTCTACTATTTTAATATTTTGGAAATGATATTTGGTATTCTGCAGTATTGTGCAATTTTGCCTGATGCTCATACTATCCATTTTACACTTGGTTTTGAATCCAAATTAAAGGAAAGAAAGATTGAGGCTGGCATTTGTATGGTGCCTTTCTGGGCCTGAAGAATTTCCCAATGAAGATTTGAGCCAATGGGATTCTTCATAAAATACAGGTGGAATATACAAAATATAGTAGCCATTATATTAACCTCGTCTCAAACCTTCAGCATTTCTTTCTATTTTATTTTATGTATTCAAATAGTTACTTCTAGAAAGCATGTAATCTATTTTGTGTGATAGCAAGTTCCATATTCAAACCGTAAGTTAAGAAAGTTTGGACTTTCTCACAGGTGGAAGCATTCTCTCCAATCCATTCCTGAACTCTAGCAGATAACCTCTAACTCTACTCTTTCCTAAATAAAACAAAATCCAGCCATTCAATCTTTTCCAGTGGTGGCAATCTTTCAGTTACAGTACAATCCTTGTAAATTTTTTGTGTTTCTATAACTCCGATAATGCAGAAATCAGAGCCATGTCAGGTACTCTGAGCGCCACCTGACAAGTTCAACATGATTTCATTACTTTTGGGTTCTATATTCCCAAAACTAAACTGTAATACTTTATTAACCTGCAATAGTGCTTTTAACAATTTATTCACGTGTACATTTGCTTTTCCGCTTTGATCAAAACAGAAAGTGCTGTGGATACCCAGCAGGTCAGGCAGCATCAGTGAACAGAGAAACAGAACATTTCAGGTCGCTAATCTTTCATCAGAACTGGAAAAGTGCCTTCCTGCTCTGTCCATTTTCTGAGGCATACATGTTGCTACTGTATTTTATATCTCAGTGCTTTTCCTTGTCTTTACCGACATTAAAATTCATTTGTCACTTAACTGCTCAGTCTGAGAGTTCTGTTGCTTTCTTGTATTATGATCCATTTTTGCTCACTGAACCTGTGTGAATCAACTATACACAGTCATTAACTAACGTTAGAGGTGACAAAATGACACTCATTATTTTGCTCCACTAAAAGGTATGTTTCTCCAATCACTATACAGTATGGGAACAGGCCCTTCGGCGATACTGAATCATGCCGACCAAGATGCCCATCCAGGCTAGTCCCATTTGCCCGCATTTGGCCCATATCTTTCTAAACTTTTCCTATCCATGTACCTGTCCAACCGTCTTTTAAAAGTTCTTATTGTACCTGCCTCAATCACTTCCTCTGGCAGCTCATTCCACATATATATCACCCTCTGTGTAATTAAATTGCCCCTTAGGTTCCTATTAAATATTTCCCTCTCACATTAAACCCTATGCCCTCTCGTTCTTGATTCTCCAACTCTGGGGAGAAAAACTGTGTGCATACACCCTATCCATACCCCTCACGATTTTATACTTTTCTATAAGATCACCTCTCAGTCTCCTACACTCAAAGGAACAAAGTCCTAGCCTGTCCATCCTCTCCCTCAAGTCCTGGCAACATCCTCGTAAATCTTTTCTGCACTCTTTCCAGTCCAACAGCATCTTTCCTATAGCAGGGCGACCAAAACTGAACAAAAAACTCCAACTTTGGCCCCACCAACATCCCGCACAACTGCAACACAACATCCCAACTTCCACACTCAACGCCCTGACCAATGAAGGCCAGCATGATTGAGAATATTATCACTTTATTGTACGAAATGAATGTAATTATTCAGCTGTGTATATTTTTTGGCTATGAGGGATGATCAACACCAAGTTTATTGTTTCTTTTTGTTTGTTGTCACTCGTTCTTGAGTAAGACCATAACACCTAGTCTATAGTGTTGTGATGTGTATGGAGATGGCTGATTAGACCAATTTGGGCTCAAAAGTTCCATTCACATAGGTGACAGAAATGTTGTAGCATCAGTGGTTCTTGATTTTTGAGATTCTCTTTTCCTCTTTGCTTCCTCCATTCTGGCTTTCTCAAATGAGCGAGCACTGCTTTTTATCCAGGTAGGCCAAACAGGGCAATCCAATGCTTATTGTTCCCAGTGGTATGTGTCAATGTTGAAAATCTACAGGGATGTTCTAAGAGAGTCTTTGAATCTCTTTACCTGTCTACCACATGATCATTTTCCTTCAGTCATTTCTCCATAATGTAGCTGCTTTGGTATTCTGTCATCAAACATTCTTCTGACATGTCCTGCCCACCTTCTCTGTGATTCTTTCAACAATGTGTAAATGCTGGAGAGGTTAGTTTGGGACAGAATCTATGTCTGGAATCTTGTGTTGCCACTTGATGTGAAGTATTCTGTGCAGACTGGTCATGTGAAAGTGATTTTGCTGTCTGGCTTGTCTGCTGCACACTGTTCATGTCTCATAAGCATAGAATAAGGTGGGTATGACAGCAGCACAATACATCTTCAGCTTGGTCTTTTGGGTGGATTCCTCTTTGTTCCCACAGTTCTGTCTTCCAAAAGCAGAGTTGGCTTTTACTATCCTGTTGTTTACTTCAGCATCAACGTTAACTGATCTTGAGAGAGTGCTGCCAAGGTATGTGAACTTGTCTACTACTGAAAGACTCTGACCATTCACAAGAACGTTTGGTTCTGTGTATGGGGTGTTTAGTGCATAATTTCTGTTTTCTTTGTGCTAATTGCGAGGCCAAAATTGCTGCAGGCACTGGCAAATCTGTCCAAGCTTTCCTGCATATCAGCTTCTGAGTTTGCATTGTGCACAGTCATCAGCAAAGAGAAGGTCTCTTAAAGTGGTTTCTCATACTTTTGTTGTGGCGGAGAGTTTCCTTGGGTTAAATAAAGCACCATCAGTCCTGTATCCAAGGTTCATTCCACCTTCTTTATCAGGGTAGGCATCAGACAGCATTGCAGAGAAGATCACAATAAACAGTGAGGGCAAGCACACAACCTTGCTTCACACCATTGGTGGCCAGGAAAGGGTCTGAAGATTCTTCGTCTTACATTACTCTGGCCATAATACCATTATGCAGTTGTCAGACAAATGTGATGAACTTCTTGGGGCAACTTTTCATATGCCCTCATGACAAATAGTGTGGAAAGCTTTAGTTAGATTAACAAAGATGTCAGTAAGCTTCAGATTTATTCTTGACACTTCTCTTGGCGTTATCTTGCTGTGAAGATCATATCTGGAAGCTGTGGCATGTGATCTATTGCTTCATCACTAATAGTTTAGGACAAAGTTGAAATGCTCAGCTCATCTCTCTAAAATGTTTCTTTCTGGTGATATGCGTCAGTCCATCTGCACTTAGTGGAGGTGAACCACCATGTGGCTGAGGGTCATATACTGATCTAGAGCAGTATAGAAATTTTAAGAGTCTTTCCGATCAGCATAGCTCTGTATTTTATCTGCCTTATTACTGAGCCACAGATCCTGCATCTTGCAAAGCTGTGTCTGAATTTTTATTCCCACTCTCCCCTCCCCCATCTGCCTATCACCCCTCCCCACCTGGATTCACCCATTGCCTGTTAGCTCTGGCTCCACCCCTTCCCTCCACTTTTTTTATACTTGGCTACCTCTCCTCTATCTTTCAGTCCAGTCGAAGAGTCTTGACCTGAAATGTCAACTGTCCATTCCCTTCCATAGGTGCTGCCTGACCCGCTGAGTTTCTTCAGCTTTGTGTGTTGCTCCAAATTCCAGCATCTGCAGTCTCTTGCATCTCCAACCTGTCTCTCTACGCTCTTCACTACTACGACCGCTCCAGAAGAATCTATACGCCCAACTGCTCTCTGTCAGTTGCCCTCATCTACCAAGTGAGTTTCACTCAGTGCAGCAATGTCGGTGCTCCCTTCCCACCAAAGTAGTTCTCTCTGGTCAGTCAACATTAGAGTTGTCCATTAATGTACAGATATTTCATGCACCAATTCTCTCTTTTTTTTTCTTCGCTTTTGTTTGACCACTCAGATAGAGAACCCACTAGCTTCAGTAATTTAGGCAGGGAAGAAATGCAGCAGGCAAAGTTCGGGGCATCTTTTCTAGCCTCTTCCTCCTTCCAGAAAGGTGAGCAGTGCGATCCTAAAGAGGGCTGCTCGGTCATCTAAGTAACTGCTGAATTTCACTGCTGCTTCTATAAAAGCAACCACAGGTTGCCTGTATGCAGGTTCACGTCTACAACTTCTAGGTTTCCTCACCTGCTGCTTTGCCACTCTCCCAGTGTCACAGGACTCAATGCCATGACTTGCATGTGACTTGGATTATCGTGAAGGAGAAATTGCACAGATTCAACCTCACTCTCTCGTCCGGGCATAGTTGGTTCCAGTAGCAAGACAAAGCCAAGATGGCTGGAGATGAGTCTGGATGCAGGAGCTGCCAGTGTGATCGCAGGATGCTCTCAGACTACCTAGACAGCTCCAATCCTTTTTTTCTGTCTGGATTCATTCCTGTAGTCCCATTCTTCAACAAGATAACCCATGGGACAGTGGGGCCTGTTGGTCAGGATTTACCCTCTCAGCCTTATTTGCCCATAGCCAGGGATAGGGATGTGTATACGGTAAGGAAACACCCTGGCCCAGATACAGTTCAGTTCAGAGGCTGGCAGATGAAAGGCACCATGTGGGTACCTCTTGTCCAGGTGCTAAAATGCCAGTGCCAAGTCCAGACGCCAAGGCACATAGTGAACAAACGAAGGGATGGTTGCAGTGGTGCAAGGCTGGGCAGCAGAGGCACCCCAGTGACTGGAGGTGGCCCAGTTACAGCAAGGTACAAAAACCTGCATCATTGGCAGAGCAGAAAAATCTTAAGACTGATCCTTGCTCGTGGTTCCACATTTCTGGTACCAAATTACAGAGTGGTGTTGACAACGATCTTGGAACACTTTGGTGCTGAATGATGAAAGGTGAGCTGGAAAAAAACCTCTAAAATAATCATAATTATTCTCTCAGTACTTTTATGATTTGTGGATATTTCTGGGTATGAGAATGCTCCTTCAAAAACAGCACTGTAAACAAGAATAGTTTTATGATACCTTCAATGTGGGAGAATTATGCAAGATACTTTATAAGAGCATGATAAAAAATATAGACATTATCAAAAAAGAAGCCTTTAAAAGGATAGCCAACTTAAACCTTAAGAGGGGGATTTTAAGAAGGGGTTTGAAAGGAGGAAAGGGAAGAGATGGAGGGTTTTTACAGAGAGAATGCTGGAACATGAGATAAAGTTAATTAGAGGGGATGGCTACCAATGATGAATTGAAAGAAATGAAGGATACATAAAACTCCAGAGCTAAAACGTTATCTCTTAATGACACCTTTTCATCTAAAACTGCAGCAGCCAGTCTCCCAATATTTTTTTGCATTTCAGTTATGATGTCAATGGTGGAAGCTATCACCACATACAAAGATTGGTCTTCATACTGAGAACACCCTCCATTGTATGCTAGCTACTATAATCGTGCTAAATGGCTCAGAACAGATTTAAAGGATCTAAAGTGGGCATCCATGAGGAATTGTGGACCATCAGCAGCAGCAGAAATGTACACTGCTAAAATCGGCATTGCCCTCACTCTTCTATTACTCTATCAACCCAGATGAGGAGTGAAGAAGGGCAATTGCAAACATATCAGTAATACCTAAAATTGGGTGCCCACTTGACGAAGCTGCAACACAGGACTACGTGCACATTAAAGAATAAACATCACATGCAATAAACAGAGCTAAGCAGTTCCACAACCAATGGATCAGATTAATACTGTGAAGTCCTACCGCATTGAGCCATGAGTAGTGAAAATAAAAGAAAGGATGCTGGAAATCTAACACAAAAACAGAAAATGCTGGAAATACTCAGCAGGTCATGCTGCATCTGTGGGAAGAGGAACAAAGTTAATGTTTCAGGTTGGAGACCTTTTGTCTGTCACCAGAGGTGGTGGACAATTAAACAGCTGATTGGGGTAGGAAGTTCTAAGAACTCCCATTCCCAGTGATGGCAGAGCCAACATGTGAGTGCCAAAGATAAAGCTGAAACATTCACAACCATCTGCCCAGAAATGTTGAATACATCCATCCCTTATCATTTCCTGACTCCATGCTTTATCTTAGAATGCTGCCAGTTAAGGCTACTTATGGTAAAAAAAAATTTAAAAAAAAAATTGACAAGAGAGGGGTGGTGAGAAGAAAACGGTCATTATTTTTTTCCATTCCAATGACACTGCTCAGAGACTGAGCATATTTCAGTGAATCTGTAATGAGGTTGGAAATAAACTTTCTGATGTAATTTGAATTCCTCAGTTGGAAGCCATTGTGCTTTATCTCAGTTTGCTCATGCTTATTGACAGAATGTAATAATTTGAACAAATAACAAGATATTATTTGAAAAATTAATGTAATATTGCTTTTGTGAAGGAATAACATATGTTTGAATTGTATATAAAGGAATAACGCATGTTTTTAATCTAAAAAGGGGCACGACAGAAAAAAAGAGGAAGAAGTTTAGGAGTAAAAGTGTTCATAGTTGAAAAGATTTTCCAGAGAGCTTCTCAGGCCAGGGAAAGAGGCGGTAAAGCAAAAGGATTTGGAAGGCAGTTCCAGAGAATGGAATGCGATGGCAGAAGGTTCAGCCTGAGGTGAGGAGATGAAGGACACGGACACAGAAGGGGTGGGTGGGGGGTTCGCACGCTCCGACGGGAGGGGGGGGGGCATTTCAAACCCCTGCCGAGTAACGGCCGGGCTCGAGAGCCGGGCACCCCCGCCCTCCGCCCGGCGCTGCCATGGCACCGGGCCCTCTACCTCCTCTCCGCCGCTCGGCTTCATCACTTCAGGGGCTTCCTTCCTTTCCACCACCTCTGGCTGGAGCCCAGCATCACGTATGATTGGCTCCCACCTCCGTGTGTCTTGCACCTCAGTGATTTATCATTTTTCCCCTCAAACGTGTTTCTTGCGAGTCAGGGGATAATAAATCCTTTAACTAGATAACGTACATATTTTCTGTTTTGGAAATTCCCCGTGTTGTTGCCCTGGCTCCCTCGCTGCACCTGCTGCACCGCAGTACTTACCCAAACATTTTATTTTCCTTCTTTATACCAGTGAATTTTGAAATGTATTAAGCTCTTTCAGCCCTGAATGAGTTAAACAACTGCAACTTTTCAAAGAAGCAACATCCAATTAACTTCCTGCTTTTGTGAAGGCTTAAGTTGGCAATGCATAGATTTGAGCTCAGAATTTGATAATAGTCTGAATGTCAGGTCTTATTGGTATGAAAGTGGATATACAGTGAACAATTAGTTTTTAAAAATGCCTCTCCTGGATAATAATTTGCAAAACAGACATTAGTTGGCATATATTGCTCTGATTATTAAATTGAAGTACGAGGGTACTGAATGGGTTAACTAGAGTTCTTGCTCCGCCTCTTGTTAATGCAAATAAGATTTTCATATCACTTCTGGGCAGAAGTGAACTGAATTTGCAAGTAGGTGGATTACAAACTTCTACGCCAGGTAGAATCTTCTTATGCTTTCAGCCAGCAGACCTGGGACTTACTGTTTTCAAGTCAACAACCTCCCGCAATAGAAGTCAAATGATATAATTGAGCTATATATGAGAGAACTTTAGGATGTATAATTTGTTCACTGTAGTCTGACTGCTGTGGTTTTATTTATCTGTTTGATAATATGGCTTTAACAAAATCTGATAAGACTATGGATGAAGGTATTGATAATCCAGTATTCATTCTTGATGACGATATAAATGTGAAACAAAACTCAAAATCTAATAATGGAACCATCCAAGAAGCAGCAACATCAAGACAAGAATTTGAAGAAGGACCATGTGGCTGGGGAACATTCACATTAGATTGCATTCAATGCTGCAACAACCCTAAAGGATATTTATTCTTTTACAGTCTGCTATCCATCATTCAAGGTAGGTTTTATAACTTTTTTTTATAGTTAATAAAATGTTCTTATTTCTTTCATTGTTAATATTATTTTCTTGATTCCCACTAATCATTGTCCAATTTACCATTAAGATGGAGATGAGCAGGCACATTCTGTCATTCTTAAATATTCTTGACTCATGGACAAGCACATATGTGAGATCACATTGGCTATCCTTCAACAACTCTAAGTTAGTAGGAAAAGAAACTGTACATATTTCCATAATTGTAATTAAAGACAGTGCATAATTTAATTGGAGTAAATTAAAATCAACTAGCACTCCTCAGCATCAGCTATATTACCCAAACCCCAACTCTCCATTTAGTCCCAACTCCACACAAATCAAAATGCATCAAAGTCTGTTTTAATTGAATATAAACTATTGCTCAATAAATTAAAGTACAAAACAGGATTCACAAATAATCTAAAGTTTATGTATTATAACTTCTTCTATGGAACTAAAAACATTTTAAAGCTATGCAAAGGATATGAAGAAACTGTTCTGAAGTATAAACAGGATGTCACTGTAGTTTTGCTGTTGTAATTGTTCTTTCCCTTGTGTGTTAAGAATTAGAATCTCTGCCTTACAGGTGTCTACAATTAGCATTCGTTCTTCCAGTCAAGTTAAACATTAAATTTAATTTTTTTTAAGAAATGAAGCAATATTAAGTCTATTAACTCTGAACCCTCTGTCTATTTTTAACCTTTCCAGGCCCATCGTGTCAGTGTGTCTCATTTCATTTCTCCCCTGTTCCTTAATCTGCCCTTCCAAATCCCTATGCAAATCTTCGAGAACTCTACAACCTTCATTTTGTCTTGGTGCAGTTCCAGAATTTACTCCACATATTCACTGTTTCATCTGATAATCGGAGAAGCATTCATTGCCGACCATATACAAGCAACAGCTCTCTCCCCGCATTCTGTTCAGTAACTAATATTACCACTGTGTCTTTACTCACCCTTTCCAACACTGGTTCTGTGGATTCTGTTAATAGATCAGCTGGCACTGCCTCTGTCTGCATCTCCCTTTAACTGTCAGTTCATTTGTGAGCAAGGACCTTGGTAACCATAAGTTTATTGTAGATGATTGCATTCGCATGATAAAAGAAATGGCCACTGCATTATGACAACTTTCTCCTAAATGATGGTTCCCAGCTGAGTCTAATACCTGCCCAATCCAATGCAATGACAGGATTATTGTCTTCACCATGATCTGTCCCCAAAATCACCTACTACCTTCTTCGCCTTTGAACATTTCACTGTCCATCTCTTCCCATGTCCAGATCACTGGGTGGCATTGTGGCTCATATCATTACATTATAACATGCTTTCCCTTTCTCTTCTGGCACATTTCTAATCATATTGAGCATTTCACTTTGGTCCACCCCTTATCTCTAACTTAAAGTTCTCATTCTCGGTTCTCCTTCCATAAACCACAAAAATAGTCACTGACCCTTTATCACTACATTCTTCCCTAAACCTCTGCACCAAGTAATTTCTCATTCTTGGGGACACAAGGGACTGCAGGTGCTGGAATATGGAGCAAAAAACAATCAGCTGGAGAAATCCAGCAGGTCAGGCAGTATCTGTGGAGTCTAGATGAAGGGTCTCGACCCGAAACATCAACTGTCCATTTCTCTTCACAGATGCTGCCTGACCCACTAAATTCATCCAGTAGCTTGTTTTTTTGCTCCAATTTCTCATTGTTGATTTCATCATGCATATCCTCCGCTAAGTTCACTACCCTTCCACCTTCCATTCATCCCTACCTTCACAAACTCCACAGCCATTCCTTGACTTTGCTCTATCATCTTAACTTGCTGCTCTCATTCTCCAAGTCACAGATAATGCTGATCTGATCCTTGTGTCATCCTCCATCCACATCCATCATCCCCTCCCGACCCATTTCCTTATATGTCACAGCCTGGTAAAAGCCTTCTTTCAATAAGCTTCAATCTCGATATCTGAATTTTGAAATTCTGACCTTTGGCCCTCCTTTTGACACAATACTTCTGCAGCTACACAAGAAAATAGGAGCAGGAGTAGCCTGTCAAGCTTGCCCCACCATTTAATACGATCATGGCTGATCTATGCTCGTCTCAACTCCTCTTCTGTACTATTTCTCGATACCTCAATCTATCAGATAGTAGGGTTATTAGAACATCACTATCATATGCTTCCACCACCATCCCTGGCAGCTCATTCCAGGCACCTAGCACTCTCTCTGTAAAAAGCCTACCCTGCACATCTCCTTTAGACTTTCCCCCTCTCACCTTAAAGCTATACTCTCTAGTATTTGACATTTCTATCCTGGGAAAAAGATTCTGACTGTCTACCCTATCTATGCCTCTCATTATTTTCTAAACTTCTATCAGGTCTCCCCTCAGCCTCCAACACTCCAGAGAAAGCAATCCAAGTTTGTCCAAATTCTCCTTCGAGGTAATACCCACTAATCCAGGCAGCATCCTGATAAACCTCTTCTGCACTTTAATCCTACTTGCAAGGACACTTCATGGCCCCTTTTGGCCCTCCTAATTCCCTGCTTGAGTTTGTTCCTGCTTTCTTTATATTCCTCAAAGGCCCTGTCCAATTTCAACTTCCTAAACCTTACATTGACTTCCTTCTTCTTTTTCACTAAATTTACTTCTCTCATCATCCAAGGTTCCCTTACCTTGCCATTCTTGTCATTCCTCCTTATTGGAACATGCCAGTCCTGTACTCTGATCAGCTGGTCTTTAAAAAACTCCCACATGCCGGATGTGGACTTGCCCAATAACAGCTGCTCCTAATTTACTCTCCCTAGCTTCTGCCTGATAATGTTGTAATTTTCCCTCCCCCCAATTTAGTACTTTTCCACAAGGTCCAGACTTATCCTTATTCATAGCTGCCTTAAAACTTAAGGAATTGTGATCACTGTTCCCAAAATGCTCTTGCGCTGAAATTCCAGTCACCTGGCCAGGCTCATTTCCGAATACAAGGTCCAGTCTGGTCCCTCCTCCAGTTGGACCATCCACGTACTGTGTCAAGAAACCCTCTTGGATGCACCTAACAAATACTGCCCCATCTAATCCTCTTGCACTAAGGACATTGCAGTTAATAGAGTCATTGACCAATGCAGCACGGATACAGGCGCTTCGGCCAATAAGTCCATGCCGACCAGGGTGCCCACCTAGCTAGCCCCAATTTCCTGTGTTCGATCCATATCCCTCCAAGCACAGTGCCTCCATGTACCTATCGAAGTGCTCCTTAAGTGATACTATTGTACCTGCCTCAACCACTTCCTCTGGCAGCTTTTTCCATATACTCACCACCCTCTGTGTGAAAAAGTTGCCCCTCAGGTCCCTTTTAAATCTTCCCCCTCTCAACCTAAACCTATGCCCCTAGTTTTGGACTCCGCTACTCTGGGGAAAAGACTTTTACCAACCACCCTATCTATGGCTCTCATAATTTTAAACTCTTCTATAAGGTCGCCCCTCATTCTCCTACATTCCAAAGAATAAAGACATAGTCTTGCCACCCTCTCGCTATGTCAGGCTTCTAGTCCTGGCAACATCCTTGTAATTCTTCTCTGCACTCTTTCTAGTTTAACCATGTCTTTTTTATAATCGAGTGACCAAAACTGTACACAGTACTCCAAGCACAGCCTCACCAATGACTTGTACAATTGCAACATAATGTCCTAAATCCTGTACTCCGTGCCCTGACTGATGAAGGCCAGCGTGCTAAACGCCTTTTTCACCACCCTGTCTGCCTGTGATGCTGCTTTCAACAAGCTATGCACTTGTACTCCTAGGTCCCTCTGTTCCATTACAAGCCCTTGGCTTTCTGGTTGCAGCTCCTACAAATCTATAACACTCTCTGTCTTGCTGGGCCATTTCTGAGATGGAGCTTCCTACTTCAGGTATGGGTACTGCAGATGCTATGAGTTACTTGGTACTTCCCATCACCTTTAACCCTTCTTTTTGGGTATTTTACAAATCTAGAAGTGTGACACTCAACAAAATGAGCCTGTGTATATGTCAGGATAGATTGCTGAAAGTTCATATCTATGAATAAGGAATTGGATACATACAAAAAGCAGAAGAAGGATGATACACATCAGAAATCAGGAAGCCCCTGATAAGACTGCTCTACTTCCTCTTTTATCAGAAACCAAGGGCTTCAGTATGAGCTGGGGGCCCTTCAGATGTCCGTGTATTGTTAATGATAATGTTAAGTGTTTTTCTTCAAACAAATAGAACAAGACCACATGTTGGAATCAGAAATCTGATTACAAATGCCTGTTACCATAGTGCATAGAACAACCATCTAATCTGAGTATCACTGTGCAACTTGTATACAGATGCTGTTTTTTTGGTTGACATGATTAATGGTTGCTAAAATGTTCTCTAAATAGAAGGGATACTAGAACATTTGAAAGGGAGACTCTAACTGATTTAACATCTTTGCCTACCTTAGAATGCCTCACAATGCTTTATTGCCAGGAAGTACTTTTTGAAGTTTAGCCACTGTTGTAATATAGAACAGGCAATAACAATAATATAATGTCCCAACTCCTATACTCAGTAGCCTGACTGATGAAGGCCAGCATGCTAAATGCCTTTTTCACCACCCTGTCTACCTGTGATGCCACTTTCAACGAACTATTCACTTGTACTCCTAGGTCCCTCTGTTCCATTACACTCCCCAGTGCCCTACCATGCATAGTATAAGTCCTACGCTGTTTGACTTTCCAAAATGCATCACCTCACACTTATTGAAATCCACTTACCATTCCTCGGCCCACTTCCCGAACTGATCAAGATCCCCCTGTAATCTATGATAACCTTCTGCACTATCATCAACACCTCCTAATTTTGTGTCATCTGCAAACTTACTGATCAAGCTTTGTGCATTTGCATCCAAATTATGTCTATAAATAACGAATAATAAGGTTCCCAACACTGACCCCTGTGGCACACCACTGGTCACCTGCCTCCATTCTGAGAAACAACCTTCAACCACCATCCTCTGTTTCCTACCCCCTGAGCCAATTTTGATTCCACCTAATTAGTTCTCGGATTCCATGGGACCTAACCTTCCAGACCAGTCTACCATGTGGGACCTTGTCGAAGGCCTTGCTAAAGTCCATATAGACAACATCCACTGCCCTACCCTCATCTACCTTTTTGGTTACCTCTTCAAAAAACTCTGAAAGGTTCATCAAGCACGTCTTTCCACACACAAAGCCATGCTGACTCCTCCTAATCAGACTCTGTCTGCCCAAATGCTAGTAGATCCTATCCCTCAGAATTCCCTCCAGTAACTTCCCCACTCCTGATATCAGGCTGACTGGCCTGTGGTTCCCTGGCTTGTCCTTGTTACCCTTCTTAAACAATGGAACAACATTAGCCATCTTCTAGTCTTTGGGAACTTCACCAGTGGTTAATGATGAAACAAATATCTCCGCAAGGGCCTCCGCAATTTCTTCTCTAGCCTCCCACAAAGTACGAGGATGCACTTGGTCAGGTCCTGGGGATTTACCTCCTTCCTGGTGATACAAATGTCCTCCAAAACATCTCCACTTGTTTTGCTTATATCTTGAGCAACTATGATTTTCTCCTCAGTAAGCACTGAGGAGCAATATTCGTTAAAAATCCCACTCATCTCCTGTGGCTCAATACATAGGCAGCTCTGCTGATCTCTAAGGGGACTTACTCTCTCCCTAGCCACCCTTTTACTCTTAATATAGCTATAGAACCTTTTGGGGTTTTCCTTATCCTTACCTGCCAGATCCTCCTATACCCTCTCTTTGCCCTCCTGATTTCCCTCTTGTGTACTCTTAATCTTTATAAACCCAATGTATGCTTCCTTTTTTTTCTTGACCAGAGCCTCATTATTTCTTGTTAATACCGAGGAATTTAAAGTCACCCACTGTGACAACTCTGATTTTACACCTTTCCATAATCTGTCTATAAACCTGTTCCTCTGTCTCCCTCTGTCTATTGGGAGGTCCAATTGTATTATCCCATCACAGTGATTGCCCCTTTCTTATTTTTGAACTCTACGCATATTGCCTCAGCGGATGAGCCCTCCAGTACGTCGTCTCTGAATGCAGCTGTGACAATCTTTCTGATAAGTAATGCAACTCCCCTACCTCTTTAGCTCCTTCTCTATCATGTCTGAAACATCAAAATGCTGGAACATTGAGCAGCCAGTCACAACGAAGTCTGTGTAATGGCCACAACATCATAGTTCCATGCACTGATCCAGGCTCCAAGTTCATCTGCCTTACCTATATTACTCCTTGCATTGAAATAAATACACTACAGCTCATCAGTCCCACTATGCTCAATTACCTCATTTGCCTGTCTTTCCTATCAGGCTTACTTGACCTAACCCCTACCTTCCCATTAATCTCGCTGCCTGCTGCTCTGGTTCCCACTTCCTTACCACTCTTGTTTAAACCCTTCCGAGTAGCACAGACAACCTCCCTGCAAAGATATTGGTTCTCCTCCAGTGCAAGTGCAACCCCTCACTCCTGTACTGGTCCCACCTGCCCTGGAAAAGAGCCCAATGATCCATATATCTGAAGCCCTCCCTCCTGCACCAGCTCATTAGTCATGCATTGAACTGCACTACCTTTCTATTTCTTGCCTCACTAGCTTGTGGCACGGGTAGTAATCCTAAGATTACAACTCTGGAGCTCCTGTTTTTCAACTTGCTACCTAACTCCCTGAATTCTCTTTGCAGGACCTCACTTCCCTTCCTGCCTATGCCATTGTACAGTGTGAACTATGACCTCTGGCTGCTCACTCTTCCCTCTCAGAAAGTCCTGTGCCCGCTTAGAGACATCCTTGACCCTGGCACGAGGGAGGCAACACAGCATCGTGGAGCCTCGTATGTGGCCACAGAAATGCCTATCTGTACCTCTGACTATAGAGTTCCCCATTGCTATTGCTCACCTAGACTTTGCCCTACCCTGCTGTTCAACAAAGCCTGATGTTATGCCACTGTTCTGGCTGCTGTTGCCCTGAGAGGCTATCCCCCCCCACAGTATCCAAAATAGTATACTTGTTTGAGAGTGTGATAGCCACAGGAAACTCCTACACCACCTGCCTGCTTCTCCTGACAGTCACCCATCTATCTGACTGAACCTTCGGTGTGACCACCTCGCTGAAACTATCTATAACCCTCTCTGCCTCCTGTATGCTGGATCAACCTACACTTCAAGGACTAGTTTACTTCACTACTTTAGTCTCTACAGAAAGGTCTATTTCCAGCAGTGGGTCCCCCTCCCAACCAAGGAAGAGATACTTCCAGCTAACGAAAGCAGTCCAAACATAGTTTATTTTATTTTAAGTGAGACATGTTTAATTCTAATAAATAATTCTTAACAAAGATTTGTAACCTACAAAGGATTTCCAAACACAAGTACAATTCTTACAAGCTAAATGGTCATACCAACAAGTTGCAGATGAACAAGTTGTCCGTCGCAGAAACCAAAGGCTGAGGAATGAATTCTAGGTCTTCTTTCTGTCACCCCTTCTATCTGTCATTGCATTCTGTCACTCCTACTGACCCTGACTGCCTTCTGACATTCATACTGTTTTTCCACTAGTTGGCATAATGTTATGTGATGTTTCTCAACCACATTCATCAGGCTAGGTGGATGGAGTTTTTAATTAGGCCAGCGTGGACCCTCTTGCTTCCCTTGATTAAGTCAAGAGGGTGAGCAAAGTGTACTGGTTAGAAGTTTAACTTATTGAACAACAAAATTCTTGAACCTTGGATAGTTTCTGTTGTTGTGCTAAAAAGCTCAGGTTAGCAATAAGTGTTTTGGGGCCTGGAAAGTGAATATCCATCACATTACCAGCAGCACTTTAACCTCAAAGCAGCCCTTCTCAAAATAGCCTTTCTGCTAGAGCCTACTTCCCTTTTATTTACTGCTAAGACTGTTGGGACTGAAAATAACAATTCAATTTGTTTCCCTAAACTGACTTTCTATATAATACAAAATTATTTCTGAGTTAATCCTGTACCCCGTCGTAATCAACTGATTTCCGTCAGTCTTTAAAACAGAACAAAGGCATGAATATTTTGCTGTGTGGTGGTGTTTTGTCAGTGTTTTGCATATGAACATCAATGTTTCCTGGAGCGAATGCAATTACACTGGTCTCTGTGTTGAATTGTGTCTCTGGAAATTCGATTAGGCACTGCCTGTTGTGATTCCACTTGCACATATCAGCTGTCAGACATGCAGTTCCTGACATCATTCCCCATGGAATGCTCATTTCGAACATTACTGGGAGAAATTAGGTCACAGTATGAGTTTGTTGGGCACTGACAGCTCAAACAAGGTTTTAACAGTGCTGCTTGCTCTGCAGCAATACATTTTAAAACACAGAGATGGTTTCTCTGAGCCATTCCAGCTTAGTGCTGCAGGGAACCCAACCCACATGAATTCCTTGTTGGTTTTCCTTCAGCCCCCTCAACTCTGCACCCCTTTCATGGTTATAACACCACTCAATCAAGCGCACGTTGCTCACATGACCCCTTCAAGATGATCAGTTGGCTTAATCCCCCTGACATCTTTCCATCCACTCCTCCATCCAGTTACCAAACAGATGGCCTACCTGTCGTCCCCAAAGACCAGGACATGGTCCTGGACCTACCTGTTTCCCTTTGTATGTGTTTCAGCGGTGTCAGGCCACCTGATTTTCTGCTTCTCCATCTGTTGAATATGTTAGAGTGTTTAAGTATTAGGGCTGAGAAGTTGTACTGCACCATTAAAGGTGACAAATGGTCATTGAGCAGCTGAGGATTGTGCTGGGAAACGAGGGACTAGACTGCAGGTGCCCAGCTATAGGAAGAGCGTCAAGCTGGAAAAGATGCGGAAAAGATTCACAAGGATGTAACCAGGAGTGGAGGGCTTGAGTTATAAGGAGAGGCTGGATAGGCTGGGACATATTTCCCTGGAGCATAGGAGGCTGAGGGGTGACCTTACAGAGGTATATGAAATCATGAGGGACGTAGATAAGTTGGATGGTCTTTTTCCCAGGATGGGGGAGTCTAACACTACTAGGCATAGGTTTAAGGTGAGAAGGGAAAGATTTAAAGGGGATCTAAGGTGCAAGTTTTTCACACAAAGTGTGTTGGGTAATTGGAACGAGCTGACAGAGGAAACTGTTGAGGTGAGTACAATTCAAACGTTTAAATATCATTTAGACAGGCACGTGGATAGGAAAGGTTTAGAGAGATATGGGCCAAATGCAGGCAGATGGGGCTAGCTCAGGTAGACAACTTGGTCAGCATGGATGGGTTAGGCAGAAGGGCCTGTTTCCGTGCTGTATAACTCTGTGACTCTACAGTCACTTGGGTTCAGACTGCTCATGAGCAGTGTATGAAATTTGGGGACAGATCTCATTTTAGGGAGATGAAAGAGTTTAAGGCTTGGTAATTCTAAAATATTATAGTTTTAAATGGATGCTGTGCTTTGGACATTAAAGAAGTTATTTTGCTGAGGTGACAGAGAGAATGATGAGGGTGCTGCAGTTGATGAAGTTTCTAATAAAATATCATGTATTAGGATTGCTGTTAAAATTGAAGCCTAAGGATAAAAGGAGCAGTAGTGAAATGGGCATACATTTGGTTGAAGCATTGAAAAAAAGGGTTCTGATTAGCTTTTATTCAGACTGGAAGGGGGGTATATGATAATATTCCTCTAGTGAACTTGGAGATAAATGCAGTTTTGCAATTTGCAAATGGAACAAAATTTGGAAATGTAATAAGCTTTGAGGCCACTTTCAGGAAACTCACCCTGAAAGATTATTTGCCTTTTGGGGAACTGCACGGGATGACTTTCAATCAACAAAGGAAAAGGAGACAGGGACTTTTGGAGCAGTGCAAATTGATGAAAAGATATTCAGTTATAAGTGCATTTGGTATGAACAATAACTCAGAAAACAAGTGATTTAAAGTGCAAACTGAGGATATAAAGTGCAGAAATGCAACAGGGATTCCATAATGAGAAATGGAATTTCTCATTTCTGAAATCACATTTCAATTATAGTCAAAGGGTCTAAGTTCTGTTTTCGAACTACCAATAACAGATGAAAATTTTATGACAAGAAAGGCAAGAAACATCCATGGTGAAAATGAGAAAGTCAAAACTTCATAATATTATTTATATTTCTCCTTTCAGCTACAATAATAAATTAATCTTCATTATGATTTTGACTGAAGATGGCAAGACCTCATTTGCAAATTTTAAAAGAATACAACAAAAAGATGTATGGCTTGGATCCAGATGAAACATTTTTTAGCCAAATCTTTTAGAGTAGCTCTTTATTATAGCTTAGTTTATGAAACCTGTTCTTACTTGCCCCAAACTATCTGTGTAACTGAGTTTCCCATCTCAGTATACTTTTTAAAGATAAATAAGATTCTTTGAACCAGGCATTTTAGGGGTGAGCAGATGTGTGGTGAGGTGGTGGGCTCCTTCTGCTTACATAGGGCTTCTGTGCACACCTGAACCATTGACCTGAAGTAGTCAATATCATCCCAAATGTTTCTTCTCCACTTTGAGCAGAAGTAGGCCCAAGATTCCCAGAAGTCAGTAGCGATGTTGTATTTCTTCAAGGATGCTTTGAGCACATCCTTGAATGTGTCCTTTTGTTCACCTGGTAATCTCTTCCTGTGGAGTAGAGCTTGGAGTAGAATTGGGAATCTGAGTGATTTCAGGACCTCAGTACTGTGGATGCTGGCCAAGGAGAGGACAGTGACATTGGTTCACTTACCCTTTCAATGAATTTTGTTGATATTACAGAGACAGTGTTGGTGCCTTGAGATACACGTTGTAGGTATTCCAGATGTCAGGGGCATATTGGAGGGCAGGGATCACTGCTGCCCTGTTGACCATGTGTTTTGTGTCCAATCTGATGTGTAGTGACTGGTGCTATTCCCTGGAATTTTCTTGGAAGGCTCATGCAGTGAAGATCATGTCCTCTGTACCACTAGATGGATGGAATTCACACTGTGATCTGGGGAGCAGTTCTTTGGCCACTGGGAGGAGGCCACTCGAAAGAGGGAAGTTAAGAAGGATCTTGGTAATGTGACAGCAGTCCTTCTAAATACAGGGAAATGCCTCTGTAGTTGCGACAGCCAGACTTCATAACTTTTTTGCAGATGATCACAATTACATCTTGCTTGAAGTCCCATGTTATATCCTCCTCTTCCCAGGTATGGACAATGAGATCATTGAATCATGACTAAAGCTCACCAGATCCTGGCTGTAGCCCTTGTAAATTATATGAATGTATGAATTAGGAACAGAAGTGGGTCCCTTGGTCCCCTGAACCTGTTTCACCATTGAATAAGATCATCACTAATCTGATTGTAGCGTCAACTCTACATTCCCAGTCACCTCACTACTTATCAAGGATTTATTTACCGTTACTCTGAAATAAATTCATAGTCTCTGCTTCTGCTATCTTCTGACAAAGATAGTTACAAATAATCATGACTCTCTGAGAGAAAAAACCTTCACCTCACCTCAATTGTAAATGGGCAACTCCTTATTTTTAAGCAATGACCCCAAGCTCTAGATTTTCCAGAAGAAACATCCTTCCACATCCACCCTACTAAGACCCCTCAATCTTATTTATTTTAATTAAGTGCACTCTCATTATTCTAAACTCGTGGATATAAGCCTAGCCTGTCCATCCATTCTTTCTTGGATACCCAGATCCCTCTCCATTTCCAAGCTCTGCAATTTCTCACCATAATATACTGTTTTATTTTTCCTGCCAAAATAGTCAGTCAAATTTCCCTACATTGTATTCCATTTCCCAGACCTTTGCCCAATCATCTAACCTTTGTAGCCTTCTTACATCCCTTATATTGAGTCGGTATTTAGTTTTGTGTATATTAAATAAATAGAGGACTGAAATTCAAAGGGGAAGGGGTTATACTCCAGCTGTACAAAGTTCTGGATAAACTATATCTAAAATTCTTTGAGCACCTCACTTTAGGAAGGATAGATTAGCTCTGGAGGGAGTGCCGTTTTACCAAAATGATATATGGATAGCAAGGGTTACATTATGTGAGAGGATGTTAATTCCCTAGGATTTTGAAGTTTATTCAGTGATTTGATCGATGCTTCAAGGTATTACGTGGAGCCAATGGGGTAGACAGTAAAAAAAACTATTTTACTGCTGGTCGTAAAATCAAGGTCTTAAGGACATTATCCAAAACTTTTTTGCCAACCTTTTAAAAGAGATAAAAGCAGAAAATATTGAAAATGCTCAACTGATCAGGCAGCTCTTTCTCTCTGTGTAGCATGAAAGAGTTAACATTTCAGGTTGAATCTGATCAAAAGTTATTGACCTGAAACTTAATGCTGGTTCTTTCAGTATGGTTGCTGCCTGAACTGTTGAGTACTTCTAGCATTTTCTGTTTTTATTTCAGATTTCCACCATCCTTGGGCATTTGCTTTGGAAGTGGATTTAGGGGATATTTCTATGTTCCCGTCCACAAACAGCAGTTGATTCCAGGTCAATTGTTAATTTTAAGACTGAGATTTATAGACTTTTAATATCGAAGGGTAAAGGAAGAAGCAACCAGATAGAGTTTGGTCACAGATCAGACATGATGCCATTGGAGAAGTGGAACAATCATCTGAGGTTCAGTAGCCCACTGCTGTTCCTAACTACCTGTGGTAATGTGCTGTAATTTTCATCTGACCAACTGGACACACAACACTTGAGGCCAAATACTATGACTGTCACTACAGATCCATCAAGGATGTAATAAGTAGATGAGGAGGATTCACAAGTATGATTAATTGGTTTAATTTTTCCTCTATTTGGTTTGGAATATATATTTGCTGATAACTTTTTATCCATTTAAGTTGAGCTTATTGGTTGTTGATAGAGGAAGGTCATGATGTATGAATGTTGGTGAGTGGGGAATTGATGTCACTGGTTTTACATTCTGATGAAACCTTCATGTATAGCGTGGGCAAAAAACCATCGAGGTTGCCTAATCCCTTCCTCCTCCTCCATCTCATGGTTTTGTTCCTCAGTTGCTTGGCATATAACTGATGGCAATGGTTGTGTCTTCTTGATGTTTAAGTTGTGCAATATGTTGCAGACCATCTTGAATCTTTGAAACCTGTTCTGCTGAGTACTACAGGAGTCCTCTAGCAGTTGTTCACAGTTTATATCAGACTTTTCACACCTGCTGGATATTTTTGGTTCTGCTTTGAAGCCCAATTGACAAAGGAATATCCACAAAGGTTCATCCATGGTTTCTGGTTTGGGAACAGCCAGATTGTCCTCTTTGGTATACAGTTCTCAATACACTTGCTGATATAGTGTGGTGGTGGTGACATACTCATCTAGGCTGGCAGCTCAGTCTTTGAACATAGACCAATCTACCAACTCAAAGCAGTTGTGTAGAAGCTCATCTATTTCCTCAGACTGGCATTGTATGACTTTCTGTACTGGATCCTCCTGTTTCAGCTTCTGTTTGTATGTAGGGAGAAGGAGCACAGCCTGGTTGTCTGATTTACCAAACTGTGGGGGGGTGGTGGGGCATGGGGCGGGGAGGTGTTGTTGGGGGGGTGGGTTGGCTCGGTAGACATCTTTGATGGTTGTATAACAATGATCAAGGGAGATGTGCTGGTAGTATTTTGGTAACACACTCTTGAAGTTAGCCTGGTTGAAGTCTCCAGCAATGATGAAGAGGTGATGGATCTGCCATGTGACATTAGATCATCTTGCAAGTAGTGTATTGATGTTCATTTAATGTCAAATAAAAGCACTCTTAAAATGCAAAAGAAGTTCAAGCTGCTTTTCCCATGAGACATGGATATGTCTACTAACTTCAGCCAATAACTGATAAATATAAAGAGTATATTACTTTTCTGCAACTCAACTGCAATTTTGAAGTTCAGAATCAGGTTTATTATCACTGACTTATATGTTGTGAAATTTGTTGATTTGTGGCAGCAATGCAGTGCAAAGACATACAGTTACTATGAATTACAAAATAGATAAATAGTGCAAATAAAAGGAATAATGAGGTAGTGTTATGGATTCATGGACCATTCAGAAATCTGATGGCAGAGGGGAAGAAGCTGTTCCTAAATCGCTGAGTGTGAGCAGGCTCGTGTACCTCCTGTACCTCCTCCTCAATGGTAGTAACGCAAAGAGGGCATGTACCGGATGGTGAGGGTCCTTTCTGGTGGATGCTGCCTTCCTGAGGCACCACCTCTTGAAGATGTCCTCTATGGTGGGGAGAGTTGTGCCCGTGATGGAGCTGGCTGACTCATCCAACAGTTATGTCCGTGCTGGAGCTGGCTGACTCATCCAACAATATAGGTAGGATCTTAATTATGTGGTTATGTGGAACAAATGGCATCACATTGAATGCTGTTAAGCACCTCAAGGTCTGTTTCCATCCTATAATATCTTACTATCCTTCAATAATTTGTTGTTTTCTCTTTTGTAGCTATTGTTAACTGGTTTCCATTTAATAACATCAATTGACATACTACAGTAAAACTGCTTGGGACTTTGCTGGTGGTGTACCGGTGGATGTTCTGGACTATTGGATGTTATTTAATATTAATTCTCTGAAAACTTTTAATTAGTTTTTTTATGATGTCACAGAGTATTGTAATAAATTCTCCACTGAACTCGGTAAGTTCTAGATGGCGAACCATCTGTATTTTGAATGGTCAGATAGTGGATTATCAAAGTTTTCCTGTACCATGCTCACCATCATCTCTGCTTTTGTTGACTGCTTAACAGACATGTTGCCAAACAAAATTTGATACTAAGTCATTTAAGGAGATACCAGGGCAAATGAGTAAAAGATTAGCCAAAGAGGCAAGTTTAAAGGGACATATTTGAAGAGGAAGGAGGGAAAAAATAAATTTCAGAGCTTATTGTCTTTGCTGCTGATATAATGGCAAGCAGGATTGTGCAAGAGGCCAGATTTGGAGGACACAGTTCTTGGGGGGGGGGGGGGGGGGGGAGCGGTTTGCTGGGCTGCAGGTGGTAACAGAGAGGAGCAAGGCCTGAAGACATTTAAAGCAAGAGTGAGAATTTTAACATTGAAGCATTGCTTCCTCACTGCAGGTTAGCAAGTATGGGGTGATAGTTGAACTGGACAGCGGGAATTGGGGAATGAATTGCAGAATTTTGTCTTAATTTAACGGTGGATAGCAGAGGGGAGGTGGGCCAGGAGTGCATTGAAGCAGTCAAGTTTAAAGGTAACAAAGATATGGATAAAGGTTTCATCTGTGGAGGAGTTGAGACAGGATCTGCCAATATCTCAAGGTTAAAATTCTTTTTTTTAGAAATAACTCATTGAATTCACCCCTCTCATTCTGCAACCTCTTATATTCTGCATTCTGTTATTGTTTTTTCCTTTTGTTGTACTTATGTATGGAATGATCTGTTTGGGTGGCATGCAAACAAAACTTTGCACTGTGTCTCGGTACATGTGACAATATAAAAACCAATTACCAAGTAGCTCTGTGTAAATGCAATTTGTTTTTATTGTTAGTGCATTTGTATTCTTTGTTTGAGGAATGACACTGCTGTATCATTGCCAATCATAGTAACACTGAGTGTCTCTTTTGAGAACAACATGTACTTCTGTACCAGGAGTCCTTATGGAATTCATTAAATGACCCAAATTCACATTAAGTGTAAAGGCCATGCATGCCCTCTATCAGATTTGAGGAGTAGATCACTGCTTGCCATTCTGGAATGGTATATAAGGATACCAAAAAAACACAGGGTCAAATTCTTCTTTAGTGACCAGTGCTAAGTTATTCACCATCTGCTGTATTCATTGAAGTCATTGGACCTGAATGTGCAAGGAAAGTACAAACCAGGCACTAATATTCATGCACATGTTTAGTGCTAGTGTCCAAAGATAGATTTGTCATCCATTAATCCTAAAGCTGTCATAGTAGCTGTTCAGACTTTTTCATGGAGAAATGAATATTGTTGAATACTATACTTGAGCACTACTTTTGTGCAATACTGTTACAAAACTGAATGCAGTTGAATATGGTGCTTTAATGCAGATTTTGTTATTCTTTGTCTGAGGTGGAATATACAGTAGATCTCCTGTCCTATCTTCAACTGTGACTGCATAGACAGCAAATTCAGCATATATTGTGGCACCAAGTCTAGTGCAGTGCAATTTAAATGCAGTTACTAATGATGTAAATGGGACAAGATTTTAGGATTAACAAGCAATGCATAAACAAGACGTAAAGCACAAATGCAGCCATTTAGCACACAGTCCCTGTGGCTATGGCTGTGCCCTGTGAGTATCCAAATTTTGTCCCTTTTCTTTCCCTGTAGCCACGTAGTTTTATCCCACTTAATTCTCCTTTGAAAGTTACAGTTGAATCTACTTCTCCCAGCCTTTAAAACATTGCAATCCAGGTTATAATAACTTGGTATTTTAAAAAAAATTCTCCCCTTGTTGCCTTTGGCTTTTTTGCCAATTATCTTAAATCCATATTCACTGGTGATTAGAAAACCCTTTGTGGTTTTGAATACCTCTGCTAGATCTCCCATTTGTAAGGAGATAATTCCCAGCTTCTCTCGAATTTTCTGAAGCCGAAGATTTGCATCCCTGCTTCCATTTCAGTAAATCACTTCAGTCACCTCTCCATGGTCTTGATGTGCCTCCTAATGTAAGATCCTCAATATCTCACAGGGGGCCTAATCGTCAATTTATAAAGGTTGAGCACAGCATCATTGAATTTGTGTTCTATAAAGCATTCATAATACCAAAGCTCCCATATGCTCTTATAATAGCCATTTCAATTTGCCTTGCAACCTAAAAGCAATCCCCCACATCTATCTTTTACTGTAACTCCTTTTAAAGTTGTGCCATTGAGTTTATATTGCCTATCCTCATTCTTCCTTCCAAAGTGCATTACTTCACTCTCTTAAATTTCATCCACCATGTGTCTTTTTCACCAATCTGTGAATGTCCTCCTGAATCTACTTCTATCTTCTTCACATTTGTTTTACTTTTTAGTTTTATGTCATCTGCAAATTTGGAATTATGTTTTGTATACCTAAATTTAGAGTTTTAATACATTTGTAAAAGAACAGTAGTCCTATTATTGATTGGGGTCTTCGGACTGAAAAGTACTGTATTTGTTCATTGTTACTCTCAGCTAATTTCTGTATTGCTGATATATTTCCATTTTCTTCAATTTTTCTAACATCTATAACATGATACTTTATCAAATACTTTTTGAAAGTTGATATGCACACCGTCAATTACACTAATTTCAGAAACCCTCATTCCTTCATCGAAGAAATCAAATGTAAGTTTTCTTTAACAAGTGTTGCTGCCTGCCTTTGGTTGACCCATGTTTTTCCAAGTGACTATAAATTTTGCCTTGGATTATTGCCTCTACAAGTTTCTCTACTATTCGTATTAGTTGCGTTGTTTCATCTGAAGTTGTCTGCTTTAATTATTTATTTTTAAGGAGGAATGTAACAATTGAAACCCTCTAGTCCTTTGGCAATACCATACATCTCAGAAAGGTGGCAATATTCTGATCCAAGTTTCCAAAATGTCCTCCCTTTCTTCAGATGCATCTTATTAGATTACTTTGCTCCATTGAGCCATGACAATTTTTTAAATCATCTCTTCCAACTATTCTTTGTTTCCTTATTTTAAATTCTCCTATTTCACTTTGGAATCACTTTATGGAGACAATTGCAAAATTCAGTATTTGCTCTTGCTCTCCATCTATGTAAGAAGATCACCTGTTTTAGTCCCATATTGTCCTCACAGTTTACTTAACTGTCCTTTCACTATTTCTGTCTTTATAAAGTACTTTGGTATTCCATTTAATATAATTAAATGTACCCAAAAATATGTTATTGGAAAATATGTGAGTTATGAGTTCATGAGTTACATTGATAAAACATACCACATTTGCAGATAGAAAGTGCTGAAAAGGACTAGAGGGTTTCAATTGTTACATCTGGACCCCCCCCCCCCCCCCCCCCCCCCCCCAGTAGTCAGCGTGAATTAGAGGAGCAAACATGTAGGGAGATCGCAGATAAGTGTAAGATTGTAATAGTAGGTGTTTCACCTTCCGTAATATTGACTGGGACTGCCACAGTGTTAAGGGATTAGGTGGGGCACAATTTGTTAAGTGTGTCCAGGGATGTTTTCTCAAGGAATATGTAGATGGCCCTACTAGAGAGGGGGTAAAACTTCTTAGGAAATGAGGCTAGGCAAGTGGCTGATGTGTCAGTGGCTGAGCAGTGATTATAATTCTGTTAGCTTTAAAATATTTATGGGGAAAAGGTAGGGCTGGTTCACAAGTTAAATTAATTGGAGCAAGGCTAATGTTGATGGCATTAGACAGGAATTTGTAGAAGTTTATTGGAAGAGGCTGTTAGCAGGTAAAGGGGCATCTGGCAAGTGGGAGGTTTTTAAAAGTGAGATAGGGAGAGTTGAAGGCCAACATGTTCCTGTTAGAGTGAAGGGCAAGGCTAGCAAAAGCAATTTGTGTTTTTAACTGTCTATATAATTCAAGGGAGTAGTCCCAGAATGGACCTGACAGGAAAATTGACGAGCATGCAGCTGGACACGGGGGCAGTAAACCTGATGATTGGCAAGACGTTAGAATTCAGCAAAGGATGACCAAGAAACTGATAAGAAAGTTAAAATAGATATGAGAGTGGAAACATCAGTGAGAAACATAACAGCAGTCTGTAAGGTTTTGTCGGATCTGGTTATTTTTGAATCTGCAGGTTCTTTCAGGAGTCCAACAATGAGTTGAAAACAACTTGGTGCTTCACAAAGTTTTATTGGAAAAGTTTAAAACAAAGAAACAGTCACAGACCACATGGCACTAGCTTTACTACTGGGAGATGAGCCGAGACAAAAGGAACTAAAATGAGCTAGGGGAAGGGGGAAGAGAGCAAGAGGTGATTAACAAAAAAAAATGCCACCTTTTATACCTGAGGTAAAAGGTCAGTGACAATAATAAACCAATACCAATACTCCTTAGATAACAATAGTCCAATCAGAAAACCTATTAGATACCTGTGGCAAATCCAACCAATGAGAAAACACATATTCACCTGATGGACAAACCAATAAGCTAAAGAGCGGTTATACCTCGTGCAGCCACTTGAGGTGTATTAAACACTATACATATTAAAAAACTACTTAAAACAATCAAATCCAACAGTCTTTTATAAGCATGTAAAAGGGAAAAGACTAGTAATGGCAAATATGGGCTCATTGCAGACTGAGATGGGAGAATTAATGATGGTGAGTAAGGAAATGACTGTTATGACTTTGGGTGAGCCACACGGAGATCGAAGCTGTAGATGTAACAGCTCTTTATTCATCACCCACAGGCACACAGAGGAGACCTGGTGGTGGAATCTCCCTGAACTCAAAGTATTGAATTTTTTATACTCTTTAAGCACTAAGCTAACAGCAGGTGATTAAATACAATTTCAATAGTGACAATTGCAATATTTTGTCCACTTCAATATTTTGGACAATTAATTCTGTAGCATTATATATTTGTAGTGGGCACATATCTTAACTGACAAGTCCCACTCTGAATCCAGACATCCAAAACAGCTGCCTTTTACCACAGTATTGTGAGGGGTGGCTCTCCAGATATAGATACACCCCAAATATTGATTGAGAAATACGACCATGACCATGGGTTAAGTGGCAAAATAGCATCTGGAACCTTCACTGATATCATCCTGGGGGTTTCAGTGTGGCAAATTATTATGACCATTTATCTATTGTGTTCCCGTGTGTGTTACAAAGGTGCAAAGTTCAGGATGTCCTATTCCGAATGGTCGGTTTCAGGGTTCTTAAAGAATCTATTGTATGGATGGATGTCACATTATTTAACAACGTAGCTTCATACTAGTGTCTGTTAAGAGATTGTCTTGTCAGGTTCCAAAGCATGCCTATTGACTGGCCTCCTACTCTGAGCTGGTAGTCTGCTCTCCTCACAGAAGCAGTGTTTGTCTACACAGACTTTATAATTTAAAGACCAGTTACTGCTTATTACATTTGAGCAGTCTGAAGGCTGATTCTTGTTTGTACTAATGGCTACTGTGCTATAACCCCTAATTATTAGCTGATTCTTCCTAACAATGGCAGAAGAATTAAACAAATACTTTGTTTCTTTCTTCACAGGAGAAGGCACAAAAATTCTTCATGAAATATTGGAGAATCAAGGGTCCAAAGCAAATGAGGAAAGAAAAGAAATTAGCATTTGTTTAAAAAACTATTATTACAGCATATGTAGAATTAATGAGCTGAAAACTGATAAATCCCAAGGATGATGATTTTCTGCTGAATATATTTAAGAATGAAATCAATAAGTTTCCAAACCCAAAGGGTGTGAGGAAAGTATGGGAATTTGGTATTGAATTAGAGGATCAACCAAGTTCACATTAAATAGTGGAGCAAGCTTGAAAGGCCAGTTCTACTCCTATTTTCTATATTTCTATTTACAACACAGAGTTTTGAAGGATGTGGCTCTGGTTATTATATTACAAAATTCTGTCGATTCTGGAATGGTTCCTACAATTGGAGAGTGGCAAATGTAATCCCATAGTTTAAACACAGAGGGAGAGAGAAAACAGGGCACAACTGACTTGTAGTAGGGAAAATCTGGAATCTATAAGAAAGGATCCTTGGAAAATAATAATACAATTGGCAGAATGAAAATGGATTTAGATGGGTAAATCCTACTTGATTAATCTACAGGAGTTCTTTGAGTATGTATCTGGTGCAGTGAATGAAGGGGAAACCAGAGGGTGTTGCATATTTGTATTTTCAGAAGTCTTTTACAAGAACATAGGAAATAGGAGCAGAAGAAAACCATACAGCTTTTTGAGCCCAATCCACCATTCATCAAGATCAATGCTGAAAAAGTTGCAGGGCTGCAGGGTAAGAGCTGGGAAAAGAGATGACTAGATTCCTCATGCAGACAGTCAAAGTCAAGTTTATTGTCACATGCACAAGTACATGTTAGCACGGGTGAAAAACTTACTTGCAGCAGCATCACAGGCGCATAGCATCATATAAGCAGCATTCACAAGAAAAACATAAATTAAACATAAATTATACACAAGTTTTATGAGAAATAGCACAATTAGAACATTGGCCTAATGGGCTACATGGCTTATTTCATGCAGTAATTGTATGATTTCCCTCTGAATCAGAAAAATATGTTCCTTTTTACAAGTTGTAGGATTACTTAAAACAACATAAATAGTCTGACATTCAAAAAAAATCTGCAGGTGCTGGAATTGAGAAGATCAGTCATAATCTCATTGAATGGCGAAGCAGCTGCAATGAGTCAAGTGGCCCACTTCTTTTGCCGAGGAATGTGGAACCATAAACCTTGATGATACTTGGATATGTATATGACAATACATACAGTATGTTTCCCCTTCAGTATTTTGCATATTTCTTAGTGGCCATCAACTAAGTTCTTTCCCAATATTTCATTAATAACATGAATACAAAATAGGGGCCTAGAAGTTGTACTGCATAGTTGAAAAAAAGCTCACTATTATGGTTGTGCCACACTTCAATAACCATTTCACTTATGGGTTTGCCACTGCAAATATCAGTAGCACAAGTTCTGGGCTGCTACTGTGTCATCATCCATATCTGAGGCCGAGGACTGCGGCTCAGTCCAGGACTGGGGAAGAGAGGACCATCTATTGGAGTTTCTATTTTTTTTACAGGCATATTAAGTCTAAATTACTGTTTTGCATGAGAGGAATTTGCATGAGGGGAAGAAGGTAGTGTTCCATTGGTCAGGACTTCAAGGGGGAGTGGTGATGTGGCACCAGAGGCATCTTGGAGTCAAGGAGATTGTGTGCTACAAAGAAACTGGTCAGGTAGGAAGCAGGATAGGCTGCATGAGCGATTAATTAGGGCTGGAGGAGAAGGAATGGTACTTTGGAGACCAGACAAGCTTAGGAGATGGGCTGTAATGGAGGCTTGACTGTGCCTGTGGGAGCTGCTATATGGGAGTCTGCTCAGGACCAAGGTGAGCAGGGGCGAGGGTTGGTGTGGTCATTGCATTGGAAACTGGTCATGGCCTCTGGATGGTGGGGCTGGTTGACCAAGGGGGTGGTAAAGATCCCCTTTGATGGGTTGCTTGTGAGGTCTGGAAGTCGATAGTCACTTGGGGTGGGGTGTGCCCGGGGAGTTCAGAGTTGGAGTTAGAGGGGGTTGGAGAGATTGGGATTGGATAATGGTGAGGATCTAGGGGACATCAGGGAATTGGGGCCAAGTTGATGAGGATGTTAAGATTAAAGTTGGTAGTGTGATGGTATTGATTTCATGTTGTAAGGGGTCAGAAGAATAGAAGGTAAGTAATGGGATTTACTTTTGAAGGGTCCCATTCTGGTGTAAGAGTAATAAAAAGAAGGGTGATTCAAGAATTTCCAGATGTCAGGCAATTCTGGGATAATGTGGAATAATGGGGAATGACATGGAAATCATAACTTACACCAGGAAGTGTTCATTTGAATTTATTAAGTTAGCACTGATGTAGTTTGCTTGATGCTACTGTAGTATTACTGTTGAGATATATTCCCTACTTTTATATCTTTAATATAATAAATATTCTTTTTGTTCCAGGTGCTTTGGTGAATGGTCTGGTGAACGTCAACATCTCCACAATTGAAAAGCGATACAACTTGACTAGTTTCTTCACAGGATTGATTTCTGTTGGCTATGATATCTCCTTCACCACCTTATCTCTCGTTATCTCTTACTATGGACAAAAAGGACACAAGCCACGGTGGCTGGCCTTTTCAGCTTTTATGCTTGGATTGGGATCTCTTGTATATTCTCTTCCTCATTTCAGTAGTGGCCTATATAATTACGGTTCTGAAATGAGAGGTCTGTTTCCATCTTTTGTTTTGAGAAGTATTACCTTGTTTACTCTCCTGTATTACAGTAGTTTCAGTAAGATAATGCAATCTAATTTCAAACTTGCATCAAAAAAATAAAAGGAAATCAGCTAATTAGCTATAATAAGCTAATTTCTCATTGATTTTTGTACCTCTTTAATGTGGAGCTTATGCTAATTAAATTAGTTTATATTTGGTGATTCAATGGATGAATTTATTCTGTTGAACAGCACTGAGCTGCATGAACCAAGATGTCATAAGTTTGATTCAAGGCCAATACTGGCTCAGATTTGGAAGTGAATGTAAAGTAAGATTATTGGCACTCAGATTCATTAAAGAGTAAATCAGCAAGCAATTTCTCATGACCGCATATGTGCAGTTAAGCATGGAAAGCAGGGAATTGTGGCTTGACTTGGTCTACTCAGCTGAAAGCTTTGCTACAATTTTATCTGGCTGAGGGAAGTTGCAAAACTAACTCGATAACCATTAAATTTGTCTATTCATGTGCAAGTGATTTTCTTTTTAAAGGCACATTAAGTCAAGAACGTCTCTCACATTGGAAATTTATCTCTAGGCACATAGGGTCACATTCCTTTATATTTTAATGGTTGTTGGAGATTTTAAGAGTTAACAAATGCAACTTATTTTCTTTTTATCTCTTCAATAGAAATTTGGATATTTAGGGAATTAAGAGACATGGGACTAGTACAGGAAAATGGTGCTGAGAAAAGATCAGCCATTATCTTGATGAATGGCAGAGCAGAAGTGAGTCGTTCAATAACTACTCCTCCTTCTACTTCTTATGTTTTACTTTTATTAATGTAATCTTTCTTTCCTTCCGTTCCACTGAGCATTGAATTAATTTTTCTAACTTACACTTCCATTTTCAGACTCTATGTGACTCAATAAGCATTCTTCAGTCCGATTGGTTAAGGAGATGCACAGAGCTAGAAATGATTTTGCAAAATGAATTTTTTAAGTGTGAGGTAGTAGATTTGAAGCTGAAGTTCACATGCAAAACGTGTTTCGTATTTAGGGTATAATGTTAAATAGTACTGTGGATTCCATGCACATGTTCATTTGTGCACAGTGGCTTTAAAGGCAGGAAATGCACTTTTGTTGTCACTGTTGGAATATTCAATTGTGAATACAGTACATGGTGAAAAAACTGCAAGTGATAACAGGAAGATGAAGAATTGCTCATGTAAGAGAGATCCTGTCACTAAAGATCACTAAGAAATCTTTTCTGATAGATCATGTGTTCCAAGTAAGGCCATCTTCTTTCTTTGGAAAAGTGGGTGGTGGTGTAACATGGAGGTGATGACTGCTTATCCCGAGACACAGTACCTAATTATCCAATGGAGATTTCACGGAAGCCGCTCCTATCTCCTTCCTGCCACTCTTGACCTGGTCATACATCTTGAAGGGTTACTTCATGCTGAGCACCAGCACTTAATTTTCTCCTGTTAAGGCAAGAAACAGCATTTGTAAGCTCAACCCTTTGTCATGATTTGTGAAATTGTGAATGGAATATCTGGCAATAGTCACCTAAGCATTACCATTTTAGCACGTGTTTTTGTGCCCTAGACAATGGTTGCTTGCCTGTTTTCACCAACCCTAGGTATTTTGTGGAGGACTTCTGATCCCACAATCTCTAATGCAAAAGCTAGTTGAATGTATGTTGAGCAAATGTAGCTGTAGTGAATGGCCAGAGCCGTTTATTCATTGCTAACCCCAAAACCTGTGCCACTTCATGAGCAAACATAGAAATTTCAAAACTTCTTTCATGCCAAAATCTGATTAATCATTGGATCTAAGATAAAAAAAAATCTGTTACATTAGAAGCTTCCCATCACATACGGTATAGACCCATGTAATACTTCTGACTTGTAATGGCCAGCAAACAATTTCAATAAGCTGACTTACTGAAAACTGCTTTATTTTTCTATTATTATGATTTTAAAGTAATCAAGTACATCACTGAAATTAACTGTGGGCATGCTATGTTGGTGCCAGAAGCATGGCGACACTTGCGGGCTGCCCCCAGAACATTCCATGCAAAGATGCATTTCACTGTCTGTTTCAATGTACATGTGACTAATAAAGAAATCTTATCTTATCCTCCTGTAGTAGCCCACAACCCAGAACTGGGAACTTGACCTAGTTAGCTCCCTTTCAAATTCCGTAACTTATCTGCTCTCCTTGGCCTCCCCATGATCTCCTGCTCACTCCCTACCTGACACCATGGCCTTGTGACGAAATCCCACACCCATCCCCCCAATTTGTGATCCAGTCTCAGATTTCTAGCCACTGCGACTGCCTCCCAACCCACCAGCCACAAGCTATGATTATTATGCAAACTCATACTTCTCCTACCACTGCCACCTCTGGCAACTACTCCCTGCGCCCATCGCCGAGGTTCCAGTCTCTAATGCAACTCCCGTCCCCTCCCCCTCAATTTTAATCAGGCACCTGAGTGTCAGTCTTAATCTGCAACCCTGCCAACTCCCCCTTAACTGGTGTCAGTCCTGAACATGCTGTATTTTTCTTCACATGCAAGAAAGTGTGCAACAGGTAATCAAGGCTTTGTGTGTACACATGATGATTTATTAGCATCAGTTTAAATATTCAATATGTATTATATTATTTTGGCTGAATTTTCTGGTCAGCGGTGCATGAATGTTCATTATGATTGTGCTGAACCATAAATGTTGTACGCCAGATATGACACAGAAGCTTCCTGTACTTAGAAAGCCAGCTTGATGCAATGCACTCTGCAAAGGAAACTAGAACTTTGTTAACAGAACAAACAATTGTGTATCTACGTAACATATGAGCTTGAAGAACCGGAACTGAGCCATGCAGAGTCAGACTTCGGAAGTGTCAGTTAAGAGTATTTAATTCAATGCCAAGTCTCCAATAATAATTAAAATCTGAAGAATTTAGTTCTATACCCATAAAAGTTAATTTCCTGTGCCAGAGAAGTTATTTGGCAACAATCAGGATTTATCAAGCCGTTAAAAAATGAACTTGCACTCAAATGGACAAGCCCCATTTGCTGTTGAGCTTGAAGGTTATCTCTTCACTAAATAGAATTTCTTCATGCAAGTCTATGTATTTTTGTGCCTTTTGGTAAGATTCCAATATAATACATCTCCTGTAGGAGCAGACTCGATGGGCTGAATGGCCTACTTCTTCTCCTTTGTCTTGTGATCTTGTCTTGTGAAGACAAACAGGACAACAATTTCCTAATTTCCATCTTTAACTGTGTTCACTGGAAGTTGCTGTCTGATTTACTCTTTGTTCCTGCTAAGCATTGATATCTTTACCATGGATGTTGTGTGTCAGGATTTACACTGCAATTTGCTTTGACCAAAAGGCCACCCTGCAATGCACTCTGTTGGCGAACTCAAACTTTGTTAACGGAATGAAGAATTGTGCATCTACTTAACAGGTCAGATCAACAAACTGGTACTGAGCTATGCAGTCAGACAAATTCAGCAACTCTATTCAGTTTGTCAGATCATTTTAGGGCTCAAAGGAAATTGTTAACTAATATCTGGATAACTTGTGTTCTGCCTCAGCTCAAAAGCTTTTTTTCATTCAATTGGATGCTGCTACAAATGAGCTTAATTTATGTGGTAAACTAATGCCATTATGATTGTTGAGCACAATCACTTCGGGCACCAATAGGGAACAAAAAATGAAAAGTAACATAAAGATGTGAACGCTCCAGAGACCTAGCTTTTAAAATATTAGGATAATTACAGCATCTTTTCTTTCAGATATCTGTGTTCCTTCCAATGGTAATTCCACCACACAAGCCTGCAATACCTCTACTGCAGCCAAAGACACCAGCTTTTTCTTGCTGTTTTTTCTGGGGCAATTGTTGCATGGAGTTGGAGGAACCCCTTTGTACACACTGGGGACAGCCTACCTCGATGACTCTGTTCCTGATGATAAAACTTCTCTTTATATAGGTATGCTTACGTGACTGCTTGAGTTGTGTTATATTTACATCAAAGATCACTGGTTTTCTGGAAAATTGTGGTAGTCCCGAATTGGAAAGATATGATTCATACTGTATGTTATATCGCATTATTTGTTCGAAAACAAAAGTTATATTTTCGTGCATTACCATGTTATTAAATAGCTGGTTGAAGAGTGCGGGTAGGGATTTTAGTGGGATGGACAACAGATCATTTTCACCATCACTATGTCAGTAATTTAATGGTGGATTTTCGTGGAGCTTTTATTTTTAAGCTGAGAAATCATTTTGTTAAGCATTTGTTTCCTGATGAGTAAGGCCTAGAAATTCTATTATGTAGTGCAATATTAATGTGCCCTGAGCAATACAATTTCAATGACAAAAATATTGTTAAAGAATATCAGGGACTGACCATGTGCATTGCAAAGTCTGCAGGTCTTCTGTGCACCTGATGCCCTCATTTCCCACATAGCACAGAAAGACCAGAACTCTCCTGCTACAAATTACCCTGAGATTAAGCTTTCCAGCTACCCCCTTTAATTAAGAGCAATAATTTTGCAAGGGAAGTGTTTCTACTTCAAAAACTACTTATTACAGTCTACTGTCTTTTACTTCAGAGAATGAAAGTACTAACAAATAAGTAGGAATGCCCATGTGTTCCAACTTGCATATCAACTGCCTCCTCTTGCAACACGTCATTTTTTTGAACCAGTTATCAATCTCCTTTGCTGTACCTGTGAGAATTTGTGAGGTTTGCCTCTCCTCGTTCTTTTAAACCTCTTGCTGCTTCTCTGAGCCCTTGCAAATCTACTGCCTGTCATGCCCTTTCCCTGGCCTCTCCTTGCTCTTTCAGATTACTTACTATCCTACTCCTCATAGGGTCTGCAGCTGTTCCTCATAAAATAATCCTCCCATTAGAGGTATTAATTGAAATACCTCTGAACTACTCCCAGTGCATTTACATTCTTCCTTAAATAAGAAGACCAATACTGTATGCAGTACTCCATATGTGGTCTCACCAATGGCCTATGTAACTGAAACATAACCTCCTTATTTATTTGTTTCTTTCTGCCAAAATGTGCATTTTCACATTTTCCTACATTTGCTAGATCTTTGCCCATTTTTTATTCCTTTGTAGTCCCTTTATGACTTCTGCACAACCTACTTTCCTACCTGTCTGTGTATTACTAGCAAATTTACTTTCCACAAAGTTGAGATCCCAGCACCAGTCCCTGCGGCACATTAGTTGTTAAATCGTGCCTTGGCAGCTGATGTGAGCAGTGCATACTTGGAAAGTAAGAGGTTTATTTTAACACATGGCTGACATTTTTGTTTATACTCCAGGATCTTGTTTGATTGTCCATATTATTTATCAGGATTCAAGAAAATGTTCTTGTCAATGTATCTTGGTTAGGTTAAAAATTATTCTTTATATATGCATGACACAATGTGACTTTAAGCAAAAATTTCAGTTTTAAATGTACAAGATTGCCCTTGAGCAATCAAAATGGAATTTGTAATTACAACTTCAACAATTATTTGCATTTGTTAACTACTGTAATGTAGTAAACCACATGAAGGTGCTTCACAAGAGTTGTAGCAAAGATAACAATACATTAAGACAACACACACAAAATGCTGGTGGAACTCAGCAGATCAGGCAGCATCTGTGGAGGGAAATAAACAGTCGACATTTCGGGTCGAGGCTGATTTCCGTCCATAGATATTGCTCAACCTGCTGAGTTCCTCCAGCATTATGTGTGTGTTGCTCCAGATTCCAGCATCTGCAGAATCTCTTGTGAATACGTTAAGACAGGTGGGATAAGTTTTAATAAGAATACAAAAAAAATGGTGATGGAGAGATTGAAAGACTTAGTAAGGGAATTCTAGAACTTTGGGCTTGGGCATCTGAAAGCACAGCCACTGAGGGGAAGTTAATTGAATTGCAATCATACTTTTAACATTATAGAGCCTTAAATCTCAATTAAGTAAACATATCTTATGATACTCTGCAGGTATTGGAAATGCTATGTCAGTTCTGGGCCCAGCTTTTGGATTTCTTTTAGGTGGTCAGATGCTGGACATTTATATTGATGTCAATCGTGTTTCCAAGTAAGTTGTTTTTCATTTTCTTAGATTTCTCCATGTTATGTTCTCTCCATTTATTTGCCCTTATTCATGTAAAGCAAGTTGATTAATATTAAGCACTTGATAAAATAAATCACAGCCAGCACATCCCTAGTTCTCATCCAAAATCTTTAGACTTTGAAACAAATAACAGAAATTAGTTGAAGTCTTGGGATATTCCTGACAAAAGAAATCTCCAACTCTTGTCACTTCTATTTTTTTCTCCTTGTCACAGACCCTTGAATCCCATGTTTCCTTCTAACCTCTGATCCTTTTTCCTTCTAACCCCAACCATTTACCCACCAGTACCCTTCCCCACCTTCCCCCACCTTATTTCCTCCAGGCTAGAATCCATTTGGACAGGAATAGAAAGAAAATCTTCATCTCTTACATCCCTTCACACAATCTACTCTTGTTTTCAATTCTGTACATCTCCTTTTGCCTGTGACTTTCTCATTTTTACTGTCCTCTTTTATTTTCCTTTTGTTTTCCTTTTATTTCCACTCCAATATATTTCCAATTTATTCTACATCTCCTGGAAGGAACACATATTCCTTTAATGATTTATCCAGATTATAATATTTTCCTATTCTTAAAATGGTGTTAGATTTTAATCTGGCCGAGGAAAACATCTGTGTTGGAGTCTGGTTATAGGAAACAGCAGGACATGAGAGCATAAGAAACAGAGCAGGAATAAGCCATAAAGCTTCTCAAGCCTACTCTGCCGTTCAGTAAGATCATGATAGATCCTCCATCTTAAGACCTCTTTCTTTCCTTGATTCCCTTTGGTTCTAAACCTTTCATGCTCTGTTTTAAAAACACTTAGCAAATGACCATCCACAGCCCACTGGATGGAAAGTTCCAAAGCTTCACAGCCTAGGATTGAAAATATTTCTCCTCATCCTATGTGGCTAACTTGTTATCCAAAAATCATGCCATGTAATTCTAGCCTCTTAACCAGAGGAAAATATCTTTCAACATCTATCCTGTAAATGCCCCTCAGTATCTTCTATGTTTCATTGGGATTGTTGTGACTGTGACTAAGTTAAAGAAGCTGATAGATGCAAAAAGGTCTTTATTCATCACGCCAAGCGGGCATTCTCTTGGAGAGATTCTCCCCAAACTCAAAGTGCATAGAGTTTTTATACTCCTGAGAACAAGATAACAGCAGGTGATTCAATACAATTTCAATAGTTACAATGATATTATTTACTTAAATATTTTGAGTCTAACAAATGGTTCTGTCGAATTACATATTTACAATGGGAACACACTGTAACTGATAACACATTTCTGAATGTTCAAATACCTTTGCTGGGACAAAGTAATTCTAAAAGCTTCTGAGGACAGAAAACCCAGGCACTCAAAATTAGTGTTGTGAGGGCCGACTCTCTGCGTACACAAATATCCCAATTCTTGATAGACGGAGCAAATATGCCTATGGCCATGTTTGACGTGCTAAGTGACAAAATGTCTGGCCTGGGAACCTTCCTTGATCTTTGATAATGACACAAAATAAATTAGCTGAAGGTGTCTGATGCCTGGTTGGTTTGATGTAGGCCAATAAACATACCCTCATTGTCTTACATTTGGCTGATGCAGACGAGAAAGTTTCAAGGTCATGTCCGTTTGCAAACCATTTCTCTCGAGTGGCCTCCTGCTGTGGGCCAATAGCCTATGCTCTGTAGACAGTACTGTTTCTTCACAAAGCTATATTTATAATTTCAGAACTGATTACTGCTTGTAATTTACATTCAAACAGATTTTTTTAAAGAATATGAAACATAGAACAGTACAGCACAATACGGGCCCTTTGGCTCATGATGTTGTGCTGTCCTATCTGCTCCTTGATCAATTTAACCCTTCCCTCCTGCACAGCCCATAACCCTCCATTTTTCTTACATCCATTTTAAATTTCCCTGCTTCTGTTTAAAGACTGGTTCTCAATTGTGTTAATGCCTGCTATCCACATAATTCCATAACTCCTGAAGATAACAGGGATTACCTCTCATTCTAAATACCAGTGAATATAGACTGAATCTGTTCTATACTAGGGGCAGACATATTACTAATTGTACAACTAACAACACTTATTTTTGCCAGACTTGATTTTGCTTTATTTACATTTCTATAAATTTCCCACTCACACTGGATTTCAAGCATATATTCCCTTAAAACTGACTCAGTTTATAAATTTTCCCTCTTTCAGAAGTTGTTCAAGGCTGCAACAAAGCAGGGTTAGAGCCTGAGGCTTAGAACAAGAGCTGACGGATTGCTTTTTTCAAATTGATAAAATGATTTCGGTAAATCTCCTCTCACCCTCTAGTAATCTTGGCATCCTTTCAAAAGTGTGAAGCTTTGATTTGGATAAAATAATCCATCTAGGAGTAGCCAGTGTTTTATTGAGGCTTGATGTAACTTCTCTGCATTAATACTCTCTGCCAAAGTTTACAAAGCCCCGGATTCCATTTGCCTTTTTAGCAGCCTTCTGAAGTTGCACTGACATCTTCAAAGACTATATATGGATATAACCTGCCCTCTCTGTTACTACATGCTCATTAAAATTGAACAATCTTTGGAGTCATGGAATTGTGAATAATAGCATGAATTGAGAATTGGTTAATGGCTAGAAGTCAGATGATGGGATTTGGGATGGCTGGGTGTAATCAGTGAAATCCTACATGGATAGGTAGTTGGACCTCAGCTATATCTATATTGATTATTTAAATCAATGACTTGAATCAAGGGACCAAGCGTGATGCAGCCAGGTTTGCTAATGATACAAAACTGGTGGGAAAATGAATCAGATACTAAAATGCTACAAAGTGAATCAAAGATTGATTTCGAGTTAAGCAAGACGGTGGAAGATCAAGTATGTGTGGACATGTGAAATTATTTACACTGGCAGAAAGAATTAGAAAGCACATTTTTATTAAAGATGAATGAATCTTAAATGCAGGTATACTGAAGGATTTAAGGTCCTTGCATGTGAATCACAGGAAGTTACCTGTAAATAAAGTAAGCAATTGTGAAGGCAAATGTTATTTCAGCCTTTATTGCAAGAGGGTTGAGGTATAAGAGTAAAATGGTTTCACTGCAATTCCACAGGGCTTTGGTGGTACCAAATTTGGAATACAATGTAGAACTGTAGAGGTAGAACTTTGTTCTCAGTCCCATCCCTGCAACAACCACTTCAGTAGTGCAGTAAAACTTTGATAATCCTTGAAACGACTATTCAGAAATCCAGGTAATGTCTGTCACATTCCCATTTGACTCACTGTGTTCAGGTTCTTGTGTTCACTTTCAATTTATCTGGTTCACTTGAACATTTATTATCACACTGTGTAACATCTACAAGAAATGAATTAAGAGAGTGTTGAGGTATTACTAGAAATAACACCCAATGGTCTGAAAAATTGGCCAGTCAAGCATCATCAAAGTCCTCAGAGTACCAGATTATCAGTTCTACTGTACATACATCTTGAACCACACTTCCAAAATTCTTTTCTATTGAATTATTTCTATCTCTTGGTTTCCGTGTGTGTGTGTGTGTGTGCGCGAGAGAGAGAATGAATGAATCAAGGGATATGGGAGTTATGTAGGAAAAGGGTTAGTGTAGAAATTCAGCCATGATCTTAATGAATGGTGGGATTCAATAAATTGTATAGCCTTTACTGCTTTTTTTTCAGTTCTTAAAATTGTATCATTTACTTACTTACTTAGATTAACACAGTAGGAGGCCATTCAGCTGTTGGGTCTATACTAGCCCCCAGCAGAGCAATCCTATCAGCCCCATTACCTCTTTCCTTATTTCCCTGTACCTCATAACTTATTCTCTCTTACATGCCCATCAACACTGCTTTGATTATTTTTGTCAATTACCTACAGTGGGGGATAATGCATAGTTGCCAAATGACCTACAAGCTCATCTTTGAGATGTGGGAGGAAACTGGAGTACTGGGCAGAAACCTCCATTTATATTGCTTCTCATCATATTTTCTACCTAAATCAATTACTTTATACTTTGCATTATTTTTCAACTGCCTTGCATTTGTCTATTTTACCAATCTGCTCAGAACCTCAGGAGGTTTGGTATAGGCCTGCTCACTGTTTTCTATGGAGTTTCATGATAACTTGGAAATTGTGCCCTGTATACATAAGTCCAGGTCATTAGCATTAATAAAAATATGCAGTGGTTGAAATTGCACACTTCCTTTAGTCTGAAGAACAACTATTTAACTCTCTGCATCTCCTAGTTTAAAACAACTACAGCCTATTTGACTCCATGGGCTTCAATTTAACCTTTTATGTAATAATTTATCACACCCTGTATGAAAGTCCGTATCAAGTCCACTGTATTCATCAAGCCATGCCATTGCTTCATTGAAGAAACCAATTGCATTAATGAGGCAAGATTTTTATCATACCAGTTGTTGTTCCTGCCTTCTCCTTTATTGCTACGTTGGCTGCATCCCCTTCTCTACTGAACGTAAATGCTCAGTGGTCTCATATTTTACCACAGACAAGCCCTCTGCCAGTAAAGATGCTTTATGCTTCCAAACTGAGCATATTTTTCCGTTGACTGTCATCTTATTAGTGTTTACAAATGGTTTTATGTTTACTCTTTGTTACTGTTTTCTGATGTGCTCTCTTTTCCCCTCACTTTCACTTTTGAAATTTCCTCTGGTCTTTAGGTACCCGGCCAGGTTCTTTATTGAACTGTGAATCTGGCATTTATCATAATGTTCCTTTTTGTGTTTTATATTCATTTCTACATTTTAAGTAGACCAGGAGCTCCACCTTTGAATGCTCTTCCTTGCTCCTTGTAGGAATGCATCGAGATTGTATTATAACTATTTTCTCCATGGAAGCCACCCATTCTGTATTTACTGCTTGACCAGCAGATCTCTTGATTTCGCTTCATCTGAGCCAATTTCAATTATCTGTAAATAACCCTTTTGTCATTCAGTGACCTTGCTTTTAGTTTACCACCTCTTTTCCACAAATAACCTAAACTTAATCCTCCTGCAATCATTGCTTCCTATGTGCTCCCTAATTAATTCATACTCCATTTGTTCCCTTTCATTTTCTGATCTTGGCATAACTCTACTTCCTTCCTCACTGGGCTGAAAGTATTGTTTTATTATCAAAATATTTTGATATTCTTCTTTACAGTGAAATATCAATATCTACAAATGTTTTTGAAGTATAGAAACATTTTAAGGATTGGTGTTCCTTTATTGTAAAGATGGAGTTGCTGGTGATGCAAAACTGGCAGTAGTGAAATTGCAGTTTGAAATGCTTATTTAAGCAACAGCCGATATAACTATGAACAGAACAATTTATAGCAGAAGATGTCGACACAGGAATTTTAGCATTAAAATTTCTGTCTTAGTCATGTCAGATGTCATCCTTGGTAACTTTTTTTAAAAGACAAGAAAACCAGTTGTTGATATGGAACCTGAAATTAACAAGCGTAATTAATTAACAATTTTATAGCTTAATTCTGATTGACCATTTTTGTTTCCAACCTAAAAGATCTTAAAGCCTTGGGAGCAGAAGATATGTTGTGTAATATATACAATTAATCCAAGTAATAATATGATATTTGTATTTACAAATGTGTATATTATCTGATTTATTGTTGGTGATACCATAGGAGTGGCAAGGAACTATACAGTGTCTTAAAAGTAACACTAAGTGGCACTGCAGAGATGCCCAAAGACGTTTCCATCTTTCTGGCATTGCAGAGCTGATAGAAGAATTCAGATTGTGAGAGGTGTAGGAGTGGTGGGGTAATGTTGTCATGAGAATCAGGCTAGGGTCAGGGGTGGGTCAGTGGGGAGGACTGAGCTCAGGTCATGTAAACAGGTGCTGAGGGTCAGTCAGTTCAGTCATTCAATCTGTGGTTAAGATGGGTGCAGGGTGATTAGGGGCCACTCTATCAATAGGGATGGAAGTGGCAGCAGGTGGGAACAAACAAACTATTTAAAGGAGAACCTACATAGAAAAGAATGGGTGCCTTAAATTCCTTAGCAGCAAATCAAGTGAATTCATGCACACATCTCACCAAACGGGACAGTTCCCCCAATCTGGTTCCATTTGCGCTTCACCTCTCCCTTAATGGTTCCCGTTACTGCCATCCTTACTTATCAGATTCCAGCACTTTGTGATCCTGCTTATTACCTTCCTAGCTGTCTCACCCTTCACCTTCCCTTCCTCACACCTGGCTCTTTTTTTTCTTGTCTGCTTCCACCTATCGTACACCTGCCTCTGTCTTCCAACTCCACCCTTTACCTTCGCCCACTTGGCTCCATCTGCCTATCATCCTTCACCCCTCCTTGGACTACCAATCACCTACTGGCCCGTGCCTCACCCCTCCCCCTCTCCTCTATATCCAGGTTATCTTCCCTCTCCACTCTCAGTCCTGATACATGGCCTTGACCCAAAACATCAACAGTTCCTTTCCCTCCACAGATGCTGCTCGACCTGTTGAGTTCCTCCAGCTGATTGTTTGTTACTCTGGACTCCAGCAATTGCAGTCTCTTGTGTCTCCATTAAAACACACTGCTTGGCATCATTGTGTATGCCCTGTGGTTTCTACATTTATGCAAGTATGTGCATGGAGGATTTGAACAAGTTTCCTAAAGCTTGCTGCCAATGAACTAAGTTATTTCATTGTGCTACAATGTTGAGGCCAATAAATTCAAATGTTTAAAGAGCTGAAGAGATACTTTATTGGGGATTTGGTCTTTAATTTTAGATCATTGTACACTGTTTACAAGGATTTATTTTATGGGGACTGATAATATGTTCTTCAGTGTGAAGCAATGGAACATAGGCTCTTGAGGCACACTGTATCATTGTTCAAATACAATTCATTCCAGTTACATTTTCTCCCACTTTGTTACTTGGTATATGCTCGAAGCGTTCAAGAAGACTATATTTTTGATGCCAACAATACACAAATATCTGTGCTTGGAAAGGAAAGATTCTAATTGTGGGTGTGTAGGTTGTGGAATGAACAGCCAATGCTGAACCAAGCCTAAGTCCTCCAAGTCAGGCCTGCTGCTATTTGTGAGCCTGGTTATGTGTAGAATTTTGTGCAAGTGATGTCAAATTATGCTTTATAATGAAGACCTATTATTTGAGGTCCTGTTAATTTTGTGTCCTTGAACCCTTTTTATCCCCACATACTTCACCCTTGCCACTTGCCTGTAAATATCAAAATAGTTAACTGCTTCGCACTCCATACATGATATCCATGTGTACCAACATTTGCTGATTTTAAAGCAATAATTAATATATTTTTAAAAAATTAACTGTTGTAATACAGTCCTGATTTGGGAACAGTGCTTTTAAAACATATTATCATTTCAATATCCTGTGTTGAATGATCCTAAATCATGTATTTCAACTTTTCAAATTAACAAAATTAGATTGCTTCACCTTGCATATGGATTGTTCTGCTGGTTGTATAGGTAATGCAGAATGACATGATCAGACATGTGGGCCTTTGAGAGCTGGCAAAACAAAGCCTATGCATGGGCAGATTCTCAGAATTTTACCTCATGGGATTCGAAGTAGCTGTCTCTTGGAGCTGGAGAGCTACTAACTAATTTTTGATCTGAATGGGACAGGTATTTTGATTGCCATTTGAGAATCTCAAGCATAGAGAAGAAATTGACCTTTCAATTCTCACCTCTGTCTTTCACATCTTCAATCCCTAGCACCCAGTTGTCCACTCTTCTCTAAAACTGATTAATGAGGTTTTACAAAAACATGTTTCAATTAATACCTTGATGTTCATTTGATGAAACATTATCTTTTGAAAGATGTCCTTACTAATCCATAGCCCAAATTATACCTGACATTGGAAGCAATCAAGGTGTATACCTTTGAAATTAAGTTAAACTAGATGTTGTTAAAATCCCTCAGAAGGATGAGAGAAAGCTAATGTGAACATTGTTTAAAAATTGGCTAATGCCAAAACGTACACTTTTTTAGTTTTTGTGCAGTACCAGGAGGTAAAATTATGACACTGCAGAGAAGGTAGAGTCATACAGCATGGAAACAGGCCCTTTGGCCCAACTGGTCCATGCCAACCAAGATTCCCAAAATCTACACCAAGGTCTAATGTTAAGACATTATATTTATTTTGCAGCATTGATTTAAAGTCAGATGACCCTCGATGGCTTGGTGCTTGGTGGATTGGTTTTCTTTTGTGTTGGATACTTTCCTGGATTCTGATTCTACCTCTTTCATGCTTCCCAAAGCATCTACCAGGTAAGTCACATGACTAATTCAATTCAAAATGATTACTGAGATAGCTTAAAAATCATGAAAAAGATCTGAAACCTAAGAGGTTTTGACTTTAAGATAGTGCTTGTGTATGTGGATATTCATTTTTTAAAATTAGATGCTATCATCCAATTGAAATAACTGAGAACATGAAAACTGAAAACCAAAGTTTGCTAAATTATTTTTAATTAGAGTACTAAAATTAATTTCTATTTTGTATTCTTGCTAATATTTAAGGTTGTATATGTTACTTACTAAATAAAATGCTTAACATACTTCCTCTGCTGTGGTACCAATAGTTTAAGTGTCAAGATGTCTCCAAGGTGGGGTTTTCATCTGTAATACCTGGTTAACCTATCATTAGCACAAGATACTATTTTGGTAATGGAGATTAAGTGCATGGTGGAAATATATGCCCAGAGAATGATTAATGTTTGGATTTCTAATTAAGTTGGCCTGTAATGCTCATTCAGGAAGCCACACATCATTGTGCTGGCTAGTGCTGCAGTCTATGAAAGTCTTTGCTGGAAACTGCAATTACTACTAAGGGCATACTCACATTTTAATGTTTATTTGATGATTGAGAGCAAATTACTGCAATGAGTTTGAAGAGAACTTTTGAAACGAAACAGGAGAGTTTCTTGGAGAATCTGTCAAGTCACATGATGCTTATTGGCAGTACAGAAGACTGCTATTATATGTTATTGGCAATCACAGAATTCACTATTAACCTTAGCAATTGTGCTAGAAAATCAAACTTGTGAGCCAGAAGAAAGGAATGTTTTGCATTTATAGAATGCCTTTTATGACCTCTTCAGAATATCTTCAAGCATTTTGCAGCCACTGACTTATTTTGTGAGGTGGACATCACAAAAATGTGAAAAACTTTACAACTAATTTGTGCACATAACGTACTTCTATAATTGGAAAAATGATAATGACCAGATTATCTGCAGTTTAGAGATGTTAACATCCCTGATCTTCTTCAAATTGTTGTCATGGATCTTTTATGTCCACCCAATAGAACAGATAGATTATTATTTTATCCAAAGGACAATGCCTATTCTAATGGAGTACATAGTACAGTGCAGCAGTCTCAGTACTGCATTGGAACGTCTGCCAAGATTTTTGTGTGCCATTTGCTGGAGTGGGACTTGACTCACAACCTTCTAACTCAATAAATAAACAAAGCCATGCTTGAAATTGAGGAGGGATAGCTGTGGATAATGAAAAGAAGGTTGAGATAGAGTAGGAAGAGAAGGGAATCCACAAGAACACCAGACCTGGATAGTTTTTATCTGGCTTGTTGTCATCTCATTTGAAGACTGCTTTGAGAAAGTCTCTACACCATCACACCTGGAGCCCTGGTGCCAAGTGCCTTATCTTCTGCAACTGAGGAACTCAGTTCTTTCATGCCTTAATTAAAATGTTCAACTCCCATTAGCAATTTACCTAAATCACTTTTTCTACCCAGAGCAACAGCAAATATCACTCTTGTGACAAAAACAAGTGAAATGGAAGGCTGCTAGAGAAGTATACAGTATATGTCCTTCTGTGATGTCTTAAAAGATTATGGGCCACAATGGTCCCACCTTAGACTGCATCATTTCAGCACTGACTTAAACATTCAGGGCTACTTGACTGACAAAGCAGAAGGCCAAGGCAGAGTGGTTGGAATGTGCACATTGGCTTAGTAATTACTGGTGCTGCCTCACAGCTCCAGTGACCTGGGTTTGATACTGACCTCTGGTGCTTTCTGTATGGAGTTTGCAGATTCTCCTTGTGGAGAACATGGGTTTCCTCCAAATGCTCTGGTTTCCTCTCACATCCCAAAGACATCAGAGTTAATAGGTTAATTAGCCTTTGTAGATTATCCCTAGTGTCGGAGAATCAAGGAGAAGTTGATGTACATGTGCAGGAGAATAAACTGCAGGGAAATAAGTGGAGCCATATGACTAATGGGATTGCCCTGAGAGCCTGCATGGATTTAGTGGTCTGCATGGCTGTAACATATCACATTTCCTTTATTGTCACTGAGTCAAAATCCTGAGTTAAACTCCCAATTTAACACCACACTGGAATACCTTTAACACACTGCCGGCAGCTCACTGTTGCATTATCAAGTGCACTGAGGGATAGGTGAGGACACCTAACCTTGCCACTCATGCCCACTTGTGGGATTGAACAAAAGATATGTATGTGATGGAACCAAATAGATATTTGAAGTGAAGGTAGGTTTAGGCAATTAGGGAAGAGAATTAAATGTGCATGCTTAAGGAAGTTGGAACAGTCTATCCCCAGGTGATACCTTCCCCTCTTTCTTGGAGAGTCATAGATTCATAGAGCAATACAGCACGGATACAGGCCCTTCAATCCAACGAGTCCATGTGTGAAAAAGCTGCCCCTCGGGTCCCTTTTAAATCTTTCCCCTCTCACACTAAATCTATACCCCCTAGTTTTGGACTCCCCTACTCTGGGGAAAAGACTGTTACCATCCACATTATCCATGCCTCTCATAATTTTAAACATTTCTATAAGGTCACCCCTCATTCTCCTACAATCCAAGGAATAAAGACCTAGTGTTGCCAACCTCTCCCTGTAACTCAGGCCCTCTAGTCCTGGCAACATCCTCGTAAATCTATTCTGCACTCTTTCCAGTTTAATCACATTTTTCCTATAACAGGGTGACCAAAACTGTACATCGAATGTCCCAACTCCTATACTCAGTGCCCTGACTGATGAAGGCCAGTGTGCTAAACACCTTTTTCACCACCCTGTCGACCTTTGTCGCTGCTTTCAACGAACTATGCACTTGCACTCTTAGGTCCCTCTGTTCCATTACACTCCCGAGTGCCCTATCATTCAAAGTACAAGTCCTACGCTGGTTTGACTTTCCAAAATGTGTCACCTCACACTTATCTGTATTGAAATCCATTTAGCACTCTTTGGTCCACTTCCCTAACTGATCAAGATCCCCCTGTAATCTACGATAACCTCCTTCACTATCTTCCACAGACTTACTGATCAAACCTTGTGCATTCGCATCCAAATAATTTATAGAAATAATGAATAACAAGGGTCCCAACACTGACCCCTGCGGCACACCACCTGTCACCAGCCTCCATGTCCATTTCTTCTTAGGCCATTCTTTGGGATCCAGGATGACTTACTTACACTTTGCTTTTGTGGGTTCCGAAGTGACTGACGTCAGTGTGGAAACTGCAGAATATTCCACAAGTAGAAGATGAGGTGCAGTTCCTCAGGTTTATTTTGCGCTTCCTTAGAAAACATCGGAAATCAACATCTGAGAGATCGGAGTGGGAGTTGGATGGAGAATTAAAGTGATAAGCAGCTGGAAACTCAAGGTTATCCTTACAGATTGAATGGGGGTGTACTGCATAGTGGTAACTCAATCTGTGCTTGGTTTCACCAATGTATGCATTGTATCTTTATTCAATTCAAAACACACTAGTTTTCTCACTTTACCAGTGCTGATGGAAAGACATCGATCTGAAATATCGGCTCTGTTTCTGTCTCCACAAACTCCTTATGCTACTCCCTGGTGGAGTCCTGAAGTACTCAGCTTAATAACTCATGAAACCTGTGGTGATGTGCCGCATGTTGCATGTTTGCCTTTATCACTAGCTATCAGGAAGAAGCTGAGAAGTCTAAATATGAGGAAGTGAAAAAACAGGAAGAGGAACAGGGTTGCAACACATGCACCCCTTTCTGCCCTGAGTCACTGTGATGAAATACTTTATCACTGACGCCAGTAATCTCAAAATAACACCTCAATACCAAAGGCTTCTCACTCCTTATCTTTCCCACAATGCAAAAAATATCAATACACAATTCGTATTCCAATCTCATTTATTAAATTAAATTATGACATAATGTATCAATGAATCTTTCATATGGCTTCTCTTTGTACCGTAACTGTGCGTCATTAGGCTAAGTCTTACTGGTCAGGGGTCACCACTTGGAATCACCATCAATAGTCTTTCCATGCTCATACTTATCACATTTGGATGCACAAGGACTGTCATACCTGGCTGGCTTGAAGAGCCTGGACCATTGAGTTAGTCTGACTGGTGGCTGTGTCTCCAACAACACTCTTGAGGAAGCCTGCACTAAAGGTGCTCACAAACCTCCACCCCTCCCCCCTCCCCCTCCCATCCTCCAATTAAGAAGACGGTAGTTGGCTTTGAAGCTCTAGATTTAGGAGGGCCATACCACCTCAGCTGGGCTGAGGGAGGATGGTAGGTTCACACTTAATGGGGCTACTGCCACTGTCATTAGGGATGGTTCTGCAATTCTTCATACTGGCTATCTCCGCTCTCCAATCTCAGCCATGATGCGGAGTTTTGACCCAAAACATCGACAATTCCTCTCCCTCCACAGATGCTGCTCGACCCGGTGAGTTCCTCAAGCAGATTATTTGTTGTTGCAGGTTCCAGCATCTGCAATCTCTTGTGTCTCTCTATTTTCACATCACATTTTCAGGTCACAGGCCATTCCTCTGACGTCCATATTTTTTGGCACTAGGCTTGCAGTGAAGGAAGAACAGTACCCCACGAAGGCCCAGTTTTGATCAGTTTATAATTTGTTCCACTCAGCATTGTGGAAGAGCTATATGATATGGAATGTAAGAAGGAATGGATTTTACAAGGCCTATGTGATCACAATTTCTATCAGTGTTGCCATTGGCAAACAAGTCTGGTTTTCTGTTCAGACCACATGGCTATAACTCTATAAAGAGATTGGTGATGTTTTGAATATCATCCAAAGTCCTGCAGACATGACAATAGAAACGATTCTTGATATTCTTAGTTTCACCCTGTCCAAATATTTTGTTCATTGCAGGCACAGAAAAAATACAACTTGAAAAGATTTCTCAGGCTCATTGTTATAAAGACTCAAGTATTTTCACACGGGAACATTTTGGAGAAAGTTTTAAGGATTTCTTCATGGTACTGACGGTAAGCTTACTGCAAAAATGATCTCCACCTAGGATGTTCCTCCAGAATGTTTGTCATGTTTACGACAGAGCCATTTTGATGTCACAAGGGCATCTTTCACTATAAGGTACCCAATTTGGGCTGAGTGCTGATAGAACTGTGGTTTGCACTTCTATAAGGCCCAAACTCTGCTCATAATCTGAAACAGAAACAGGAAATTCTGGAAACACTCAGCAAGTCAGGCAGCATCTGTGCAAAGAGAAACAGCTAACATGTGCTTTTAATCCAACTGGCCGAATAGGAATAGGTTAAGTTCAGGCCAATCACCCTTTCACATGCCATTAGCTCTTACCTTCCATGGACTTCATTTGTGGTGCACTTAACATGAATTTTACCCCCATGTGATGTATAAGCATTCGAGCCAACCTTTCGAGAGCTGAGACAGGCAGAGGTGGCATTTGCTGCAGCCAGGAAGAGCTTTGCGAAAAATGTTCCATCAGCAAAAATGGCTGAAAGTGCTAAAAAGAAGATCTGAAGAATTATCAAAGAAAGGATGGGGAGACACCCCATGTGGACCCAGAAATTGGTGGAGTTGTGGATAGTGAGGAACGTCATCAACAGGTGCAGCAGGATATAGATCAGTTGGAAATATGGGCGGAAAAATGGCAGATGGAGTTTAATTCGGTCAAATGGGAGGAGTTGCACTTTGGGAAGGCAAATGTAAGAGGAAAGTATAAAGTAAATGGCAAAACCCTAAGGAGCAATGGTGTACAGGGGGATCTTGGGGTACAAGTCTATAGCTCCCTGAAAGTGGCAACTGAAATAAGTAGGATGGTAAAGAAGGTGTATGGCATACTGGCCTTCATCGGTCGGGGCATTTGGGATAAAAGTTGGCAAGTCATGTTGCTGCTGTATAAAACTTTGGTTAGGCCACATATGGTGTATTGCATACAGTTCTGGTAACCCCGTTACAGGAAGGATGTGAAGGCTTTGGAGAGGGTGTGGAAGAGATTCATCATGATATTGCCTGGATTAGGGAAGAGGATGAGGAGAGATTGAGGAGAGGAAAGATTTAAGGAGAAGTTGGACAAAGCTGGATTGTTTTCTCTGGAGCATCAGAGGCTGAGGGTAACTTGATAAAAAGATATAAAATTATGAGAGGCATAGATAGGGTAGATAGTCAGAGTCTTTTTCCCAGGGTGCAAATGACAAACATGAGAGCATAGCTTTAAGGTGAAAGGGGAGAAGTTTAAAGGAGATTGTGAAGAAAGTTTTTTTACACAGAGGCAGCAGAAGCGGGTATGTTTCAGAGGCATTTAGACAGGCATGTGATCAGGCAGGGAATGGAGAGATATAGACCATGTGCAGGCAGAAAGGGTTAGGCACAGATATCATGGGCCAAAGGGCCTATTCCTGTGCTGTACCGATTAATATTCTTTGTTCTCTGACCATAACACAGAAATCTTCATCACTCAGTTGGAGCTGCTTCATTGTAGGGAAGCCAAACTGATAAGGGTGATCAAGATAATCTTAAAGTACACAGCAATTTCACACTCCTTGAGTTCTGTGAGGGTTCTTAGCTTTTACACCAATCGTGCATGATATTCATTATTTTTGCATTCGAATAATACTGACCCTCCGTTTTCTGCACATCAGCTGGATATAGGGTTATAGCATGGAAAGAGGCCCTTATGCCCAATTTGTCCATGCTGATCAAGTTACCTACCTGAGCTAATCCCATTTGCCTGTGTTTAGCCCATATCCCTCTAAAACTTTCCTGTCCATGTACTTGTCCAAATGGCTTTTAAAGTTTGTAAATATACACACCTTTACCACTTCTTCTGGCAGCTTGTTCCATATATTTATCTGTGAGAAACGTTTCATCCTCAGGTCCCCTTTAAATCTTTCCCCTCTCACCGTAACCTGTGCCCTCTAGCTTTAGGCTCCCCTATCCTGGGGAAAAAGGTTATGACCATTCACCTTATCTATGTCCCTCATGCTTTTATATACCTCACCCCTCAGTCTCATACGCTCCAGGGAAAGAAGTCCCAGCCTATCCAGTCTCTCCTTGTAACAAGAACTCTCCTGTCCCCGTAACATCTTTGTGAATCTTTCCTGAACCCTTTCCAGTTTAAGGACATCCTTTCTATAGCTAGGCGACCAGAACTGCGCATCATACTCCAAGTGCAGTCTCACCAACGCCTTATACAGTTGTAACATGACGCCCAAACTCTTGTACTCATTGCCCTGACCAATGAAGCAAGCATGCCAAATACTTTCTTCAACATTCTGTCTTCCTGCAGCGCCACTTTCAAGGAATAATGTACTTGTACCCCTGGGTCTCTCTGTTCTACAACACTCGCCAGGTTCCTCCCATTTACTGTGTAAGTCCTGTCCTGGGGGATATTATCTTTCCAAAATGCAATACTTCACACTTGTCTGAGTTAAATTCCATCTGCCATTCCTTGGCTCACATCCCAGTTGATCTGGATCCTGTTATAGGCTGAGATAACCTTCTTCACTCTCTACCATACCACCAATTTTGGCACACTACCAACTTTGGTTAGTAACCAAAATTACTAACCGTGCCAATTACATTCTCATCCATATCATTAATATAGGTGACAAACAACAGTGGACCAAGCTCGGATCCATTATCCTGCTAATGTTGTCCACTTAAATTGAGTTTTGCAGGCTAGCAGCTGTATCACTGTCCCTTCATTCTTTTTGTGTGTAAGAGGTTAAAGGACATCAAGGGGTTGTCAAGGATGTGTGATGTTACTGGAGGCTGACTGCCAGTCTTCTACAAACTGTTCCTGTAGGTGCAGTTAAAGTTGCCTACAGGTGATAAAAGAGAACTGTTGGTTGCCCATTAGCAGAGAGGCAATTGGAGAACTGTGTTTTATGTTGCAAGGTAACCTGCAGTCAAAGTTTGCCACAGAGAGAGCACGACAAAGAACATGGGAGATGATTGTCTCCCTTAACATTTAAGCTTCTGGCTTCTATTCAGAGTACAGCTGCCATTCCATCCAAATTTTTATTGGCACTATTATTCAATGTTTTCCCACTAAAATAGGCAACATGAAATTTGGTTATGTCCCAGACAGCAAGGAAAGTTGTGTCGGAGGGATTTAGTGTGTTTACCTGCACTCAAAGTCTAGCTTTCACACTGGGCCCAGTCAACTTCTTAATCATGTCTCAGACTGAAATAGCACACTGAAGAAAACTTGTGCGGCTGTGGTGAGGTTTTCAAAGAAGCCAGTTTATTTTGGCCTTGCTTACAGTGTACACCAGAAAGTATTGCAAGTGAGAGCTCAAATATGCAACACTGACTCAAAAAACTTCCAGTACTTTATAATATTCGTGTTACAATAGTTTCATGCAGAGTTTACAGCTTCACAATAAATGACCAAGATCCTATTTTTCTTAAGTGTGGATCATGTTCATTAACCATTGATTTATACGGGACTTGCTTGACAGCAGTTCCCCCATTCTTCTTGTAGATAATGACTCCTCCTTTGGCCATCTATGTACAGAAGGATTAGTGGGCCTGCTTTTCTGTCCTAATACATCTTTGCTAATCCTGTGACCTTGCTTTTCTGTTCATAGTTCTACATTCTAACTCCTGTACATGGCTATCTTTATTCTAATTAACTCTACCTTGCAATCTAAGCACTCCTTTAGTCTAATTACTGCACTGCCTCTTCTAACATGACCTTTAAGCTACCTTCAGTAGGTTGGCCTAATTCCTACAAACCTTTCCCAGTATGTAAGGCACATAGTTGACCATTTTACAAAGTTTCCCAATTTTCTTATGACTTCTGGAGGTTCTTTTTTCAGTTGTCTAACACTATATAGCAGGATATAGGTCAGATGGAAAGTTGGGTGGAGCGTTGCCAGCTGGAATTTAATCCCAACAAGTGTGAGGTGATGCATTTTGGAAAGTCAAAAAGGGGTAAAACATGTACAGTAAATGGTAGGGTGGTAAGGAATGTGTATGAACAGAGGCCTGGTGTTCAAGTCTACAGTTCTCTGAAAATGGCAATACAGGGAGATAGGATGTGAGGAAAGCCTATGGCATGCTTGCCTTCATAAATCAGGGCATAGAATGTAAAAGTCAGAACATTATTTTGCAACCTTACCAAACACTGGTTAGGCCGCACTTGGAGTATTATGTGCAGTTCTGGTTGCCACCTTATTGGAAAGATGTGATTGCACTGGAGAGAGTGCAGAGGAGATTCACCAGGATGTTCCCTGGATTGGAGGATTTTAGTTACGGGGAAAGATTGGATAGGATGGGCTTGCTTTTTATGAAGTAAATGTGACTGAGGGGTGATTTAGTAGAGATGTATAAAATTATAAGAGACGTAGACAGGGTAGATAATCAGAACCTTTTTTTCCTCATGGTAGCAGTATGAGAAACAAAAGGGCATGGGTTCAAGGAGAGAGGAAGGAGTTTTAAAGGGGACCTGAGAGGAAGGTCTTCTACACAGATATCTGGAATGCCAGAGGAGGTGGTGGAATCAGATACAATCACTTGAATAGTCAGCAATGCTCAAATGGCCAGAACTGTAAGGCACTTGAATAGTCAGGACATAGAAAGATATGGATGGGTAAATAGGATTAATATAGATGGGCAAAAAGTTTGGATGTGGTAGACCTCTCTGTGCTATGCAAAGCTGCAATTCTCTGAATGTAGCAGTAAAAAAAAAAGCAATGCAGCTTCGTTGGGATATCATTGTTCGCAAGTGACCATCTTGTGTTGTCTGAACAATGTCATTGCCACCATGAACAGAAAGCATTTTGATCATATTCTTACACTTATTCTCATATTTCTGTATGACACAGAAGAGTGCTGCTTGGTCAACCAGTCTGTGCTGGTCTCAAAGCACATCCGTCCCATCCCTCCACTTACCCGCTATGACCCATTGTCTCTTACGTACCCATCAACTCCCTATGATTTCTTTTTGCCAACTCTACACTAAAGGCAATTTACAGTAGCCAGTTAACCTACCAGCTCACCTCTCGGGTATGTTGGAGGAAATTGGAACATCCAGAGGAAGTTCATGTGGTCAAAGGAGAAGGTGCAAACTCTAACAGACAGAAATTGTGAGGATCAAACCCAGGTCGTTGGTGTTGTGTGGTAGCTGTAGTAACTGTTGTACCAATATGCCACCTCTATCAGTAAACCATCAATATGCCAAAACACATTGGTGGCTATTATTAATTGATTGACATAATTTGTAAGATTGTGAAAGCAGCAGCATTTTTTCCCTTGCTGTATCACTCAAATTCTTCAAATGAAAACAACGAAACAAAGGATTGTATTAAGTGACTGAAGAGCACTTATACAGCCAGTTAGAAAACAATGATAAAGTAAAGCTATTTTAATGTTAATTTATCCCAAAACTTTGATGGCAGGTGCACTGCCAAATGAAATGCAGAACTGCAGAATGTAAGCAAGGATGGACTGGATCTGCTGAGTTAAGTAAGTGATCTTAGTTGAGGTAGCAGGTGTGTGTGTGTGTGTGTGTTTGAAGGTATCTAATTTCCTGCCTCTGAGTGTATGTGTATTTGAATGTCGGTGTGTCATTGAGCTGCAGGCTGAAGTGTTAAAACTCTCACCTTTGCATACTTTGTATAGTCAAAGTATTCCTTACTGCTTTGCTCCATATTTCCTTGGGTCACACTCTTCGTTAACAGCTCTGCCACTGCATTCTGCCAGTTTAATTACACTGTGGCCCTTAAAAGCCCCAGGCTTGTGTAACAGCTCCCTTCTGACTAGGATTAGCATTTCCATCTTGAGCTCTGTAAAAGTGGTGGTGGCCATGTGGCACACCTCCTTCCCTTTCCTCCTTCTTGCAGATCACTTGCAGCAGTGGTGTGGCTCTGTGGAGAATAATATGTTAGCTGCACAAAGTTTAATGACAAGGTATAGTTGTGTGCACTGTTCCCTTGTTAAAAACTTGCCTGTGCTCTTACACTACTGAAACTGAAAGAAAACCATGATCCTAATGCTCCAGCATGACTTAACCTGAGTGAACTGTGCAGAGCTGTTCCAATGAAACATATTAAAGATTAAATGATTTTTTAGGCCAGTATCTTTTTGATTTTTATGGTTCACTTTCTATAAAAAGAATCAAACTAGCTTATTGAACCATCTGAGGCCTGTGCTCACTAATTGCTAAACCTATATTTTCTTGCAGAAAATGTTGAAGAATCCGGTTTTCTTGTGCTTAACTGCAGCATGCTGCACTGAAGGTCTGGTGATCACAGGCTTTGTGACATTTTTGTCAAAGTTCATTGAAAGTCAGTTTAGCCAAACTGCTAGCCTAGCAGCAGTCCTTGGAGGTAAGTAGATTAAATAATTTTCTTGACAGATAAGAACACAGTAAGGATTTTTTTTAAAAGAGCAGTTTTGATATGATTGTTTTAAAGAGTCACACATTGTTGGTCAATTTGCTCCATTAGCTTTGTGAAAAGGGCATCTTAATTTATACAAAGTCGTATTAGGACTTTCAAAAAGCTTTTAAAAGCTACTACATTGTACAGTCATGACTATGGTCAGAATATGAGGAGTCAGCAGTCAAATAACTATCTGGATAGCAGAATAGAATGGAGAGACTTCTAGTTATTTAAACAGACAAAAGATAGGAAGCAATGTTTTTCAAGGATTAATACCGGATACTTGTTGTTCACCATTTTCATTAATAATTTGGATTCAGCAAGCAGAAGCCCAAAATTTGAAAAAATGAATAAAATTGAAGTTAAGAAAGCTTTCATTTTGGCAGCTGATTATCACCATACCAGAAAAAAACAAAGACACGGTCAATGACATAACAAAGGCACAAATGATTTTAATTTTACTTTTAAGGAGCAGCACTTATTCCTGGAGCTTTTATTGGTCAACTTACCAGTGGGATCATTATGTCTAAGCTGAAAGTCCAGTGTCGAAATATGATTAAGATGGCTTCAGCTACAACAATATTATCAGTACTCTTCTCCAGCATTTTCATTTTTGGTTATTGTTCAAACACTCCATTTGCTGGGATCAACCAGAATTATTACCAGTGAGTAAATATTTAATTATATTCTGCTTAACGCAGCTATCCTGAATAGTTTAAGTAGAGTCATTGGGTAAAAAAGCATGAAAACAGGCCCTTCAGCCCAACTCATCCATGCTATCCAAAATGCCCACATTTGGCCCATATCCCTCTAAATCTTTCCTATTCATGTACCTGTCCAAATACCTTTTAAATGTTGTTATTTTACCAGCCTCAATCATTCCTCTGGCAGCTCATTCCATATACTCACCACCATCTATGTGAAAAAGTTACCCCTCAGGTCCCTTATAAATCTATTCCCTTTCACCTTAAACCTATGCCCTTTAGTTTTTGATTCCATTTCCCTGGGAAAAAGGCTGTGTGCCATCACCCTATCTATGCCCTTCATGATTATATACCCTTCTACAAGGACACCTCGCAGTCTCCTATGCTCCAGGGAATAAAGTTCTAGCTTGCCCAACCTCTCCCTGTAACTCAGGCACTCAAGTCCTGGCAATATTCTCGTAAACCTTCTTTGCCCACCTTTCAGCTTAATAACATCTTTCCAATAACAAGGTAACCAAAACTGTATGCATTACTCCAGGTGTGGCCTCTCCAATGTCCTGTACAACTGCAACATCATGTCCCAACTCCTATGCTCAATGCCCTGATTTGTGACACCATTTTGTGGGAACTATGTACTTGTAGAACAGAGGGACCAAGGAGAACAACACTCCCCAGGGCCCTACCGTTCACCCTGGTTTATGTTCGCAAAATGCAACACCTCACACTTATCTGGATTAAATGCTATTTGCCATTCCTTGGCTCACTTACCTACCTAACCAAGATCCATAATTTTCGATAACCTTCTTCACTGTCTACAATACCTCCTATTTTGGTGTCATTTATGAACTTGCTAACTATGCCTTGTACATTCTCATCCAAATCATTTCTAGAAATGACAAACAACAACAGGCCCAGCACCAATCCCTGTGGCACACCACTAGTCACAGGCCTCCAGTCCAGAAAACAACCTTCCATCCTCACCCTCCGTTTCCTGCCATCAATCCAATTATGTATCCACTTAGCTAGCTCTCCCTGGATCCCTTGCGATCTAACCTTCCAGACTAGCCTTCTATGCGGGGCCTTGTCAAAGGCCTTGCTGAAGTCCATATAGACAATGTCCACTGCCCTACCCTCATTAATCTTCTTGGTAACATCTTCAAAAAAACTCAATCAAATTCATGAGAGACGATTTTCCAAGCACAAAGCCATGCTGACCATCCCTAATCAGACTCTGTCTATCCAAATGCTGGTAGATCCTGTCCCTCAGAATTCCCTCCAGTAACTTACCCACCACTGATATCAGGCTCACCAGCCTGTAGTTCCCTGGCTTGTCTTTGCTGCCCTTCTCAAATAACGGTCCAACATTAGCTACCCTCCAGTCTTCCGGAACTTCACCTGTGGCTAAAGATGACGCAAATATCTCTGCAAGGGCCTCTGCAATTTCTTCCATAGTTTCCCACAAAGCCCGAGGATGCACTTGGTCAGGCACTGGGGATTTATTCACCTTAATGTACCTTAAGGCTGCCAATACCTCTTGTTTGGTAATTCATATATAATCCAAGACATTACAACTCATTTGCCTCAATTTCTTAGCTTCCACGATCTTCTCCACAGTAAAAACTAATGAGAAATATTCACTAAAAATCTCAACCGTCTCCTGTAGCTCTATACATAGGCAGCCCTGCTGATCTTTAAGGGGACCTATTCTCTCCCTAGCCACCCTTTTACTCTTAATATACCTGTGGAGTCTCTTGGGATTTCCCTTAACCTAGCCGCCGAGATCCATATCATGTCCTCTTTTTGCCTTCATGATTTCCCTCTTAAGGGTACTCCTCCACTTCTTATACTTGTCGAGGGATTCGTTTGATCTTGACTACCTAAACCTGATGTGTGCCTCCTTTTTCCTGACCAATATCTCTCGACAACCAAGGTTCCCTAAATTTGCCAGCCTTGCTTTTCACCCTAACAGGAGCAGACTGTCCCTGATCTCTTGATATCACAATTTTAAAAGCCTCCCACTTGCCAGACATCACTTTACCTACAAACAATCTCACTCATGTTCTGCAAGTTCCCTCCTAATGCCTCCAAAATTGTCCCTGCCCCAATTTAAGATCTTATCTTTCTCCATAGCTGTTTTAAAACTAATTGAATTATGGTTACAGGTTGCAAAGTGCTCCCCCACTGACACTTCAGTTACTTGCCCTACCTCGTTCCCTAGGAGGAGGTCCAGTGTTGTGCCCTCTCTAGTAGGGCCTGTTATATATTGCGTGAGGAAGCTTCCTTGGACACATGTAACAAATACCACTCTGTCCAAGCCCTTTACACTATGGGTGACCCAATCAATATCAGGGGAGTTAAAATCTCCCACTAATACTACCATATTATTCTTACAGCTATCTGCAATCTCCCTACACATCATCTCCCTTAATTCCCGCTGACTATTAGGGGGCCTATAATACAGTCCCATCAAAGTGATCATTTCTTTCTTGTTTCTGAGTTCTAACTCCATAACCTGGATGATCCCCCAAGAATATCCTCTTTAAGCGCTGCTGTTATGTTCTCCCTCATCAAAAAGGCAAGCGCCCTTACCTGTATCTCTATCACACCTGTAGCATCTGTGCCTTGGAACATTGAGATACCAGCCATGCCCTTCTCTCAGCCACGTTTCTGTCATGGCTATAACATCCCAGTCCCCTGAGCCAATCCACACTCTGAGTATGTCTGCCTGATCTGTTAAGTTTCTTGCATTGAAATAAATACAGTTGAAGCCATTGGTCTTTGCCATGCTTCTGAATGTCCTGTCTACTAAACTTGCTCTTATTGACTGCAGTATTTGTCCCCAACTTCTCAACTGCTTCATTTCTGCTCAGAGACCCACACCTCTGCCAATCTAATTGAAACCATCCTGGATAGCACCAGCAAATCTTCCTCCCAGGATATTGGTACCCTCCAGTTCAGGTGCAACCCATCCGTCTTGTACAGGTCACTTCTGGCCCAGAAGAGATCCCAATGATCCAAGAACCTGAATCCCTGCTCCCTGCACCAGCTCCTCAGCCGTGCATTTATCTGGCCTATCCTTCTATTTCTGTCCTCACTAGCACTTAGCACTGGGAGTAATCCAGAGATCACTACCCTTGTGGTGCCGCTTTTTAACCTTTCTCGTAACTCCCTATATTCATTCCGCAGAATCACATCCCTTTTTCTACCTGTGTCATTGGTACCAATGTGCATCACAACCTCTGGTTGCTCCCCCTCCCCCTTGAGAATGTTCTGCTGCCACTCAGAGACATCCTTGACCCTGGCACCTGGGAGGCAATGCACCATCCTGGTGTCTTGCTTGCAGCCACAGAATATCCTGTCTTGAACATGGAACATAGAACAGCACAGCACAGGAATTTTGATTCTCATGGCATCTGCATTTAGAACAACCCAATTTTGCACGTCAAGCATTGATCTGATTATTTTAATATGCAGATGATAACTATTGCTTCAGGTGTGTGTCTTTCCCTACATTAACAGAGTGTTCATCGCAATTCCAGTTTGTAATGTGTGTGGTCTTCTGCTAGGCTCAGGCATGTGCTTAATGCCTAAACACCAGGATGCTTTCATGACATTATAAGGCCTTACTTTCCTCCCACAATGCCTCTTTGTATCTTAGTCTGTCAATATCTTCATGATCTAGATCTCTGTTTGTTCTAATAATCTTTTCTCTATAACCCTTAACCGATCTTTATCTGACCTTGCCTCTCCCTTAATTCATCTGCTGCTGAAACCTCATCCATGTGTTTGTTATTTCTGGTTTTGACCATTTCTGCATACTGCTAACTGGATTCCCTCTTTCAAAACTGCATTACCACAACTCAACCCTCACCAAATTCCTCCTTTAAGACCAACCTCTTTGCTCAAGCTGCATAAATACCATGGTTATTATTGTTGTTATGGCATCTGTCCATTTTAATTACCTCTCTTCCTTAGTATACTGCATCTGTCACCCAATCGCTAATTTCCTTTTCCCCCATCAATGTATGATCCTTATTAAGTTTGTATTTCTATATTCCTATTGTGCCATTTTCTGACTCCTAGTAGGTTGATTGGAGCTTTGATTGACCAATAGCAGCCTCCAGATCAGATTGTACCACTGATCAAACTATCATTTGACTTTAAAATATTTGTCAGGGGAATGGAGGTTTGTGAAGGTTGTTTGAGGTGATGAACAACCTGACAATAGTGATTCCACCACCAATCACATCTTCCCCTGTCCCCCCTCCTCACCTTTCTGCAAGGATCATTCTCTTTGTGACTCCCTGGTCCACTCATCCCTCTGCACCCATTCCTCACCATCTCCTGGCACTTTCTTCTGCAACTGTAGGGGGTGTAACACCCATCCCTCCACCTCCTCCCTCACCACCATCCAGGGATCTAAACAGCTCTTCGAAGTGAGGCAGAGGTTCACCTGCACTTCTTCCAACCTTGTCTACTGCATTTGGAGCTCACTATGTGGCCTCCCCTACATTGTAAACTAGGCAATCACTTTGCAGAGCACCTGCTCTCTATCTGCAATGGCCATCTCGAGCTTCAGGATGCATGATAATTCTCCTTCCCACTCCCATATAGACCTGTCTGTCCTTGGCCGCCTTCATTGCTACAGAGGGGCCAAATACAAATTGGAAGAACTACATCTCATATTCAGTTTGGGTAGCTTACAACCCAATGGTATAAACATTGACTTTAACAGTTTCAGGTAACCCACATCCCCTGGTGTTCTTTGGCCATCCTTCCTTTTCCCTCTCAGTCCTGATGCAGGGTCTTGACCCAAAACGTTAACACATAAACTGGAAAGAGTGTAGAAAAGATTTACAGGGACGATGCCAGGACCTGAGGGATTGGGTTACAGGGAGAGGTTGGGCAGGCTAGGATTTTATTCTTTTATTATTTAGGATTTTATTCTTTGGAGCGTAGGAGATTGAGGGGTGATCTTATAGAGGTGTATAAAATCACAGGGGCATAGATAGGGTGAATGCACACAGTCTTTTTTCCCAGGGTTGGGGAATCAAGAACTAGGGGGCATAGGTTTAAGGTGAGAGGAGAAAGATTTAATAGGGCAATCTCTTCACACAGAAAGTGGTATGTATCTGGAATGAACTGCCAGAGGATGTGCTTGAGGCAGATACAATAACAACTTTTAAAAGACATTTGGACAGGTGTGTGGATAGGAAAGGCTTAGAGGGATATGGGTCAAATGTGGGCAAATGGGAATAGCTTATATGGGCATTTTGGTCGGGAGGCATGAGTTGGGTTGAAGGGTCTGTTTCCACGCTGTATGACTCAAAACTATATACCGTTTCGCTCCACAGATGCTGCTTGACCTGTTTCTTTATTCCAGATTCCAGCATCTGCAGTCTCTTTTGTCTTCAGCCCGATAGTAGGTTGGAGAAAGTCCTTTGCCAGAGTTAGAACATTGATGATGATTAGAAAGGTTTCATCAGTGATGGTGTTCAGACAAGGAGTTGAAAAATAGATGTTTAATGGGCTGGTGGAGGAACAATAGCATCAAGAATAGTAGGAGATTAGATAAGCAAAACCTGCTGAATGAAGGGGAAAAAACAAGGATATTAATGTTTAAAGGTGCAGCTAAAGTGAATAAAAGTATAAATATAAATTATTGCCTCGTATTGGCTAATATTTAGCTGAAAAAAATAAAAAGACAACAGACTGCAATTCCCTTTCTCAAAAATAAAACATGACCTTGTCACCAGTGACTAGTGTTGGGGTGGAAAGCAGATATTTCATCATTCTTTGTTTATAATGGAGTTATTGTATAATACTAGCCAACTGACAGAGGGCTGTGATAGCATGTATAGTGAAAGAAGTCTATTGTGACAAGCATTGTAATTAATTCACACTATCCTGAGAGGCACTTAGTCCTTCATATTCAGTGCAATTAATTACATTTACTGACTTCCAAGTCTATGTAGTATAATTTTTGTTTCACTGGGGATGGGGACATGTATTCTGGAAAGGATATGTCCCCAAAGGTCATCAAGGTTGAATTTCAGCAGTCTTGACACAAAGTGGGGCAGATGTACACAATCCTTTAGAATATGTTCTAACACATAACCGAGTTGTTTGTTTATTTCGGGAGATGCACTTTAGTCAGCTGCAAAACCAGTAAATAGCATGAAGAATCACCAAAATAAAGGGCAACATTGATACGATTAGCCCTTCAATGAAGGAACGGAGCTTCATGTGTCAGTGTGCTTCATGCTTATTCTTATGTGGCTTCATAGGAGCATAATCTGATATTTTTTCTGTGTATTATCTCACAGTAACAAAACTACAGAGAAGTTCCAACTTGAGGCACCCTGTAATGCTGACTGTCACTGCAGCCGTTCATTCTTTAATCCAGTCTGTGGCGTAGGTAATGTCCAGTATTTTTCTGCATGCTATGCCGGTTGTATGAATGCAACAACAAAAGGTACCCTTCACGTAAGTCCCTCTAACTTAACATGGTTTATTATTATTTCTGATTTGTTAGAAATTGAATTTAAATTGTCTTATGATTATGCAAAAAGTACATTGGAAAGTAACAAAGCAATGCAGGCATGGTAGGGTACCCACCTCTCAACTACTGCGTTCTGCAATTGTGTGCATCACCTGCAAGAGAGGGAGAAGAGTGATAGTGAGTGTGTTGTGGTATCTGTGTATGACAGACCTGCCAGGGTTGAATAACTGAAGTATCTAAATGGTATGAGATGTGCAAGTGGGTAATAGAGTAGTGGTAAGCATATAGGTGTAGCTATTTGGTAAATGGGATATTTTACAGTTTCCATTAACCTTGATCAGATGAAGCCATTAAACTTTTTCTGATGCTGGAACTTGGTCATTAGACTTTGGGGTTTTATCTGTCTGATCACTTGCTTCCACTGCTATTTCATCTCATCCTTTTGGTGGCTTCCTGGCCCCCTTAGCTTGCCCGGCCTCTCTCCAAGGTTCACATCTTCCACCAAGGTCTTAAGATTTGGGTCAATGAATCAGCTTACTCACATCCCGCTCTGCCTTCATTCCTATTCCTACTCCCCAGGGTGTACAATGACATCTAGAGTTGCTTAAATTCAGTGTTCTTGCCTTTTAAGAGTTGAAGGCACACCATGCACTTGACAGATTACTTTCAACCGGTGAGAAGGACTTTTGAAATTAATCATGCTCGGTGTGTGTGAATGAGGAAATCATCCTAAATGGATATGTGTAATGAGGCATCCAAAGTTCTTATACAATGTGTGCACCTGGATTATGCGTGAATGGTATTGGAACGTACTGGCACAGATCTCCTTTTAGAAAATGATTTCATGAATGATTCTGTTTCTGGGTCAAAATATTTTATTGTACTATGCAGTATTGACCAAATAGTTGATATTCACCTTAGGTTCATTTATCTGATCTTTGCTGTGCAGCTGGGATCTCAAGATTCTGGAAGTGTATTGCTTCGGTCGGTAGAGAAAAATCACCAAAGAATCCTATTTCTAGCTGTTAGTCAGAGATAACCACCTCCCCTTCCTCCCACCACCCCACTGTAAATCCAAGCGTTTAAACACTGGTTAAGAACAGGATAATATTTGAATGCGATAGTCCACCAACATACACACATGACTGAGCATGATATGGAGAAATAACATACAATCTAGACTCAAGGTCTTCCAAAAAAAAATTTGCTTCCTTTTTTTCCTTCCCAACTATGGCATTGGAGATGGCCAATAATTTCTAGATCTAATGCAGCATGGTAGTAAAATATCAAAAGATTGGCTGCTCAACCTCTTCCAATCAGGCTTTCTTTCCCAGGTCTCACTGGAAGCTTTCTTTAGCTATTTATGGAGATAAAGAAATATATACAATATGAGATAGATTTTTACTCTACCTCTGCTTAAAATTAATCCAAGTGACCTTATTGCAGAATATCTGAAGACAATGGACATCAGAGGGCAAAGACTCCAATGCTTGGAGTCATTCTTTGCACAGACGAAGATGGTTGTGGTTATTCGATGTCAATCATCCCAGCTACATGACATTTAGTGGTTGGATTTCTGCAGAATAGTGATCTGGGTTCAACCTTCTTCAGCTACTTCATAAATGATCTTTCTTTGATTGTAGCGTCACAATGAGGATGTGCAATAAGTTGCTACATTGGAGGTTGCTAAACAAAGTTAGAGTACTTGCAGTCAGTGGTACTATACATGTGTGGATTGAGAGTTGGTTACCAGAATGAGAACAAAAGGTAGTATTAAACGGGCCATTCTCATGTTGACGGCTGTGACTTGTTGGATACCACAGGAATTGCTGCTTTGGCCCCAACTATTTACAACCCGTTTCAACAATTGGGCTGACAGTGCCAAATATGCCATGAAACAAAGTGGGAGTATGAGAAGTGATGGGGATGCAAGAAGAATTGAAAAGGAGTTTATTAAAAGGGCAACAACATGGCAAATGGAATGCAACATGGAAAAATATGAGGTTAACACTTTGTTGGAGAAGACACAAATGCTGAGTAATTTTTAAATGGTAAGAGATTGGGAAGTGTTTAATGTTCAATGAAACGTTAATGCCCTTGTGCAAAGCTAACTTGCAGGGCAGCAAGGAAGGAAAATGGAATGCTGGCCTTAATTGCTCGAGGATCTCGAGAGTAAGGATGTCCTAACACAATTATATGAGGCATTGAGACATATTGGAGGAATGAGTACAATTTTGGTCTCTTTATCTAAAAAGTGATATTCATGTTATGGAAGGAATTCAGTGAAGATTCACCAGACAGGTTCCTGGGATGGCAGGTCTGTCATAAGAGAAAAGATTGAGTAGGCAAGACCTCTAGCAGTGACCTAATTGAAAAACACAGATTTCTTAGAGGACTTGACATGAGTCTAGAACCAGGGGTCACTGGCTCAAATAGATCTGAAGTGAGAAGAAATTTCTTTACTCAAAGGTGGTGAATCTTTGGAATTGTCTACCCTTGAGGGCTATGGAGGTTCAGTCATTGATGTCATTTGAAATTGCAATCAATAGATTTCTGGATATTAGAAGAATCAAGGGGTACAGAGATAGGGTAGGAAAATGGTACTGAATCAGGAGATCAGACTTAATCTTCCCGAACAGAAAAGCAAGCTACAGGGATTGAATGGCCAACTCTGGCTCCTATTTCTTACTTTGCTGATGATTGCACAATAAAGAAAATAGGAGCAGGAGTAGGAGCTGGCCCCTCAAGCCTGCCTTGTGCCTCAATCCCACTTCTGTGCCAGTTCCACATGGTCCACAATTCCACGATCTTTCAAAAGTTTACCGACCTATTAAATGCCTCCAACTTTCAATTCCATTTGCAACTCCTCTAGCAATGAAGCCTCCATTGACCAGAAACTTAACGCTGGTGACAGGAGCAGGTCAAATTTGGGTTAAATAGGTGAATAACTCACTTTTTGACACCCCAAGGCCCTTCCACCTTATATAAGTCAGGAGTGTGATGGAATATGCTCTACTTGCCTGGACAAGTACAGCTGCTAGAGCATTCAAGAAGCTCAACGCCATCCAGGACAAAGCAGGCCACTTGAATGTAGCCCATCCATTACCATAAATATTCACTCCTTCCACCACCTGCCTCCAGTGGCTGTAGTGTGTACCATCTACAAAATGCACTGGTCCTGCCTACATTGCCCAGATCCCAAAAACAAATGAATAAAAAAGTGAGAAATGAGAGTGATTATACAAGGGAAAAATATACATCAGAAGTTGGAAAATTATAAGGCTTTGGTGAGGGAATGAAATTTAGAGATTGCTAGACAAGTCAAAAGAAGCAAAACTTTAAGATCTTTCATGACAGCAGGAACTGATAAAAGTACAGTATGTTTGAAGCACAGGAAGAGTGGGGAGTAGGGATTAAAGATGGGCTTCTTCAAGAATTGTTTTTGTTAAATATTTGACAGACTAGGCTATTTACTGTATGATTCTGGTGACTTTTAAAATATCATTTGCTTCAGTGCTGCAAAAAGCAGGAAGTTTATATAGTCCAAACTCTTGGCCTTTCCAAATATCTGTTAAAAAGCAAATGCACCAGATGTTCTGTGATGTAGAACAAATATCTGTAACTAATATGAAATATCTTAAGTTTATATGTATTACATGGAATTGCAAATGTGGCTGTATATTATTTGGCAGATTTTATAACTTCCCAATGCAGTTTATGTTTAGCCCATTCCATACTACAGCCTTGTGCTGGTCTCAGAATGGGCTACGAATTGAAATGTCTTTATGAACAAAAAACTATCCAACTGTGAGCTAGGTAGCTTAGTAGTATTAAACAGATATGCAAACCAAAAAATGATTATCATCACTGAATCTTTTGGGTTGGAATTCTAACTGTTGCTTGTGCTTTATCACCATAATTTCTCCAGGAAATTTGTCAGAAACAATGTTCCTGCAGCAGTACTGACAGCTGAGTTGAAGCAGCTCTGGGGCAATTCAGAATGTATAAATTGTACCGTCTTTTTGTGTTACAGGTTTATGAGGAGTGTTCTTGTGTCCAGAAAGAAAGCGTTGAATTTGATGCACAAAAAGGAAAATGTAGTTCCACATGTGACCGCATGCCATTGTTTTTGGGAATATTTTTGTTCTGTGTTATTTTCACATTCATGACTAGCACATCACTCACAACATCTGTTCTCAGGTATGTTTTATATTCAGTACTCTCTTAACATAGCCACTGCATTGTGAAGCTAATTTGCACTCTGAAATGCTTTGCGATAAAGTTTTATATATTATTTATAAGTAATATAAATCATTACTTATATATTGAAGGTGCATTCAATCTAAATTGAGCACAGTTCACTTAGTGTTGACTACTTTTACAGCTTCTGTGCTATACATTGATCTTTGGAGATCTCACAGAAGTAAAAGAACATTTTCATTAACTAACATCCTGATACATTCCATGGCATGATTAGCCAGCTGCACATTCTTCCAGAGACCTCAGCCGGTATTATTCATATTTCCCTCAGCTGTGAAAAAGCATTTACATTTTGCTTGAAGCCCCCATACTACCCGATGCTTTGCTTAGAATCAAGCTAGAAATCCCTCTGCTTGACTTCAACTTGGTCTCCTGAATTTCTTCCACAATGCGCAGCAGCTTAATCAGTGAGATGGAACCAACATAATGTCAGCCAAAGCTACCTGACCTATGTTTGATAGGATCTGACTATATGAATCCGGTACAAGTCAAGTTGATAGTACATCCTGATAAAACATTCAGGTTAGGTCGTGCTGTGCCAGCTCGAGTCAGTACTTCCACCAGAATTTTATTGTATGTGTTTTCTGTTTTTGATCATTATTAGGTATTTCATCCTCAGATAGATCAATAGTAGGTTTGTGATTGTTATATTTACAGTGATGGTCAGTTGGGTTGGATTGGATAGGGATAATATTTTAGGTAGGTTCATAGAGTCATAGAGTTATACAGCACAGAAACAGGCACTTTGGCCCAACTCATCCATGCTGAACAAGTTGTCTACCTGAGCTAGTCCTAATTGCCTGCATTTGGCCCATATTCCTGTCAAACTTTGCTATCCATGTACCTGTCTGAAGGCCTTTTAAACATTGTAAATGTACCTGCCTCTTTCACTTCCTCTGGCAGCTTGTTCCATATCCCCACCGCCCTCTGGTCCCCTTTAAAATTTTCCCCTCTCACCTTAAACCTGTGCCCTCTAGTTTTGGACTCCCCTAAACTAGGAAAAAGACAGTGACCATTCACATTATCAGTCCCCCCCATGACATTATATACCTCAATAATGTCACCCCTCAGCCTCATATGCCGCAGGGAAAAAAGCCCCAGCCTACTAAGTCTCTCCTTATAACTCGAGCCCTCCATTCCTGGTATTATCTTTGTGAATCTTTTCTGCACCCTTTCTAGTTTAATGACATCATTCCTGTAGCTAGGCAACCAGAACTGCACACATTACTCCAAGTGTGGTCTCACTAACATCTTGTACAGTTGTAAAATGACGTCCCAACTCTTGTACTCAATGCCCTGAGCAATGAAGGCAAGTGTGCCAAACACCTTCTTCACCACCATGTCTACCTGTGTCGCCACTTTCAGGGAACTATGAGCTTGTATGCCCAGGTCCTTCTGTTCTAAAACACTGCCCAGGGCCCTGCTATTTACGGTGTAAGTCCTGCCCTGGTTTAACTTCTCAAAATGCAATACTTCACACTTGTCCGAGTTAAATTCCATCTGCCATTCCTTGGCCCACTTTCCTGGTTGACGTAGATCCTGTTGTAATCTTAGACAACCTTCTTCACTGTCCACTATTCCACTAATTTTGGTGTCATTTGCAATCTTACTAACCATGCTAACTACATTCTCATCCAAATCGTTAATATAGATGACAAACAACAGCGGACCCTGCACTGATCCCTGTGGCACACCACCGGTTACAGGCCTCCAGTATGAATAAAAACCCTCCACTACCAACCTCTGGCTCCTCCCACCATGCCAATTTTGTATCCAATTGGCCAGCTCACCCTGAATCCCATGTGATCTAACATTCTAGAACAGCCTACCATGCAGGACCTCATCAAAGGCCTTGCTAAAGTCCATGGAGATGATGTCTACTGCCCTGCCCTCATCAATCCTCTTGGTCACATCTTCACAAATCACAATCAAATTCATGAGATGTGATTTCCCGCACACAAGCCATGCTGACTATCCCTGTTCGGTCTTTGCCTTTCCAATACAGGTAGATCCTGTCTTTCCGAATCCCCTCCAGCACTTTTCCCATCACTGATGTTAAGGTCACTAGCCTGTAGTTCCCTGGCTTGGTTTGGGTGCTTGAGTTCAGGTCAGTTCTGGATTGGGCAGGTAAGGGCAGATTCAGATTGGGTTTTATGTTATCTCCGAGCAGTCCTTTAAATCTGGAAAATGCTGAAAATATTCAACAGGTGAGGTAACATCATCAAAAGAAATGCATGTACAGGCTCCCTTACCGCAAAAGCTCTCTGCTTGTCTGAGTATTTGCAGTATTATTTTGTTTTCAGATTTACAGTATCCAAAGTATTATACGTTAGTCTTCACTGAGTAACTTGTCTGTGGTTAAGACACCAAATGGTACACTGGAGCAACACACACAAAAAAGTGCTGGAGGAACTCAGCAGGTCAGGCAGCATCTATGGAGGGAAATGAACAGTCGACATTTCGGGCCGAGACCCTTCATCAGGACTGGAAAGGAAGAGGGCAGAAGCCAGACTAAAAAGATGGGGTTATTCTGTTTATTATAAGGATAATTCTGCCTTCTGCCTTCTTCCTTTCCAGTCCTGATGAAGGGTCTCGGCCCGAAACATCGACTGTTCATTTCCCTCCATAGATTCTGCCTGACCTGTTGAGTTCCTCCAGCATTTTTTCTGTGTGTTCCTCCAGATTTCCAGCATCTGCAGTCTTACTTGTGTTTCCATATGGTACAATGGACCTGTGTGTTGAATGGCCAGATTTGTATCTGCTGGATCTTAGAAGAATGACAGGGCACTTGATCGAAACATATATGATCCTAGAGCGTCTTTACAGATTGGATGTGGAAAGGATGATTCTTCTGTGGGTTTATCTAGAAATAGGGGTCATTGTTTAAAAATAAGGGGTCACCTGAGGCAAAATATTCTCTCTCAGACGTCAAGAATCTTTGGAACTTTCTTCCTCAAAGAGCAGACTTTGAATATTTTCAGGGACAGATAGACACTTGATAAGCATGGAGTGAAGAGTTACCAAGGGTGAATGGGAATATGGAGCTGAGGTTACAATCAGATCAGCTTTGACTTTATTAAATGGTGGATCAGGCAAGGGCATGTTGATATCAAGAAGGAGGAGGTGCTGGGTTTCTTGAAGAACATTGAGTCCCCAGGGCCTGAAGGGATCTATCCCAGGCTATCGAGAGAGGCAAGAGAGGAGATTGCTGGGGCTTTGACAGAGATCTTTGTATCCTTGTTCCCAGATGACTGGAGAATGTTGTTGCTCTGTCTAAGAAGAGCAGTAGAGACAAGCCAGAAAATTATAGGCCAGTGAGCCTTACATAAGTGGTAGGAAAATTATTGGTGTAGATTCTTAGGGATAGGATCTACTCTCAGCTGGAAAAGCATAGACGTATTAGGGATAGTCAGCATGGCTTTGTATGGGGGAGGGCTTACAAACTTGATTAAGTTTTTTGAGGAAATGACAAAGGTGATTGATGAAGGTTGGGCAGTGGATGTTATCTGTGTGAACTTCAGTAAAGCTCTTTTCTTTTTCAATCTTTTTATTAGTTTTCAAATTAATACAGATTAATATATCAATGTTTATACATGTAATACAAAGAGATCAGGAGAACAATCATGACATGGATAATCATAAAGAACAATAAAGTATATTAAAAAAATCTGTAGATCCAAAGATCTGTTAGTGAATGAATATAATATAAAAGAAAAAGATTTATTATAAAATATAAAAGACAGAAAAAATCCCCAAAAAATAAGAAAAATTATAAACAATATATCAAACCAAACTAAGCTAAAGAAAAATTTTTTTAAAAAAAACAGAAAAAAAAACTGGACTAAAATTTCTCAATAGAAACAGAGCAATATTATGTCATCAACTCCGTTCCTCTAAATTGAAAGGTTATTATAAGGGGATCTATGTCATGTGAAAATATTGAATAAATGGACTCCAAACTTCCTCAAATTTAAGCGAAGGATCAACAGTACCACTCCTAATTTTTTTCCAAGTTTAAACATGATATAGTTTGAGAGAACCATTGAAAAGTAGTAGTTCAGCAAAGCTCTTGACAAGGTCCCTTATAATAAGCTGATCCAGAAGATTAAGGCACAGGGGATCCATGGAGACTAGGTAGATTGGATTCAAGTTTGGCTTGGCCATAGAAAGCAGAGGTTACTTGCAGAGGGGATTTACTCTTGACTGGAATTCTGTGACCAGTGGTGTTCCACAAAGATGAATGCTGAGACCTCTGCTTTTTGTGATACAGTATATATATACATATATATATCAATGATTTGGATGAAAATGTAGGTGGGCTGATTAGTAAATTTGCAGATGACACAAAAATTGGTGGAGTTGTGGACAGTGAGGAACGTCCTCAAATGATTCAGCAGGATATAGATCATTTGGAAATGTGGTTAGAAAAAGGTAGATGGAGTTTAATCCAGACAAGTGTGAGGTGTGGTACTTTGGCAGGACAAATGCAAGAGGAAAGTATATGGTAAATGGTGAGACCTTTAAGAGCATTGATGTACAGGGAATGAAGGAATATAGATCATATGCAGACAGATGGCATTAGTTTAAATTGGCATCATGGTTGGCACAGACATGAAGGGCCTGTCTCTATGCTGTACTGTTCTATGTTCTACGCCTACATACTTTATTTCAGTGAGAGACAGGTGGTATCTGAGGTACTGGGATTTGCCAGCACTGCAGCCTTCCTGTGAGTATTGGCAGCCATTGACTGCACTCACGCCTCCAAAAGAGCTCCAAGTAAGAACACAGACTTTTCACGAGCATGATAGGTTTCCACTCCCTCTCTGTGGAGATGGAACTTGTTACATGTCAAAGAGAATGGCATATTTCTAGGAAGTGCACATGGATCCCGAGAGACTGTGCATTGACAGACAGTTTCAGCTGCCAGCACTTCCTGGAGCGTTAGATCCTGGGGAACAAGGGCTATCCTCTACCTTGTGGCTGCTCACATCAGTGCACTCTCCAGTCATAGCAGTTAAATGCAGACATGCCAAGAACCATACAAGCACTAGGATGATGGTGGAAAAGAGTTTAATCCCCAAACTAATGGAAAGCTGTTCAATTTATGGTGATTACACTTAAGAACCACGGTTAAAGAGACCCCAGTAGTCACGCTGCTGTATGCAGATGATGCTTACATTTGCTAGTGCTCGGAAGCTGAGCTGCAAACCATCATCAATACTTCCACTAGAGCATTTGAGAGAATGGGCTTTACACTCAACAGACACAAGGCAAAGATTCTCTATCCCTTTTTGTCCTTTATCCCCAGGCTCCCATTTGAGTGCTTTCGATAGTTTTTCTGTTTTAAAAATAATTTAATTTTATAAATTACAACCCAGGCTGCCCAGTGGATACAACCCTGTGGTATCCACTGGGCCAAGAAAATCAATAATGAGGCAGTGGACATCATATATTCCCTTTCCAGGGACACCCAGGCACAGACACATCCTCCGAACAAGGGCAGGAAACTGGCTTGGACAGACAACTCAATGGCTCATTGCTTGACCACCCTCTTCTGCACCACACTGCCCCCTGACAATAAAGATTCACGTGGAGACCCTGGAAAGCCACTGACCACTTCCCAAAATCAAGGGAGCCACCCGTCAGTGAAGGCAGATATTGATGATGAAATTCACCATCACCTTCGAGTCATAGAGTTGTTCAGCATAGAAACAAGACCTTTGGCCCACTGCATATGTGCCAACCATCATGCCTATCTATGCTAATCCCACTTGCCTGCATTAATTCCATATGCCTTGCTCATTCATGCTCCTCCACCTCCTCTGGTAGCTCATTCCAGATACCAACTGGTCTTTGTGCAAAAGATTTACCACTCAGTTCTGCTTTAATCTCCTCCCTCTCATATTAACCTATGCCCTCTAGTTTTAGACACCCCTACCATGGAAAAAAGAGACTGGCTATCTACCCTATCTATCCCTCTCATGATTTTATACACCTCTATCATGTCACCTCCTAGCCTCCTTTGCTCTAGGGAAAACAGACCCAGCCCATTCAATCTTTCCTGATAATTCACGTCCTCCAATGAGTAACCATGCATAAGAGTATTTGAAGGTCAAGATCTCAGATATGGCACAAAACTCACGGTCTACCAGGCAGCATTGCTTCTTTCCCTCCCATGTGTTTCTGAGGCCTGGACCACCTGCAGCAGGCAACACAGGGCACTGAAAAAAAACCCACTAACGCTGTCTTCATAAAGTCCTTCAAATTTACTGGAAGGATAAGTGAACTGAAGTCAGTGTCCCCTACCAGGCTAACATTGACATTGCTGAGGCCCCAAATTACACTCAATCAGCCACATTGGGCAGAGCACATGTTCACCAGTCTCCCAATACATACATACTATTCCGGGATGTCTCACTACCAGGAAGACAGAAGAAAAGGTTCAACGATGTGCTCAAAACCTTCCTGAAGAAAGTCAACATCTCCACTGACTCCTGGAAATCCCTCACATTGTATTTTGCAGGTCTACCTGTGCTGATTCTTACACATAAATAAATGAATGAATTCCTGCTCCAGTTACTTAAAGTGGCCTATTACAACACCTCCGTATTTCCTGATGAGTGACACTATACTTAAAGAACTCAGACTTCCACAAAAATACCAGTTCCTATGAGGAGCTCCACTCTGCAGGTGCAACTAGTGGTGTGCAGGTCACCACGTGCTGTGATTCCCAGTCCTGCAGGAGACTACTGTAGCCACCTCTTTGGATCTAGTGGTCAGAATTTCACTAGCTTTAAGATAATTATGGAGAAGGAGAGGACTGGTCTTCAGGTTCAGATTCTAAATTGGAGTAAGGCCAATTTTGATGACATCAGAAGGGATCTGGCAGGTGTGGATTGGGATAGGTTGTTTTCTGGCAAAGAGATGCTTGGTAAGTGGGAGGCTTTCAAAAGTGAAATATTGATAGTACACAGTCTGTATGTTCCTGCTAGAATGAAAGACAAGGCTGGCAGCTTTAGAGAACCTTGACTATCAAGGGATATTGAAGCCCTGGTAAAGGAAAAGAAGGTGGCCCATATCAGGTATAGGCAGTTAGGATCAAATGAGGTGCTTGAGGAGTATAAGAAATGCAAGAGAACACTTAAGAGAGAAATCAGGAGGGCAAAAAGAGGACATGAGGTTGCTCTGGCAGAGAGGATGAAAGAGAATCCCAAGGGTTTCTATAGCTATATTAAGAGCAAAAGGGTAGCAAGGAACAAAATTGGTCCTCTTGAAGATCAGCATGGTCATCTATGTATGGAGACGAAAGAGATGGGGGAGATTTTAAATGATTTTTTTCATCAGTATTTACTCTGGAGACAGACACAGAGACTATAGAACTGAGGCAAAAGAGTAGTGAGGTCATGGACTGTATCCGGATTACAGAAGAGGAGGTGCTGGCTGTCTTGAGGCAAATTAAGGTGGATAAATCCCCAGGGCCTGACAAGGTGTCCCCTCAGACCTTGTGGGAGGCTAGTGCAGAAATTGCAGGGGCCATGGGTGAGGTGCTGGAGGACTGGGATAGCTGATGTTGTTCCATTGTTCAAGTAAGTCTCTAAGAATAAGCCGGGAAATTATAGGCCAGTGAGCCTGACGTCAGTTGTGGGTAAATTATTGGAAGGTATTCTAAGGGACAGGATATATAAGTATTTGGATAGACACGGCCTGATTAGGGATAGTCAACATGGCTTTGTGCATGGTAGGTCACATCTAACCAACCTTAGAGTTTTCTGAGAAGGTTACCAAGATGATGGAAAGGCAGTGGACGTTATCTACATGGACTTTAGCAAGGTGTTTGACAAAGTCCCACATGGGAGGCTGGTCCAGAAGGTTAAGTTGCTTGGCATTCAGGATGAAGTAGTCAATTGGATTCAACGCTGGCTTAGTGGGAGAAGCCAGAGAGTGGTAGTAGATGGTTGTCTCTCTGACTGGAGGCCTGAGTCTAGTGGTGTGCCGCAGGGATTGGTGCTGGGCCCATTGTTGTTTATCACCTATATTAATGATTTAGATGATAACGTGGTAAACTGGATCAGCAAATTTGAAGATGACACCAAGATTGGGGGCTTAGTGGACAGCGAGGAAGGCTATCAAAGCCTTGACCAGTGAAATAAATGGGCTGAACGATGGCAGATGGAATTTAATGCAGACAAGTGTGAGGTGATTCACTTTGGGGGGACAAACCAGGGTAAGACTTGCACAGTGATTGGTGGGGCACTGAGGTGTGTGATAGAACAGAGGACCTGGGAATACAGATCCATGGTTCCTTGAAAGTGGTGTCACAGGTAGATAGGGTTGTAAAGAGAGCTTTTGGCACATTGGCCTTCATAAATCAGGGCATTGAGTACAGGAGTTGGGATGTTATGTTGAAGTTGTACAAGATGTTGGTGAGGCCGAGTTTGGAGTATTGTGTGCAGTTCTGGTCACCTACCTACAGAAAAGATATCAATAAGCCTGAAGGAATGCAGAGAAAATTTACAAGGGTGCTGCCAGGACTTGAGGACCTGAATTATAGTGAAAGGTTGAATAGGTTAGGACTTTATTCCCTGGAGCACAGGATAATGGAGGGGAGATCTATTAGAGGTATACAAATTTATGAGAGGTATAGATAGGGTGAATGCATGCAGGCTTTTTCCCCTAAGGTTGGGTGAGACTAGAACTAGAGGACATAGGTTTAGGGTGAAAGGTGAAATATTTAAGGGGAATCTGAGGGAAACTTCTTCACTCAGATGGTGGTGCGAGTGTGGGACAAGCTGCCAATGGAACTGGTAGATGCAGGTTCAGCTGTAACATTTAAGAGAGGTTTGGATAGGTACATGGATGGAAGGGGTTTGGAAGTATATGGTCTGGATGCAGGTAGGTGGGACTAGGCAAAAGATCAAGGTGGCATGGACTAGATGGACTGAAGGGCCTGTTTCTGTGCTGCAGTGCTCTATGACTCTTGCCAGGCTCTTCTTATAGTAGGTTTGGTGTAAACCACCCTAATGCTGTTTCACATTGGATTTTGACCAAATTCAGGATGCTTTCTAAAAAGGGACTGAATTTACTGTCCTATGGCAACTACAACTTAGCCCACCAATAATCAGTGTAATCCAGTTTCTAGGTTTAAGATTCCTAAATTAAATAAACGAGGTAGGCGAAAAACTGATTCCATGGGCAGGAATTTTTGCAAGGCTGCTATCACTCATGCCAATAACCTTGGTACAAGAATACCACGAGACACTGGCATTATTTCACACTCACAATTTCCTACACAATAATCTCAGCTAAATTGTTGTCAAGGAAGATACCAACTATGATTATTTCTTTTCCATCAGTGAATAAGAGATTTCTTACCTGCCTACTTGATTTGGAATTAATAGTTGATGTCAAGCAATCTTCTTGGTGAAATAGGATGCCAATAAAATCTTATCTGGTGTATCCTTATTAATGTTTATGATTGTGGTTCTGTTGTTTTTAATAATCAACCAGAAATACCTGATTTATTTGCCTACAGGTGTGTTCCAGATAAACAACGCTCATTTTCATTGGGTATAAATTGGACCTTTGTACGGATCCTAGGTAAGAAGCTGCCATGATGATATTGGTATTGTAAAGGTTCCTGCAGAATAAAAAAATGCATCCTTAAAACTTCATTTATACATGAAGTGTGGCATTCATGATTGAAACCAACCACATAACACAGTAACTCCAAATTTCCTTGGATTTCAGTTGGGTTCAGGTTGTAATTCCTGGACCTCACTATAAAGCATCAGGGGCTCAGTTTTGAAGTTCTTTTTCCAGGCCAGTGATATTAGAAAATTACACTGGTGACATTGAATCAGTATTCGCTAACAATATGATAACTGACCATATTCGCAGGATGATTGGACCTGTAAACCAATATGCTTGCAGGGATGAGGCATACTGACTCCAAGTGTGCACCATTGGAACCAAACCAGGGAACCCATGAACACTGGCAATATTTCTTTTGAAAAACCTGGACCTGTCCTCTTCTATAGATGATGACAGGCAATGCTTGGCCAATGATGGATTGGAGTCAGATGCGCTCCTATAGACCTGTGGTCTCCTTCCATCCACAATGAAATTATGCAAGTTCATGTAAGATCACAGTTGGAGGGAAGTGATCAGTGAGCCCAGTGTTGTTGCTGGGATGGTTTATCAGACTGTTTTATGCAAAGGTCATTTTTTAATACAATGGATAAGAATTGGTTAGGTAGGAAATCGATGTTTTTTTTTATACGGCGAACAAACATTTTGCTGGCTCATGACTTTAGGATGAAGTTTAGTGCAATCCAATTCTCCTTTCTTCATCTGGTAAGAACCCTGCCTGGAATGTAATTGGCAATCTTCATTCAATTCACAGTGGATGCGAACAAAATGATTTGATCAAAATAAAACTGTTCTCACTAATTGGTAATTATACATGATCCTTGCAAATATCTGTTAGTGGAACTTAGAAAATATCTCATAGATGGAAGTGGCAGTTAGGCAGAAATTCATCTTTGGGATGAACAAGAGGAAATGTTCACTGTTGAAGCTAGATGACAAAAATATAGGAATATTCCATTTTCCAGAATTGATCTTCTCATCTTGGCAAGCAAATGACATTTTTTGCATTGGAGTTAATGTTTAGTCATAAAAATTCTTTTTAGTTATCTAAGTTGTTAGGTCTGGTCGAAATCTAGAGTTTGCAGAATGTGAAGGGATTGTTGAAGGGTCTGATGAAGAATCATTGATCCAAGTTGTTAACTGTGTTTCTCCCTCCACAATTGCTGCTTGACCTGCTGAGTATTTCCAGCATTTTCTATTTTTATTTAATATTTCTAGAACAGTTGTTTTATCTTTTCATTTGCTAACTTACAGGTGCCATTCCAGGACCAATTCTTTTTGGGACAGTAATTGATCAGTCCTGTGTCCTTTGGCATATAGATGAATGTGGCAATCAAGGTGCATGCTGGACATACGACAACCCAAGAATGGCCTACTTATTTATAGCAATTGGTAAATTTTTCACTCAGTTTTATTGAGAAAAATGTAAACCAATGTAAATGGAATTCTAAACTTTAATAAGTAGACAATTTCCTTTATGGTCCATTGAGTTAAAACATCATTAGATAAGGTTCTGAGCCATATACGGTATATGGAAGCACTCAAGCAAATTTCATCCTTGAGATCAGAAGGGATTGCCAATGTTGGATTTAAAGTGATGTTGAAACCAGTGTGAACTGAGTCACTGGGAGAAGAAAAACCTGATTGTGTTACATTATGTGCAGATGAAGACAGGATGCTTGTCTTTTTCACTTACATGGTTTGTAGTTCAAGAATGGTAACATCAGTGAAGAAGTAAACTGGTAGTAGAAGTACCTGAGAAATTGCCCCACATTACTCGTTTAATTTCAGAAAGAAAAGAGAGATTAAATGGAAAAGGAATAATTGTTTTATGATGTAACAATGTTCTGACAGATCTATGTTTTTGAGAGGCTTTCATATCCTTAGATTATCCCAAAGAACTTTGTACGAAGTAGGGAGAAGGTGGGAGAAAGCAAAAGGTAACAGTTAATGTGAGGTTTAGTGACTGGAGAGCCGTGTGCAGTGGAGCTCCATGGGTTTCAATACTACATCTCTTGCTTTTTGTGATAAATGTTAATGAGTAGGAGTATCTGTGTGGAGACTGTATGTTCTCCCTGTGACCATGTAGATTTCCTCCCATATCCCGAAGATGTGCAGGTTGCTGCATTAATTGACTCCTATAAGTTATCCTCTGGTGTAGGTAGCTGATGGGAAAATAAAGGGGTGTTAATGGCATTGAGAGAATTAGTTGCAGGAAAATTTACGGAGGAATGGGAAATGGGGTGGGATTGCTCTGAGAGCCAGTATGGACTTGATGTGCCCAGTAACCTCCTCCTATGTTGTAAGGATATACAAAATACTATATGGAAAGTAGATAGGAAAACATCCCAACTACTTGCCTTTGAATATAAGAAAAAGGAAGCCATGCAAAAGCTGTGTAGAATACTAGTTAGACCTCAGCTTGAGTACAGTTCTGGCCGCTACACTGCAGGAGAAGTGTGGTGATACTAAAAAGGGTACAGAATGACTTACAAGGATATGGGGTTGGAAAATTATGATTATGACAAGGCTTGGATTGTTTTCTTAGGAATGGAAGAGGCTGAGTGGTGTACAAAATTACACAAGCCTAGATAATGTAAATAGGAAAGATATATTTCCCCTCACACGGAAATCAACAACTAGCGGATATGGATTAAAGAGATGAAGGGTCTTTGACTTTTTGTTCTAGATTTATTTTAACTGATAGAAGGATGACTGGTATTAGTATTTGTTTATTATCGTCACTTGTACCACAGTACAGTGAAAAACTTGTCTTGCATACTGTTTGTACAGATCAATTCATTACACGGTGTACTGAGGTAGTACAGTGCATTGAGGTAGTACAGGGTAAAAACAATAACAGAATACAGAGTAAAGTGTCACAGCTACAGGGAAGTGCATTGCAGGGTGACTAAAACTGAACACAATATTCCAAATGCGGCCTCACCAGCATCTTGTACAGCTGCAACGTAACATCCCAACTTTGATACTCAATACCCTGACTGATGAAGGCCAGCGTGCCAAAAGCCTTCTTCACCACCTTGTCTGCTTGTGACACCACTTTCAGGGAGCCAAGGGTGTGAAGTTATTGGGTACGAGGTCAGAGGAGAATTTGTTTTCACCCTAAGAGCGGTGGGCTTCTGGATCTCACTGCCCAAAAGGGTGAGGGGGCAGAAGTCCTTAATGGTTCTTGAATAAGCACTCAAACATCTACAATTATGGACTTAGAAGTGGGACTGATCTATATAAGAATATAAGAGTAGAAGCAGAAATAGGCCAATCAACCCCTCATGCCTGTTCTGCCAATCAATAAGATTGTAGCTGATCTCTTACCTTGGTGCCATTTCCCTGCACTCATTTCATATCCCTTGATTGCCTAGGTATCCAAAAATCTATTGATATCTGTCTTGGATATGCTCGGGCCAAACTTCCATAGCCCTATTGGGTAGAGAATTCCAAATATTCACTACTCTCTGCGTGAAGGAATTTCTTCTCAGTCCTAATTGGACATCTCCTTATTTTGAGACTGTCGCTTTGGTTCTAAGAGCTCTTCTTGGCCAGCATGAACAGTGTGGGCTGGATGGGTTCCTTCAGTGCTACAAGTTCCTGTTAATCCACAGTTTAGCAAGGGAATCTAGATTCTGATGTGGGTCTCCTTCTCTGCTATATAAATGAATGTCAACGTATTCTAAATCTGCGCAATTTGTTTCCAGGTGCACCTTGCAAACTGCTCACTATTATCGCAATTTCTACAGCTTATTTCCTATATAAACCTCCAAGAGTTGCTGAAGTGGTGGCTAATAGGCCAAATAGTGAATGAGGATTTGAGGACAAGGACTGAAATATAACTGTGATTGATGAATGAACTGTGTATGAACCAATAAGCCTGTGGAATAATGAGTATACTTTGTATGAGGCCAAAATAAATCACTTGGTATATTTTTAAAATATAACAACAATGCAACTTTCCACATTTGATGTATGTATCTTTACCACAAGCAATTTTATTGATTTATAATGTTTCGTTGATCAATTATTTGGATCGGATTGAGGGCCAAAGTTTTTTTAAGTCTTATTGCCATTGTGATTTTTTTTGGTTAAACACAAAAACTGCATGTAAACAAAAGCCTGCATTAAAATAGAAAAGCATGGAGAGTATTGAAACTGTATGTGTGATGGCTAAGGACAGAAAAGTCTTTTCAATGTTTTATATGGAATGGGTGGCATCTAGCCTCCATATAGGTACCTGTCTAAAATAACACTTTTTTAATAAATCATCATGTTAAATACAACCCGAGACCTTCAACAACTACAGCATTATAAAACTTGAATTTACATTGTACTTTAATGCTTACATTGACTTTTTGCATCAGCATGATTTTATATCAGCTTTGATTTGAATTATCTCCTACAGCCAAGTTTATAAGCAAATTAATTCATTCTTTATATAACAATATTTAAATATCCAAGCTTAATGATACTTAATTAACTTCTTGGATTACTTCACCCAATATTTTCCTGTGTTATTTGTAACCAGTGTAGTGCTCTGTACTTGCACATAGTCAAGCAGACCAAAGATTTCCTGAATTTGAATCGCAAACTGTGCTCAACTGATCCCTTTTGGTGTTATGCATGGCATCAAAGTCGATGAGGTGGTTGAGGGAGAATGAAAGGAAAAATTGTCCCAATCTTCATCACTGATTTTATAACCAGTGTGCATGCACGTGTGTTTTTGAGAGTTTTTCTTAACTCTGTTGTATCCTTACACATAGGAAATGGCTGCTTAGTAATGCACTGCAGAAGCACCACTACTTCTCAAGTGGTACCTGGGCACCAGGCATGTCCTTCCTAAAAATACGGAAGGAAGTATTGGAAAATAAATTAGAAAATTATTGGATGCTTCTGCAAGTATAGTACTATAGAACCTGAATGAACACTAAACACGAGCATGCCCACTGTACTCATCTCACACATTCTGTTCATTTACTTCAATTTAACCAACTATGCAAAGAAGTGAGTACAACCAGCTGTTGATAGTCTGAAAGCCTTCAGTGCTAGCAACCAAAGACTTATTGATTTATTTAGTTGGTATAAATAGAATGGGGGAAAGATAAGTCTTTGGTCACTAGCAAGGAGCATCCTTTGTCATTGAGGACCTTTATGCATAAATATTTTTAAAACAATCTTTGCAAAACTGTTCCATTTGAATTATCATTGAATTTCTGTTTTCTTTTCCATGTATCCTTACAGTAAAAATAGTATGCATGCACAAATCTGTAGATACACAAATTAAAGATTTTGAACTGTTCAAAATTGATATTTTGTTGAGCGCTTTGATAAGACAATTGTTTAAAAGTTTTTGTCATTTGATCATTTTAAACAATAAAGAAGCTTTACTGGATTTATTGCACAATTTCCAACTTCTTCATGTCGCCACTGATAATCAAGCAAAACTCTAGAATATTTATCCAATACCATAATTTAATTCCGGTTGGTTGTCTTCCATAGTTAAGACTCCTAGTTTTATCCAGCTGCAGAGGAACCACTGAATTCCATATCTATTCGAACCCATCACTACAACCATGTACCTAATCAGAAATGAAAGCACTTGTGAATTGTTGAAAACTTCTTTAAATCTGTACAAAAATAAAGCATTTCATGTTTCTGTGGATCTACAGGTAGTGAACACCATAATCAACATGTATAGTGGTGATATATTTGAACCACCATTCATTATGCTCTCATGTTAAGCTTCTCGAGCTGTGAGAGATTGGCACTCCTGCATGCTGAACTTATTATAAACTATTATGTAGCAATAAGATCTTTTCACAACTATAGTAAACTGCAACAGTTAAGTCTGGAATAAATCCAAGTCTTTTATCCAAGGTGACTAATTCAGTATATTCGAGCATAATCTCACCATTTATGAAAGGAGGGGGATAAAAACAGGGACCCATAGACCAATTAGCCTGACATCGCTACCAAAGAAATTGCTGGAACCTATTATTAAGGAAATGGTAACCGTACACTTAGAAAATAATAATAGAATTGTGTAGAGACTATTTGAATGGTATTGAATGGTAGAGTAAGCAAGAGGGGCCACATGGTTTTACCCTTGACTCTATTTCTCATGTTTTTATTCCTCTGACCAATACTCAGTCCAAAGCATATGTTTGCATTGTGATTCATCTGCTATTGATCTGTCCATTTATAGATTACATCTAAATTCTTTTATTGGTCACTGGTTGCTTTTTCAAATTTCTCTCTGCTCCTGTTATATCTGGGAATTTAACCAATTTTCATCCAGTTTCTGTATCCAATAAAAGTGATTAAATTAGTACAATTAACTCCCCCTCAATCATTAAACAGATGTTTGTATCATGTGAAGACCATGGGACCATTTGTGCTGGATTGAGATTTAGCTGCACAGTTTGCATATATTACATTACACTCATGTTTTTCAAAAAAAAACAGGTAAAGCTGCTGTCATCATTCAGTCAAATATCTCTATTTATAAAGATGTAAATTGTACCAAAAAGTAACTAGTAATATTGCAAACTGCTTAACAGTTCAATCTTTTCATAACAGTACATTGAAGATATATTAATTTCAAATTATTCAGTCAAGTATGATGTGAGCAAGTCAGTTCCCAAGTAACTAAATCTTTTCCTTGGGATTAAGAATCCCATCTAGTTATGTGAGTTTGGGGATGGCTGATGAGGCTCCTATGTTACCCACAAACTTGCTTTTGGTAGGGCAGGAGGTACTTGTCAGGATGGGTGGATAGGTAGTTTGGGAGGAGCGCACTCTTTCCCCTGATTACACCAGCCTTCTGTATGCTTCTGATGCACAAAGCAATGGTTTTCACTGTCGTCTCAAATGCTCCTTTGCTACCTAACATCTGCACTGACTTGGCCCATGTTCACTCCAAGTAGCCTTCTGTGACTCCAGGTGTTTCAACTTTTCCAAAATATTCTGAGGACTTCCTTGAATCTTTTTCTCCATCCTTCTGGTACCCTCTTCCTGTGACAGAGCTCCAAATAGAATGTCTTTCCCTGGAATTTGGTGTCCAACATAGAACAACATGGCCTGCCCAACAGAGCCCATGGACTTTAAATGGGGCCTGAATGATGTCCTGAGAGTGGATACTGACAGTGGTTTTCTTACTTTACCAGTACATTTGGAGGGTTTTGCAGAGTCAGAATTGGTGGTAGCTCTCCAGTGTTTTGAAGCACGATCCCAGTCTCAGTGCAGAGATCACTGCCGCCCCGTACGCTATGAGTCTTGTGCTGGGTTTGAGGTCTTGATTATCCTTATCCTCAGATGGCCATGGTTATCGAAGGAAATGGTGTCTCCCATAACTAAATAAGTGATGGTGCAGACATACCCTGAATCTGGACAGCTGGCAATGGAGAGTTTTGAAATATTTATTAAGCCTAGAGGATGTAGCAAGGAGATAACATTTAAAATGACAAACTGAGAACAAGGACCAAATCTAAACCAGGTCAATACATGATTACTTTAAAAAATTTTTCTTTTGATTTGATTGCAATATATTAAATGGCTTAATAGTCTTTAAGTAAAATTTAAACATTACTGTAAAATAGAGAACATAAATTATTCTTGCAGGGATTTTCATTTGGATAAGCATCAACGTCAGTTGGATTCTAGTTATTTCTCATTAGAAATGCAGGAGCTGAAGTTTAAGTCTGAATTTTAATGATGTCTTGGTATAAGGTAAACTTATTTGGCATGCAATCTAAATTGTGAACAAGAACAGAAATCATAGTAATTTTAACACTGGATGAACTCTTTCAGTCCATTTCACTCTACTTGCATTTCCTTTCTTTCTCCCTTTTTATATGCCTTCTTTTCAAATAACAATTATATTTTACACGATGTTTTAGTTTATGTTCAATTCTCTTTGTCAGTATTCAGACTAGAGGGAGGAATGATGGAGCAGAATCCTTAGTCTTGTCCGGCTGCTGAAATTCATCTCTTTCTTACATTTGCTTCATGATGGCATGCAACCTGTGACCCTAGCCAATGAGTCCACAACAGCCTCATTCTTAGTGCAGACTGGTGTCAAACAAGGCTGCATCATCAGCCCAATGCTTTCTTCAATCTACCTTTCCAAAATACTGCACCTCATCTCCAACAAGTTCCTGGTTGGAATGGAGCCAAATTACAGAACGAATGGGGAACTGCTCAAACTAAATTGCCTCCATTTCAGAACCAGATCACGTTATCCCAGTAATGGAGCTGAGTATGCAGACAATGCTTGTCTTTACGTGTTTGGACGCTAAGCTCCAAGTCATTGTTCACTGAAATATACAAAACACAGTTCCTTTACCAAATCACCCTATTATTTAACATCCCCTCTGACAACAACATTCCATAATAATACTCTAGAAAATGTGGGCCTCTTCCCAAATCTTGGGAGCCACCTCTCAGAGAAAGCAGACAATGTTCACTGTCATCGTCAACATTTCAGTGCAGCTTTTGGCCATCTAAGTAAAAGGGGGTTTGATAATCCAGACCACAAACTTGGCACAAAACTCATGGTCACTTCTTCTTGTTCTTTTTCTCAGGGATTCCCCTGGGATTGAAGATGACTCTGATTTTGTGGGTTCTGAGGTGGCAAATGTGGCCAGTGTGGGACCCACCAACTCTTCCACAGAAGGAGGTGGCTGATGGAGTGGTTTGGTGGGTTGCTTACGAGTTGGCGTGCACCTTCCGCCACTTATGCAGGCCCTATGTGTGCTCCCAATGCATGGCCTAGATGTTCTCAATACCATCCTGAAGGGTCCTTTTCCATTTTGAGTGGTCATGAGTCAGAGGTTCTCAGGGATCAGTGGGGATGTTGCAGTTCTTCAAGGAGGCTTTGGGTACATCCTTGAATCACTTTTTTCTGTCTGCCTGAATCTCTTCCCATGACAGAAATCAGAATAAAATGTTGGTTTTGGGAGTTTGGTATTGGGCATGAAAATGACTTGACCTGCCCAATGGAGCTGACTATGTGCAAACTATGGCCTCAGTGCTTGGCCTGGATTCAGAACTATTGGGAAACTGTTCAACCTAAGGGAACTACATTCCAGAACCAAGGTTATCTAAACCTCAGTAGTCAAGCTGCAGCATGCAGATTGTGCTTGCCTTTACTCACACTCAGAGGCTGAGCTCCAAGCCATTGACAATGCTTTCACTAAAGCATACAAGAAGATGGGCCTTACACTCAACATCTGCAAGAGAACCTGGCCCTGCTTCATTACACTGCCCTTGGTCCACAGAGCAGTGATCCCTGATCTCTGATGTGCTTCAGAGGCAAGGACTACTTACAGCAGGCAAAGTACTGAAGAGATGCTACCAATGCTATCACTGCAAAGTACTCTAAGTTCACTGGCAGGGTAGGCAAACCAACATCAGTGTCCTCTCCCAGACCAACATCCCCAGCATTTACTCAGTTGGCTATGTTGGGCAAGCTCTTTTCTCGCATTCACAACACTGGACTTCTGAAATAGATGCTCTGAATGGAACTTCATCATGGGGAGCAGTTACCAGGTGGAAAAGATTAAAATTTTTCTCAAAACCTTGAAAAAGTGAAATATTCCCACTGATTCCTTGGCTCACCAACTGTTGGAAGTGTCGAAGGTGCATTCAGGATTGTACTGAAAACCTTTAGTTCATGTGTGGGATCAGTCAAGCATAAACATGAGAAAAAGTGCACCATCTCACAAACCATCCACCCACCCCTGCAGACCAGCACCTCCAGTCCAGCCTGTGGTAAAATCTGCAGGATCCCACATTGACCTCATCAACCAAGTCAGAAACCATCTCAACCTTTGCAGCTGAGCTGAAGTATGCAGAAAGTGCTTGTGTGCACTGTATGTGTTCAGAGGCTGAACTCCAAGTCATCGTTGACTTGGTCACTGAAGTATACAAAACAGATGTACGCCACCAAACTGTCTGCACCATGCAATATCGCTGTTCCTGAGAGACCACCGAATTGGGAAAATATTCAGATTTGGTCCTCAGCTGATACCCAGAAAACCATGAAAAGTGTACATGTCATGAGTTGACAGGAACAAACCGGGTGTTGCTTAAAAATTGATCCGGTCTTATTTGTCCCTTTCAGTTTCTCAAATTTTCCACCTGTGCTCTGAACTCAAAAACAGGAGATGAACATTAATAAAAAATGTGTTGGGATTATAAGGGATCAAGCTGTCGGTCAATGATTTGAGGAGGAAAAGGCTTCAGGTTTGATTCAGTTTCTGGTATCGTCTAGAAAGTGCGAATGAAAACCTTTCATGGAGAGAGAGGAAAACAATCGAAAGGAAGAGAGATGCCTGGAGGTAACTGAGCACAGAGGTTTAGGCATAAACCTGGAAGCTGGCTGTGCACTTGTTGATTGCAGTCAACAAGTATGGTAGGCAAAGAAAGTAGAAATAAATCACAAATAGATTAATGGGGAATTTGCTGACCTTTCCCAAAATATTTCAAGATATCATTAAAAGGAACATGTTATATCTGCAACTAAAACTCCAGGAACTGCTACTACTGTGAGGTTCCTTGTGGGAGAGTAGAAAACTTTTAACAGCTAAATTTGACTTATTCATTCAGCAACGTCTTTGCTCTACAGAAGGCTGGGTGGGTGGATTTTCATGGGGTCTCTATTGTTCCTACTACACCCTTGGTAAAAAGAACCATAGAAATTCTAGGAAAAAAAGTGCAAATGTGTTCATGCTATCAGCTCAGGGTATACATGTTTTCTGCCAGGTTTAAGCATGATATCCTGAATGGGCCTGCAATCAGCTACTTTGCAACACACAATTATTTAATGTCAATGTACTGGATAAGGATGCTCTAATTCATTTGAAATTATCTGCATCTTTAGAATAGTGTGGGCATCCTGTTAATGCTTTACCAAGTTATTGTTTTGGACCTTCTTTGCAGGTGAAGATATAAATCTCTTTCTCTGACCTGTGGAACCCTGCAGTGTTTAATGCCAAGGTCTACCATACTTTCAAATGAGAATGTAATAGTTGCTGGGTGCCATTCAAAAACAAACTTCCCGACCATTCTGTTATTTCTGGCAACAATTTCATGTCTCATTTCTCATTTCATTTACCTGGATTTCCATATCATTGTAATGAAAATTAATCTGCACAAAATGAATGTGCAGATCAGCAAGAATGTGAACGACAGCAGCTTTCCATATTAGGCATTAGGTGAGGAATTATCTTTAGTACTGATTGACGTTGCAAGGATATATCATTAGATTATAAAACAGGGATGTGCTTTCAAATGCATTGCTTTATTTGTTTCAGTGAATAGCCCAATGAAAAAACACACACTCAAACACTTAAAGGAGAAAGACAGTGAAACGCGAATCCAAGACCATAATCAACATAAATTATCTGAGGCACATTGGCTCGATTGAACTAAACCAGGATACCTTGGTCATATCAAGATACAAAGGCTGCAATTATCAGATTTGAGATACAGGATGTTTACCTGTGTTCCACATCCAAAGTCCTGTGCAGCAATAAATAAATAAATTCAGTCCCTTCCTCACCAGCCATTTTCAAAACAAAGGTTGCTCTCATGCCTCAAAGTCATGGCAAAATCTGGGTATAATCCATCTTTTAGAGTCAACATTGGCAGTGGGCCTTCCTAAAGCCAAGATTATTTACAGCTTTGATTTAGGCTGAAGTTCTTTTCATAATGCACAGATTTCCCTTAACTACAGTACCTTAGCTTTACCAGCAGTACATTTCCATTTCCATGTATGCACAGTTTCTCTGCATGATGTTATCAATCTGATACATTTTCACGTTACCATATAAGTTTCATACTTTATTCAATTCCAACCAGAGTACATGTACCTGGTTGTCTGCACTGTGAACTGAATTAGCGGTTCCCAAAGTAATTTTGTTCATGGCCAGAGAAGTAAGGTTAATTCATCCAAATGACATTGGAAATGTGTTTTGATGCCTTCTTCTTCTCCATAGGAATCCTTTGGGGTCAAGGATGATTTGCTTCCACTCCAGTGTTAAGATGCCTGCACATGAATTCTTTCTACATGGTTTGGCCATTGCACATACGGGCTTCCCAGAGGGAGTTGTGGTACAATCAATAGTATTTAGAAATATTAGGGAAAAAAAACATTTCATATTTTTGTCCAGATTTCCATCTGTGGTAATTCTTTAAAGAACAAGGTTCCTTTAAAACATGTTGGATTTTATTGTTATCAATTCCGTCTAAAGGTCAGATGACAACAAAACTAGAATGGCTTAGCACATCGAAGCACAGGTTAAAGCTGCTGGACTTCAGTTGGTGTCTACATAGATATAATGGTGCTGTAATGGTAGCACCATACACTTCATTATCAAACATTTTTCTTTCTATTATCGTCTATTTAATCTCTCCCATTTTCCACTCTGAGACAAATGTTTCCTATTGGTCTTTCCTCACTGCATCCCCATTTCCAACCTTGTCATGAGTCTTCCCTTGGCCCCTGTACTTCCTTTTACCTCTGACATTTTCTAGTTCTGAATTAATAAGTTAACTCTGTTTCTCTGTACATGGATACTGACTGACCTGCTGAACATTTCCTCTTCTTGCTTCAGATTTCCAGTATTTTGCCTTTGCAGGCAAATTCACAGATTAAAGTGGTCACAATTGTGCTCATTAAATCAGACATGACCAACCAGTTGTTGGTTTGAGCTAATTAGCAGAGTGCACAAAAATGTGCTGGTAGGGTAGTTGGTTCCCATAAATTGTCCCCGTGTTGGTAAGTGACAAAAGACCAAAGGTGAGTTAATGGACCCATGAGGGAGAATGTGTTGCAGGACTAAAGGAAAGTAAGGAGATGCGAAATCGGACTGATGAAGTTGCATGGTCTCAGTGGGCTGAATGGCCTCATTCTATGTTGTAATAAGTAAGTTAAAAATGGTAAAGTAGGTTGAAAAAAACACAATAAATGCTAAACACAGGTGACAATTTAGGTCCTTCTGAAATTTAACATATTGATCAGCGAGTCCTGAGCCCATTTTGTAAAGAAACTGTTACGAGAGTTAGCAACAAGCTCTTTCATGTTCTTATCTGTCCTGCCCATTACACCTGTTCTAGTAGTTATCCGGCCTTCTGCTTTTCATTTGCTGGCTTTTGAATGACTTTCTCAGGTGGCAAGCCAAGCATACAACTCATGCATGGCCTAAATGCTTGCAAAAAATTCCAATCCAATACAATGTGTGGCACACTTCTCACATGGGCTGCCTGCCATGTTGGTTGTTCAGGTACTTGTTTTATGCTCATGATTGCTTGGTCGCTGTACAGCTTGTGATAAATGGCCCGGTTTGACAAATAATTATTTAGTCAAGTGAGAGCATTCACAACCTGACATTAATGAAGATGGAGTTATAAAACTAACAGTACTAGCAGGCTTCAGACTCTGTTATTTTGCCATCATGACAGACCAAAGGAAGCAAATGGCCCTCGCTGCCAATGATCCTACAAAAGGTGAACTGTAGTCTCTGTTTACTTTGGTAGGGAGAGATAGCTGTGTTAATGTATTGCCAGAGGATTTGGGATATTTCATACTGTTTAACAGTAATAGTATATCAGAAACTATTGAACGTTTCAAAATAAATAACAAAGAAAAATTTTAAGGCATGACTGGCCTAATCTCCAAAAATGAATCAGATTCTGTTTTGTGATCACAAATTGTAGCAACATTGGTTTCATACATAAAAATCAAATGATCAAATTTACTATCAGCTTTTAATGTTGTGACATTTGATCAACATGTGTAATCAAGTTAGTGCACTGAATGGCATTTAACTACTCCCCTTCCTAAGCTCCTGAACTCCCTCTCTAAACCACCTGGTCTCTCTCCTTCCCTTTCTGACTATAAGGGCATTCTTAAATCCTGTATATTTAACAAAGCTTTTGGGCATCTGCCCTCATATTTACTTAAGAGGCTAGATGTTAATGCTTGTTTGATTCCTGTGAAGAACATTGAAATATTTTGATTGGTTAAAAGCCCTTTGTAAATAGAAGATATTAATATTGCTGAAAGGACAATAAAAATGTTATGCTGGGAACTGAGAGAGTACAAACATGCTTTGAAAATGGATATTTTGCTGATTTGAGAAGGTCATGAAATTTAACAACTTCACCATTTTATCATGACGTTCCTTTTGCTGCACAAGTGAAAAATGGAACAAGAAAACTGACATCTGGTGCCCTCCAGTGTAGTTAACGGAAACAACATGGACTTGAAGGCGCTCAGACGAAATGTTGAGAACCGACAAACGTGAATTCTGTGGGAGTGACAAAAACAAAACCTTACGTGAAATAAATCATTTGGTTACCTTACTAAGATTTATTTAATGCTTCAGTTAAAAGTTAAAAGATCGAAGAAATCAGTAGCAATGCGTTTTTGTCAAAGCAAAATATCCTAAGGTGCTCAGAAAGTGCATACAAAAAATTAGATTGATAAATATAACCTTTTTTCTTTATATAAAATATACAGGGTTGAACATAGTAGATGTTCCCTTCACCACTGCAGACTTGGGTTCAACTCCAGATCAGGGTGAAGAGGAAATTTTGTTTCTTACTCAATTTTGGCAGTTTCATTGTTAATGGGTAAAAGTCTGCAGTTCCAAAACATTTCATAATGTGGCAAAAAATTAACAAGGACTCAGATAGTCCAAAACTAACGATGATCTTGGCTCATATAATTGCATTCTTGACTGACATTCCTTGGAGCCACTCTCCCATGCAAATACAATGCAGCAGACTATCTCTCCTCCCATTCTTGTAGTTGTTACAACAATAAAAGCTGAAGGTAAAGTTGACCATCCTAAATTACCCTAACCCTAACCCTAACCCTGTGAGTCAAAGTTTGGGATATCTGTGAGAACAGCACATTGCCAGAGAAATCTAGAGCTTACTGGCAGCTGTTTGCTGGTATTTGCCCAACCAGTGTTAGCTGAGTGTGGAGTGATGGTACCTTCCCAACATTTAAAAAAAATAAGTCAAACTGCCTGCATTGAGCTCATTGCACCAAATGGACTCCTTCTGTGCCATAATTTCCATGACTAGGTCATGTTAATTTGCTTTCACAGCCCTGAGTTAGAGAAAAATACTGGTCTATGAAACATACTCCCTTTTACAGAAGCCATGGTATTGGTATTGGTTTATTATTGTCACTTGTACCGAGGTACAGTGAAAAACTTGTCTTGCATACTGTTCATACAGATCAATTCATTACACAGTGCAGTTACATTGGGTTAGTACAGAGTGCATTGAGGTAGTATAGAGTGCATTGATGTAGTACAAGTAAAAACAATAACAGTACATAGTAAAGTGTCACAGCTACAGGGAAAGTGCAGTGCAATAAGGTGCAAGGTCACAACAAGGTAGATCGTGAGGTCAGAGTCCATCTCATCGTATAAGGGAACCATTCAATAGTCTTATCACAGTGGGGTAGAAGCTGTCCATAAGTCTGGAGGTATGTGCCTTCAGGCTCCTGTATCTTCTACCCGATGGAAGAGGAGAGAAGAGAGAATGACCCAGGTGGGTGGGGTCTTTGATTATGCTGGCTGCTTCACCAAGGCAGCGAGAGAGAAAGACAGAGTCCAAGGAGGGGAGGCTGGTGTCCGTGAAGCGCTGGGCTGTGTCCACAACTCTCTGCAGTTTCTCTCTGCAGTTTCTTGCGGTCCTGGGCAGAGCAGTCGCTGTACCAAGTCGTGATACATCCAGATAGGATGCTTTCTATGGTGCATCGATAAAAGTTGGTGGGAGTCAAAGGGGACAAACTGAATTTCTTTAGCCTCCTGAGGAAGTAGAGGCGCTGGTGAGCTTTCTTGGTCATGGCATCTACATAATTTGACCAGGACAGGCTGCTGGTGATGTTCACTCCTAGGAACTTGAAGCTCTTGGGATCTGTTTATCATTTCATCCAACAGTACAGTACTGTCTCAGTACCATGGTGGAGGATCAGACAAATTGGACGAACAAGGCTTGGAGTGGGGTCTGAGTTTACAAACTTTGCTTCAGAACTGGGAGTGACACCAGACGAAATGAGTGCCTTGACCAGTAGCTAGGAGTTGTGCAAATAGCCACACAGATGAGTTGTACAGTCTGTAAATTAACCTAAAGATACAAGAACGAAATATAAGGAGTATGAAATGATGACTATATGGGGCCTAAGTTAGTCAGGATGCCAAGCTGGATGTGGATGCATTAGCCCACAGCCATCGTATACTGGACTCGAGTATCTTCATCTTCCAGCAATATCACAATGAAGCAGTGAAGCTCCAGTCACCCAAAGCAGCTCCCCTGCAGGATCCTTACAGAATATAGGCCACACCCATGCCCAGAAGCCAATGTGAGGTAATCAGGAGGGGCACGAATGGCTGGCTAGTTTGGTGCAGCTGTGGAACTGCCAGAGTTTGCATTTTATGATGAAAATTTTTATAACAACTTCAGATGCAGGAAATCTGAAATAAAAACACAAAATGCTGGAAACTGCCAACAGGTCAGGCCGCATCTGTGGAAGAAGAAACAAAGTTAAAATTTCAGGTCAGGAGCTCTTCATCAGAACTGGAAAAGGGAGAAAATAAGTTAGTTTTAAGTTGCAGAGAGGGTGGGGGGGGGGGGGGTCGGGAGGAATGGATGAATAGGGAAAAGGGAGACCGGGGTTACTGTGGTGAAGAGCTGTTGATGAGACATCTGGTTGTTGGGTGAAGAGGGCAGTCAGAGAGAAAGTGAACAAAGGAACATGTAAAAGCAGTGAAATGTGGATCAGGATTTCGGATCTGCCCCATAGTGTTAATGGAGGGAGAAAACTGACTTAATATTACAGATGGATAACCTACACCAGAATTGATTGGTTCATGTACAAACGGAAAAAGGGAATTACTTGAAATTGTTGAATGTGCATATTGAAAGAGGGATTCAGAACAGGGGGTGGAGAGAGCTGAAGACACCACTGCCATTATTGTTCAGAAGGGACTGGGATACACAAGGCTGGGGTTGGAGGAACAGGTTTACTGATGCTGAGTGGGTGGGAAGGCCTAAATGGACATTCTCTTGGTAAAATCTAATTTTTTAAAAATTTTATTTACAGCGTGGTAACAGGCCCTTCCGGCCCGACGGGTCCGTGCCGCCCATTTTAAACCCAAATTAAATTTTCCACCCATTTTACTTTACCTGCTCCTACAAATGCAGTCGATATTTTTTCAGAAACTCACAATGTTTCCCGTGATCAGATTCTAATTACATTCAGGTGGCCTGATGTTTTTCAAAAGCTGTTGCGCACAGAGACCTCGTGGACAATGTTGCTTCATGAGTGGAGAACTTCTAAAATTCCCCAAATTATTGTCCATTTTGACCACCAGTAAGATTGCTGCCAAGTGAAACAGACTATAATCTGGCTACAGCACTGAAGGCTTTGCACTGCAATTAGCTAAGCAAAGAAGTTTTTTAAAGTCAATGTTCAAACTTGTATTTGTTTGGTCATACATTCCTGGTAAATCGATCAGTGAATTTAATTTGAACTCTTGATCAAGCACCAATGAAGACAAAATGATAACTAACCTAGCAATTATTTATATAACTGACACTTGCATCAGAGATAAAGGATGAGAAAACAGAAGAATACAAGAAATAGAAGCAGCAATATGGACTCAGTTGGTTGTGTCTAATCCATCTTTCAATAAGATTGTGGCTTATCTTCTACTTCACACCAACTGCAGCAGCACCTTATCCCTCTGTTCCTTTCATCTCTAATAGTGAACTTGTGATCCCAAAATGCTGGAAATGGTCAGCAGGTCAGGCAACATCTATGGAGAGAGAAACAGAATTAACAATTTAAACAGGGACCCTCCATTGAGTAGGAAGAAGGTAGAGTGAACAGTTAACACTCATCAATGTGCTTTGTAATGATTGGATTGGTGCATGAATAAAGCCAAGATATCGTTATCTGTGAATATTACTGGAAATATTACATATTTCAGGATATGTTTCAGTAAATAGAAGTATTTCAAACTTAGACATGGGTATTTCAAATATATTAGTGTCTTGTATGAATAGAGCTGATTTGTCCTTTTGTTTAGAGCATGGTGTAAAAATGTAAAAAAAAGAAATCTCAGACCCCAGGCTCACAGCTTGCATGCACAAGGTGTCCAAATAGAGCAGAAGAAACCTTTTCTGGTCATCAGGACATGTATGGTAGTGTAATAACAGAAAACTTTGAAAGGAATAAAGTCAACATGGATATATGAAATGTAAATTGTGTTTGATTAATGTACTGATGTTCTTTGAGGATGTGTCTAGAAGAATAGATAAGGGGGAACAGTGAATGTGTGTATCTAGATTTTCAAAAAGGCTTTTGATAAGGTCCCACACAGGAGAGTGAACAAAAAGGTTACAGGTTACAGGGTTGGGGTTAATAATCCGCCATGAATTCAGTACTGGTGATTAGACAAAAAACAAAGAGTGGGAATAAAAGACCTTTCTCAGGTTAGCAGGCTGTAATGAGTGAGATACCTTTAGGTTGGTGCTTGGGCCCCAGCTAATCACAAACAATATCAACAACTTGACTGACAGAACTAATTTCTGACTTGGAGGGATTGTGAGTAGGCAAGAGGATGTAAAGAGGCTTCAGGATGATATGGATAAGGTAGGTGAGTAGAAAAAAACATAGCAGATGGAATATAAAATGGAAAAATATGAGGTTATCCACTATGGACATAACAGAAAAACAGAGTATTTGTTAAGTGCTGAGAGACTGGGTAGTGTTGATGTTCAAAATGATCTGGGTGTGCTTGTACACAAATCACTGACTACCAACGTGTAGGTGCAGCAAACGAGTAGGAGGGCAAGTGGCCTTTTTTTTTAACAAGAGAGGAGTTTCATTACAGGAGTAAGGAAGCCTTATTGCAATTGTATGGAGCCTTGGTGAGACTGCACCTGGAATATTGTGCACAGTTTTGGTCTCCTTACCTGAGAAAGAAGATAGTTGCCATTAGGGCAGTGAAGTGAAGCTTCTTTAATCTAATTCCAGGGATGGCAGGTTTGCTGTATGAGTGTAGACTTGGACTGTGTTCCTAGAATTGAGAAGGATCAGAGGATAACATATCAAACCTTGCAAATTTTTTTAAGGATTTGACAAGCTGGATGCAAGCAGGATATTTCCCCTGATTGAAAGGTCGATGAGATGAGGAAAAATTTCTTTACTCAGAGGGTGGTGAATCTTTGGAATTTTCTGTCCCGGAGGACTGTGGAGACTCATTGAGTCCACACAAAACGTAGATTTCTGGATATTAAGGGAACCAAGTAGAGTTGCTATCTCACAGTCCCAGCAACCCGGGTACAATCCTGACTTCTGGCCTATCTGCATGGAATTTGCATATTCTCCCTGTAAGTATGTGTATTTCCTCCAGTGTTTCCTGTTGCCTGAGGGCAGGCATGGTATTGTAGCAGTTAGCAGAATGCTTTACAGCGCCAGCGACCCGTGTTCAATTCTGGCTGCTGTCTGTAAGGAGTTTGTACGTTCTCCACATGTCTGTGTGGGTTTCCTCCTACATTGCAAAGGTGTACGGGTTAGGAAGTTGTGGGCATGCTATGTTGGCGCCGGACTGGGCTGCCTCCAGAACACTCTACGCAAAAGATGCATTTCACTGTGTGTTTCAATGTACATGTGACTAATAAAGATATCTTATCTTATCTTACCTCCCACATTCCAATGCCATGTATGTTGGTAGGGTAATTGGCCACTGTAAACTGCCCTTAGTGTAGAATCTGGAAGGAGTTGATGGGAATGTGGGGAGAATAAAATGGGGTCAGTGTGGGATGGGTGTTTGATGGTTGGCATGGATTCAGTGGGCTGAAGGGCCTGTTTCCATGAGGTACAACTCTATTTGTCAATAGTGCTGGAAAATGGCATTAAGGTAGAAGATCAGGCATGATCTTGATGAATAGTGGAATTGGCTTAAAGGGCCAGATTGTTTACTCCTGCTCCTATTCACATTCTATGTTCTTGTGTAAAAACCTACTAATGATTTTGTAAATCGTTGTTGTATGTTGCTAGAATATTTGATGAAAGGACCCTGGTTCTCCTAAATGACGACGGAAAATGTGATGTGATTTTATTGAAGACCAAGATTACAATATATGGTTGGTATAGAAGATCTTATTTAACCAAGGATGAGGATATCATAGGTGTGTTTGAAGGAGGATATTGTGGAGCGAAGAACCAACAGCATAAGGTTTACTTGCGTCCTGAGAGGCAGCACCATATTCACCTGCCTCCAGCAGGCATTCTCCTGAGTCAACAGGATTCGTCTGTGGGAGATAAATAACAATGCTTCCACCATGAGTGGTTAGGGGATGACGTAGTTGTCTCCATCAAGTTTTCAAGGTCACATTCCACAGACATCTGTAGGATTTGTGTTACAGACGACAGACTGGAATGAAGAAATACCAATGCCATGAAACTCCCAGACACTATTTAGAGGTAGCGATCTGGATATATTGGTATTGGTTTATTATTGTCACTTGCACTGAGGTGCAGTGAAAAACTTGTCTTGCATACTGATCATACAGGTCAATTCATTAAACAGTGCAGTTACTTTGAGTTAGTACAGAGTGCATTGAAGTAGTTCAGGTAAAAACAATAACAGTACAGAGTAAAGTGTCACAGCTACAGAGAAAGTGCAGTGCAATAAGGTGCAAGGTCACAACAAAGTAGATCGTGAAGTCAGAGTCCATCTCATCGTATAAGGGAACCGTTCAATAGTCTTATCACAGTGGGGTAGAAACTGTCCTTAAGTCTGGTGGTACGTGCCCTCAGGCTCCTGTACCTTCTACCGATGATAAAGCGGGAGTGGTGTCACCACAGGTCGCCTCCTGAGTGATAACTAAATTGGTGAAACCTTCGTTCTTCTAAGCTGAGTTCTGCAGAGTCTGTGGATCCCACCAGTGAGGTGAACAGGTACTCTCAGCTCTGCAGGTGAAAGATCAATTAAATAAATATTACTTCCTTCTTACCCAAGGATGGATATATGCAAGTAATCCTTTGTTCCACAACAGGTAGAAACTTTCAAATAACATGACTATATTAAACTGTGGTGTTTTGCTAAATGAGTGTCTCTCAGCTGAGCAGCTACCTGTGACTTTCTGTCCTTGTAAACCTGATCTACACTATCACCAGTGTCATCGTCAATTCTCGGCCTTCCTCAGGTCTGTTACCTTTACTACCTTGCTGATTGTAAAGGTATAAAGTCAATGTTTATAAGGTGCTGCTCAGCATGTGCTACTAGCCTCCTAACCTACCACCACCATGCCCTTTCTGCAGAATTGTGAGAGATTTGAAACATCGGCAGTTACACATTCTACCCATTCACTGGAAATTGGGAGTGAACTGATGGGTCTGAAATAACTGGATTGGATTTGTCCTTTTTTGGTAGTGTGTTTTTGGTAGATATTTTTAATATAATAAAATTATTCCAATTTAATCGCTGTTTATTATCATTTTTGATTACCATTATGGGGTGTTGTGATTTTAAGTATGATTCAAGACAATGTATTTAGTATTATTTTATCTTTTTTCTGATTCATGTACTCTGTATTCTTTATGTGGAATCAATAAAAAATAATGTGAAGAGAGATGAGGACAGGACATACTTGGGCAGTTTTCCATATTGTCCATTTGATCACACTGTTATAGTTACACAGGAATAGTTCAGCTAGACACATGGCTTTTCTGGAGTGTACATACAGCCAGAATACTGACTGGCACTGTGTCCAGTACCCTCAGCTATTTCTTGGTATCACATGAAGTGAATCCTGTCATCTGTGGACTGGTTTCTGTGAGAATGAGGACATTGGGATGTATCATCTGTTTGACATTTCTGGTTGAAGCTTGTTGCAAATGCTCCAGCTTGTCTTTAGCATTCACGTGCTGGGACCCTGCCATTGCTGAAGATGTCAGCATTCTTGGGGCCTCCCCCCACTGATTACCTCATTAATTGCCCACCGACATTCATGACCAGGTGTGACAGAGCTGCAGAGTTTTGACCTGGGTGTGTGGAAACGAGAGTTGGGTAGCCCTCAGGTCTCGGAATGTTGTAGACCCAGAGTTGGGCAGCCCTCAGATCTCAGAATGTTGGAGACCCGGAGGAGGCGAATACTGAGAAAAGTTTGAAAAGAACCACCTTGTTGGAGTTGAAGCCACTGGAGGTCAGTGAGTACAGCTCTGTAAGTGAGCAGCACTTTGAATGCATAAGGAAACAGGTAACAGCTTTTGAATGTCCACAAAATATAGGAGGGTGCAAGCCTGGCTAAGAAACTGTTGGAACAGTCGATTTATAAATAACGAAGATGCAGATAAGGTGAAGACAGTCCTGGGAGTGGAGAAACCTTTGGGCTTGATTTTTGCTGGACCATCAACTTTCAGCCATTTAATTACCTGTGGAATGCTTATCTGGGACTTCGTGAGAGATATAGGTCATTTCCATTTTGTATAATGTATTCCCTTAATCTTCACAGTGTGTGCATTTTCAGAATTAGGTTTATTATCACTGACATTAGTTGTGAAATTTGTTGTTTTGTGGCAGCAGTACAGTGCAAGACATAAAAATTACTCTAAGTTATAAAAATAAATAAATAGTGCAAAAGAGAAATAACGAGGTAGTGTTCATGGGTTCATGGACCGTTCAGAAATCTGATGGCAGAGGGGAAGAAGCTGCTTCTGAAACATTGAGTGTGGGTCTTCAGGCTCCTGTACCTCCTCCCAATGGTAGTAATGTGAAGAGGGCATGCCCTGGGTGGTGAGGGTCCTTAATGATGGATTCTGCCTTCTTGAGGCACCACCTCTTGAAGATGTCCTCGATGGTGGGGAGGGTTGTGCCCGTGATGGAGCTGGCTGAGCCTACAACACTCTGCAGCCTCTTGCGATCCTGCACCGTGGAGCCTCCATACCAGGAGGTGATGCAACCAGTCAGAATGCTCTCCACCATACATCTGTAGAAATTTGCAAGGGTCTTTGGTGATGTACCCTCAAACATCTCCTCGTACTCCTAATGAAGTAAAGTTGCTGGTGTGCCTTCTTCGTGACTGCATCAATGTGTTAGGCTCAATTAAGATCCACTGAGATGCTAATGCCCAGGAACTTGAAGCTGCTCACCCTTTCCACCGCTGACCCTTGATGAAGTCTGGTGTGTGTTCTCCCGACTTCCCCTTGGCCTTACTGACATTTGGTGCGAGGTTGTTGTTGCAACACCACTCAATCAGCTGATCTATCTCACTCCTGTACGCCTCCTCGTCGCCATCTGAGATTCTGCCAGCAACAGTGGCATCATTGGCGAATTTATAGATGCCATTTGAGCTGTGCCTAGCCACACAGTCATGAGTGTAGAGCAGTGGGCTAAACACACATCCTTGAGGTGCGCCTGTGTTGATCATCAGTGAGGAGGAGATGTTACTACCGATCTGCACTGACTGTGGTCTCCTGATAAGGAAGTCGAGGATTCATTTGCAGAGGGAGGTACAGAGGCCCAGGTTTTGAAGCTTGTTGATTCAACACTTTCTATCTAATCTGAATACTCTGACTTTTTAGCCAAATGTGCAAGACTCTTATCAACAATTCAGGATCCGTGGAAATGTTCATTAGAATCTCCAATAGGGTAGTAAAAAGTGGACTGTTAATAGATGAAAGAAATATCAGAATAAATGCTTTTGGGGTGAGGTGGAAAGTCAGTGAGTTAGTACACTTAACCATTGAATCTGGAGTAATTGAGATGGGAATAAGTAGCCACGTTTATAAATGACAGAGATCAGAATCAAGAAATGCCTTGGGAGCTAAGCTATGAGTTAGCACATCGCCTCTTTAATTTTGTGATTTTGATTCAAATCCATTTGAAGTAGACTAGTGGGACATATAAAGAAAAAAAAAGATTTGGATGTAGTAATTAATCATTTACTAACAATACTCAGCCAATACAGGGCTGCCTTTCACTAGTATAAAGTACTTTAATGGTCCTCTAAGCATTGGATTATAAATAGTAACATGTTATGTTAGTTCTGCATGACACGAATAGTGCTGCGTACAAAATATTAGCCAATTAATATGCAATAGAACAATGGTGTTTATAGATCAATAAAGAATGTTAAGGTTAATTCAGAAAGTTAAAATATGAAATAAAATGAACTTTCTGGAAATACTTAGCAGGTGAAGGAACATCTGTGGAGAAAAACAGAGAGGTAACATTAACATGTAATGACCCATCATTTGAACATGAAAATATGAAATTGTGTGGATTGGCAAAAAAATGTTTACTATTGAAGAAAGGCTGGGGTGACACATGGTGTGCGTTATAAAGGTACTGAACAAAATAAATAATGTTGAGGTAAGCAGGTTAATCAACAAAATAGATCAACGGTTTAGCAAAAGCAATATACTGTAGATGCTGTGAATCCAAAACCAAACCAGCAAGTATTATAAATACTCAACAGGTCAGGCAGCATATAGAGACAAGTTGTACTTTAAGTATGGTCAGCAGTTCAACAGAGAACTGTTTCTTCTGTCTACCTCATGAGTCAACTTGTTAACATCCTTGGTACCCACCGTCTGGAAATTGCATGTGTTGACCTCCCTCTCTATCACTGAGCTCAGCACCAAGTCTAGAGGCAGAAGACTGAGGTGCCGAGCTGAGGGGAGGGACGTATTTCATATCAACTCCTTTGCTTTATGCCAGCCAAAGCGCATCTAGTGTGTCTCCGTTCATTGGACTCGGGTGGCAACCTTGAGTTAAATATAAGTGGTGCAGGTAACTGGTTTTGTTTTTCTTTACAGTACTTCATCTTAATGTTTTGGATAAATATCTAGTGGTTTAAAGTATTTTTAATTAAATTTATTTGTATTTTGTTTTTTAAATTACTTATGACTAGTTGAACAGTTTGTAAACATCTCTGATTATCAAATACATTTACATATTATTCAAAGCCAGCTGTCAAAAGGCCATTGAAGAATTCTGTGGATGGACCACAGGATACCTGTAGAGTCTAGTCAATGCTTGTGGCCTGCTGCACTTCGAGGCAGGGGTCTCTGATTCAGCTCAACCTACCCTCTGCATCCAGAACAAGTTAGGGCAGCGAGTTTGAGGAGCAGGCCAGAAATGGCCCAAACTTTCAGGTCAATAGTCTTAATCAGAACTGAAAAATCTTGCTGGTGTAACAGCTTATAAGCAAAGGTCAAGCAGGGAAGATTGGCAATGGGAAAAGGCAGAACCAATGGGAGTAGTGATTCAACAATGAAAGGGATGATGGTACATGGCAACATGAGGTGGCAATGGACAAGGGTAAAACACAAAGGAAGCATCCAGAGGAGGTGTAAATGGTTAGAGAAAAACAACAGTGAGGGATAGAAGCATAGAAAGGGCAGCACAGAGGCGAAACCTGAAGGAGACCATTCATTTGGGTCAAAGAAACTGGGACTGGAGGATGGTGGCTTGGGTAGAGATTTGTTATCGGTATATGGCTAACAGGGTCGTGTGCAGCTCTGAGGCCAAGAAATGTGCCCACCATGCTCGGACACCAACTACAAGACACTTTGGGTAAATTGTACGTGCCTGGTACATGGCAGTGGTAATGGAGGAAGACAGGGCCCTTGGAGACTTTATATTTGACAGAGTGGAAAAAAGGGCCAGGTAGGATTATTGCAATAGATGGAGATCATGGATGTTCTATCCATACACCTGTAGACAGTTTTGGACAGGTGTTTTCCATTCTAGTCACCAGTGAATGGTATAATTTAATAACACCCCTCCCAGTCCCACCTCACTCCCAATGGTCACAAATGGGCTTCTTCCTATTCTCCTCCTCTCTCAGCACTGGAACTTGACTAAATTCACTGCAAATGTACTTGCCTGGATTCATGCAGAAAGGCGAGCTGCCTTTACAGGAATGACCAGCACTGACTGCTCACCCAAATTACTGAGACAAGACCCAAGGTGAGAACTGTGCCTTGGTCACATCACTATCTTCACATCCAGAACAAAACACCTACAATTATTTCTATCAATGCAGGTGACCCCCCATGTTACAGAAGGGTGGGGGGGTGTGGGTGGGGGGGAAGCGATCCTAGAGTGCAGCCGGTGATTTTCTGTAACACGATGCTGTATCATTTGCACGTGCGGCAAGAAAGGCAAGTTGGAAAAAAAAAATTGTGTTTCCTTATTTACTTTATTTTCCCACATTAGTTCCATGAGAGTGAATTTTAATCTGTATCTCAAAATTTTGGGTAGTGATTTGTGAATTCTGTAAGGGTGAATTCCTGTAAACTGAATGGCTGTAACTCAGGGGTTGACTGAACTTCATTCAGATGACATAGCGGATTAATACTTAGATTCATTCTCATGGGGATCTGTTTTCTGCATTTTATTTACTTTTAATGAAATTAATTGGCTGAATCACCCAGGATCTGACATGGTGCAGTAATTAATGCATGATAATTCATGTAACTATATATAAATGTAGCTTCAGGAAAGTTGTTGAAGCAGCATATAGACATTGATTAGTCTATAATAGGAAAGAAAATGGATCACTTGACCCTGATGTGCTGCTGAAGAAGTGGATAGCCTATCTTTATTCATTTGCCTGATATAGCAGTGTATTTTCACACTGGCAACATTCAAGGTTCCACAGAAAGCAAACCTGATGTAGATATTAAAACATAATGCTAAAAACTTCGGTTAAATTGTATATTTTGCATCCCAGAAACCCTAAAACTTTAACTTTGAAAAACTGAATTAATATTAATCACATAGTCGTGCTTCACACTTGGACACATGCAAGATTAAGATCTATATCTAGAAATTTGGATGCACAGCACTGCCTTTTTCAGAAATCCTGGGATTTCCCTGTGTATATAGGTGGCCTATGACCAGCCCCTCATGATGGTATACAAGAAGTAGTCACAATGCTATATTTTTCAGCAGTTTCTGTACCCTCAATATTTGAGGGAGCATGCCAGAAAAGAAGGGCGGCTACCAGGAGACAAGAACTAACCTCGCATCATTTGTGTGAAACCTATGCTCAGGCAAAACATTTGCATAATGAAAGCCACCTGCAACTTTATTGAGCAGATCTGACATAATCAAGTTAAAATCAAAAAATTTGCAGATGCTGGGAATCTAAAACGAAATCACAAAATGTTGGAAACACTCAGCAGGTCAGGCTGCACCTGTGGGAAGAGAAACAGTTAACGTTTCATGTCGGAGACCCTTTGTGGTGTCCATTGCTTGGAATGCTCCAGATCAGTTTGCTAGTGCAATGTAGATTGGATCACAAATTTGCAATTGTCTGCTGTATGCTCTAGACTCTGGCAATCGTGTGTCTCAATCCTTTCCAGTAGCTTTGCAACAGGAGGTGGAAAGCAGGGGAGAGAAGGAAGAGGATGAAGAAGAAGAAATTGTGGGAATTACTTTCTGGCTGGACTGTTCATGCCCAACTAATTGACTGCAATTTAATTGGCCAGCTGTCCTTCTAGTCACTGATGGGAAGCCCAGTGGAATTCAGAGCTGTGAAGTCAGGAGTCTGAGGTTGTAAGGCAGACGTCTGAGCTTCCACTGGGGCACTCGGGATTTGGGCGGCTTCTGCTTGCGTCATGCTGAAGGCTATGATTTCTCCCATGATGAGTTGGCTCACAAATGCTGAGAAGGAGCTGGCCTTTACTTCCATTTCGCAAGGGATCGGCTTCCAGATCTATTCAAAGCCCCGAGCAAGGTTGGAATTGCACACTCCCATGCTCCTTGATATTGAGCTCATGGAACCGGCCAGGACTGCCGACGCACCAAGCATTTCACTGTGCATATCCATTGGCCTTCTCCTGCAGGTTGACCCATTAAAGCCCTCATCTGAGTCCTCTCCAGAAGAGCTGATGCCTGTACTTGATGTCCAGGGATTTGACCACCCTTTCCTCTGTTAAAGTGAACCTCTACAATAAACAAAGTGCTGTATTTCAGCTGTTGGTTGTAGGTTTTGGATGGATTGAATGAGGGATGAAGGGTGCAAAGTGGGGGTCCCTTCATCTCTCCGACTGGATTCCTCCTTCTTCAGCCCTTTGCCTCTTCCACCTATCACCCCTCAGCTTCCTGCATCTCTCCCCTCCCCCACCCACCTAACTTCCCTCTCTCACCTGGACTCACCTGTCACCTGCCAGCTTGTGCTCTTCCCACTCCCCAACCTTCTTATTCTGGCTTCTGCCCTCTTTCTTTCCGGTCCTGATGAAGGATCTCAACCCGAAATGTCGACTGTTTTTTCCCTCCATGGATGCTGCCTGACCTGCTGAGTTCCTCCAGCACTTTTTGTGTGTGTTGCTCTAGACTGCAGTATCTGCAGAATCTCTTGTGTCCCTTCATCTGTGCTATCTTAACGCTGAGCCATTGTTAACTAGGCAGGTTGGACTCTTCATCCATCTGAAAGGAGAAAGGTGCAGGGGTAGGATTATATTGAGGGGAGGAGGGGAAGTGTGAGGTGCATACTCCTAACATCTCCAATATTTAATCGGAAGGGATTGCGAGATGAAGGGCAAGATGTACTGAAGGAGAAAGACAGGTTTGACCACTGTGTAACTGCTAACACTCCCCCTAGCAGGGGACTAATGCACTGTAGGTCCACGTATTCTCTGCCGGGCTGTTGTTGCTCATGCACCAATTGTCTGCTACCTTATCCTGACGAAACGGGAACTGTGTAAGTGAATGTTATGCACTGTGCTTGGGTGATGTAGCTGCCGAAGTTGAATAGCTGCCAGTGCTTGCATGTCATGAGGTTTTAAATAGAACCAAATGCATCAGACCACATTGAAGCACAGGCCCCAGTCCTGATTGACAGGGATTTTATCAGGGGGTTTTGGTGTATTGAGCAGTGTACAGTCCCCAGTGGTCAGTCTGAAAATCTGGGCGGCTGCTCTTACCCATGTCCAGAGAGTTCACAAGACCTGTGCAATGATTTTCACTGTTGGTACCAGCCACAAAACACCTCCACTTTTTGAGGTGCAGGCAGACTTTAATCACTCCAGTAATCCTTCCACCAGTTAAGCTGGTCTTCTGTGTGCTCCCAACAAATAGACTCAAAGTTCTCACTGCCATCCTGACCGCTTCGTCTCAATTTTGAGAGTCTTGGCCATGAATCAGTGAGGATGTTACACTTCTTCCAGGAAGCTCCGGGAACACCCTTGAATTTTCTCTCCTGTCCACTCAATAATTTCTTGCTGTGGTGCTCAGAATAGAGCATCTATTTTGAGAGTTTTAAATCAGGCATGAAAATGACGTGGCCTACTCATTGGAGTCATTTGAATGTAATTAGGGCTGCTATGCTGGGGATATCAGTTCATTTATTCTTCCAGTGGATTAGGAGGATTTTACAGGGACAACATTGGTGGTCTAAGGTGCTCAGTGCTTTGAAATGCCTGCTGTAGTTGCTGAAATTATAGTTAGTTTTTAGTGAAAATTAAAAACCTGTAGTGGTTTGAAGCTAACAGCTTGCTAATAGAATTGCCAATAAATAATAAGTTAACAAGTTGACTCCCTATCCTTTGGGTGATTACACTGGTTAGAGTATCCTGGTGTAGGTTACTGATTTTAATTGTTCTTATGACTGTAAACATAACACACAGGACATTATTGTGGTCTGGATCTGCAAAGTTTTCATAATATATTTTACTGAAGTTCCTGAGAAATAGGCCAACTGTCTCCTCATCTCAGTTCCATGAAAATATTCAGATTTCAGAAAGCAGGATAGGTATGTTGCTATCTTCTTAAACACCTACTTAAATTATACACAAATTGAAGGGGAACCATTATACCTCTCTCACAGAGGGAAAATCTGAACTGTCATGTTATCAGGCTAACATAAATGGTGCCACTCTCAAGACATTGCACAAAATAAGCATCCAATCTAACTGGGGAGAAGTGTACTTTCAGAGATATGGGGTATGTACGCTTGGAATGTCTGATGGCCTACTGTATTGGATTAGACTGCACCATTCGGGGATTATTTAAATAGATGATTAAAATAATTAATATGTCTTATGGTTCTAGAGTCCTTTTGTGATAATTGCTTGCTCCACCACCTGACCCATAATAAATTCAGGAAGGATCCTTCAGTAGTACCATTTTAAGTTGCTGTTACATGCACCTCATTCGCATTTATTGCTGATTTACCATGTGAGGCATCTGTTGAACTTCTGGGTGTTTTTGCCCTATTTTCTGATATTAGGAAGTGTATTTTTCTGATTGATGAAATGTTCTGTTGCTGGAATGAGAACCAGAATCAGCTTTATTATCATTGATATATGTTGTTTTGTGGCAGCAATACAGTGCAAGACATAAAAATTACTATAAGTTACCAAAAAATAAATAAAATAGTGCAAAAGAGGAATAGTGAGGTAGAGTTCATGGGTTCATGGACTGTTCAGAAATCTGATGGCGGAGAGGAAGAAGCTGTTCCTGAAATGTTGGGTGTGCATCTTCAGGTACCTGTACCTCCTCCCCGATGGTAGTAATAAGAGGGTGTGTCCCGGATGGTGAGGGTCCTTAATGATGGATGCTACCTTCTTGAGGCACTGCTTCTTGAAGATGTCCTTGATGGCGGGGAGGGTTGTGCCCGTGATGGAGCTGGCTGAGTCTACAACCGTCTGCAGCCTCTTACGATCCTGCATATTGGAGCCTCCATACCAGGCTGTGATGCAACCAGTCAGAATGGTCTCCACTGTAAATCTGTAGAAATTTTCAGGGGTCCTTGGTGACATACCAAATCTCCTCAAACTCCTAATGAAGTAGAGCCACCGGCGTGCCTTCTTCGTGATTGCATCAATATGTTGGGCCCAGGATAGATCCTCTGTGATGTTGACGCCCAGGAACTTGTAACTGTTCACCCTTTCCCCCACTGACCCGTCAATGAGGACTGGTGTGTGTTCTCCTGACTTCCCCTTCCTGAAGTTCGGACTGTTATTAACTGCCTTCTAAGCAGTTCTGGAGGCTTGAAGGTTAAGCAGAAGTGTGAGGGACGAGGGCACCTTACAGAAGGGGGCAGAACAGGGCACCACAAACACTAACTTCAAAGCCAAGGTGGCAATTGTCCGGGCTTTTATTGAAACTTTGTCTTAGAAGCGGTTAGAAGAGTTTCTGGATTGTCAAGATCGGGTCTGTCTGGTTAGTTCATGTTACACCAAATGGTCTCTGTGTTCCATGTGAAGTTTTGATACAAATTATAGTTGAAATCTTCTGAGCTACCCTTTGTCGCTTTCTGGCGGCTTGTTGGGTATATCCCCAACAGCCATCTTTTATAGTTTGAGCATTTGAAGTTTGCATCTGACTCCTCTGCAGTGGAACTGTTGTTTGACCTCACCATCCCTTGAGCTGGTGCTTCTAGCTTCCTATGTGTTTCCCCTAACTCCTGAACGCACACCAATGATTCACTGCATAATACCTCTTCTCTGGCTGTGCATTTAGAGGAAGCATCAAGGCAGTATCTGAGCAGGTATTTGTAATGGGTCATCCTCAAGAAGTTTGGTGTTGCTCCTAGATTTATCACTGCATTTCCAGCAGCTGAGATAGAAGAAAGACCAGGCTGCCACTGAATGTGAAGGAAAGAGAGAACTGGCCAGCAAAGGCACCATGTCATGTAGACAATATAGAAGTAAAAAGAGGCAAGGTTTGAAGCAACTTTACTCAATGTGTTCTCCAGCATTACCAGTAATTACAGCCATGTCTTCCTTCGATTTACATTGGCCAGTACGTTTTCATCCATTGGGGGAATGCATGTCCAGGTGAGCCAGGCTAAGTCTGTTGACAAATTTCTGTCTCAGGTTATGGGGTGACTTGCTTGTCTGATAAATAAGTGTGTTAATAAAAAGACCATTGAGGTGTTAGAAGGATGTGCCAGTCAAAGAGGAATAACGTGTGTACAGGGCAGAAGTGATGGTGGCAATTGTAATTGTAGATGTGGAGAGAGGGTGATGGAGTGGTGTGATGTAGTGACTGCAGGCAAAGGTTAGAGGTGGCATTGTGACTGGCAAGGATAGAATGGTCATGGGATGAGCAGAGCATAAGAGAGTAATATCTTCCCATAACAATTCTTATGAGATAAAGTCAGAGTTCTACAGCACGAAAATAGGCCCTTCAGCCCATCACATCCATGCTGACCTTTTTGCCCATCTACACTAAGCCCATTTATCTACATTAGGTCCATATCCTTCAATGCCTTGCCAATCTAAATGTATCTTAAATGTAGTAATGGTTAAAGATTTCCTATCAATGTAGCCACATCCAGAAAACCAACCTCCTGGCATAAACTTCCCCTTGAAATGTTTTCCCTCTGGTGGTGAAGGATGCACAAAAGGTATCTGCCTCTTCTACAAACCCCAACACCACCCCATCTCACACAACATCTGGACCTCTGACAAACCCCGGCACCACTCCCATCTCACACAACATCTGGACCAATGACAAACCCCGACACCACCCCCATATCACACAACATCTGGACTACTGACAAACCCCAACACCATCCCCATCTCACACAACATCTGGACCACTGACAAACCCCGACACCACCCCAATCTCACTCAACATCTGGACCGCCTACAGCTACTTCAGCAGTTTGAAAATATTTGTGATTTTTAAGTAGCAGAAGAGCCTATTTTCTCATCTTCCAAAACAGGCATGCATTCAATGGGCGTACGAGAAAGAGAAAAGGTGGAAATGCTCCACAAGCTTGGGCAGCATTTGTAGATGGATTAACACCAATAATGTATCCGATTGTTTCATTTTCCCACCTTCCATCAGACCATCTCGTCGACTCTTCCCTTCCCTTCTTGCTTTCTTTGCCTCTGCACTCATTTAAAGTCTGTTACATTTCTATTTTTTTTCCAGTTCCCGCTTTAAGGTCAATGACTTGGAAACCATAAATTTGTTTTTCTGTCCATCGATGTTGCTTAACCTGCTCTGTATTTTCTGGATTTTTATTCCTGATTTTCAGCATCCACAGTTTGATGGCATTGACTTCACATCTGAAGTATCGTAATGTTTAACTTGATGCTTTGGGTCATGTGAACAGGTGTACGCTGTGCCCTCCAGGTGTCTTTTGAGTTGAATTCTACGTAATGTTCAATCCATCATAAGCCAAACTTTCCCAGTAAAATCTGTTAGCTATCCATAACAACATTGCTTTTAGCAACTGCTCTAAACAATTTCTCAGTGACGACTGAAAACACTTCCCCATGAAGAAGCTTTTGAGAAGCAACCAATTGGATTAGGCATTAACTGCTGGGTAAACAAAGATAGGTGTGCTCCAGATTTCTGAATATAGAGCCTCTTTAAAAACGGAGACCATTAAGATGAAAGCCACCTTAATAAAAATCCCATTTATCAACTCGTCGATTGACCGAATGTCAATCCTATGCTTTAATGCTGAGAATCCTAAAAATAATTAGTATTATAATTTTAGAATTCAATTCCCATTTTCTTAACGCAAGGTATATAATGATAGTTTCAGATCGTTATAATTTTTAATGTGATTGTCAAAATCAATTTCCTTCTATCTCTGCGCCCGCAATAATTCCGAGGCCGCTGTTCTCTTTGCCAGACCTGCTCCCACGACGTGGCGCTGTTGGCAGACAGACAGACAGAAGCCCAGGGTGTATGTTTCGCTTTCAGCGATGTCACCTCCCCCTCCCATCCGAGCACAAACCGAGAGGAAGTTGCAATGTTGTTCCATTGCCTTCTGCGGTTTTTGCCTGTAGCACACGCCCCGTTGCACGATGACATGCCTTAGATCAGCCAAAAATATCTGGTTGGGGGGGGGGGGGGGGGGGGGAGAGAGAAAGCAGAAAGAAGAATTTGCAAAGCTCCAACCGTGCGCAGGGAAGTTCCCCAAATACTAACTCAAATCTCCGATTCTATGCTCAAGAAATCCGCATGCATGAATGAATCAAATGCATTTCAGGGGATGAACGGTGACGGGACTGGTCCGAGCTGTGCAATCTTTGCAAACCCACTGGCAGTCACCAGGACAGCCGATGGTGATTTCACCGGCAAACCTATTGCAAAGTTAGTTGTCGGTTACTTTAGTCCGGTGCCAAGTTTCAAACTACGGATCGCCTCGGACGTCTATTCCTCCACAAGTGTGTTCGGTTGGAACGGCGCATTCGCTTTGCATTCGGTTACTGTCGGAAGATTCAGAGGGGACGATCCGTCTGAGCGCATTGGCCGTTGGCAGCTCGGAGCTCCACGATTGACAGCCGTAAACTCGAATCAACAGTCTCAGGGTTAAGAAAATGGGAAATGCTTGAAACACACAGCAGGTCAGGCAGCATCTGTGGAGAAAGGAACAGGGCTGACCTTTCATCAGAGCCGTGACTGTGTCAAATAAAACAAACTGCTACAACTTGAGATAATTTTTGAAAACGTATCCCTTTTTGGCTCAGAAGGCAGGGGTCATCACGGTGGAATACGCAGAGCCCAGGAAAGTTCACGTGAAAAGGACCTCGCTGGGGATTTCGCGGCCGGTTCGCTATTGCTGACATTCTGGCGCAAGGAGAGAACATTTGTGACAGCTCATATACAGCGTTCTCTTTCACACTCTCCCACACAGCCTTTGCCTGTCGCTCGATAGCTTTCCAGTCTCTCTCCCTCGCACGTCTCTTATACACGCAGTCTCTCTCTCTCTCTCTCTCTCTCTCATACAGTCTTTTCCAGCCCTTCTCTCACAGCCTCGCTCTCTCAGTGCGTCTCCCTCTAACATAGTCTCCCTTTCCCACCTACTGTACCATCCTGTCATACGGTGTCTCCCTCTCTCACACTGTTTCCCCTTCACACACTTGCAACTCCTTCACTCACAGTAACTCCCTCTAATACACAATAACCTCTCAGTTTCAAACACGGCACCTTTTAGTCTCTCCTCCTCGCTCACTCTGTCACACCTATCACACACCACCGACCCATCAGTCAGGACGTTCGCTGTCTCTCTCTCTCTCATAATCTCACCCTCCTGTATTACACGCTTTCTTCCCGTACTCCCTCACATAGCCTGACATATCACATCCACCGTTCCTGCATTCCTTTCACAGAGTCGCTCCTTCAGTCGCTTGTTGCCTCTCCTTTTATCACACAATCCCCGTCCCCTCTTCAGCGGGCATTCCTTCCATCTCACACATACTCTCCCAGTCACATTGGGCCGTCTCTCTTGCACTGATACACAGACTTCCCTGCCCTCTGTCTCTCCCGCTGCCTTGGAAAGGACTGCCCTCTTTGCACGGGCAGACCTCTGGAACACACACACACACACACACACACACACCCTTCCGCGCGGTTCTCTACTCCACACCCCTCCCCTCGCATCACACAGCATCTTTCAATCCTCCTCCACATCCAGTCTCTTAGACCCCCCCCATCTTCTCTTCCTCAAAGACACACCCTTCCTCAAGCACCCTCCCTCCCACAAGTCTCTCACACAGTAACCCCCTCTCACTAGTCCCCTCAGTCACACACTGTCCAATTCTCTCTCAGTCCCTCTCTCTCTCTGTATCTTCATTTTGCCCCAGTCTCGCTCATTAACTCAGAATCTCTTTCTCTCTCTCTGACACAATTCCATCTTTCTCTTACACAGACTTCTTTATTCTACCCCCTTCCCCGACACGGTGCCGCTCTCTCACACAGCCTCTCACTCCGACATAATTTCAGAGCCAGCTACCGTTCTGCGGCCAGCGAGGCCGGTGGGTGCGGCTCAGTGGCGGAGACACGCAGGCTTCTTCACTTCACCACTCGGGCCTTTCTGTTCAATTGACAACTTTTACAAGTCGACACCGGGATGAGCAATGAGAGGGACAGCAGGCGATCGGCGGCGGGGAGCCCCCGGGAGTCCTACTTCTCGGATATCCGAACGTTTCTCATCGCTGAGTGCCTGCTGATGCTGGCGCAGGGTATCAGCGGCGCTTACTTAGTAAGTATCGACCGGGAGCTGAGCGAGCACTGGCGACAGAGACGGAGTGGGCTTGCTTTGGATAAGCAGATACACAGATCAATGTGGGCTAATGAATTTCATTTGTCTGATGACTCCCACTCAATTCTGATAAAAGTTCTTCTGAAAGGTCATCTCTCTCCACAGATGCTGCCTGACCTGCTGGGCATCTTCACGTTTTCTGTTTTTATTTCAGACTTGCAACATCTGAATTTTTTTTTTTGCTTTCGCCTAACTTCACCGCGACATTCTGTGCAAACCCTCCTTAATTTCCCTTAGGCAGTGCGATCTTCCAGTTTGGACTTGACATCCCGGCGTGTCCGGATGAGAGCCCTTTCTGCAGACTGGGCGGTTTCAGTATAAGAGATCAGACGCGGGTGTGAGGTGCAAGTAGCGGGGTGGTCACTCGACGGGAGAGATACAATGGGGAAAAAGGGGCGGGTGGTTCTCTCCGACCACAGCAGCCCACATCTGGTTTGTTTTATGAAAGTTTCCAACTTGGACTGACACAATTGTTCCACGAATTTCAAGCGTGACTAAAGATGCCAAAAAGTAGCTGTGCCGCCCTCCTGGGGTTTTTACATCTCCGAGCAGAATCTGTCCAAACGTGAGCTGATATAGTTAGCTGCGGTGCCGCCCAGTTGAAGTGAAGTTGGCAGGGCTCTGACGGTTGTTTCTTGCAGCTCTGGCGACCCTTTCCCACATCCCGGGGTCGGCTTCATATTCAGCGCCTTGCATTCAGACTTATCTGCCCTTAACGTTTACCTAAAGCCATGGGTAGGTCCCAGAACATTCTCCACTTGGACTGCTGTCTACTTTCAGCCCTTACCGTTCACTCCGTCCCGGTGACTAAAGCAGACTATACGAAATCTTGGAATTCGGATCTAATGCCCAAATCCCATATCCTGCCCTCCGTGGAAACTGCCGCAGCTGCTTGTACAAGGTTGTCCGCCCCCACCCACACCTCGGCTACTTCACGGGTACTTTTCTATTCCAATGTGCTCCTTGTTGAAGGTTCCAACCTGACAAACCTGAGTGACCATTGTTCCTGCTGTTTCTCCCCTTTTATGCCAGTTCACTCATCTGCTGCTTTCTCTCTTTCTGAGTGTTCTAGTTCCCTGTACCTCCATGCATGACTTGTAAACTCCACAACAAGGTCTACTTATCTCATTGACCTCGCCCCCCACTTCTGTAAATGGCAGCCTGACATGCTTTGATCCTCAGACTCCACAGGTTAGTGCATCCTTCACCCCTCAACCCTTTGTCTTGAAAATATAGGAGAGACTCCGGCCTTCTCCAGAACTGCCTGCTTAAACACTGGCCCCTGTCCTCTTCATACTCCAGTTCCACCGCTCTGAAATTTCATCCAGGTTCTGGTCTCCCCTGTTGGTCTTCCGCACCAGGGCTTCCCACTATTTCCATATATGGTCCTTCTTATATAATACAAGATATACCCGCTGATTGTCGCTGCTGTTGTGTGGTGATATCTCTGAGAAAACGTTTATAATTATCTTTTATCTTTTTTCATTAAAAAAACTTGGACAGGTGCATGGATAGGAAAGGTTTCGAGGGATATGGGCCAAATGCAGGCAAATGGAACTATCCTGGAGAAACAAAGGACTGCAGATGCTGGAAACTAGATGAAAAACACAATGATGCTGGAGGAACTCAGCAGGCCAGGCAGCATCCATGGAGAAAAGCAGGCAGTCAATGTTTTGGGTCAGGACCCTTCTTCAGGACTGAAGATAGGAAAAGGGGAAGCCCAATATATAGGAGGGGAAAGTGGAGCAGTGATAGGTGGACAAAAGAGGGGTGGCGGGGTGGGCACAAGGTGGTGATAGGTAGATACAGGAAGAGGTAATGATAGCCAGGTGTGGGGGAGGAGGGGAGACCAGATCCACCAGGGCAATGGGTCAAAGGTAGAAGAGAAAGGGAAAAAAAGAGAGATAGGCTAGGAAAGAGAAGAAGCATGGTTGGGGGGAGGTGTGGGGAAGGGGGTTGGGGATTACCTAAAGTGGGAGAATTCAATGTTCATGCCAATAGGCTGCAAGGTTCCAAGATGGAAAATGAGGTGCTGTTCCTCCAGTTCGCGCTCGGAATTCTCCTGGCAGTGGAGGAGGCCGAGGACTGACGTATCTGTGATGGAGTGGGAGGGGGAGTTGAAGTGACTGGCAATGGGGAGATGCAGATCGCGGTTACGGACAGAGTGCAGGTGTTCTGAGAAATGGTCACCTAGTCTGCATTTGGTCTCACCAATGTAGAGGAGGCCACATTCGGAGCACCGAATGCAGTAGATGATATTAAGTGAGGTGCAGGTGAATCTCTGTCTTAGATGGGAATCTTGGTTGACATGGACCAGTTGGGCTAGAAGGCCTGTTTCTGTGCTGTATGACTCAATAAGTGCGAGGTAAAAGCACCATGGTTGGTCGCTCTGTGGCATACTGCACATTGAATTGAATGTTAGTGCCATTTTAAATGGGAAGTTTAGAATGCACCATTTATTCACGCACCACTGAACAGTGTGAACACCACACATCACTGCACAGTGCTATTTAGTGAAGACACCATGGCAATAAATTCTGTCCTTTATATACTGTTCAATATTTTACCTAAGCTGTTAAAACTAAACTGGTTTTACCCATGTAGTGCTTACAACCAATTGCCGGAATTATGCGCCCTGTTTTGTAATTCAAATCAAAGTGTCCAAAAACAGCATTTTTAAAATGTAAAGGGTGCTGAGCTCTTTTTTTTGAGTTTGCAGGGAATAATTTTTCTGAAAATGTTTACGTTTTTTGAATCACAGTTTGAAGAATCCGTGATGTGCTGGCAAATGTCACATATCCCACTTTTGTTACCCTGGTGTTCCAGCAATAACAAAGCCATGTCCCAGGGGACACTGACTCAGCTGGTGAATTCAGTGTGTGAAATGGAACTGATCCAAAGATCCCAGAAAACTTGTTGGTTGGATTTCTGATTTTTTTTTTCACCTTGCCTTGAATGCTACTTGATGACCTTAGCTTTCCTGGCCAGGGTTCCTTTGTTCGATTGCTATCCATTGGAAACAATAAAACATTAAATCAAGGCCAGTGTGACTGCCAAGATGGAAGAGGAGCAAGGAAGTTTTTCTGATATCCTAGTCAACAGCCTCTAACCAACACCAACAGCAGATTGATCTAACGCTTGCTGTTAGCAATAAGCCACCACCTTTTCTAGATCCAAACGTGTTGAATTGCTGCCCCAAACTGTCCTAATTCAAGATGAGGTGGTCCTGTATGGAAGCAAGGCCTTGTTCATGTGGGTGGCCCAAACAAGCCCCACCCACAGAAATAGCTGAGAAACTCCAAGCCTCTTCCCCAAGCTTAGCCAGCTTTCAAACCTAACAAGGGTTATGAATACTTCTGGATGTCTCTGATGTTCAGAAACATTCAAAAACATGTAAAGCATCAATAGACTATTCACACTTGTTAAAAAATGATTAAATATTGAAACATAAAAACTTGAACACATTTAAACAATTAAAAGATTTGAGCAATTCAGCAAGAAATGTAGAGTACCTTATCCTTATCTAGGTCACTCACAGTCATTCGTATCCACTGAACAGTTTCTGTTTCTATCCAATACACTGGTTGAACAGGCAGATTCCTCAGTGTAATCTCTGGAAAATTGGAACAAATGTTTAGTCTGTCATCGGACTCCATGAGGAATTTCACATCAGAAGGTTGCTGGGTTAAGAAAGGTCAACAAAATTTGGGATTTCCATATTTGTGTGAGAATTCCAACATAATGGTATTTATCCCGATGAAAGCCGTCATAGAATTGTTGGCACATGCCTGCAATTTCCAGCCCAATATCTGTTTATTGAAAGGTGTTTTATTAATACAGTATCTTGTTATCCCCTTGGACCTGCTTCCTCCTTGTTGTTTCCACTTTCTCTCATACACGGCCTGTAAAACAATCTGTCTACTTTAACACAGGCTTTCCCTTACATTCCTGAAGCAAGGAGGTGGAGTGGAGTACAGAACAATGAATATGTATTTGAACTTGCCACTTTCTCATTTTACTTTAAGCTGCAAAAATGATAATATTATTCAAACAAACTGCAGCAGGAGAAAGAAGAACTTCTTTTTGTCAGGTGGCTGTTTTTTCACCTCATCCTTGTTATGAGTGTAATTGTGGGGCAATTCACAATTAGTCTGGAGTTATCACTGTGTATAAATTATAGCTAATTAAATTCAAACCACCTGCACCATTTATGGTTGGCTATTTGAATGCAGAAATTGAAGACTTATGAATCAAAACGTGTTGTGCAAATAAGCATGTGATGTCTTCATTCTTGCTCTAGAACAGACAAGTAACTCCTTACAGACTCTGAATCATTCTGAAGGACAAGATATACTTGCATTTAGAAAAGTAGAGATTGATTAGGGGTAGCCAGCATGGCTTCATCCGTGGGAGATCTTGTCTTATGAATTTGATTGAGTTTTTTGATGAAGTGACAAGGAAGGTTGGCGGGGGGAGGGTGGTACATGTAGTATATCTGGATTTCAGTAAGGCTTTTGATAAGGTTCTGCATGGTAGGCTGCTCTGGAAGGTTAGATCACATGGCATCCAAGGAGAGCTAGCAAACTGTATACAAAATTGGCTGGATGGTAGGTAACAGAGGATGATGGTGGAAGGATGTTTCTCAGACTGGAGGTCTGCGACTGGTGGTGTGCCCCAGGGGTTGGCACTGGGCCCATTGTTATTTGTCATCTATATCAATGATTTGGATGAGAATATACTAGGAATAGTTAGTAAGTTTGCAGATGACACTAAAATAGGTGGCATTGTAGACAGTAAAGAGGAGTATCCAGAATTGCAGTGGGATCTTGATCGGCTGGGTAGGTGGGCTGAGGAATGGCAAATGGAGTTTAATTCGGATAAGTGCAAAGTGTTACATTTTGGAAGGATAAATCAAGGTAGGGCTTTTACATTGAACGGAAGGGCCCCGGGTACTGTTGTAGAACAGAGGGACCTTGGAGTACAGGTGTATAGTTCCCTTAAAGTGAAGTCAGGGGTAGATAGGGCAGTGAAGAAGGCTTTTGGCACGCTGGCCTTCATCAGTCAGGGCACTAAATATAACAGTTGGGAAGTTATGTTGCAATTGTACAAGACGGTGGTGAGGCCACACTTGGAGTACTGTGTTCACTTTTGGTCACCATTTTATAGGAAGAATGTGATTAAACTGGAAAGAGTGCAAAAGAGATTTACAAGGATGTTGCCAGCATTTGAGGGACTGAGTTATAGGGAAACGTTGGATAGACTGGGACTTAACTCCTTGGAGTGTAGAAGACTGAGGGGTGATCTCATAGAGGTATATAAAATCATGAGTGGCACAGATAGGGTGAGTGGTCCTTTTTCCAGTGTTGGGGAATCAAAAACTTGAGGACATAGTTTTAAAGTGAATGATGAAAGTTTTAATGAGAACCTGAAGGGGTAACTTCTTTACACAGCTGGTGGCAGATGCATGGAACCAGCTGCCTGAGGAAGTCGTTGAAGCAGGTTCATAAGAAGTCTGTGGACAGGTGTATGGATGACAAGAGTTTAGAGGGATACGGGCCAAGTGCTGGGAAATGGGATTAGCTTGGATATACATCTTGGTCAGCATGGGCAAGTATGGGCTGAAGGGCCTTTTTCCGTGCTGTACAACTCTATGACTGTTAAGGAACTGATGTCAGACAGATGACTCAAATCTAAAGCCCATGGGCCAATGACAGCTTTATGCTCTGCATTCCTTTTCATGCAGAACTTGGAAACTCACTTTTACCATTTCTCTGTAGCTATGAGGCAATGATCATGGTGGTCTTAGTTACCTCTAACTTCTGAATGTAATTTTCATGAACTGTGGTGTCATTCTGTTTGCTGAGTGATATATTCTTACTTTTTAAAATGAGGCTCTGCGTTGGTGCATTACTTTTCCACCACTTAGAGACAACAGAAGAGAATATCCCATCCTATTACCCACACACAGAGTCTAAAGATAACGTTGCTGCATGCCTGGTTCATCAGAACAGAAGTGAATTATGAGGGCTCAAAATTACTAAGTTTGGCTTGATTGGGGATTGACAAATGGACATTTTTCTCAATAGTATAATTAATGGAATAGACTGCTAGCAGAAGAAGTTCAGGCTAAGACACTTAACTTGAGAAAGGACCAGAATATGAGGGAAAGTCTGAGATGAGCAAAAGCTTGAGATGTCTTGAATAGGCAATTGGGGAAGTGTGCCCACTTGGGTCTGTTCCTTGGCTGACTGAGTTTATTTGGTAAGTAGCTGAACCATAACATCTAGAGATGGACTAGTTTCAAACCTTAGTCTTTCTGATAGAGTCACACAGATGGGAACAGACCCTTCAGCCCACAGAATCCACCAACCGTTACATTAATTGCATTTTATTTCCCCCCCCCCCCCCCATTCCCATCAACTCCTACCAGATTCTACCACTCAGCTGAACACTAGGGGCAATTCACAATATACAGTTAACCTACTAATCTGCATTTCTTTGGGATGTGAGAGAAAGCTGGAACAGTTGGAAGAAACGTAGTGGGTCACAGGGAGAACATAGAGTCTGGCTAATATCCTAGGAGGATCAAGAGAACTAATTATAACCTGGACTATTTAAAGTACAAAAGAAAAGAAAATTGAAAGTTCTATTCAGAATTCCATACACAAACTTACCGAGTCAAGGAGCCCTTACTTTAAATGAGAAGGTCATTTCATCAGAACTACCTATCCCATTGTAACTAAAGAATCATCAGCAAGTCTCCACTTCCTGCTCCTGTACCATGAACTCTGCTGTCCCTTAATGACCCATCCCTGTCCTTCCATTTCATTGACATGCTGCAGTATCATCCACAAATACTCCATTTTCACATTTATGCTGCAACATCTGACCAAAACTTCTGTTATCTCCACCTCTTTCACTTGCATTTTTGACAGCTTCCCTAATATCCGATACTAGCCTAAGTTTCCACCGTGATGAGTACTGCTATGTTTGGTTCCTCCATCAAACCATTCCCTAGTCACTGGCTCTGTCCTTCCTTCTGACAGCTGTTTGAAACTGAACTAGATTGGTGTCATATCTAACTCCGAGGTGAGCTTCCAGCCACAGTTCCACACTATCACTAAAGCTGCCTACTTCCACCTCTAGCATGATGTAGGACTCTGCTCAGGCCTTAGTTCACCTGCTGCTGAAACCCTCAGCCATACTTTTTTACCTCCTGACTTAACTACTCTGATATACTACACAGAAGCAAAACACCACCAGAAATCTGAAAACGAAGGATATGATAAGATATCTTTATTAGTCACATGTACATCCAAACACACAGCGAAATGCATCTTTTGTGTAGAGTGATCTGGGGGCAGCCCGCAAGTGTCGCCACGCTTCCGGCGCCAACGTAGCATGCCCACAACTTCCTAAGCTGTACGTCTTTAGAATGTGGGAGGAAACCAGAGCACCCGGAGGAAACCCACGCAGACATGGGGAGAACATACAAACTCCTTACAGACAGCAGCTGGAATTGAACCTGGGTCGTTGGCGCTGTAATGGTGTTACGCTAACCACTGCACTAAGCAGGAAGCGTTGGAAATGCTCAGAAGGGAAGGCAGATGAGATTTACTTTCCCTGTTACTATCCTTTATCACTTTGCATTACCATTGCTTTCTGTCATTTAATCTCTTCTGCCTTCCACCCTTTTACAGACTTTATTTTTCACTTTCTCTTCTTTACCTCCCTTTCTCTGCATCTTAAAATCTGTTTTCCTGAAACTTTTCCCAATTCGGATGAAAGGTCATCAACTTGAAATGGTTGCTCCGTCTCTCCATTCACAGTTGCTCCCTGACCTAGTTGGTATTCCCAGCATTTTTAGTTTTTATTCCAGTGCTCTCCCAGCTGGCCTCTACATTCCACTTCTTGTAATTTTGAGATCAATCAAAACTCTAAAACCTGCATCGTGCTGTATTCACCCATTCCCTCAACGCATGCTGAACTCCAGGGTAAGCAATAGCTTGATATTAAAATTCCCATCCTTAATTTAAAATGCCTCCATGGTCTTGCCTGTATAAACATCTTCAGCCTTATAAATCTCCAGCTGCATTCTAAATTCTGGTCATGTTATCATCCTTAAATTTAATCACTCCACTTTTGATGACTGTGTCTTCAGCTGGTAAGGCCCTTAGCTCTGAAATTCCCTCCTTTTCTCCAACACCACCTTATTTTTCTGTAAGAAGCTCTTCAAAATCTATCTCTTTGTCCAAGCTTTTGACTTAATATCCCATTTTGTGGCTTGGAGTCAGTTTTTATTTGATTATGCAGCTGGGATCTGCAAATGAATGTCTTGCTATGGTCAAGGGACTTTATAACTGGAAGTTATTGTTATATTATGTGAAATTTCCAGATTTAGCTTCTCTAGGTGACATAGAGGTGCTGCAGCTGTCTCACAGCTCCAGCGACCTAAATTTAATTGCGACCTCAAGTGCTGTCTGTGTGGAGTTTGCCTGTTCTGCCTGTGGGTTTTGCTCTGGATGGTCTGGTTTCCTCGCACATCACAAAGAAGTGCTGGTTATCAGGCTGATTGGCTACTGCAAATTGCATCGAGCATACATAGGTAGTGGAAGATTTAGAGGTTTTTTTAATGGGCACATGTGAGAGAATAGGTGACATGGAAATAAGTGGGGAAATAGGATTGATGGAATTGCTCTGAGAACTATCATAGACTCAATGGACTGAATGACCTCTTTCAATGTTGTAAGGCAATATGAATTTTAACATTAGAAGCAGAGTGGAGAGCTGTAACTCAGCATTGTATTAGTTTGCTGATAACATTTCTGAGCTCTTGCAGCTCATGAATTTGACAATGCAAAACAAAATTGCATGGAAGGTTTAGGAAAGAAAGGAATTCTTGAAATGTGTAGCTGCACCTCCTGTGATGGACTGCTCCAACATTCAAAAAGGAATGAGACATAAAACTGGAAATCTCGACTGAGGTTGTCAAAAATCCTTAATTGTGAAAAGCATCCAGAGAACTTGTTCTGTCAATGCTCACCCAAAGAGCACAGAAGCCACAATAAGTGCTCATTATCAGCGGGTTGTAGTTCTAAATAGTTACTGAAAACCAGTAGGTGTTTCTTTTCACACATTTTGCATCGCTTGTAAAATTAATGGTAAATCAGATAACTAAATTGAAATCTAGCTTGGAAATAAGATGCACAAGTGGAAGCCATTTGATATGTGGAGTGTTTTGGGTCTCTTGTAGTCATGTTTCACATACAATGGTTTGTTTCATGAATTTTTGGGATTTGGCTGTTACTGGCAAGGTCAGCATTTATTGCCTGGTAGATGTTGGGTGGGGAACACACACAACAGAACCTACTGAATTTTTCTTCTATTAATTAAAGATTTAACTTTCTCCTGACTTGGTTCTCCTCTCTCTGCTGAGGCCACGACATACCCCATTGCTTGCCCAATCTAGTTGCTTTGAGGCAGTGGTGGAGGTGAGCCATCTTCTTGAACTACTGCAGTTCTTCTGGGGAAGACATTCCCATATTGCTGTTAGGAAGGGAATTCCAGGATTTAGACCCTGTGATGATGAGGGACAAGCAGTATGTTCCAAGTCAGGATGATGTGTGACTTGGAGGGGTGGTAGTATGATATTTATGGTTAATATGAAGCTATGCGAGTAGAGCAGGGGAGAAAGATAACATTCAGAAAAATCAGACTAATTAAAAAAGATATTTGAAGGAATGCAGATTGAACTTTAGTGTAAATGAAGGCTTATTGGAAGGGGAAAGCTGAAAAATAAGCGGGCAGTCAGTGGTAAATATGGGAGATAGAGACAGTCGTTTATGGACTTTTACTTGGGGGCATCTGAAACAAAATTCAGAATGGGCCTGGTGGATGTTGTTGGGTGGGGAACACACACATCAGAACATACTGGATTTTTCTTCTATTAATTAAAGATTTAACTTTCTCCTGACTTGGCTCTCCTCTCTGTGCTGAGGCCATGAAATGTCCCATCACTTCTCCAACTAAGACAGACATTTACTCACTACTTGTGATGATTCAGAATTCACTAAAGAGTTAAGCTTATTTTGCAGAAAAAAAAGCAGAGATGAGGGAGGAAAAGAAACAGGCCATGATATTACACTGTGGAATATGTGTTAATATTTGCTAAAACTTCCATTAAAAATGCAGAGAGAAACTTCAGGCAAATGTTTGAAATCCTTATACAGTAATTATACTGTTGGCTTGGTATGAATTCACAGAACTCCAGGTGCAGATCTGTCTGAGCCACTTCCTCCTTATTTATTTTATTTTAATAACTTTAGTAGTCTAGATCAATGAACATATTTGACGGGATCTGTTGTGATGTATTCTTTCATCTGTGTTTTGTAATAATATATTTCAATATATTCATTGGCACTACTTTAATCATCTGAAAGTGCTGTTGATAAATGCTGAGGGTGGTAACTTAAGGTAGAATTTCACCGGAACATACTGGGTTGGGTGATGCAGCCTGTACCTCACACTTGCCTCTTGTGATATTCAGTGGTTGCACTAACCTTCTTGTAGCCACATGGCTCCCAGTGCCTTTGTGCTGTCAGAAGGCCTCTTCACTTTTTCCAAATGTTTCTGATGATCAGGCACATTAGAAAACTGTTGGGGGAAAAACTGACTGATTAAAAATATATTGGTAGGATTAAATGTAAACAAAACATTTATTTAAAAGCCCATGAAACTGATGTTAATTAGTTAAAATCCATAAATATGTAACAAATTAAAGAAAAACATACAAAAACACTTACCTAATCTTAGCTGTTAAATGAAGATTGGCAATCCCATACAACTGAATGGTACCTTGCTAGATAACTGTTTTAAAGCTGATGGTTAATTACAATTACAAAGTGTAACCAGCTTTTCAACTCAGCTATGGAGAGAACACCCCTTGACTCAATGGTGAGTGCAGGGACAGAGGGAGAGAGGTCTGATATGCAGGCATCTAATCTCCAGGACAGCAAGTAGACACAGAAACCTGGAACACTGATGGAGAACTACTGGCCAGCTCCAGTATGTGCATCTGTGCATTCTGGCCCAATATCGTCCAGCTAGTGTTCCAACAAACACAAGTGTAAGCCACTGTGAGAAGATGGTGCTAACACATTATACTTTAAAGATTTTGCATTTCATTAACTGTTCATTGTAGTGGTGATAACGGGAAAGTGCCGTTGGACAAAAATGTCACTGAAGCCAAGCTGGAACTGCAAGGAACAGCAAGAAAAAATTCTCTTGTCATTTCTTGCAAATAAAAATGAAGTATTTTTTGTAGTTCTGTCCTCTACAAGTCAGGAGGGGATGGGAAAGAACCTGTTTTGTTATCAGTCGGAAAAAGTCAGAACAAGTCAAAATTATGAACCATACCTTTATGCCCAGTTTTTAAGTGAGCGCCATGTATCTGAGGTGGGGAATGGAAATATCTCACCAGTGGCATCATTCAACTTGTTCATTAGCACTCACTGTTGTAGTACCCAGGTAATTGAATTGACAGCAACTATAAAAGCAAAATTTGAATCATTTGTCTGTGTCTTCTCATTCCTGAGTCATAGGACCATACAATCAACTAGGTCTGGTTAATGAAAACATTATCTGCAAAATTTCTCTTCAACTTTCCTGAAGCATAAAATCTAATACATGTTTATCTTATATGTTTGGCTATTATATTCCCTAGCATCTCTTACCTGTTGTGGAGAGGACCGATTGTATCTTATTACAGGTAGCTGTTATAAGAAAAATGGTCTGTATGTGGAGTGGGTAAAGTTAGTTGCACAGAAAAATTGAACAATTATTGTAACAGTTACATATGAAGTTAAATATTGAAGTAGAGTAAATAAATTCAGACCTGAAAATGCAGTTAGCTGTAAAAACGCCGTGAGCGGGAGAGGGGAATAATAATTGTAAACATACATTCTGAGCAAGTATACCAGAGTCTTTACAAGCTTTTTAGGGATATAATATTACTTTGATATGAGTTAATTGCATTTTGGAATTATATTGAGTCTATACTCACGAAGAATACCAATGGAAGTTAGAAGTATATTTCCTGCTGCAGCATCATAAAGTGGCAGTATAGGGCAATTTTGAGAAACATTCACAGATTAAAAAAGACCTTGAAATACATTTTTTAAAAATTCAGTTTTGAACCAGATGAATATGATGCTATTAAGAATGATCTGGAAAATCCCAGCAGGGAGGTGGTGACTGCAGGAAGTGCAAGTTGGAAATGGAGTTGTATCATTTTGGGTTGAATCTCCAAGCCACATTTCCTGAAAGTGTGGTGGTTTACCAGAGGGTGGGACTGCAGAATTGATCTAAATACAAAAAGCCAGAAATACAGAAATCTGAATGTGTGTAAGAAAGTTTTGGGAATACACACCCGGCCAGTCAGTACCAGTAGTAAAAGAAGTCTGGTGACAGTTATAGTGAACAACTTTTTTGGAACATCTAACGTTCTATCTTTAATGTTAACCTCAGTTCATATGCTAACCATTCTGCTTCATATTTACAGCACTTTGTGTAAATTGCACCATGACTGAAACCATGGCAGATTCTTGATTTGTTTAATTTTTGTCATCATCAAAAATCTTAAACTTAGGCTGTTATGACTGAATTCCTTCCTTAATACGAATAATTTATTGCGATGCAAATAAGGGAAACAAAGAGGAACAGGCTTTTGATAGATGGCAAGCTTTCTCTCAGATTGGAATTGGGTTGCGATCTAAAGGAATGTTTGTTAAGTGTAGAGAGCTTGCAATCAGATGAAGTTGTAGTGTCTGGTGAGAATAATGTCCCTAATCACTGAGGGTTAATACTGTTGGAGGGAAGAGAAAATTGGGCTGGAGGTGTCCAAAACATTTCTAGACTGCTCTTCAGAGGATGATGAATACCTCTTCAGCTTCTTAATCAGTATCAGTGCTTGTGACAAATTAATATTGTAATTGGTTTTCTCAAGGACTCTTGGATTCTTTTATGTTGATGCAGTTGTGGGGCTGCACTGAAATCTAATGTTTATGATATTTTTATTTGTTCCTTCTATTGCAAATAAGCTAATTTCCTTTTGGCAGTGTAGCAGGCTGCCTTCAAGGGAAAGGCAGGACCTTTTTAATCAGGACCTCATGATTGTTTATGTGAACCCCTCAGAGAAATAAGTGAAGAAGTGTTCCTTCACAACAATTCATTTGTAATAAAAAGCTTGGAACCATTTCCTGATTCTGCATTTTCATTAAACTTGAATGATCTCTTACTTAAAAAAAAAGGTAAATCAGAAAATTTTTGATTGTGAAATGGAATAGTTATATGTAGGTTCCTGGACTCTGACAGGCTGTTAACTGAGTCACTGGTGGGTGGGTGGTTGCATTGGCATACCCCACCTCTCAGTAATCATTGAGCACAATGTATGCACCTATGGACAGATGCCAAAATACAGTTCTGAGGACAAAACAGGGTAGGACTTACCTAGTGAATGGTAGGGCTCCAAGGTGTGCGGTAGAACAGGGGGACCTGGTAATACAGGTCCGTGGTTCCTTGAAGGTGGCATCACAGGTAGATAGGGTTGTATGAAGAGTTTTTGGCACTTTGGCCTTCATAAATCGGTATTGGTATTGGTTTATTATTGTCACTTGTACCGAGGTACAGTGAAAAGCTTGTCTTACAAACCGATCGTACAGGTCAATTCGTTACACAGTGCAGTTACATTGAGTTAGTACAAAGTGCATTAATGTAGTGTAGGTAAAAACAGTAACAGTACAGAGTAAGATGTCACAGCTACAGAGGAAGTGCAGTGCAATAAGGTGCAAGGTCACAACAATGTAGATCGTGAGGCCATAGTCCATCTCATTGTATAAGGGAACTGATCAATAGTCTTATCACAGTGGGGTAGAAGCTGTCCTTAAGTCTGGTGGTATGTGGCCTCAGGCACATTGAATACAAGAGTTGGGATGTTACGTTGAAGTTGTACAAGACATTGGTGAGGCTGAATTGTGTGCAGTTCTGGTCACCTACCTACAGGAAAGATATCAATAACCTTGAAAGCGTACAGAGAAAATTTACAAGGTTGTTGCCGGGACTTGAGGACCTGAGTTATAGGGAGAGGTTGAATAGGTTAGGACTTTATTCCCTGGAGTGCAGGAGAATGAGATGAGATCTTATAGAGGTATCCAAAATTATGAGGAGTATAAATAAGGTGAATACATGCAGGCTTTTTTCCCTAAGGTTGGGTGAGACTAGAACTAGAGGACATAGGTTTAGGGTGAAAGGTGAAACATGTAAGAGGAATCTGAGGGGAAATTTCTTCACTCGGAGGATGGTGCGAGAGTGGAACGAGCTGCCAGCGGAAGTGGTACAATTATAAAATTTAAGAGAGGTTTGGATAGGTAGACGGATGGGGTGGGGGCAGGGGTGGTTTGGAGGGATATGGTCCGGGTGCAGGTAGGTGGGACTAGGCAAAAGATTGGGTCGGCATGGACTAGATGGGCAGAAGGGCCTGTTTCTGTGCTGTAGTGCTCTATGGCTTTTTAATGTCCCTCCAAAAGTGGTTAAATTTAAATTCCTGCCCACACTCAGAGTTGCTGATAACTCCTTTGACTGCAGAAACTGAAGTTTCCTTTTTATTTGTCTGATGTTTGGGACAGTTGCAGCCTGTACATCCTCTACTGTATTCATAGAATAATTGGCTCATTGATAAAACAATAACATTGGCGGCATTTGTCCCTTTTGTTAATGTGGATGATTCCGTCCTGTTTTGTAAAATTCATACAGTTGTGGGAACTGTAATTTCAATGCACTTTCATCTGTTTCAAATATTTCAGTGGCTTTGGTGCTTTTGGCCCAGGATACTGAATCCATTTAATAGAGGGTAATATAACCTCCAGCCTCACTATACTTTATGTAATACCACTCTTAAATTGTCAATAAAATGTTTTTATTCTCACATAGAAAACCTCTCCTGTAAAATATTCGTATTCTTGGAATCTAAGCACTGAAGTTGTAACTCTTAACAACTGTAAATGACTGTACAACTAGAGTAGTAAATAAATGTACTTGCTTTCTAAAAAATCCCTATGTATGAAATACAAGAATTTTGTTTTATGAGCATCTGATCATCCCATCCCTAGCTGAACTGATGATATTAACCACAACATTGTTGTGTTAGTGTTTTAAGATCGATTGGCTCAGAGCCTGACAGCATTGTCGAAAGTGATAGATTTAGGAATGACGCTTGATTATAACCCATTAGGTATACAGCTGCATCAACAGCATAGAATGGTCATACAAGTTACCAAAATGTACCAGGCAGCTGGACGGTGTAGGGGTAGAGTTGGCACTGAAGTCACCAGGGAGAATCTTTCCTCTTCACACTATACTCATCCTGCAAAAGCTTGCTTCTGGATTGCTCTTGTCTTGAGTTGGTCTTGATGCTTCCCCCTCCACCCCCCCCCCCCCCCATTTGACTGTGAAGGGTATTTTGAAGTTGTGTTCATATACACTTTTTGAGCAGAATTTAGAAATCCGTCCTATATTTCAATCATTTCCCTTATCATTGCATTTATTCAGTTCACGCATAACACCTGGTGTCAGCAGGTCCTTATCATAGATTTGAGCCTGGGTGCCCTCACAGTTTTGATTTACTTTAGTTACAAAAACATGAAGGTAGTGGTTTATCCTTGGTTGAAGTGTACTGGTCACCTCGTTGTTAAGTAACAAGTCCACGTCTTTGCCCAATTTTTTTGTTGGCTCCTTCACAATTGACAAAAAATATATAAGTTATTAACTGGGTTCCTGCTCTTTTTTTATTTATTGCTCGATACTTTTGTTGAGACAATGGTTTGCACCAAGTGTAAACAAAGGTCAAAATTTTACACATTTTGCTTGCGAGAATAGGAGAGCACACATGTAAGATTCCATTCTCTACCAGTAGGACAAATGACACATTTAGGGATGTCTTTAAATCACCTTGAAGCACAGACATAATAATTTAGCAGTTTTCTTGTGATTAGTTTCCAGCTCTCTAATAGGATTTGAATGCAGTGACTGCAAATTACTAGCAGAGTACTGTATGGCAACCATACACAATGTTTTTTTGTCATACCACATACAACTATTGATGCAGACAACAAAACTGTGTTTACAAGCAGATAATAACCTATTTTTCACAAAAGGGTTTATAAATATGCTGTGAAATAGACTCAAACCCTGGTGTAAATAAATGTTAAACCAAGTTGATGCCTTTTAAAACTAATTCTCCTCAGTTTTTAATATTGACAGTACTTTTCTCATGTGTTTCACAGGTCAGTATTCTAACAACACTGGAGAGACGATTTGACCTACATAGCACTGAACTGGGAGTAATTGCAAGCAGCTTTGAGATCGGAAATCTCATGATAATTTTGTTGGTGAGCTATTTCGGTGGCAAGGGTCATAGGCCACGACTGATCGGTTGTGGTGGAATCATAATGGCCATTGGGTCTTTATTTTGTGCACTGCCTGAGTTTCTAAGCCATCAGTATCAATACAAGCAGGTGGATACATCAGCATTGAAGGACACATGTATGGCAAACCTTTCCTTGGAGGAAGAGCAAATTGCAGTGGAAAAGAATCTAAAGACCTGTGCAGAAACAGAAACAACAAACATGATGTATGTCCTGGTTATTGTGGCTCAGGTTATCATTGGGGCTGGAGCAACTCCTATTCAACCGCTTGGGGTCTCCTATATTGATGACCATGTACGAAAGAGAGATTCATCGCTTTATATTGGTGAGTACTTTTTTTGTCGTTCTCAGATTCCCTTTCGAAAGCAATAGTGTTGTTAACAATTCCTTCCAGTCATACATATTTCCAGCATTTATTGGATGAATTAAGATAATGGCAACTTTTTCATTTGATCATTTATCAGTCATCTGTTCTATTCAGAGATTGTGGTTTGAAACAAGATGCAATAATTGTATCCACAGTTAACTCCAGAGTGAAACTATTTAAGGCTTATTTCACTTTCAGAATTCACAGTTAATCTGTCAATGACTAAAGAGAAACTGATTTCACGATCCTGTAGAAATTCAATCAATATGGTAACTTTCTACGGTGTCCTTGAAAGCTAAATGAAGACTACTGTAAACATTAATAGAGCATAATTCTCCGAATGAGTTAATTTGGGCAAATTGTTGACATTTAAGGAACTTCACTCTACCATAATTGCCCAGTGGTTTCAAAATTCCACTCTCAGAAATGGCAGTTTGACAAGACGTTTTTCTTTCAATATATTGCTTTCCAGTTAAAATTAATTTTACTCTGTGGTAACAAAGCCGTTTTAAAAAATAATTTTTGCAAGTCATCCACAAATGTTCTTATTGAAAGTTACCCCAATTGAAGAAAAAAATGGAAGAAATTCAGAGGAAGAATGTTTATAGAGTGCATTCTGAGCAAAAATACTGGAGTTACTGTGTTTTTATCAATTAGATCAGTGCTTTTCCCATTTTCTCTGACAAATTATTGTAACCTTTCATAATGTTCATGTGGACCTTTAACAACCACTGTAATACTGTCACTATTAAATGGAAAATGGTGGTGGTTTACTCCTGGCAATGAACTCATTTTGCTCTCTTATCCTTGTCTCTGTCTTCTCCCATTCTTGCAAGTGTCAGGCGTCAACCAACATTTTCAGATTGTAAAAACATGCCAAATGTTATGCAATAAAATTACCTTTTAACTTAGAGGGTAAACAGAGTTGGTCTTTTACTTTCACAGTTCTACTGTTAACCAGCAAAGACACCTTTTTAAAATGATATTCTTGGGATTAAGCTACTGCTGGGAAAGCCACATTAATTGGCCATCCCTGGTTACCCAAAGGAGACGCAATAGATCTTCTCCTTGAATTGTTGCCGTCCTTGTACTTTTGGTATTGGTTGCAAGGTCTAAGAATTCATAGGGCAATGCTGAAGGGACCTACAATAAATGTCGAAGCTACTGATGGAGTTGTGTGTGACCTGGAGGAAAACTTTGAGTTGATGGCATTCCTGTAACATTGCCGTCTCATTCTGGTGTTAAGAGAGCAGTGGTCTCGAAGTGTTGCCAAAGAAAACTTGTGTTGCCACTGTGGATCCTATTGATTATATGTACTGCAGTCATATCTGTGATGTTAGAGTTGGATATTAATTCCCCCGGCATAACAACAAGCAAGTTAGCTGTTCATAGTGGTCTTCTTGGATATCCAGTCATACTCCTTTTTGGGTTCAATCATCTCTGTAATTATTAACTTCCTTCATCCATTTTATTTGATCTTCAAAGACTATTTATGTAAAATATTTAAGATTTATCGATGGCAACCAACTGTGCAGAGAAAAACTCACCCTAAATGTTGGGTGAGGGACGTTATGATATTTTTATCCAATGATAACACTGATCTTCCTCTGAATGAATGAACGGGGGATGGTCAGTAGGTCGTGTGTGTGTGTGTGTGTGTGTGTGTGTGTGTGTGTGTGTGTGTGTGTGTGTGTGTGTGTGTGTGTGTGTGTGTGTGTGTGTGTGTGTGTGTGTTCCTTCCTATTGTACACATTGTGCTATCCAGATTTGAGCAGTAGGTGGTAAGGACGCTTAATTTTGAGACAGTTGTTTTGCAATTCTGATTGAGTATCAAATAATTCTCAAGAGTTGCTAATGCAGTTAAGACACAACACCAGAATACTCTTAAAAAACGTAATAATGTAGGGTTGCAGATGCGTAACACACAACTTTATAAAAGAAAGAGCTCGGCTGATTAGTTGCTCGTAAATTAACTTCCTTTGCATCGGTTGAAGTTTGTTTTATTTTAAGATGGGTGAATGATTATGCATTGTGACTTTTTGTGTAATTTACATGAATGCTTTTGTTTCCCATTGATAAAGTTTATAAGAAAATCAATATCTTGGGCAATACCAACACATCCCCAATAATAATTGTTTATCTGTAAAGAGAAAACAAAACTAGTACACACAACTTAAGCATTGATATACAAAGATCTCATTGTTTTCTGTGGCAGGAAATTTGAAAATCTGTGGAGAATTCCATCATCCAATGGTTCTTCAGAGTACCTTTTAGACACAAATAAGTATATTATTAAGAGTTACAATGGAACTTTGTAGAATAAATGTACATTTGAACTGGTCTGCTTCCCCTAGCATAGGAAAATTGTTGATTACTAATCAAATCCTAAGTGATACACCAGTCCGATCAACGAACCAGATAAAGCGACAATGAGGGAAGCATAAAGCAAGTTGGAAACAGGCATAAGAGCGATTGTGAGAAGTGATTGGATTTACTGATATGCAAGGAGGAAGGAAACTCATTGACTCTAATCACCTTGGCCAAATTTCACATCAGGTTACTCACAATTGCCCTCTACAGTGGCCGAACAAGTTACTCAGTTACATCGGATGGGCAACAAATAATGACCTCCATAGTGATGCCCATTTTTCAGTAACTAATATAAAAGAAACATGCAGACATGTCAACAGAGGAAATGTGAGCGTTATGCAGAACAGGAAGTAGAGCAAAAGGGATTCTGTGATTGGCCATTTTGAACTGACCGACAGCAGGCCGTTTTGTAAGGAATTGCTGCTGTTAGCTGTCTGTGACTCATCTCGTTTCAGAGTTCAGTGCGTGGTCAACCAAACGCAGGTATAGGAGATGCTGGTGCATCCAACCTCCTGCTCTGTTTCTGGACTTGGCGATGAGTACGGATGTATAGGTGCACCTCTCATCTGTCAGGGAAGGCAAGGAATGGTGATGCCAACCCTGCTGAAAAATGTATGAGTTCTTTTCTTTTTCTTTATTTTGCTGTTTTACTTATTTGTTAGTGTTTTAATTTGGGTTTTCAAGTTGGGGCACACAGTGGTGCAGCTAGAAGAGCTGCTGCCTCGCATCACCAGAGACGCGAGTTCAATTCCGACCTCATGCTCTGTCTGTGTCGAGCTTGCACATTCTCCCTGTGACTGCATGGGTTTCCTCCGGGTGCTGCAAGTCCTCTCCAACACCTCAAAGACATGCAGGTTAATTGGCCACTGTAAATTACCCCTGGTGTGTAGGGGAGTGGTAGACTCTGGGGAGAGTTGATGAGAATGTGGGAGAATAAAAAAAACGGATTAATGTACGATTAGTGTAAATGGTTAGTGCAGACTCAGTGGGCTGAAGGGCCTGTTTCTGTGCTGTATGACTCGAATAATAAACTTGTTGAAAATATTTGAATCTGTTTGGAGTTTTTAAATGTTGGCAAGTTGTCAGAGGTTCTCAGGGTGTGTTCAAGGGGTATAGATACCTCACCTGAGACCACTATGCCACATGGAACCTGCACTGCCTTGTGGGTGTGAAGCCTCAGCTCACCTGGCCCCCTGAATCTCAAAGTTTCTTCTGGGTTGGGGATGGGTGTCGTTGGGAGAGGGGTGGTGAGGGCGCACTGCAGCCAATGCTCCCAGGCAGCCAATTGAGTCCAACGCAGTTTAGCCAATAGTTGCTTAAGTTATATGAGGGTTTCTGGCAGTCTTGAATAAAACTACATGGGAAGATTGGGAGAACCTAGTGGAAATTCTATTCCCAGACGATAAAGAACCAGGGATTGTAAAGCCACAGTGACAGTTATAGCAGGGCAAAGATACAGTTCACATTACATTTTGTCGTTGAACATTGGCACGGGACATCAACTGTTCATACATTAAGAATGTTTCAACTCTTGCCCTGGTTTAAGTTTGTTGTCAATGTTTCAACTTGAGCACCTGATTAAAGTTCACTCCTGCAAGTGCTAATTTATCAATTGTTCATTTAAACACATGAGACCCATGCTTCATACACACTGAAGGCTGGGATAGGTTCAGTGCAAATACTGTACTCTGATTTGCCTTGTTACTATGAGGTCAAACAGCTGTTTTTGGAAACAGTGAACAGAAGAGCAACAATATATTGGCAAACAGATGAATGTGAGGGCAATCAAGAGACTTAAGAGACGTAAATTACCATGTAAGCAGGCATTTCTAGACTTTAATATCTCTTTGGGTCTTGACCTGATTGTTCAGATTGTTTCCAATGTTTTCTGTCTCCATGGATACGTAGACATTTCCCATCACGCAGTTTCAGGATCTTCAGAGTTTCCTGCCTTGTGATTTCAGTCCATTGACTCATGAGTTTTTTTTAATCCTGTGTTCCAGTTTTAAGTTTAGTTCTATTTCAAACAACTTCTCATACAAAGGTTCCTCCCAGCTTATTCACATTGTGTAGCTTTCTAAGTCATTCTTTTGATTACACACAATAGGTGAAGCCTTTTTACCAGGTTTGCCAGTTGTGACCCTCCCTACAGCACTCTTATCATTTACTGCCATTTACCTACTGCTGCATTGTGACCTCCTTCACTACCATCCATATAGAAATAGCAGACATGGTTTAAATAGCATTTCCAAAAGGAATGTTAATTACCCACAGGAGGGTAGTTATGATGTAAATTGGTACACAGTGCAGTGACACAAGCTCTCTTCCCCCTCCCCCAATGGAAAAAGATTATAGAAATATTAATTCTGTCAAACAAATAGCTTTTAAAATTTAAATAATACACAATTCAGTGCATGTCTCTTCAATAGTGTCATTCTTAACTGCTGTCCTTGAAAGGGCACAATAAGTGCATAAGTGTTCCAAAAACTTCAGCATTATTCAGGACGATGAGATTAATATATTGCATACTGTGATCCATTTCAGTAGTAGTGATACTATATTTGAGGTACATTATCCATGGTGTAAATTAGAATGTTAACTTCATAAAGATTCATTATTCACAGGTTAGCAAAACATTACTCTTTCTTTTACTATATTAAGAGGTCTGGATGAAGAGGGTTATTCTGTTTGGTCTGGACTTCTTAATCAAGGAATCATTTCAGATATTACATTTTAACTGTTGACATAAGTGTCTGAAGGAAATCATGGTAACTCAGTACCAAAAGGGTGGGGAAACTAGGTGGTTTCAGATTGTTTACCTATTCCAAATGGTATGCAATGTAATGTAAAACTCTATTGCTTATTAGTAAAACTGGCTGATTTCAGTGGGAGAACCCAGAAATATGTGCAGCAATATCCTATTGCTGAAGGATCCACTGCCAGTTGTGGATCAAAAAAAGGGCCCACAGTAGATCAAGTGGCAAACAGGATTGAGTTCTTAGAGTAGATACGAGAAGCAGCTAGTTCAATCATGCTTGGCTCAATTTCAATTCTAAAATTAATCAATCATGCAGTTGAAAATAGCAAACTGCACAACATAAGAAATGAAATAGGACTGTGGTACAAACTAGGTTGACTTTACCCAGACACAGTGATTCCCAGCTTTCTTAGAAGATGGTGTAAACATACTCTGTGTGGACTGTTGAACACGTTTGTCATGATTAATTTCAGACAAGCTAAATAATGAAAAATGTAATAAAGAATAATTTTCTGAAAAAGTTATTCAGAGTATGAAGAGATTCAAACAGTACTCAAAAGCAGCTGCAGCATCTTAACCATTTCAGCAGCTTGCCAATGCTATAGTTCTGTCTTGGCTTCTTCCAAAGCAATTGTGAGCTTTGAAACGGTGATTTCACATGTTACACTAACTCCATTTTAAAATCTTCAGGTGTGCTGTCACTTAATGTAAGAAATGAGACCAAAAATAGGGCATTTGAGCCCTTGCCCCTGCTCTAACATAGGTCTTGATCATGGCTGATATTCTCCTTCAGTCTCACTTTCATGTTCTAACGCCATATTCTGTGATTCTGATTAAATCCAGTCTCTGTCCTGCTCAGCAACTAACCCTCAGAGACCTCTTGAACAGATAAACCAGAAGAATCACTACCCTCTGGGTAAAGAAACTTCTAATCTCAGCCCTGAATGACCCATCCCTTATTTTGAGACAATGACACCTGGTTCTAAATGCTATCTGAACCATAATTGCATACCTGTCCTGCTGCACACATGTCCAAACCCTGTATTAGGCAATATATGTATATCTTACAAGTGGTCTGGCTCTAGTTTAGGTCCCTGTACATCTTAAAGAGGCAGCATGTTTTTTAAGAATGACCTTTTATCATCATTGATGGTCATAATGTTAGCACTCATTCTGCTGGAGAGAGGAGCATTTTCTGTTAGAACCTTAGGTGAATGTTCCTGAAAAATGTGGGCAGTTCTGTGCAGAATTAATACATTTGCCTCTGTAACTGTCAAAAAGCTCAAGACTCCTGCACAAAGAGGTAAAGACATGGAAGTCTGTAGCTTTGTGAGAAATGCTCACTGGCGATTTACTGATTGTACTCCAAGTAATTGAGCTTACTTCAAAATATTTAATTGTGCTTAAGTGTTTTCCATGTGAGAAGTACTTTATAAAATTTTTTAGGAAGTATTCAATAGTGATGTATTTCTAATAGTTTTTGAAGAATTGAGAATGTGAGAGATGTGTTAGCTGGCCATCAAGGTATTTCTATGGTGTGGCTTGTTCTGGGCCTTCCATGTGAGGTCACTTTCAAGTGGAGAAGATCCTGATAAGTCCAGGGCCTCACTAACCATTTTGGAATCCCTTCAGGAAGGTGCTGCTAGGAGATCCATTCCATGTGAGGGTAAAGGACTAGGTGACTTGCTATTGCCAGGAAATTCCAGGCCCAGACAGACTAATATGCAGTGGCTCAGTAGAAAATGTGTAAACATACTCATAGTAATTATCAGTTTCTTGAATACAGAGCTTCTGTCAACAGCAAAGATTTAAATACCTGTATCACCAGGCAGCCCCTATCATATTTTAAATCAACTGTGGGCCACCCATATCAAGTGGATATTGAACAGCCTAAACTTGGCAGATAACTCTGAAGGAAACATGAGTGTTAAAGATTATCCTAAGGTAATTTGGTCTATTCTCTCTCAAGGAGGTAGGAGGGGGAAAAGCCTTTAAATATTATGGTGGAAAAAGCAGAGTGCGATCTAATCTTTTGCCTATAAATGGCACCAAAGTACCCAGGCCAAATTTGGCAACAGGCCACATTTGATTAAAACAGGGAAACTGAGGAGACTGATTCATCATTGCAGTTCATAAGGTACATATAGAGTCATGCGGCACAGAAACAGGCCCTTCAGCCCAACTGGTCCATGCCAACCAAGATTCCCATCTAAGCTACGCCCATCTGCCAAGTTCCTTTTAAATGTTGTTGATGTACCTGCCTCAACCACTCCCTCCAGCAGGTCAATCCATATACTGACCACCCTCTGAGTGAAAAACTTTCCCCTCAGGTTCCTATTAAATCTCTTCCCTCCTACCCTGACCCTTTGGGCTCAACCCTGGGAAAAAGACTTATGTGCATTCACCTTGTCTATGCCACTTGTGATTTTGTACACCTCTATAAGATCATCCCTAATTCTCCTATGCTCCAATGAATAAAGTCCAGTTAGTTTTTGGGAATTTTGATAGCATGGAGCCAGGTCTTGGAGGGGTGAGAGTAGCTGAAGCAGACGGGTGGCTGGGCCCAAGTGCTCTAGGGCCCAGCTTATGTTGGTGAGCACTCCTGACACCCTCCTGCCTTTACAGAAATTGAACTATTAGAATGATTTCTGGTCATTTTCTGTATGGCCTCTGGTGGTCCTTTGAAGGATTTCTGGCAGGTTGGTCAATGCAGAGATCACTAGCAGATCCAGAAGTTACCAGCTTTCAATCTGGAAGCTTGTGTATTTCCTTAATAGTCTGGATGCAAGCAACTGGAATCTGAAATTACTTCCTTCAATGTTGATTTTACTTACCAAGGAGAAAGTGTTAACTTTCCTTCTCAATCAGGAACAAGAAAATATGCACATAGTGTAAACTTGTTCTATCCACTTGCACATTTTGCTTCTGATAAAGATCTCTTGGTTCATGCTAGCTTGATACATTTTGTAATGCTTATAACTTAAAGCTCCATCACACCCAGGAACAAAACTAAATAAGGGATTAAAACTTCGGGCAGCTTGCCAACTCTCTTGGTATCTGATATCTGCCAGAAAAGCCACGTAAGTACCGGTGAGTGCCAAATATAGGTGAAAGTTTTCTGCGCAGCCTCTTGGAACCACAACCGATCTGTACAAGGTCATTAATGTCAGATTGTGAGGACATGGCCTTGGGGAGTGGGGTGGTTGGGTTCCAAGGTACACGAAGTACAGTAGCTTCTGAAGGCCCGGTGTGGATCCTGCAGTGGGGGATGGGTCTTCAGGTTGGGATCATGGTCTGGAGGCCATAACTTCAATTTTTCTATCTGGGAACACAAAAGCACCAACTCCTGACCTGACAGTGGAACTGGTTTCCTTGCATGTTGGGCACATGGGCATCCAAGAAACATGTGTCGTGGGGCTGGCAGGCATACATTGGTCTCATTTAAGTTGGGAGCTCTCTTCTGACACTGTGCAGTCTAGTGGAGGATTGTGGTGGGCACCACTGAGGGGGCTTCCACCGTAAATGGACTGACTACATCCAAGGGAATCTACTCTAGTAAATGCTGGTAATCTGGCAGTTTCAAAATGGGACTGGTCAATATCAGAAGTAGAAGTCAGATACAAGAGGTTAACTTTTGGGAGTGCCTGCTGACAGAAGTTTATCAGATCACTCCTGTACATGCAGCTCTGAAATTTACAGTGCTGTTGTACCAGTCTGATTGACTGAAATGTGCATACTTTAAAAACGTATTGTACGAAGTTTGAAAAGAATTGTGTTAGTTTCTCCATTGCTCCTCCATCTTGTAAGTTTGATTTCTCCCATTTTACACTTCCACTCACACCTTGCTATTCCTTGCCTCGGAATGCGTGGAAGTAAGCTGTGTGATTGGTAGGCAGAACTTCTGAAATCTTTGAGAGGATAATGCAGTTTGACTTGTTCTTCAGACTTTGCAACCACTCATTGCCATTCCCAGGTGCAGAATTAGATGTTCAATAAGTCATAGGAGCCAGGCTATCTTTCATTATATCTGTAGTATATTAGGTCTTGTATATTTTCCAATCTTCCTTCTTTAAGGGTTTGGCAAAAGTATTGAGGCAAACAATTGATGTTCTGCAATGATGCTAATTTATCTGTTTATACTAAACATAATAATTTGCAGTGTAGGTCTTCATCAACCAACACGAGTTCAAGTGGGGTGCAATCTGGTAAAGATGCTGCCTACATCTTAGGAAATGCCTGAAACAGCAGAATAAGTAAAGTGAGGGTGGAGGACGGTGAATGGAAAGTATAGAATTCAAGTTATGTCTGGGAATTCCTATTCTTTTCCCAAAGGAGTGGGATTCATTACACAAACAATAATTTAGTATAGGAATCATAAAAATTTATTTGTCTCAATCTTCCACATAAAGCGAGAAGTATTTATTGTGCAATATTTGTAGCTAAGTTGTGAAGAAATCCTGTGAAATAATCTGTTTTAGTAAATATAAATAACACACAGAAAAAAAAGACTTTATCACTGAGTATAGGAACAGTAATAATTTATGATTATCATATTGTTTTTACAAGAAACAATGATAGTAATTAAATAATTATTATTTATTCTGTTTCCCTTAATTCTGACTGATTGTGTATGTATGTGAGATTTAGACACATCTTCACAGAATCATTTCTTCCCAGAACCAGATCCTGGTACATCTGTTTTTTTTCTAATTGTTTATGAATATCATAAAACATAATATAAGAGATAAGATAAGATTTCTTTATTAGTGACATGTGCATCGAAACACACAGTGAAATGCATTTTTGCGTAGAGTGTTCTGGGGGCAGCCCGCAAGTGTCGCCACGCTTCCGGCGCCAGCATAGTGTGCCCACAACTTCCTAACCCGTACGTCTTTGGAATGTGGTAGGAAACCGGAGCACCCAGAGGAAACCCACGCACACACAGGGAGAATGTACAAACTCCTTACAGACAGTGGCCGGAATTGAACCCGGGTCACTGGTGCTATAATAGCGTTGCGCTAACCACTACACTACCGTGCCGCCATGAAATATGAAAGAAACATGGGTTTAATGTTTACTTAGAAGTTGGGAGAGGTGTTCTGATTTCACCAAATACGATGGAGCTTTGTTTAGTAGGCACTTGTGTGTTTTATTAACTGCTTCCCCATCTGAAAACCAGCCTGGAATTGAAAGACTTGGGTGAGGATTGCAGCCCAGTAGCAGGTAAGGTTTCTGATTTCAGTGAGTGACTGTAAAGTGTGAGATTGGCTTCAGTGCAGTTGGAGTCAGGATGATCAGGGCCAGAGCTGAAGGGGTTGGGGGAGAGTTAGTAGTTGTTGGAAGGGTCTGAATTTTTGAGTGACTGCGGGAAGGTGTTTTGGACGTGATGGACTCAGTAATTGAGAGGGATTCTAATCTGGGGATGTGGGGGAAAGTGAGTGGTCACAGGAACGGAGCAGTATAACTTGGGGAGACAGGACTGGGGGGCAGGGGGGGGGCGGACCTGGGGAAACATTCATGCTGTTTCTGACCCCGAAGCTGTGCTTGAAAAGCACTTGCTCAGTACCACAAAACTATCCTTATCTCCATTTAGCTGCCAGTTTTCCAAGGTGCAGGAACCTGGCTGACCAACATCAGAGCTGGAAAAGAGATAAAATCCGAGGCCATATCCTCATCAATATGTTTAAGTGAGTAACCCACCTTCTGGGAGCGAGTCAGTTGCTCAATGTGAGTTGATTCCAAATCTGATTTTTTTTTCAAAATTTAACATCGCTTCCAAACCGAACCAACTCATATTTGGACCTTAACATTATCCCATGCAGTCTTAAGTATTCGGAATCATTAAACAAGAAAATAAAATGTAGGAGCAGGAGTAGGTTCAAACTTGGGTCAAGTGCGGCTTATCTGATCTTGGCCTCAATTCCACATTCGTGGCTGTTCACCATAACCCTTGACTAATCTGAAACACTGACATATTGTTAAATTTTTAACTTGGACACATTAATTAATGTGTAGATGATGCAGCAATTTTTAACAACCAAGAGATACAATGTGAGTTGCAAATCACAAGTCATTTGGAAACAACATCCTGTCCTTGCCTTCCATGTGGCTTTGAAGAAATTGCTGAGTTTGTACCTTACTGGCCAATTTAACTCATGAGTGAAAGTGAGGATTTAAACATAGGAGAGCCAGAGTTCTTTTAATGAGGAGATTTATGTTCCTGTAACATAAAGCAACCTATCTGGCCTAGAAAGGGAAGATGAATAAATGTAGAGTCTCATATCAACAGCTAATAAATTGTTAGAATTATTCTTATTTTGAATTTTAGTTCCTTCATTCTACTTTTCTTTTTCTTAATTCTGTTTTTCTTCCCCACTCTTTATTTCCCTTTCTGTACCCAGTTAGATTTAAATTCAGGCATTAAATCTCCCTGGTTAAAGACATATTCTGTTAAGCCTGTGCTGACGGCATGGTGGGCCGAAGGGCATGTTTTGTGCTGTATGGTTCTGACTGATTCTAGTAATTTCTGACCAAATTATTTTGGACCCGAAAGGTGATGAGAAAAGTCTTGCAAATGGGTCACACCATGAATGCCTCTGTCCAGCCCATACTGTGTCATAACGTGAAAACACCCAAAAGTGCAGATGGCTTGGGGTCAGTTTTAACCATAGATATAATTGGTGCGGATGGTGGTAAACGCAACACAGATATCTGTATTGCAAGCATAGTGTGAGCCCTGTACCATTAGAACTCCTGGCCCTGTTTGAATAATCCATCACTTGTACAAAGGGGAGGATGATTGAAGCCAAAATGATGTCCTTGGCCTGGAACTGGATCACTGAAAGAAACCTGTGAAGTGGTGTTCGGATGCAGGAGTTCTCCAGGTGTCCCGGTGCAAGCAGGGAGAGGCAAGGCTGGGCTTTGGGTGGGCTAAAGCATTTATTGTAGCCCCTGTGAGAGCACTTCTGCTCAACTGAATCCTTGGAAAAGTTAATCTAATTACTCATGTGAATTCATTGCTACCTCCTATCATACTGTGTTTGTCAAAGTTGGCCCCAGTGGGGACCATGATTTCGGCAGTTAAAAATGCATTTGGACAACAAATATAGTTTCTCCTCCCAGATGGCCTGAGATGAGCAGTGGAGTAATTTATAATAACCTGAAGTAGCACTGAGGCAAAACCCTTCCACTTTTTTTTCTAATGTGGTCAGGACTATAACATCAACCTTTGAATAACTGGACCAAATGGACTTCCACATGTTTTTGGCACCCCTCTGTTTAAAAAACAAATTGTGCAAAAGTGGTATATGATCCCAGTGACATGTTGGTCATCTTCCCCAGTGCATATTCTACAGGGAACTTTAAGTGAATACAGATGCTGTTGTGCACGCTGGTGGGAAGATTTCCTCCATGTGTTGTCTATTGTAAAAAGTGTAAACATGTTTATGAAGAAGACATTTACAATTTTGCCGTGCATAATGTGCATTGAAGCTTTCCTAGCAGGTAAGTCTGTTTTATTAACCCTGCTCCCCTTGCAGAAGACGTCTTGGACACCGACTCGTATTCAGAGCGAGCGCAGGGTACACACGGGACAGTATTTTGCGCTGCATCCCACCTTACTAATTTGCTTTGATGCTTTGGGAGTTTTATTTTATGGGTGCAGGTCCCACACAGCCATTAAAGGACAACAGTACTGATTCTACATAATCAACACATCAGCTAAATACTATGACAAATGTGAAAAATAAAAGTACATTTTCCAAATTGCTTCATATACATTTTCCAAATTTAAATTGATTCTGATTAAACTAGACAGATAAAATTGCAAATAGTCAAAGTTTGGACCAGTTCAGATCATTCTGAACGCGAGCTGGAAAATGCATATTGTTTGATTACTTTCACACAACAGGAGTAGGATATGTGTGCATCTGTAATGTACTCAAAGGGCTAAATAACAATTGGTTTTGGATAACTGCCTGGTTTTCCAGCAGACCATATTGGCAAACCACGCCTCCTTTTGTCCCACTCACACCTTGTACATCCGAGATTTCGGAATGGTTTTATGCCCCCACTGTTAACCATTTCCAACAAGGGGGAGTCTCACTGCTTAGCCTTTTTGTTCAACGGTATTAGCATCATCAAGTCCTCTCACCACCAACATCTTGGGGGTCACTATGGATCAGAAATTCAACTGGACCAGACACAAAAATACCATGGCTACAGGAGCTGCTCAGAGGCTTGGTATCGTAATCTACAAGGCACAAGTCAGGAATGTGATGGCATTCCCTCTATTTTCCAGGATGGGTATAGCTCTAGGAACTCTCAAAAAGCTTGGCACCATCCAGGACAGAGCAGCCCATTTCAACCACCCAAAACCTTTATTCCCTTCACCATTAGTGCACAGCCATTGCATCTACAAAATGCACTGCACTTATTCACCAAGGCTACTCTGATAGCAACTTACAAACCTGTGGCATCTACCACCAAGAACGACAAGGGCACATGTGCACAGGATCATCAGCACCTTCAGGTTCCCCACATCATCCTATCTTGGAATATATTGACCCTTCATCATCTCAGGGTCTGGTTCCTGGAACTCCCTCTCTGATGGTGGGAGTTCCTCCACTAGAAGGATTACAGTGATTCAAGAAAGTGGCTCACCACCTCCTTCTCGGGCAATCAAGGATAAGCAATAAAAGATGTCTTTTCCAGTGAAGCCAAGTCCTGAAAAGTGAATATATATAGTGAAAATATATGAAAATTTATTGCGTGAAATCACATACAGGAAGTGGTCTTGCACATGTTCTAGTTCAAAATCACTGGGTAAAAGGATTTGGCAAAAAATATGAGCCAGTGAGAGTTAAAGCCAAACTTCTGTCGGCCACAGTGCAGCTATGTTTAATGATTGAAGGTGGCTGGCTCAGGATTTGATCAACAGGTTTGACTTCATTTGCAAGATGCCTTTCTGAGAATTTCAAAGCAATCCAGACCAAAATTTATTACATTTCTTCTGACATTCATTGGTTTAGAAATCCAGCTAATACTACACCTTGTAATGAAGTATAGAAGATAGTGTTGCTTATCTGTTTCTCTTATCTGTATTTTGCATCCCCTTATTTTCCCTTATTTCATAATTAATAACACCTCATTCTCATCTCTCACTTACATTTCTTACTTCCTTGCTTCCTTTCCCTACTTTCTATTTTCTAAAGACTTTTATATTGGCTTTCTTCATAATCTGCCTGATGGCTTGCTTTGTAAGTGCAGTTCTGTAGTTCCAGAACTGTTTGTCTCATTGTGGATGAAACAAAAAACCAACCCTACTACCACAAATTGCTCTCTCTTTGATTAGCATTTGCATCATCTTTCATTTCTCTTTTATTGACCTTTGTTTTGATAGATCCACCCAGCTAGGGCTAGCATGCTCAAAATTCCTGTTGCCGATTTTGTAAGTTTTGAATGTTTTCTTTCCTCCCTGAAGAAAATGGGGAAGACAACGCCTCTTTTCCTACTAGGACTGGGGATTCTTGATACCTGTGCAACTTGATTTATTTTGCATTTAATCTAAAATTGATTAGTCCTCACAAAGTTTCAAACTCCTCAAATTTAATGGTCAGGAATTTATATTTATCTGTATATGGACACCAGTGCATTGCAGTGTATGGAGAATCAAGGTGAAAAATCCATGCCTTGATGGTCTCGTGGTGAAGATGGAAAATTCCCTTGGGTTTACTTCTTCTCTGTCAGCCATTTATATAACTATTGAAGGTGAAATAAGGGGTAAATTGTAAAAGATCTGAATGGATTGCATTTCTTATCCAGTTTTTCATTCTGCATAAAGCACATTTGTCTATATTGTATTTTATTTTCTTCCATTCTTCCTGTTTGCATATCTAAAAATAGTGAGTTCCTGTAGTCTTCTCCAATTTCACAGTGAGGTTGGCTTGGTTTCCGATGACATTTGTAGAAATTGAGTGAATGGAATAACAAACATATTAGAATAATAAAAAAGCCTATACATAGAAAAATCTCGTCCATTAATTGCTGAAACTGGGAACCAAGAGAAAATGCTTATTTTGTAATATTCCACCATGTGGCATGGCAAATGGAGATCAGGTATATGCCCAGTGTCAGATGGAAGTGAAGCATAAAGGGAGATCATGGTCATTTGCGGGCAGTGATCAGGGATTGTAATTTGGGTCAGGGAGGGGTGAAATAAAGATCAGGGGCCATGCCTTATGCTTCAGGGACTGGGGAAGAGGGATGAGATCTTAGTGGCCATGCGTGGGGTGTGGAAACAGGAATCAGGCCTGTGACTTGGGTTGAGATGGGTGGGTGATGAGAAAAGGGCCATAGATCAGGAAGGAAGGCCCAGGACTGAGCTAATCATTGGCTAAGGATTGGGAAGATGGGCTTAGGATCAACTGGATCACTGGCTAAGGATCTGGAGCAGTGAGTAGGTGGATAGGGTGTGGAGGATGGTTAGAGATCATTGGGAACCAAGGAACTGAGGAGTCAAAATCTGAGTCTTGTCGGTAGGGATTGGCAGTGATATCATTAGGTACTGGTGGGGAGAGGGTGAAGTGGAAGGCCCTGTGGGAGTGGGATGCCAAATGGATGAAAGTTAATTAAGGGAGTTTCTGATGGCCCCAATCCAGTGGTGCATTTGGAAGTCCTACTTGTCTTAGAAATGCCCAATGAAGCTCTCTCCCAGGCAATCTTGTTTACATATCTCTACCATGCTTCAAAAAGAGCATTGCACAGGCAATTACATCACTCCTCGTGTTCCTGACAGTCCATGAGAATCTCACCCAGAAATGTCCCAGTGAATCACAAGATCACAAGACAAGGGAGCAGAAGTAGGCCATTCAGCCCATCGAGTCTGCTCCAAAGAAAAGACAGAAAAAGAAAAAAGAAATGAGAAATGGAGGAAAAGCTCTTCTGAATATCAGGAGTGAAGCAAAATGACTTGGAGATGGTCGCTATCACGGTTCACTTCAGGAAAAAAAAATCGAGCTCATTTGCTCAATGTTGAAAAAGCAATGTTATGCAACTGAATTTCTAAGCAAACACTTTTGAGGTCCAGTACATTTCAACTTTCTTTCCATCCATTTATATTTCCTTGTTTCAAAATCTTATTTTGGGTTTACAGGAGCTGGGCTTTTTCAGGGATGTTTGAATCTTGACTGGGCAACATAACCAGACCTATGTCAGATTATGCTTGCTCTGACTTTATCACAAATAAAATATCTGCTTCCACGAAGTATCACAGCTTTCCAAAAACCTTTCAGCAGTGATTTTTTTAAATTTAGCCAGTATTTATTAATATTATTAAACATTTTATGTATATAATCTTACTTCATAATATAATTTTTCATTGCTTAAGGCTATGTTAATTTTGATGATATCTGTACTGAAATTATAAGCAAAAAAACAAGCTGCTAAAGGAACTCAGCGGGTCAGCCAGCATCTGTGGAAGGAAATGGACAGTGGAAATGGAAATGTTGGGTTGAGACCCTTCATCTGGACTGAAATTATAAGCTATTCATGCTGACAGTGCTCTCCCACTTTAGATTTCATTAGTATTCTCTTAATTTTTGTATCTCTGGTTTCCATATTTTAGACAAAGTCCCTGTATCCCAGAGAGGATGCTTTCACTTACTGAGTTACTTGGGTAAAACATTGATGAGCCCAGGAAATAGAATTTCCTTGTGTTTAACGTGTGATCTCATTTGTTCTTCCTTGCCTACCACTGGTCTTTCTAGCAATGCCCATCCTATAAATGAATATATAAAATAAATACACAATTAAACCGTGACTTAACAACCACTCTCTGCACATGAAGAAGCAAGGTATCACAGTGACATTTTTTTAAGGTACATTGAATTTAGTAAACTCCTTAATTAGTAATTTGCTACTCTGGAGCTAATCTAGCATCAGGAAAGCATAGTTGCTCATTTCTTTGTTACACTACCGAAGGAAGCCATCCATTCTGATTTTTCATTTTTGAGAACTTCAGAGTCAGTTGGAATATTGCAGCTTGATTCAAGAGAGTGAATGAGACCAAATGAAATGACTGCAGAATTAAAAAAGCACTGTTGGAACAATCTCAGGTTTGGAGTTGAATTCATTGTCTTGACACAAATCCTCCGGAATAATGACCCTTTTCTGCAGACTTACTTTAACTGATTCATAATTTCTGTTAATGAGTTCTGTTTCAGTCCTGTATATTCCAATTGAATAATCTTAGATATAAATGTCTGCTATTTATGTCCCAAGTACTTTAAACACTTGGAAGAATATACACTTTTAGGGGTGTACACATTTGATGGCATAGATAAACTTGTCCAACTAAGATTTTGAGATTTTTTCAGATGAATTTGAAAACGTGTTCTGACTAATGCCATTTCAGCAAGTTACTTCATTATTCTATCAATTTTCTGTTTTCTTAATGGTGCTTGAATATAAGGTGCCCCAAAATTTTAATACTTGCAATTAAAGGTGGATTTACATTGTAAGTTCAGTTTTTTTCCCCAATGACTTTAGGTTTTAGTTAAGTCAATATTTGCAGTGTTAATCCAGAGTTAGGGCCAAACCAAAGTGAGTCTGCTTGAAGTCAGTAGTATTGTACTGCATTTATTGCTCATCACTGGTGAAAGTAAGCCAATCCTGGAAAAACTACATTATAATTGAATAGTTTGACAGGCCAATAGAAACAAATAGCAAGGAGTCAAGTTTAGACTGGATTGAGTAATAATGTCAGTTTATGTCTATCTGCCATGTTTTCTTTGTGCTGGTCTCACCTTATTTACTGCAGAGTTTATTAAGGTGGAACTTAAATGTGGGTGAAAATTGCTTTTGATGACTAAAGTAGACGCTATTACAGCACCAGTGATCGGGGTTTGATTCCCGTCGCTGTCTGTAAGGAGTTTGTACGTTCTCCCGTGTCTGCGTGGGTTTCCTCCGGGTGCTCCGGTTTCCTCCCACATTCCAAAGACGTACGGGTAGGTTAATTTGGGGGTTTAAAAAAAATGGGCGGCGCGGACTCGTTGGGCTGAAAGGGCCTGTTACCACGCTGTAAATAAAATTTTTAAAAAAAATTATTGGCCAGTGGTTGTACTCATCCTTGAAGTCAGTGGAACCAAGCTATGGAGATAAATATGATGGTGGCTGATACAGCTTGCAGAGTGGCACAGCTGGTAGAGTGGCTGCCTCACGACGCCAAAGATCCCGGTTCAATCCTGACCTCGGGTGCTATCTGTGTGGAGCTTGTATGTTCTCCCAGTGTGAACTTCCTCTGGATGCTGCGGCTTCCTCCCACATCTTAAAGATCTGCCCACTGTAAATCATCCCAGGAGTGTAGGTGAGTGGTAAAATCTTGGGGGTGTTGATGAAAAATATGCCAAGAATAAAAAAAATGGGTGGTTGATAGTTGGTGTGAACTCAGTGGGCTGAAGGGCCTATTTCCATGCTGTGTCTCTCTATGACTTCATGACTCTTGCGTACATTTGGCACTGGCCATCTCTGAGTCATAAGCTCAGACCATAAGCAGTTAGTTCTGGCTTTATAGCATTACTCACCTAGGCTATAGTGCTAGCAGATATCCTTCTACTTTCAACTGATTTTTACTTTCGATAAATTCAACCCCAGAGGAGATCTGAAACCTTCTGGTATGTTGAAAATGCAAAACGTTTTTATTGAGTCTGTGCCAATGTTTGATTGGTTTTAGTAGGAGTTTATAATAGCTAAGCAATTTTCCAGTGGGGTAGAGTAGTGACTCAATTAATATGTTACTCAGTTTCATCATACCACTTTTGTATTGTTTAGTCACCCGGTTTCTTCCCTGGATAATAAGCAATGTAAATACTTGGCTTCCACTTCTCCTCCCCTCGTTTCTTTAAACTAACTTTTCATTCAAACTAAATTACACCCTAAGTTTGAGCTGGTGGGAATGAATCCCAATAAATGAGTAAAACCATTGTTATCAATTGGAATTAGACACGATCCATTGTTGTTATATTTTTCTGTACATTACATGGAATGGGATCATGATTCATTTTAGCAGACCATGCAGAATGTAATTTCTCTTTACAGCCTGTCTTATTGTGGGAATGAGTACATTGTTCTCTTCTCCATGAATATTCTCTCCTAAGATCCAATAATGCAAGTATTTCACCTACTATTGGCCACTTATATCTTCTATAATTATCCATTCTCCATTTGCAAAAAGACTTTGTGCTCTCTCTCTGTGGTCACATGGGTTTCCCCCTGGTATTCTGGTTTCCTCCCACATCCCAAAGACATGCCGGTAAGTTAATTGTCAACTGTAAATTGCCCCAAGTGTGGGTTGTTGCAAAAAGAATCAAAGGGAGCTGATTGTCATGTATGAGAGAGAATAAGTTACAGCGGGACAGGAAATAAAGAGATGGGCAATGAGACTAATGCCATTGCTCCCCTGGGGGTTGGCAGGGACCCAAAGGGCTGAATGGGCACCTTCTGTGTAAAGTCAAGTATTACCTTATATATAATGGAGGTGTCAGTATGCATGCATTAAGCAACCACCAGAACTACACAGAGCAGGCAGTCAATAAGGCCAGTCTGTGTGCATTGCTGGTTTAACACCAGTATTGCTATTTTGGAACATAATTCCCCAGTTAAAACTCTCTCTTAAAATTGTGACACTGAACATGTGTCAGCAGCAGGAATGACAATGCCCTGTACCAACGCCATTTAAAGAGTTCATCCTCTATTTATGGATCAGCACTGTTTGATTCCTTCCAGCCTTTGCTCTGATTTTATAAATTTTTGGTACATTCTATTGTTGTACTGAGCTTTGGGAGTGGTGTGGTAAGAGCTGAAGGACTTACTTTAAGGAATCTGGATAACCAGTTGATCACGGTTGTAGATGTATTAGTTGGCGTTACCTGTTGAAATGCAGCATCACCAGGAGAGCAAGTACTGGGCACACAGAGGAGGAACACATAGGGAGGAGGAGAGGGAAGAGGGTTTGATGTGTGGTCAGCGATTCAGTCATCTCATCTCATCTCATCTCATCTCATCTCATCTCATCTCATCTCATCTCATCTCATCTCATCTCATCTCATCTCATCTCATCTCATCTCATCTCATCTCATCTCATCTCATCTCATCTCATCTCATCTCATCTCATCTCATCTCATCTCAAAAAATATGGGATGAGATGGCTGAATAATCATCCTGATTCTGTCAGGGCTGGAGCCGGAGGAATTTGCCAGCACTGCTGCACGAGGGACATTATTGAGCTTGAGTGAACGTCGGCCGCCTGCTTTTCTCCACGGATGCTGCCTGGCCTGTTGAGTTTCTCCAGCATCATAGTGTTTTTCACATTACTAAGCTTCTTCAGTCAAAGAGAGCTTCATTCCTCTTGCCAGAGGCCAGGAGATGGAGAATTCATTCCTGAGGATTACAGACTTCACAATGATGCAGGATGCCATTGACCCATGCAGGTGGATGGATGTCAGTGTTCCTACACTGGGACTGAAAGGGATTCACTTCATCAATATCCAGCTGGTGTGCAGACTTAGGCAGCTTATCGTTTGAGTCAGTACCCCGTATCCTGGCTGAAGTCATGATGCCTTCACTCTGGGTTAGTTCATTGTCCATAGTGTTGATTGCATTGGAGCCACCTCAGCAAACCAAGGCCATCCCCAGGTAACAAACGGGTTCTGTTTTCACAGATGACCATAAGTTTTGCTACTGCAAAACAACAAATTTCACTTCATATAAGTTGGTGATAATAAATCTGATTCTGAGTTGATTCTATCTGTAAGTCGGAAAATACACAAATATCACTTGATATGATAACCATACCTCCACATATTGTAATTAATGGCATCAAAAGCACAGAAGACCGGTAGGAAAGAACGATTATTAGAAGTGGGGAGAGGGAGAGGAAACTAGTTTTGCTGTTCATAGGAACGAGTGTATTACAATTACGTTGGACTTTTGAATTTAATAATATTATTGATGTTTGCTTATATATAGGGGTGCTGGGCGTTTGTAACCCAGGGACAGCCTGTATGAGGTAACAAGAGCCAGTACTGATGAGGTGGCGGATGAGTAGAACGTGCGTGTATGCCCAGCACGGGTACAGAGAAAGCTGTGATATCTGATAGCGCAGATCAGTTACATGATGAAGCAACAACTCTGATGCCTGGGCTGGCCTGAAACAGCCCTGCCATACAGGTGTGAAATTTTGTGTTGGAAAACAAAATAAAACTACAGATACTGAAATCTGAAACAAAATCAAAAATGCTGGAAGACCTCAGCCAGTCAAGTAGCATCTACGGAAAGAGAAATCAGTCAACATTTTGGATCGGGGGCCGTTCCTCAGAACTGATCTATTTTCACAGATGTCACTTGATTGGATGACTTCTTCCAGCATTTCTATTTTAAGAGTTTTTAGAGTCATAGAGTACTACAGCACAGAAATGGGCCCTTCGGCCCATCTGGTCCATGCCAACCTGATCCTCTGCCGAGTCCCATCTACTTGAACCTGGACCATATCCCTCCAAACCCCTCCCATCCATGTACCAATCCAAACCTCTCATAAATGTTACAATTGAACCCACATCTGCCACTTCCACTGGCAGCTCATTCCACACCCACACCACCCTCTGAGTGAAGAGGTTCCCCTTCAGATTCCCCTTATATATCTCACCTTTCACCCTAAACCTATGTCCTCTAGTTCTAGTCTCACCCAACCTTAGGGGGGAAAAGCCTGCATGTATTCACCCTATTTATACACCTCATAATTTTGTGTACCTCTATAAGATCTCCCCTCATTCTCCTGCACTCCAGGAAATAAAGTCCTAACTTATTCTACCTTTACCTATAACACAGGTCCTCAAATCGCGGCAGCATCCTTGTAAATTTTCTCTGCACTCTTTCAAGCTTATTGATATCTTCCATGTATGTAGGTGGCCAGAACTGCACACAATACTCCAAATTTGGCCTCACCAATGTCTTGTACAACTTCAACATAACCTCCCAGCTCCTGTACTCAATGCCCTGATTAATGAAGGCCAAAGTGCCAAAAGCTCTCTTTCCGATCCTGTCTACCTGTGACACCACCTTCAAGGAACTATGGACCTGTATTCCCAGGTCCCTCTGTTTTGTTTGGTGTGGGCTCCACAGGCACCCTTCATGAAGACCACCTCTTGTTACCAGCTGTCAGGGAGCAGCTGAGGATCAGAGACAAGGAACACGAGAAGCAACTTCGACAGTCTATCCCTCCGAGGGACGTATCCAAGTCTGATGACAGTAACCATGACCCCAATTTCCCATTCCCCAACACTCCTACATCTTACCTTCCCTTTTTTTGCCATCATCATGATGATCACAATCCAAAAGAAAAATCATCACAAAGTAGACATGAAAGTTAACTTCATAAATCCAGGCATGGTATCTTTCTCATAAAAACCAACCAGACACCCTTGGCATTTCCTTTGTGTCTCCCTTCTATATTCTGTTGCTAGTCCTAATGCTCATGAGCATTACTGGTCCAGAGGCTGCAAGGTGGATTGTGGAAGGCTGCTGACTTTCAGAGGAAGTGCCTATTGATAGGCTCCAAGGTTAAGCTTGAGGATCTCTCTGCATGGAAGGTCAGATCTGGACTGTACCCTCTCAGCATGGGTGACAATGGTCTGGTAATAGCAAGGACACCGGTGGAGGGTGAAAGCTGCCACCCGGAGAAAGAACAGTAACTCAGGTTGGCACCTCCGCAACCGGAGTATTATTTTGAAGGAAGGGTTGCTGGGCTGCTGGATCCTACAAGCCTGTTTGCAATCCGTGGCCTGATTTTGGATTTGCGGCAAGCTGAACAGACATGATGGCAGCCCAAGTTTCCACCACCATTCAGGGTCCCAAACAATCCTTCCAGGTGAGGCAGCGCTTCACCTGTGAGTCCGAGGGTATCAATTATTGCATCCGGTGCTCCCGGTGCGGCCTCCTGTACATCGGTGAGACCCGACGCAGATTGGGTGACCACTTCGTTGGGCACCTTTGCTTCGTCCGCTGCAACAGCCAGGACCTCCCGGTGGCCACCCACTTCAACTCCACACCCCACTCCCATACTGACATGTCTATCCATGGCCTCCTCTACTGCCACGTTGAGGCCAGGCGCAGGCTGGAGGAACAACACCTCATATTCCGCTCCATGGATGCTGTCTGACCTGTTGAGCTCCTCCTGCACTTTTTGTGTATTGCTCCAAGTTTCCACTGTTGCACTCAGATGTAGTCATAGAGAGAAACAGGAGGGAAAGAGGCCATTTGGTCCACTGAGGCCATGCCGATCAAGCACTATTTCCTCTAATCCTACCATAGTCTATTTTATCCTCCCCAGATTCTACCAGTCCCCACTACACTAAGAGCAACTTATTAAATGAACCTACCAACACACACATCTTTAGGCAGCAGCTCTACTCACTGCACCACTGTGGAGCGGCAGGAATCTGCTGCAAAGAAGCTGCAACATTGGACACCGTCTCACAGTGTGGTAACTTCATGCAGGTAGCCTCTAAGTTGGAAAGAATGGGTACCAAGCTCTGTGCAAAAACCCTGCGCCTTGATGGCAAATGGACTCCTCCATGCTCCTTGACAATTAACTCAAGCTTGCTGGCAGGTTTCATAATGACCAGATATTTAACTGTGCATGCCTTCTGTCTATCTGAGACCTCTGTGGTAGAACATATATGCAGCTTTCCCTCTGGATGGCTACCCTTTTGTTGTGCCCAGACTACAGGCCAGCAAGTCCTGGTGTCTGAGAATGTGGAGATCACTTATCTCTGCCAGATCTAAATTATGAACAATGTCATTAGCTAAATTGGTGACTGGGAATGTTACTGCCAGAGTGTCACCATCCTGACATATGTTTAAACTTCTTCATGTTTAACTTGATCAATTTACTCCTCTTGGGTATCTGCAAAGCAAAGGGTGCAATAATCCAGTTCTGATGAGGGGGTGGGTGAGGTACAGTGGGTGAGAAAATAAGTGCTCTGTCCTTAGCATAAAGTGGTGGAATGATGTGCAAATGGGATGTGGCAAGGATGGTTAGATATGAGGACATCACTATTTTTAGCTTAGTCAGTCCATACTGACCAAAGGCTCAGCAGCTGTTCTATTAATGACCATGACCAACTCCTGAGAGGATTAGGGAATGTAGGCAGCCTTGTCCTTCTGGCTTCTTGCTGCTTTCTGGATTTGCATCACTCTGCAGGAGAGAAGAAGGTACATCAGTGAATGTTGTGGTCTCTGCTTGGGTGAGCCAGCTGCCAGGGCTTTGATGTGTGGTCTTCTACTCAGTCTTATCATCGCATCTCAGCAAACATGAGATGGGATGACTGAGTAGCTGACCACATGTCAAAGTCGGGAGATGTCAGTGTGAGGTTTGCAGCAGTGTTAAATGCATGAGGAAGTAGTGCAGCATGTGCTTAGGGTGAAAATGGTTATCAGTAGATGAGTCATTTGGGGGGGTAATGCTTGGAGTGCTGTCTGAGGCTTGGTGAGATACAGTAGGGCAGACATGGTTAGCGTGACACTATTACAGCGCCAGCGATCCGGGTTCAATTCCGGCCGCTGTGTGTAAGGAGTTTGTACGTTCTCCCCGTGTCTGCGTGGGTTTCTTTCGGGTGCTCTGGTTTCCTCCCACAGTCCAAAGATGTATGGGTTAGGAAGTTGTGGGCACGCTCTGTTGGCGGCAGAAGCGTGGTGACACTTGTGGGCTGCCCCCAGAACACTCTACGCAAAAGATGCATTTCACTGTGTGTTTTGATGTACATGTGACTAATAAAGAAACCTTAATCTTATTTGAAGATGTATATACGTATTTGACTGCTAATGTGAGCTCATTGAATTTCTAGCAGCTGTGTAATGCAGCCATCAGCACCTGATTACTGGTCATGACCTCCAGGGATAGCTGCTCCCCGTACCTTTGGAATGTGCACATTTTGCATTTCTTGGTCCCAGTTGGGTACATATGTCTTTCCTACTTTTCTTTCCTCACTGATTCCCAGGTTGGATTCACTTCCTGCAAGAATGTCAGTACCTGGTTACAGAGTCATAGAGTTCTACAGCATGGAATAAAGGCCTTTCTGCTCAACTTGTCCATGCTGACCAAGGTGCCTTCCTGAACTAGTCTCATTTGCCTGCATTTGGTCCATGTCCTTCTAAACGTTTCCTATTCCTGGCCCTCTCCAAATGTCTTTTAGATGTTGTAATTGTACCTGCCTCTACTACTTCCTCCAGCAACTCATTTCACATACATGTCACCCTCTGTGTGGGAAATCTTGCCCCTCAGGCCCTCTTTAAATCTTTTCCAACTCATCATAAACTTATGCCTTCCTTTTTTAGAATCTCCTACCCAGGGAAAACGACTGGCCATCCACCTTATCTATGCCCCTCATGATTTTTTTAAGGTCACCCCTTAGCCTCCTTCACTCCCAGGAAAATAGTCCCAGTTTATCCAGTCTCTTCTTGTAACTCAAGCCCTCCAATCCCAGCAACATCCTTGTGAAACTTTTCACATGGTGACCAAAACTGCACACAATATTCCAGGTGTGGTCTCACCAATGTCTTGTACTGCCGTAACATGACGTCCCAACTCTTGTACTTCATGTCCGTTGGATGAAGGAAATCATGCCATATCCCTTCTTCACCACCTTGTCTACATGTGTCGCCACTTTCAGCAGAACTAAGTACTTGTACTTCTAGGTCTCTCTGTTTTATAACACTATCCAGGCCCTGTCATTCACTGTACATCCTGGCCTGGTTTAACTTCCCAAAATGTATCACTTAGCACTTGTCTGAATTAAATTCCATCAGCCGTTCTTTTGCCCACTTTCCCAGGTAATCTGGATCCTGTTGTAACCTTAGACAACCTTCTTCACTGTCCACCACCCCACAAGTTTTGGTGTCATCTGCAAACTTACTAATCGTGACACCTACCTTCTCATCCAAATTGTTAATTTATATGACAAACAACAGGGGACTCAGCACGGATCCCTGTGGCACACCACTGGTCACAGGCCTCTGATCTGAAAGATACCCTCCACTACTACCCTCTGACTCCATCCACCAAGCCACTTGGTCCAAGTCACAATGTAACTTTTCTTAACTCTAACAAACCACTACCACCCAGTTTTCCCACCCTGTGAAAGGTAGCTTTTACCAGAGTTAGCAACAGTTGGTAATGGTCCTCTACTGATTTGTCGAACCAATTAATAGTGTAGTTAGTGTGAATGGATGTTAAAACTATGGAAATGAGCAGACAACATAGAGTTGACTCTCACTCGCATTGCAGTCAACTGGTGTGACTTATTTGTGCAATGTGATCTGGCCATTGTTTTTGTGGGCTATTAAACTTAGCCCCCTTGAGGTTCAGTTGGGATGCATTCCCTATATTATTTCTGTTCATAGTGGACTAGCATCTTGTGCTTGGTACTATTATTAAATCTTCTTTCCATAAATGAACTAGATTAATGTTCAAGGGAAATGGTTCTGTACTGCGGGCAAACAGGATTAGTGTAGATGCGCAAAAAGATTGGCATGGACATGTGTTGTGAGAAATCCACACAGCTGTCACGTGACAGTAACAACACTGACCCCCACTGACCGGAGGACAGCATTGCTCCTCTGATCGGAAGTGATACTACTGTCAATCAAGGTGCGGCTCCACCCACCCCTCAGGTGTGAGAGTACCTTTGCCGCTGAACCTGCCTGACCAGTATCCTATGTCTCTGAACCTGCTTGACCATTGGCTGTGGCAGGAACCTTTGTCTTTGACTTCCACACCATTGGCTCATTCAAACCACAACAGTGAGGCTCCACCCAGCCTCCTAGCACCATAGAAAGGGCTGCCTCCCCTAGCCCTGTCTCTTTCGATGACCCCAGGAGTAGTGAGACAACGCTGCAGAGATCGTTGGTAAGAGTGCATCACCACATGGTCAGGGAGCATTTCACTCAGACTCAGGGAGCGTTAATGGCCAATGCTAGTGTGGGACGGGCATTGAAGTGTTATATCCTGAAGTTGTATATTGTTACTGTGTGCTTGTGTGTATCAGTGTGTGTGTGTGTGTGTGTGTGTGTGTGTTTATTTTACCCCAGTTGCACTTCCCCTCTTGTGTTCATGGTATCCTGTGCGTGAGTGAGCGTGTGTCTGTTCCCATCCATTCTGTCCCGCGTTTGCCTTTGTGATTAAACTAGTTTTGGTCTACAAAGCTCAAGTCCAGAGTCCTTGATCCTTAAGACAGTTAAAAGAATGATTTCACACAACAACATGCTGGGCTGATGGGTCAGTTTCTATGCTGTACAACTCTATGACTCTATTTCAGGTCACTAACCAGCAAGTCAGCTCTGAGCTCTGCAGTTCTGCTGCATCAAGTCATGAATAGCGTTGGATAATTCAACAGCAAATGGGAGGAGGAGGCTCCAAGAATATCCCCGTCCTCCCAGCATATGAAAACAAAAGGCAACCCTTTTGAGCCATTCCAGCTTCTTTCTATGCTCACCATCAGCAATAGAAGCCCATCTTCAGCCACTTTTATTCACTCCATGTGATGTCAAGAAACTGTTGGGAGTGAGGAATATAGCAAAGGCTATGGGACAAGAAGAAAAACTCTTCTAGGCAAGTTGTTCAAGTACAGTTGCAATATTTACCCAATAGTATGAAAGGTTGCACGTATCTTCTGCCATAAGAAACAAGACAAATCCAATCTAGATAATTACCGCCCAATCAATCTATTCTCAGTCATCAGCAGAGTGGTGGAAGGTATCGACTACAGTGTTATTAAACAGCACTGAATCAATAACCTACTCACAATGCCTGAACTAGGTTTCATCAGGACCACTTGGCTTCTGACCCAATCACAGCCTTGGTCCAAGTGTAGATAGAATGGCAGAATTGCAGAAATGAGGGGAGAGTGATTGACCTTGTCATCAAGCCAGCATTTGACCAAGTGTGGCATTAAGTAGCCCTGGTAAAATGGAGTGGGAATCAAAGAGAAAACACTCCAATGGTTACAGTCATACCTTGTACAAGGATAGACATCTGAGGTTGTTGGATGTCAGTGGTCACAGCAACAGGACATCACCTCAGAAACTCTTCTGGGCAATGTCTGAGGTTCAACCATTTTCAGCTACTCAAGTTTGCAATGATATTCTTTCCATCATAAGGTCAGAAGTGGGGATGTTGACTGATAGTTGCAGATCAGTTCAATGGCATTCACAGTGGAATTGAACTGATGTACAATTATCAGCCAACATGAATAAAGCAGTCCATAGCTACATGCAGCCATACCTAGACAATATTCAGGCACGTTCTAATAAATGGCAAGTAACATTCATGCCACAAAAGTGCTAGGCAATGACCATCTCCAACCGAAGAGATTCTGACCACCTACCCTTAAAATTCAGTGGCATTACCATCATCAAATCTTGCATTCAACATCTTAGGATCATTGTTGACCTAAAGCTCAACTGGACCAGCCACATAAATGGCTGTGAAAGGAGGTAATTTACTCTGCAGCAATTGTCTCACTTCTTGACATCTCAGTGCCTTTCCATCATCAACAAGGTACAAGTCAGGAACATGATGCTCTGCACTTGCCTGAATGAGTCCAGCTCCAACAACACTCAAGAAACTGCACACCATTCAGGACAAAGCAGCCCACTTAATTTGCAGCCGATCTACAACCCTCAACATTCATTCTTTCCGTGACCAGGACATTGTGGTTACATTGTGTACCATTTACAAAACGCACTGTTACTGCTTGTCTTGGCTACACTGAAAGTATCTCCCAATCTGTGACCTCCACCAGTAGGAAGATATTTGTAACAGCCACATGCTGAAAAAAATGCAGTTCCTCCATATTAATCAGTTACAGTCATGTTACATTATCCTAGCAGGAAGAAATTTGTTTCACGACATCTTAAATTGAAGACACAAGAAATTCTGCAGACGCTGGAATCTGCAGCAATACACAAAAAGTGCTGGAGGAACTCAGCAGGTCAGGCAGCATCCATGGAGGGAAATAAACAGTCGACGTTTCGGGCCGAGACCCTTCATCAGGACTGGAAAGGAAGAGGGCAGAAGCCAGAATAAGAAGGTGGGGGAGGAGAACACACAGGCAGGTGATAGGCGAGTCCAGGTGAGGGGGGAAGGTAGTGGGCAGGGGAGAGGGAGAAGATGTGATAAGCTGAGAGGTGATGGGTAGAAGAGGCAAAGGGCTGAAGAAGAAGGAATCCAGTAGGAGAGGGCAGTGGACCATGGAATAAAGGATGGGGGAGGGGAGGAGAGGAGATGGGCAGGTCATCAAGGCAGGGGAAGGGAGCTATAGGAATAAGGGAGACAAAGGAGTGGGGGTGAAGAAAAGGAAGGGGTGAGGTTACCGGAAGTCAGGTTGGAGACTCCCAAGGCGGAATATGAGGTGTTGTTCCTCCAACTTGCGTCTGGCCTCAATGTTGAATGCTTTTTTTGTCATTATATCATAAATTGAATGCTTTTTGGATTCATTTTTCAGGATTTTTCCTAATCATTTTATATTTTGACAGGGAGAACAAACAAATGCACAAATGCATTTTCTAGATTGTAGAAAAATGTCATTGATAAGGTGCTCGTCATAGAATGTCAGTGGACGTAGACTTTAAGTATCAAAATGGACAGTAGCAAGTTGGGATAGAGTCAGAAGTTGGAAAGTGGGTCCTGCAAAGAACATTAATACACCTCAATTTTGCAACTTCTATTAACAATTTAGATTTTGGAATCAAGAATACTATTTTTTTTGGTGTGGAAGACACCAATTTGGAGGGGTGGGGAAGGATTATCGATACTGGAGAGAACCCCAACAAAACTATAAATATACCCATAGAATAGGTGTGGTACTGGCCAAATAATTATAATTCAGAAAATGTGGGATATTAAAAAGATAATGCTGGATATACCCAGCAGGTCCAGCAGTATTTGCAGAGGGAGGACTGAGTTAACACTTAAAAGTTTTTTCTATTCTATGTTACATTTCCAGAAGCTGCGGTGTTTTGCTTCTGGGTACATGCAAGATAGATTACTTTTTTTTTGGTAAAAGAAAATAAAGTGATCACATAATACTTGGAAATGAAGAAACTAAATGGGCTATGGGAAAAAAGAGAACATAAAGTACAAAAGTTAATAATGACCTTAAGTGGACAAATCAAGCATCCAGGGGACAAAATTATAAAATAGTGAAGTAATGCTTGATTGAACATTGGTTGAGTCATTCTTCAAGTTCTGTGAACAGTTGTGATTGCCTGTGTGGGACAACAACACCGGCAGGACTAAATGATAAAATGGCCTGCCTCTCTGCTGCAATTTCGTTGTGATTCTGTTGGATCTGAAATAATAAACTTGAGTAAATGCTTGAATCGCTGAGTTTTTTTTAAAGTTGGTTAATATTTTATGTAAGAATAATTATAATAATAATATAAAAAGGATATAGAGGCACCAGCATGGGTACAAAGTAGATTTACAAGATTACTAATCGTTTTATATTTTGACAGGGAGAACAAACAAATGCATTTTCTAGACTGTAGAAAAATGTCATTGAAAAGGTGCTCACCGTAGAACGTCAGTGGACGTAGACTTTAAGTACCAAAATGGACAGTAGCAAGTTGGGATAAAGAGTCAGAAGTTGGAAAGTGGGTCCTGCCCAATTTAGAAGCTGATCGGCATCTTTCTGTGGCTTGAGATTATCCTCCTCACTATCCACAACACCACCAATTTATTCTATGTAATTCTGTGAGAGTCTGAAATACTAACGTGCCTAAGTGTCTGAATCACTGAAGTATGTTTTTTTCTTTTAAGTTAATTAAATATTTTATGTAAATAATTCATTTCCTGAAAGGTCTGCATGAAAATTGGCCCAATTGCATGAAATTAATGATGCTGACAAATGGACTTGCTCAAGAGAAAAGACTCCAGGTTTTATTTTTGTAGTCATGGAATGTGTTTCATAATCATGCTGCACTTTGGATTTCCATTCGAGGACATGTTCATCGGACTGCTCATTAAAGCTTATCTTGTGGAGAGGCACTGAGAGAGAGGGAAGTGGTGCTGGGGTGGGGGTCATACTGGAAATGTCATGCATACATTTTATCTGCCTTGTGTTCTTTCCCCAACCTGGTGGTAATACTTGGAAAAGAAAGCATTTGCATTTATTTAATACTTTTTATAACTGCAAGACATTCCAAAGCCCTTCATTGCCAATTTCTGAAACATTGTGAGAAAATGTGAAAAATTATTTGTACAGTTTGGTTCCACACTCATGTAATTAAATTCTTGACTGTGATAATCAGTTTTTGTGAAATCATTTGAAGAAAAATGTTGCCGAGGGCCCTGGCAGCATATCTGGGCCAACTCATGAATCCTTCCTGATACATCTATATAAGAACCCATGTCTGTTCACAGTACTGTTTTGCTCAAAGCCTAATACAGGACCTATCATTGAGGAAACAAATGATAATTGAACTGGGAGGTATCAAACTATTGTTGTAGATTAGGATTTCTGTTGGGTTAAACATCATTTAAACATGTCCTGCCCAATTGCTTCTGATGGCAGCATTTGTATCCCATAAGTTTTACCAGTTATATAACATTATCATTATGATAAACAGAAAAAGGTTTGTCTTCCTTTTAAACTGCATTAAACAAGGAAAGAAGAGTGGAAAAGAATAAACTATTACCAATAGCCCAATGAGGAGCCAATGGCAATCTGTTTATCATGGAAGAGTCTCCATTCAAGGCAGCTGGTGCTTCCATTGAAAGACAACCTTCACTCTCTCTATTTCGGAGCCTTGGTCCCCATCTCCTTTTTGTTTGTGAGTGTATTAGCTATAGAACCATGCAGGAATGTAATTAGATGCCTTGTGCTTGAAAGCAACTTTTTTTTATTACCCAGAGGGTGGTTAGAATCTGGACCACATTGCTTGGGTGGGTGGTAGAGGTAGATTATCTCACAATGTTTAAAAAGTACCTGGATGAGCATTTGAATTGCCAAGGCATTGAGGGCTTACAGACCAAGTGCTGATAAATGGAATTACTATTTATAGATGGGTGCTTCATGTCCCACATGGATGTGGTGGGCCAAAGGTGCTGTATGATTCCATAACTTCAGCATTTTTTAAGACAAGTGCTTACAAAGTCTGCAAAATTTACTTGAGGTCCTCTTCCTGCTCTATGAGAGTTATGGCAATAGCATTAACATGAGCATAAATCCAATCTGAGCCAGCTTTCAATGCACCTAAAGGTGTTAAAAAAACCTATCTACTATGTAATCCTCAAACTGTCGTATCACCAGAGCACGCACCTACAATAGAGAGAGCTTTTACAAGTCTCATACTGGGTGAAGGGATCATGCAGGGACAAAACATTCATTGTGGTCCAGAAGTATCAGTTGACATGTTGCTATATTTATCAATAAAGTTGATAATATATATATATATATCTGTGTGTGTGTGTGTGTGTGTGTGTGTGTGTGTGTGTGTATTATTTCTATATTTTGGCTTTGCTGCAATATGTTATTGTTAGTTTCCAGCTTGAGAGATGGAATAACTGTTTAATTTAATATCGATGTGTTGCAGCACCTGGAATATGCTGGTAGGTGTGAAAAGTTTACAAAAAATCTAATAATAACAGGGCTTTCACAGCACAGCTTTAATTAAGCATCTCAGGTCAAAGTGCACATTTCTGGAGAGCCGCAGTTACAAAGCAAACATTCAGAATTGTGGGAAGCGTTCATACTGACTTGATTAAAAGAACAAAGCTGCAGGGTTGAACCCTTTGAAGACAATGGTGGAATGGCAGGCTCAAAAAAAGCAACAAGTTGAACTTACTTTGTTTTGACTAACCCATGAAGGTAGCCAGCTTTGCTTCAGAAAGGAAGTGCTATCTTTGACAAACTGGTTGAAGCAGTTATTGTGAAATGTTGCTCTCTGAGGACAGTTGAACTGTCTCTTTAAGTAGGGCCATCTGACAGAAGGAAGTTAAACAATGGGTTCCAAAAAACTGAACCATGCTTTATCATGCGTTTGCATAAGAATATAGCTTCCCATCCCACAATTACCCCCTTTGTATTTGAGCAAATTAGTAATCAGGCAATGTTGACAGTGAATTATTTGCCAGGCAGTGCGCTTGAGGGAAAAAATATTAAAATCTGCCTCAATGTTGTAATGTTGTTTTGAAGAACACACAAATGAGCCAAATCTTTACATATTGTCCTTGTTTCTTTATATATTATTCACAATCCATTATATAGATGTTATTTTTATACATTAACCAAACCTCTTCAGCTATTTATTATTGGGTGATTCTATAACAAAAGTTGTCTTTCTCATTGCTGTACTCCATCATCATTGAGATTTTTAGCATTATCAAAACTTTGTAATGTAAAAAGAGGCATAAAGATTGGTCCCTGACATACCATATTTTAGAGTTTAAATTAACAATCAAAAAGTACCAATTTCAAGGTTCTGTTTTCTGTCCACAAGGGAGACAGAAGTACATCTGATGTCATTGCCCTCACTCCCTCAGGTTAGATGATGACTTGCTTCCACTCCAGTCCTGTGGGCTCTGATTGATGAAGCCAATGGTTAGGGCAGGAGGCACTTGACGAGGAGACAGCTGGGTGGTTTAGGGTGTGATGTGCTCCTTCTGTCAGGCCTTGCTTCCGTTTGTTGGAGGTTCACAATGGATTCCAAGTGGCCCTTTCTCTACTCTGAGTCATTGTGGGCCAGTGATTCCCATGAGTTGGTGGGGATTGTTATACTTTTTCAAGGAGGCTTTAAGAACATACTTGTATTCTTTCTTTTGTTCCACTTAGTAGTCTCTTCCTCTGACAGAGCACAGAGTGGGGTATCTATTTTGGGAGCCCAGTGCCAGGTATATGAGCAACATGGCCCACCTATCAAAGTTCACCGAGTGTAAATGGACCATTGTGGCCCTAATTGTGGTATGTAGTTAAGAATCCAGAGGCCTGAGTTCAAATCCCATCAAGTCCCATCATCCCCAGGGCATTAAAATTCAGCTTATAGCTTGGAATTTAAAAAAAACGCTAGTCATAAGTGATGGTGAATGTGAAACTGCTGATTTGCTGTTAAAGAAATGTCCATTAATGTCCATCAGGAGAGGAGACCTATCATCTTTGACTCGTCATTTGTCTCTGGATTTGCATCACTGATTTGAAGCACTCTTAAGTGTTCTCTGTTCAGGGCCATTTGGGGCTGGGCAATAAATCTGGTCTTGGAAGTGATGCCCGTATCCGAAAAAATAAATTTTAAAAAATTGCTGGGGTTGTTGATCTGGGAGGACGTTGATATTAGTTTGCTTATCCTGCCAATGGATTTGGAGGACTTTGCAAATACTGCACGGATGGTATCTCTAAAGTGCTTTGAGGTACCTATTGTGGTCCAGGTCTCAGAAGGGCAAAGATCACTGTTGCCCTTGAGCTTAATGCTGGGTCTGAAGTCTTTCTTGAAGTCACACTGAAGGTGTTGGAAAATTTCATCAGGAGGGCTCCTTTTGGCTCTTGCAGGACTCACGTGGGTTACTGCTTGGCTTCTCTCACCTGCATCTCAGACCTACGCAATGGCCACTGCTGGTGAAACAACTTGCTCCAGGAAGCTGTTCCAGAACCAGGTGCCCTTTAAAGGTGTTCCCTGCTTGTTGGATATATACTGAAAAAGCTCCACTTTCATCATGCTTTTGCCTTAAAATTGCATACTAAAGTTGGGTTAGCAGGACACAATGAAAGAATTAGCACTTTCCCTTTGCCATGTTGGTTGGTGGACAGTGATAATAATTTGAGGTAAAAGCTTGGCGCAGAATTTGTTTTCGTACAATTTGTGGTGTCAAAGTAGATTTGAAACTATAATAGAGAAGGGGGGAGGTAGTATAATCTCATACATGTGTTACAGTTTACTGGGCTCTCAAAAGGTTAACTGAAAGCTGCTCTAGTTTAAAAAAAGGTTCTGGCTACAAATTAGAGCCTGTGTCAACATCTGTTACAAACCCCCAAGAAGAAAGCGACTTTAATTAGCTTCCATTTCTCAAGGAGAGGAATGGGAAGTGGAATGTCATAAGTTTCTGCAAGTTGCTAAGAATGTGCTGGTGAACTGGTCCATATCAGGGTGCTTCCATTAGATCTGCATGCTGCAACATGTGAATATGTCAGTATTCTAGTTTGAAGCACAGCTACTGGAGGTACACTCTGTTTGAAACAGGCAGTAAGAACTAGAGCTCACACCTGACTGGCCCCATACCAAGTACTTATAACGTTTTCTGCACCCAACCTAGAGGGATTTACAGAATATCACGCCTACACACTGACACCGTATCAGACTTAACAACCACGCCAAAAACTTGTACTCAAAACCTGGGCAAGTCTTCATCCACACCTCGTATGACTGTGGCAAACTTGAAACTGATGCCTGAGAAACACGACCCAAACTTGGACCACTCCCTTGCTGAGTGTCACAAGCTGCCACTGATACCCAAAAATGAACCGCCCATTCCAGGTCAAATTCCTCGTACGGTCCTGGGCCAAGTGTATTACGGCCACCAGTCTCTAACACCAATAAGTGTCCCGGTTAGATGAGCCGGGTTGGCACTGCAGAACTTGACCCAAACCTGAAACTGAATGTTCAGCAGAGTCCACACCCAATCCGAACCAGGCACATATCGTCGGGTCCAAACCCGGGTATCTAGACTGAAGTAGGAATCGCTGAATGAAGTGCAAAACATTGTTTAAAATGGACAATTTAGGTGCTAAATGTAGCAACTGACCTCAAGGAGTGACATTTGTGTTCTGGTGTTCCAGGAATTTGATGCAAAATCAAACATACCATTTTAGTTCCAAGAAGGTTTTTGAGATAGCTGGAATGATTCCACTCATATTATCGTCTTGGTTTGATTAGAATTTTCCATGACTAGCAGTGAGCAGTGGGAATCTGATCCAGCCGTTCATTTTTGGGTTTTGTACAAAAAGCAATCTGTCTCTGAGCCCAGCTCTGATGACTCAGTGAGCTGGCCACATCACGCCATAGCTCACACCCCTTCCTGGAAATGTATCAGCCATGTAGCAGTATAACATTGTAACTGCATGGATTTTACAGAATACTTTTGCAATGACTTTTATCCTAATTTCATGCTTCTAATACTTTGTTATTTCTTCAGTGCGAAAGAGACAGATTTTATCCATGTTGATTTGAGGGGCAGATATGATAGAAATAGAGGTGGGGCATTCATGACTAGCTCCTACTAGTTGCTTCTAGTTGGCTACTGATTACTCAGTGAGGCATGGTTTCCTCTGTGTGTCGGAAATGATACCTATACACATGAGTTAATAGTGATAGAAATTCTGAAATAAGAAAAAGGACATGCTGGAAACACTCAGCAGGTTAGACAGCATCTTTAGGAAGAGAACAGAATTAATGTTTCAGGTCAAAGACCCTTTGTCAGACCGTTGTCATGAAGGGTCTCCAAGCTGAAGTGCTAACTCCTGATCTGCTCAGTGTTTCCAGTAATTTCTGTTTTTATTTCCCATGACTTTATCTTGATCAATTGGTAATCTAAGTTATTAAGTAGATCAGTGTTAGAATTAGTTTTTTACTCTACTAAATTTTTATGTTTAAATAAGGACAGCTAATTTTTTTAACTCTTCCAGGAGATTAACTGTATTAGGTACGACTCTGGTAGCACTAGAAAGAAATGGTTCTTCTCATTCTGTACTTTTTTATTCTCTGCTTTTATTATTCTTTTCTAGAGCACATGATGCAGCTATACTTTGCGTTGAAAGGACATTGGATTCAGTTTAAAATGAATACGTATTTTATTCTTTTTGTAAATATAAATCACTTGAGGCCATACTGAAGCTTATAGGGTCAGTTTCTGAAGTGTGCCACTTATGTCTTCTGATCATGAGGTCTTTGTTGTGAGCTGGGCCTTGTTAAATGGAATGCTGTATTTGATGCTCTCAGCAGTCTGAATTAAGGGAAAATACAAGACAGTTTCAATGGCAGAAAATTATGTTAAATGTTGTTTAGTTCAGTCAGTGGAGCAGAGTTTTTATCTAGTGAATAGTTGTGTTGTGGAGATAAGATGTGATTGCTGGTTTATGCTGATTTAGCTAATTCAGTCCAGCGCTGGATTATGATATGACAGTGGTGCTCACTCTTAATGGGTTTCCAAAGATCTGTATTGGTACGAATCACTTACTTGAGATATGGACAGGATTAGGATTGATTATGTTGGTAATAAGCATGGTGTATGCTGTTTTCTCTGTAGCCATGTGTAAGTTCATACTGTCATTCCGTTCTATAGAAGAGTCATGCAATGTGTCTGCTTCTCAGTAATTTACCATTGTCACAGACGTTCACTTTTTACTGTTCTGATAGCTTAGTGACTCAGATAGTTTTTGTCCTGTCTTGTAAATAAATCTTCAGCTTTTTTTCTCTACGTGTTAAATCAGTGATGAGTTTTGGTTTTTCTTCCTTTGGGATTGTTGAAGGACGTTGTTGCATCTGGCCTTGTGAGCTCACAGTACCAAAAGCTGATTTTTTTCTGGTCTTTTTCCGTGACCAATCACATAGAATCTCATTTGTCAAAGGCCTCCATGTACTGATGAGAATGCACAGATGACAAGTCAGAGTAGCAAGGGACTGCAGCTATGACCTTTTACTGGACTATCTTATTGCAGTCACCAAATTTAGCCTTAATGGAGTTGAATAGGAGGGAGCAATGTGGCTGTCCCTACTGGCTATATTGGGAGCCTCATCACTTAAGACCAAGCTTGAGGAGCATTCAGCTCATATAGAGAATGAATGGACATGTTCTTAAAAAACATACATTATTCCTGGAGGTTGCAGGAGATTATTGTGAGAGCCTAAAATGATGCTGTGTCTGAATGTAGATTCCTGACCGTGATTATGCCAGAAGGAAATGCCACACTGACAAATCTTTTTGTGCTATACCTTGTTGAAAGATATTTAGAAACTGGAAGATTACTTTAATCCAAAACTGTTAGAAATTGATGAAAGCTACACGTTTGGGACACAGAGCTAGAGACAAGTAGGGACAGTATAGTTTTATTGAACAACTGCTTTTACAATTTGTATGTTTTTTCAGATCATGTCTTAGGTATTAGGTTTGTGTGTGGATTATCAGAGGAGTAGGTAAGACCTGACATTGGAGCATGCCTGGAAAATTGTTGTATCGACGGAAATGACATCCATGAGTGCCAGAGAGTTTACTCCAGTGCAATGGACTAGTATAGCAGTGGTCCACAGTCGGAAAATGGTAGCGAAGCCCAAGGCTATAAATTGAATCCATAGTGTACCGCTAAGACCAGTTCAGTCAGTTGTTATTGTTGCAATGGCCATTGTGCATCAATGTCTTGTTAGTTTAGAACAGCCAAGTGTTTCAGCCACCAATAAAAAGCTCACATTTTGATACCCCGTTAATCCAACAAAATAAATTTTATGGCGATTCAAAATGGCATGAGAGAGGAGGACTCGTTATATTGGTAGCTCATTCAAATGGGTGGGATGGCACAGTATTCATGCCACAAGGAATAATGTCAGCAAATAGCCAGACATTTGAATAAAGGTGTTGATTAACAACCAGTTCATTGTATGGACCTTCAATTTAACAACATAAAATATGTGAGGTCAAGATTTCTCACATTTGCAGAACTGTTTGCATTCAACAGCAAAAGGCAAGTTGCTGGAGAAACTCAATAAGTCAGACAGCATCTGTGGAAGCAAAGGGGTAGTCGACGTTTCGGGTTGAGACCCTGCATCAGGACTCATTTGCATTCAAATTTTGCAAATATTTTCATGTATTAGGAAAATAATTCTGGCTAGCATAACTTAAAACAAAAGAGGGAAAGATTTGTGGAGCATAACATCTACTGCAGTTTCTCTTTAATTTTCTTATACCTTGTAAAAGGTTGTGGCTCCAGTTACTACAGATGGGTTATGTGCCGGGAAAAATGTGAACACTCATCACTGACTTCTGTGTAAAGCTGAGGGAGATACAGCTTGAGGCAGCAGCTGCTCGAGGCATAAACCAACATTGTATGCAGCTGTTTTTGATACTCTCTTCAACACTAATGATCAGCATTAGCTATGTTTTTGGAGTATGATCCACTGCATTCTATTTATTTAGTTGGGATACATTACTGTTTTGAAAGAGATTTGAAATTACAAGACTCTCTGGATCTATTGCTCATCCTATTCAGTCATCTTTATCTCTGTTGAGTAATACAGACCTAAAGTGATTCATTTTTATTTTGCCTGCACATGGAGAACATGTGTGCCTTTCCAGTTCTCAGAGGGAAGAGGAGAAAGAGCAAAGGATGTTCAATGCTTAATTATCATGCACATTAGTGGGACTTCGGAGCGGCAGTTAGCTGGTGTTTCTCCACAGAATGAAAGAGTTATACCTTTCCATCTAAATATCCTCGGATGACATTTGGACGGTGCGATGAGGATAGTAAGAACACTCAGCCTCAATACGAGGCAACGTTTGGAATTCAGAGATTCTCCACTCTAGTTCCATCATTGTAATTTTGCAGCAATTGTGGCCCTTTCAACAAGCAATCAATTGTAGACTAGATAAAATCTAGAATTGGATGAAGTGTGAGGTAGTCCACAGGGTTCTCAGATCCAATCTGGAGAGAGGTTCTGAAGGTAATCAAATAATGTTTGGAGAATGCCTCAGGGTTACTGGTTTTAGATCTTTTACAGATTTCATGTAGTTCTGGCCATATTTCCATATTTAATGAGGATATCATTGAAGGAGATTCCAAGGAGAAATTATACAGACTTATTTTCTTTATCTCTGGGATTTAAGGATGATCTGATTTAAATTCTCAACTAATGGTAACTAATAGGATAGACGGAGGGAATTGTCTTTGCTACCTGGTATATTCGGAACTTGGGGATGCAGCTTAATAATTAGAGTCGGGTCATTCAGGAGTAAAGGCGGTAAACACTTCTACATGCAAATCGGACATGAGAGACTGCAGTTTGCTGGAATCTGGAGCAACGATCTGCTGGAGGAACTCATCGGGTCGAGCAGCATCAGTGGAGGAAAGGAATTGTCGGCGTTTTCCTTTCCTCCACAGATTCTGCTCGACCTGCTGAGTTCCTCCAGCAGATTGTTTGTTACTGCATACAAAGTGTGACAGAAGTGAACAAATACAGTAGCAGTTGACGGCAGGCCTGTTGTTAATTGTGAATTAAGAATAATAGATTTTGTTAACTAAGATAAAAGGGGATATGGGCAATGGTGTGTAAATAGAATTAGGTCTTGGAGCAACCCTGATCTCTTTGGAAGGCAGAATAGACATGAGGTGCTGTGTGGCCTGCTCCCGTTCCCACATGCTTTTGACTGTCATTCCCGAACAGTGGAGGAATATTTCCCTCTTCGGAATTTTAGTTTTGAGTAGCAGTGATCTCCTGCAGAGATATTCCTGATTCATTCAGTCTCTGTTCCACTCGCATCATGCAAAATGACACTTAGGCAAAATAATATATTTTATTTTTGTTTACTTTAAGTCACTCAAATTTATCATGTTTTGCAATTTCCATTTGGTCATATAATGATACATAATTCAAATGTTTGTAACAGTTTCTTCTGTTCACTGATTAAGGTATTGCATTGATCATTCTGGAACCAGAGAGTAAAGTGTGGTTGGAAATTAATAATTTTATTATATTTTTGTCAGTAAGTCCCCCTTGATATTGATCAAATGTTGTTTGTACTCCAAATTATAAATTGCTATTACAAATTCAGCTTCCTTATAATTATTTAGCGGGTATAAAAAATGTGAGATGCATTGATGTGAGGTCCAGATGACCACTTATTGAATATGCACTGGAATATGGAAATACTATTGAATGACCAACTTAGAGGCTGTGAGTCTAAATAAAAACATGGCAATTTGTGGGCTTCCATTTGCCCACCGATTCCACTTTGACCAGTGCTCTACTTATGAGAATGAGAAAGGAAAGAAACCCTTGGCCAAATAAAATAAAAATGAATTCCAGAAAGTTCCATTCTACTTATGAAAGGTAAAATGATCTTCCAGAAATTGCAGTGCCTCTGAGATTCACTGATAATCTCACCTTTTTTGAACTTCTTGTTCTGGAACCCACCTCTGGTTATTTTGACTACATTCCTTTTTATCTCTGTATCATCCTTCCTATGTATCACACTAGCCAGTGCTGGTCTCTTTAGGTATTCCTCTTTTTTTGAACAGCTGTCATCAATGCTTCCTTCAAAATGCCTGCCATAGAATGACAATATAGAACATAGGAGAGTACAGCACAGGAACAGGCCCTTCGGTCCACAATGTCTGTGCCGATCTTGACGCCAAATTAAATGAAACCTATCCTCCTAATTTGCCATCTTCTCATCTGCAGACTGCTGCCCGTCTCCGACTGTCCCCCCAACCCCAAAGCCCTCAAGGTCATTGCCACTTCCCAGTCTGAACTCTTCTAATCCACAGCTTCATGTGGGATTGTTTCCAATCAGGTTTTCACATCAATGGCAGCAATGAAGTGACTCTACTCAGTCACAAATTACTTCCCCTAGAGACTGTGACTGATCTTACAAAATTATATCTGCTCCAAGAAAGCCTGCTTCCATTTCCATGACATCACTCACATTTCCCTCTATTCATCCAATCTGTTGTCAAAATCATCGTCCAAGCCTTTGCCACCTTGTGACTCAAGAGTTCCAATGCTTTCTGACAGACCTTTCATCCTCCACTCCCCACTCACTGAAACTCTGTATTCAGTACCAGTTAATGTGAAGAAACAACTGCTTCACCAATGTGCTTCAAAGGAAGGAAACCTGCTGTCTTTCCCCAGTTTGGCTGATATATCGGTCCTGCACCACACTAATGGGGTTAATTCTGACCTGCCATTGTACATGGCCCAGGAAGTGACTCAGGGCAAGTAGAAAGAGACAATAAATCCTGGCCACTCAGTAACACTTACTTCCTGAGAATGACTATAAGGAAAATTTTCTCTCTCAAGTAGATCTGCAGGAGGATTGACTGATTAATGTGTGAGATCTTAATAATTTCAATCTGATTTCAGTTTGTGCTTTTCTAGTATGATTGGTGTGTTTAAACTCTGCATGAAAGAGCTAATGTGCATTTGCCTCTAAGGAATGACTGTCTCTGGAGCCAGAGATGAGTGTGTTACATTTTCTGTCAGTTTAATTTCCAGATTTCAAGCTATGAAAAGATTAGTGAAAGTTACATGTTCTGTTTTTTTAAACAGCATTGAGATTTTTTTTGCCATACTTTCAAAATTTACGATGCAAATGCTTCATTACATTGTCTTGGATAAATTAATATACTTCAGACATTGGAGAGATGGCGGCTGATATTCCATGGTAGTTGAGAAGGATAATTGGCCATTTTTATTCATGTGCAGTTTTGAAAAGAGCACATTAATTTGACTGTGAAATACTGCCGAAAGGCGATTCCTGTTGATTTCATTTAAGACATTGAAGTGTACACTTTGAATTTTTTGCTTGACTGTATATACAGTTTGTCAGTTTGATGGAAATGTTAAAAAAAAATTTAGTTGGCAAACATATAAAGTAAAATAACTTCTCAATGTTAAAATAACTAAAATAACTAATGCATTTGTAGTTCTTAAGACAATTTTATTCCTGCAAAATGTCCATATTACCATTATTCCAGTGTAATTTCACTATCTACCTTGTTGTGACCTTGCACCTTATTGTCTACCTGCACTTTCTCTGTAGCTGTGACACTTTACTCTGCATTCTGTATTGTTTTACCTTGTACTACCTCAATGCATGGTGTAGTGAATTGATCTTTAAAACAAAAACTTTATTTATACAGCACGGTAACAGGCCCTTCCGTCCAACAAGCCCACACCGCCCAATTACACCCATGTTAACTTACCCGTACATCTATGGAATGTGGGAGGAAACCGGAGCACCCAGAGGAAACCCACACAATCAGGGGAGAACATACAAACTCCTTAAAGACAGCGATGGGAATTGAACCCCGATCGCTGGCGCTGTAATAGCGTCACACTAACCACTATGCTACCATGCTGCCCTGTATCTGTATGAACGGTATGCAAGACAAGTTTTTCACTGTACCTTGGTACAAGTGACAATAATACAGTAAGTCCAATGTTGAACTATTTTCTAGTCTGTGAGTGTCTATTAGAAATGTCTTTTTGTTGGTGATTGCATTTATTTGGTGAGGATATATAAAACACGGTGAGAAAAGAAAGCTCTATTTCCTAATGAAGAAGTCAGAGTCTATCTTTACAGCTACCAGGCTTTGTCAGTGTAAATAAATAAATAAATAAATAAAGAAATTAAAGCTCTGGTAAATACTTCCACATGACCTGATAGAGGTATATAAGATCATGAGGGGCGTTGTCAGGGTGAAATCACATAGTCTTTTTGCCAGGGAGGGGTGCTAAAAAACAAGAGGGCATAGGTTTAAAACAGAGGCGAGAGATTTAAAAGGGACATCAGGGGTAGCTGCTTCACGCAAAGGGTGGTGCGTATTTGGAATGAGCTTCCAGAAATAGTGGTTGAGGTGGGCACATTAGCAACATTTAAAAGCCATTTGGGTAAGTACATGGATAGGAGAAGTTTAGAGGGCTATGGGCCAAATCACTGGGCAACACAGTAGGCATGGACAAGTTGGGCCGAAGGGCCTGTTTCCTTGCTGTATGACTCTATGACTCTATGCTCAGGATGTACCAATAGCCTGTACTGACAATTCATTTCTTTTGCAGTGTGACCATTCTTGTTTTTATATGTAAATATGATAGCTAAATTGTGCATAGCAGTGTCCCACAAACACCAATGAGATCACTGACCACCCAATGTTTTGTTGCTGACATCAGGAGAACTCCCCTAGTTTTCTTCTTCAAATGATTTTATTGGATTGGTAATTGGTTTATAATTGTCACATGTACCGAGATACAGTGAAAAACTTTGTTATACAGTGGGAAATTCCTCAGCAACAGCCTCTGGTGGGAAAAGATACCGACCTGCAACAACTAAGCACTCCCCTTCGATGGCACTGAAGTATCTGCCTGGATTATCTGCTCAAGTCCTGGCGAACCCAAACTCTCTTCTCAGTCATTACATTTCCCTCTGCCTGCTCATCTCTCAGAAGGAATACAAACTCAATGTGCCCCTCCCACTGCCAGACCCAAGGTCAGTTTTTACAGGGAGAACAAACTGGGGTTTTAGCCTTTGCCAACTCATTTGTGTTTTGGAGTTAGTCCCCTTCCCAATAAAACTGCTATATGCCTTTTCCCTTTCCTCACTGTGCTGTTGTATTTGGTACAATTTTTACAGAGTTGTGCATGGAATGTAACAGAATAGCTGGAGACTCTTTTAGACCATTATGCCTGTGCAGGAAATATTGTAGTGTCAGATTGTTCACGAATAATAAAATTATTATTAGTGCACTGATACTACAGTATCAGTTGCAGTCAGGAAATCTCATTTGCATCTGAATATGTAAAACCAAACTGTGGTTGTAGGAAGGAGGCAAAAAAAAGGATGCAAAAATGCCTGACAGCTCAAATGACCAAGTTAAATGTTTATGTGTAACACTGGCTTTCAGTATTGGAAGGTTGGACTGGAAATTCCAAATGGTAACTGTGTTTTGCTGGTGCAAAATGTATTTCTTAGAAATCTGGAACACTTGTACTTTGACATTTTCCGAGCATTTTTGAACATGGTACTATTGATCATTTAAAGCCAAACACAGCTTATTTTGTAGGTTATCTCCCTTTTACTATTATCCGCAATGAAGTACCATGTCCTTGACTTGACTATTGCTTTCATGTAAATCTGTAGGGAGCAGCGTGGCAGGTGCTAAAAGAACTTTTCTTGATTTCAAAGCTCCTGTACAAAACAGTTGCTTCCAGACATAGCTTCAGAACCAGAAATCCCTGTATGAATACAGCTCAATGGAGAGAGTGAGGAGAAGGCAGGACCTGCTGCCAAATAAGAGAGCAAGAACAGGGAGAGGAGGACTCCCAACAGAGAAGTAGTTCTGCAGCCTGAACCTCAGCTGGGACAGTAAGAGAATCATGACTTCAGCAAGGACCAAGAACTGAAATTGGTCACATGCTCCAGCCTCAAAGCAGGAAGACAATGACCTTACCGAGAGCTCTCAAAGTGACTGTGGTCAGGAACTTTAAAGTGCTTGGTTACGGACGGCACAATAGTGTAGCGGTTAGCGTAATGCTATTACAGCGCCAGCGACCCAGGTTCAATTCCCGCTGCTGTCTGTAAGGAGTTTTTACGTTCTCCCCGTGTCTGCATGGGTTTCCTCCGGGTGCTCAGGTTTCCTCCCACATTCCAAAGATGTGCGGGTTAGGAAGTTGTGGGCATGCTATGTTGGCGCTGGAAGCGTGGCGAACACTTGCGGGCTGCCCCGAGAACATTCTACGCAAAGATGCATTTCACTGTGGGTTTCGATGTACATGTGACTAATAGAGAAATCTTATCTTATCCATGAGATTTTAATTAACATCTTGCACTTTGCCTTGCATTGCTGCATAAGGGAAGTCAGTGACCCTTTATTCAAAGAGTATTTAAAGTTTTCTTGCCAAAGAGCAGGTCAAAGAAGTATATTGCTTCACAAGGATTACAGACTTCTCCAAGGAGCAGGGTATCATTGATAGCACAGACTTCACTTTGTGTTTGACTCAAATCATTGACTGGGACTGAAAGGGACTCTGTTCCCACAATGTTCACATGTTGTGTGAACTGAGGCAATGGATCTTGCAAACCAGGTTTATTCTGGCAGTCACGGTGGCTTCGTTCTGCAGATGTCCACCGTGCTATATACATTTGAACCACATCATAAAACTGAGGCTGGTGATTGGGCAACATAATATCTGCTTGTGTTGCATATCAGAGAATATATGACAGATCAGATCATTGTCACATTCGGACAACAATTCTGATGTCTGGTCCATTCTACAGTATTCAGTAAAGCTGGTCTTAAGATTTGGGGTGGAATATAGCGAGTAGTAAATCCTCACCATCAGGGGAGCTTAGCCCTGCTGTCAGCTGTGTGGTGAGCAACTACAATTCAGAAGAAGGAAAAGTAAGAGAACATAGAACATAGAACACTACCGCACAGTACAGGCCCTTCAGCCCACAATGTTGTGCCGACATTTTATCCTGCTTTAAGATCTATCTAACGCTTCCCTCCCACATAGCCCCCTATTTTTCTATCATTCATGTGTCTATCTAAGAGTCTCTTAAATGTCCCTAATGTATCTGCTCCCACAACCTCTGCAGGCAGTGGGTTCCACGCACCCACCAATCTCCTGACATCCCCCTTATACCTTCCTCCAATCATCTTAAAATGATGTGCCCTCGTGTTAGCCATTGTCGCCCTGGGAAAAAGTCTCTGACTGTCCACTCGATCTATGCCTCTTATCATCTTGTACACCTCTATCAAACCAAGGAGATGAAAAAGGAGAAGGAATAAAAGTAGCAGTAAAGGAGAAAGAAGTGAGAAGGCAAAGTAATCAAGCTTTTGAAACTGCCCTGATGAAGGTTCTGGACCTGAAACATCGGCTATCCCTCTGCCTCCACCGATGCTGCTTGAGCCACTAAGTTCCTCCAGCAGTTTGTTTTTTTTTGCTTCAGATTACAGCATCTGCAGTTTCTTGTGTCTCTCTTGAAACTGTGTCGTCCATGAATGCCTTGCCTGACTTTACTGCCAATAAATACAACCCAATGTCCCCTGAACAATCATCCCACATATTCCCTTCCTTCTTTGGAGAATCTCTGACCCCATTTGTTACAACAGAAAGATAAAGGCCAACAGAAAGTAAGTGCTCTAAACGATATTTGTAAACCATACCATGCAACATTGCATTGAAGTATACCTGTTTGTTCCCTTACATTCTCTTGGTTCTTATTTTCTTTGTACCTTTGCCCATCCTCAATCTCCAATGCAGATCCCATTTCTAAATTCTAAATACCACGGACTGGTACTTCTTCATTAACGCGCCGTTCAAACACATCTATCACTGACTGGTCAGGCTGCAGTTCCTGTGTATCTCACAGGAAAACACAGAGTGATGATGAATGGAATATAAGAGCTGCATGCTTACGCTGTTTGCAGTCGGTAAGTAGGAAGAGACTGTGGGATGAGGGAGAAATGGAATGTGAGAAGTAGAATAAGGTATGCATTTGGTATAAAGTCATATACTCCCCATCCAGCTCCACAGCTGGGCATGATCTCTTCAATAGACTGCAGTGATAGTGAGCAGTCAAGGTCATGCAGCTGCAACTGTACTCCTGCATATCAGCTGCCACTGCGTGTGCGGTCTCTGAGGCGTGAATGGGATGCATCAGTGGTCAGTGTGTGATGGTAAGGCTCAGTCAATGAGTGTTAACTCATGGTGCTGATAGATAGGGATTGATGATGAGTGAAAAATGAGCTAATAGTACATTGAGCAGTGCCTAAGGCTAGTTATTGTGATATGGCACTTGATGATGCATCACTGGGTCCATGTCCTGGGAGGTTGACTTCTGACATGACCACAAGAGCTGTCTGCTTCCATACCTTCTCTCCTCTCCACCTCCTAGGCCAAAGACCAATGCTTCTAGTGCAGCATCCAAAAGCCCTGAAGCTTGTTCTTTCATCATGTCCTGTCACTTTGTGCAGTTTCCCAAACCAGCTTCAGATGTAGAATCAACTGAAGCTAGCATCAGTAGTAGAGGGAGGTGGTTAATTGTATAACTCAGGCTCACTTTCAGAAGCTTTCATTGAAGTTCCATGTGTATTAAATTCTGCATTTTGTCACTGGGGATATTCCCATAAGTCTGGGCTGAATGCAAAGAAATTCAAATCTTTGAGGTTCAAACTGACTTTAATTGGTTCTAGCCTCTACTGAGATTGGCTGCCTGCTTTGCATGCAACCACTGAGCAGTATAGGTCGTGCTATTTGCATACAAGAACAATAATTGGTGCATCAGGAGCAATGGGTGAGGGTTAATCATGTATCACAATCCCTGCACCCATTTTCAAGAGTTTCCAATTAAACCCTAGATAGTTAAATTTTGCATTACATTAGTCAGTGCAATATGCATCATTGCAAGAGCTGCAACTTGTGAAATTCCTGAAGTGATAATTTGGTGAAGAGAAAAAACAACTGTTGAACTTCTTGAATTCCTTTGACCTCTGTGCTCATAAATATAGAACTGTTTCAGTACAGTGATTACTGTTTCTGGCCTGCCTTGCTCCAATTAAATAACCCACCTAATGAATTCAGATTCCTGCAGGTCACCTTCCTCTGCAGTGTTTAATGGGATTGATCTTGCCAATATTTACACAGAAAAAAAAAGTTTATTCAGATAAATGGAAGAAAATTTAACTTCATTTCTCCCCTTTAAGTTGCTTTAAGACTTATAACAAATGCATATCGCCATGAGAGATTAATTGGATGATGCAGTAAAATGCATCAAGGCAACTGATTGAAATCTACTAAAATATTTAGACCAACGAGGCTGGGAGAAAATATGGAAAGTTTGCCTTCTTTTTCTTTCTCCACAATGTACTTGGAAGCTTATCTGTCATGTATGAAGATACTTCCTGTTTTCCAGTTATGAAATGGATAGTGACTTTTTTTTCCTTAGTTGGGATTTTGTAAAATCTCCTCACTGATTACCCACTTATGGTTTTATTTGTTCTTGCTGTCATCCTGGTTACTTGTGGAATAATGATGAAGGATTTAGTAAAGCTGAATTATTTTGTTAATGTTTATCAAATTTTAAAGGGCATAATTTTGTGCCTTAGTGGAAGGGTCTGCTAAGAAAAGCAAGGAAAGGGAAAAATGTGCAATGTATAATCTTAAGGGATTGTCTGATTGAAATCACTGTCCAGCTACAAGTGTTGTTTTAACCATATGTATCCAATTTTAGTAAAAGCTATTTTAGTAAAAGACCCGTAGAATGCAAATAAATATATTTCATGTGCACATAACTACTTAACAAACATCTGCTATCATTCAGTAACCATGGAAATGAGACTCTTATGAAGATTCAGAAGAAATCCACTTCCACACCCTGCTTTCATTTCACCAACAAACACAGAGAAAATTCAAAGTATACATATATACGGGTAGACGTCAGTATTGGAAATACTAATCAAAAGTGCATTGAAATCACATCTGGATTCCCAATTAGTGACATATGACTAGCAACTGATATATTTTCAACAGTGGGCAAGGAACATGAATATCAAGCCATTTTAATTTGCTTCAAAGCACAGAAAATAAATAACACTCCATTGAAAGAGTTCATTGTCATCATCTTTAATTCGCTGCCAACTTAATTTTTTTCTAAAGCCTTGATGGTAATCAATGCAATGGACTTCCACAAAGGTACAATTTAGTCTTCACTGCCTGGGCAACACAATTGGCAGAGTGGAGTGGCACACATTAATATAAACTGGCTAACTTAATTCTGTTATTTCCACTGGGATGGAAATTGCCCAGATTCCAAAGGAGTGGGTGGTCACTCTGGCTCACCAGACAACCTGCAGTTCATGGGGTATTAAAATTTTGGGCAGACATAAATAGTAGATGACTAGTGAATGGAAAACAAACTACCTTCAGATTTACTCTGTAGTAGTAGATCCATGGCGTGAAACTACATTTACATTGACCGTAAACAAAAATATGTAATTGGAGGGAATTACTTTTTTATTCACTGTCATGAGTGAAAGAACTGTTGGATTCGATCCTAACCATATATTTTTACAAACACATTAAATGAGTTCAATTGGAAATGTTACTCTTCTATTCCTAGATCCCAAAGATTGTTGCTACCAAATAGAATGGTAAGGGGAATCCATTTGAATTATGGAATTTAATGCAGAGCATATAATCTGAATATGGGTATGGTGTATATATGCTGGTGATGCAGTGGTTGTTACTAGATAACTATTGCAGAAATCTGGATGAGCAAAACACGGCTGTGTGTTCAAACCTCCTCATGACAGCTGTGGAATATAATTCAGATAAAAAACTGAACTTTAATAGAAAACTAGTCTCAGTAATAATGAACATAAAACTACTGAATTGTTTTAAAAACTTATTTGGTTCACTAAGTTCCTTTGGGGGAATTACCTGGTCTGGATTATACATGACTCCAGATCTGTGGCAATGTGGTTCACTCTCAACTGCCCTTGAAATGGCCCAGCAAGTTTCATTGAAACTACTATGTTAAAGCAAAAGAAGGCTGAATCCAAATGGACCACCTAGCTTTGACCAAGGCTCTGAATTTGGACTTGGCAAAGTTGTTCCAGCCCAGCTGATCTAGCAAAGTTATCAAACATGGACATAGGGGAGTTGGACTTTAAAATGGGAGAGCTGTCCCACAGAGTTCCTTTCCTCCCACAGATGCTGCTTAACCCACTGAGTTCCTCCAGCAGATTGTTTGTTGCTCCAGATTCCAGCATCTGCAGTCCCTTGTGTTTCCATTGTCCAACAAGCAACAGGCTGACAGTCAAATTCACAGAAGCATACCTTACATGCCAGATAAAGAGACAGACTCCTCCATCACTGGGTTGGCTGCAGCGAATGACTTGCCTCTTAACACCTCAAAGCCTTTCCATCAAATACAAAGAGGTACAGGAGCCTGAAGACTTACACTCAACATTTCAGTAGCAGCTTCTTCCCTTCCGCCATCAGATTTCTGAACTGTCCATGAACCCATGAACACTACCTCATTATTCCTCTTTTGCACTATTTATTTATTTTTGTAACTTATAGTAATTTTTATGTCTTGCACTGTACTGCTGCTGCAAAACAACAAATTTCACTACATATGTCAGTGATAATAAACATGATTCTGACATTAAATTCAACTGAACAAGATAAACCCATAATCCAAAAAGAAAAGCTTGTCTCAGTAACAGTAGTCATGACGTTGCTGAATTGGGATAAAACAAGCATCTGGTCTGCCACCTGGAACGGCTTTTAAGTCTTCGGACTTTTGACTGCCTCCTCAGTTATGGGATAATCAGGGATGGATAATAAATCTGATGAACTGAAAAAACGTTGTACTTGCCAGGATGAATGCAGCTCCAACAAGCATGATGGTATCTGGGACAAAACAACCCATTTGATTGTGACCTATTCACTCTGATAACTCCTCCAAAATCTGCAACCTTCTACTACCAAAAGGACAAGGGCAGCAGATGGGAACATGTTCTGAGTGTTCCCTTCCAAGCCATGCACCATTATGATCTGGAAGTACATTATGGTTCCTTCAATGTTGCCGGGTCCAAACCCTGGAATTTCCTACCCAGCAGCATTAGGGAATACCCCCCCATCAGAAGGACTGCAACACTTCAAATAGGTGGCTCACCCAAATTTCTTGGTAGGGACAGGCAACAAATACTGGCCTTGCAAATGAAGTTCAGATCCTGAAAATGAATAAAAAATTTAAAGCTTAAAGGAACATGTTGAGAACTGTTGAGCCAATTAGTCCAGGCTTCTTGGTGTGTCGTCTGTGGAAACAAGGGCTTGGCTGCCGTTATCGTAAAGATTTACTGTACATCTGCTTGAACATCAGAACCTGTTATATGTATAAATGTGAAATGTCAGCAGCTTTGATATAATCTAAACCATGCCAATTTGCAGTGTTTAGAGCATCACGCCACAGTGTAAAGTTGCTTGTTCGTGCTAAATTTCAGCTAAATTAACAAGTATTGATCTGTTTTTTCGGAGGTTATCTGATTTGCACACTTTTTTTTTACAGATATTACTGTTCTTTCAAAATGACTGGGTCAAAATCCTGAATGCCTTTACCAGACTGTGAAGCACTTTTAAGACACTGGCTACAGCAATTTATGATGAAGCCTTGTTTCCATTTTCTCGAGCAGCTATCAATGGACATTAAATGCTGGGATTGTCAGTGATGACTGCAACTTGAGATTGTATATATATATATATATATATATATATATATATATATATATATATATATATATAGGATTTATAAGAACATGAAAGTATAAGAAATAGAAGCAGGGCTGCACCATTAAACAACCTTTCATGTGGTATCATATCAAATGCCTCTGAACATCCAGATAAAGTACATCCATTGGTTTTCCTCCTTATCTGCCTAGCTAGTAACATTCTCAAAAAGCTATAGATTTGTTAAATCTTTCATAAAATCATGTTGTTTCAGTTTATGATATGGAGAATGTTTGATTTATATTGTTTTTCTGAACGTTCTACTGCTGTTTCCTGATAGCACCTTTGATAACGTTTATGATGAAGAAGTCAGCATACATAATTAAAAAGTATTTCAGATAGGCTGTTGATAGAGGTGCAAAGTTCCTAAATCATGTAGATTTTCTTCTGAAATGTACGGTGCAACGTAGTGTGGCAGATTTTATTTTCCGTCCCCTTCTAGTACATTTAGTCATGTTTGTATGCCAGAACATCTTTAACTCTGCATTTTTTGTGACTTCTGATTGTTACGTTCTTGGTTTGTTTTCTGGATCCTTGCTGAGTCAATTTCAAACATAACACAGTAACACAGCCCACTGAAAAATAATGCATGAGGCTTGGTCTCAAAACTAAAGACAAGCTTGAATATATGGAAATATTTTGTAAAGTTCTGATGCCGGTGGGGGGGAGCCGTTGGATATTGCTGATATGGGCACTGGGAGAGATCACCAGAAAGCTTATGCAGGAATAAACACATAAAGGACAAGTTCACAGCTCTTCCCTATGCAAGTGGTGATAATAACCATTGATGGGAAAAGGAACTGGGTGTGTGAGTGTCTCTACCAGGAGAAGGCTACACGGAGGTGATTCTGACAGTAGTAAAGGGAACGTGGGTTTCCAGAGTCCTCCTGGTGTTCCAAGTGAAAACTGATGTACTGGTTCAGCTGCCAAAATTCTTGATTGGTTGAGGAGATTATAGTTCTTTTGTTGCTAGATTTCAAATGAGCTTTTCCTTCCATCATTCACTCATTTTCCTTTGTTATTTATCGAGGTTTCACTGATACACAAGGGTAAGGCTTCTTTGGAATGGATTTTACTACTGCCACGGGATGATCGTTGCAGATCTCAATGTTGTGGCATTGTTGTGAACATATCTTTTTTAATGTATAGAATTGATAGGCAAATAGAAGAAGTAGAGTCTGTGCTACTCTAGTTAGAATTTTAAAATTGTACAGAGCTGGGACACTGCATGCATTTGGCCAGAATTTTTTATTGAAGTAACCATGAGACTAATGATGCGCTCTGTTACGTATGCGTAAATCCAACAGTAACTTCAGCTGAAGAGCAGACATGCAATTGAGTACCAATTTTTAAAGGTTGTACAGGTGAAAATTCCCTGCTGAAATGCTTTGAATGTCATGAAGTTGCTGACCTGGACATACATTTGTACATGAAAATATGCATTTAAGTAATTTTCATTGTACTTCCTGTGCAAGGGCCTATCTGTTTAGGAGGCTTCAGCTGTGATGAAGTTTCCATGCTTACTTAATAGCAGTCCAGTGGGTCCTATCTCCGTGGCTTCTCCCCTGTAACCCTGTATCCCAGCAGGTACTTATCCAGTTACTTTTTGAAAGGCACAATCGAATCTGCTTTCATTTCCCTTTCAGGATGCATTGGAGATCTGTGCTACGTGCAACTTAAAATTTTTCATCATGATAAGCTTTCTCACATCAAACCTGCAAGGTCACTTTTGCTACATTTGTTTTAAAATGAAAGCAGCATCTGCATTTCCCCACTTGCAGGCATCTCTCCAGCATTCAATGATTCTGAAACATTTCTACCAGATTTCCTGTCATAATGAAAAATCTAATTAAATTCTGACTCTATCTGTGGGATTTAACATTTCCCTTTCATTCATTTCTACACTTTTACTTTGTGTTTCCCTTGTATTGACATTAAATTATTTATTTAATCCTTCTCCCACTCGCCCCCTTTCACCTCCACTGTTCTCATTCCCTCCGACACACCTCTCCCAACCCCCTCCGCTACACACTGCTGAGCTGGAACTGTGGGTGGACTGAATCCAATTGCTAACAACTAAACTGGCTGATTAGTTCCAGCTGCCAGCAGTCAAGTGGTTCTATGTTGGAGCCAACGTGAGGCCCAGGCAACATCTCAACAGTTTTTTGCAGGAACTCCTGTGGTATCTTTATCAGAAGACCACAAGCCAAATTGTGTGTTCTTTCCATGCGTAGTTTGTGGTCACGGTATTCTTACAAATTGCAATGAAGACCAAAATCCCCAAAGCTAATAGTAAATAAATCTCGAAAAAAGATGTTCATCATATCACATAAAATATTTGTACTTGTAAGGATGTGGTACACTTTGACTGATAGAATCAGATGAAGTAAACTAGGAGGGGGCGTGTGTGGAGCTCTTTTGAGTCAAATGTCACGTTCTTGTGCTGTAAGTCCAAGGTAAGACACATTCATTTGAAAGTTCACGTTTAAATCACAAGCCTATTCTTAGAAACCAATAGTTATTTTATGCATTCTACAGGAAGTCTATAACATAAATCGTGTGAAGGTGTTAACTGTCATTAGGAAAACCAGAGACTAAAGCATTGCCATCAATTTTTGTGACCGGGTTCATTAAGGTTTATAGTATTTCTCAAAGACCTTGTTTCCTGTCCTAATATTGTTGTTTGAAGTTTACTGTAATTCTTCAGTTTCATTGAGATGAGTGGAATTAATTCCTTTGCAACAGTTTTAAGAAGGAATGTGAAAGAAGAAACCTAGAAAGGATACATTTTCTGTATCAGTTAGATTCATATTTAAAACAACTGTTAATTAGACTAAAAATACCAAGAAGCCAGAATGTCCATAAATCTTCACAGGCAGGAAATGTAAAAGATGAGAGGGTGCAAAATACTACAATCCCATTAAATTTTTCACCTTTCTCCTCCTTACATTGTGCATTAAGAAAACCTTGAGTACAAAAGAAATGAAAATCTGATCTTGGAATTAATCTCGAACAAGGTTACGCTGACTGAATAATTTCCTGGTTCTTTCTTTGTCCCTTTCTTGGACACAGGCATACTATTTGCCAGTCCTTTGGCACTGTCCCCTTCTCAGAAAAATTATTAGACTGTTTTGGATTCAGGTCTAAGCATTTGATAGTTACTTTAGAATCAGAATCAGGTTTATTACCTCTGTCTTATATGGCATGAAATTTATTGTTTTGTGGCAGTAGTTGTGTGGGACACTATTTGCTTGGTGCCCAGGTGGGTAGGGAACATGTAGAAGCATAATGGCTCATCAACAGCAATCGGCATGGATTTATAGTATCCGCAGTGGTTCATTTGTTCCTGAGTTAGAATTGGGCAGAAAGCAAGTATGATATGTTTCTGATATTCAGATATCTGGCCACATTGTGTCTGCAGATGGATGTAGATTTTTGGTTGTTTTCCTTTTCTATAAATAACTTGGTAAGTTGCTCAAGGTGCAGGACATGGCAATGTGTGAGGAAAAAGTACCAGAGAATGATGAGGTTATTTGGGTAGCATTAAAAGCTTAAGTAAAAGTTTTTCCATAAATAAGAACATTGACATGTATACCCTTAATAGCTAGGTAGTTACCATAGTAGAGGAATAGGTAGGTCAGAGAGAAGAAGTAGGAAAAGATAAGATATCTTTATTAGTAACATGTACATCGAAACACACAGTGAAATGCATCTTTTTGCGTAGGGTGTTCTGGGGGCAGCCCGCAAGTGTCGCCATGCTTCCGGTGCCAACATAGCATGCCCACAACTTCCTAACTCGTACATCTTTGGAATGTGGGAGGAAACTGGAGCACCCAGAGGAAACCCACGCAGACACGTGGAGAATGCACAAACTCCTTATAGACAGTGGCGGGAATTGAACCTGGGTTGCTGGCACTGTAATAGTGTCATGCTAATTGCCACACCACCGTGCCTGGGTATTTAGTATATAGATCTTCAAGGAAGGCCATGTCAAAAATGGAAAATAAATCAATGGATTTTACACATTTACACTGTTTTACAAGGAATGAACATAAAGTAATGCACAGAAAGAGCAAAAAAAGCAGGATTAAAAAAAACTGGTAACTCAGAAGTGATCAGAATCAGGTTTATTATCACTGACTTATGTTGTAAAATTTGTTGTTTCATAGCAGCAGTACAGTGCAGGACATCAGGACCTAAAAATTACTATAAGTTACAAAATAAATAAATAGTGCAAAAGAGGAATAATGAGGTAGTGTTCATGGGTTCATGGACCGTTCAGAATTCTGATGGCAGAGGAGAAGAAGCTGTTCCTGAAACATTGAGTGTAGGTCTTCAGGCTACTGTACCTGCTCCCCGATGGTAGTAATATGAAGAGGGCTTGTCCTGGATGGTGAGGATCCTTAATGAGGGATGCTGACTTCTTGAGGCACCGTTGATAGACTAAGTAGATATCTGTAATTTTGATGATTTCATTTATTACAGAAGTATACAGCACTGTTATATCCTCTATTAAATCCAAATACAATTTGCAAATAATGGCCCAGATTTTTGCTGTGTTTCTGGCATTTACCTGTAAGTGCCAGCCAGTTCAGGACTTTGGCAATTGTGTATCTGAATGCTGAACTCCTGAATGTGCTGACAGATTCAAGCTGTCGCTGGACTCCAGTGACGGAGGATGAGCTTGCGGGAATTCTCCAGCCCACTCATTTAAATGGAGATTTTACTGCTGCGTGAAAGAAAGATGAGAATAAGTCACATTCATTAAATTATTGCTGCTAGCAGCACGTTTTAATTATTTGATGTGTTTTGGAGCTTTTTGGTGATTTGTTTATTTTTTTCATTTTAAAGACCTTGATAATATTCTGACATAGACTATTAAGTGCAAGCAAAGTATGCCTAGCAATAATTCCTGTTAAGGACCATCTCTGACAATAGAGGGTCTAATAACCCACCCTTGCTATCCTTGGCGTTATCATTGAGGAGTCCCTCACCATCAACATTCTGGGGTCACCATTGATCAGAAACTCAATCCAGGCCAGGGAAGTAAATACCTTGGCTATAAGAGCAGATCAGAGGCTGGGTATCTGATGGTGAGTGACTCACCTCCTGAGACCCTGAAACCATTCCACCATCTGCAAGTCAGGAGGGTGATAGTATACTTTGGATGCCCCCTTCTTGAGGTGCCGTTGATGGACTAAATAGATATCTGTAGTTACTATGATTTCATTTATTACAGAAGTATACAGCACTATTATATCCCCTATCAAATCCAAGTACAATTTGCAAATAATGGCCCAGATTTTTGCTCTGTTTCTGGCGGTTCCATGGCAAATTGCTGGCATTTACGTGTAAGTGATGAGTACAGTACCAACAAGTCTCAAGAAGCTTGAAATCATCCAGGACAAAGTAACCCACTAAATTGGTAGCCCATCCACCATCCTAAAAATTAATTCCTTCGTCCACTTGTGTGTCGTACAAGTGGATGAAGGAATCAGCATTTCAGAACTGCGACCTCCACCACCAAGGATAACAAGGGACTCATTCACACAAGAACACTGCGACCTGCAGATCCCCTCCAAGGCGTACATCATCCTGAGTTGGAAAGATATTGCTGTTCCTTCATTGTTGCTGTATCTAAACTTTCTAACTCCCTATTCAACAGCAACATATGAATACATTTACCAGAAGGACTGCACCAATTCTTCTCAAAGGCAATGAGGGATGGCAAAAATTGTTGGCCTTACCAATGATGTCCAGTTCCTCAAAAATGAATAAATTAAAAAAAAATTTGAGTTGCTTATTTAAATGTTAATTTTTTTGGGACATTCAGAAGCATTGATAAAACTTGATAGTGACAAACAGCAAAGTGAGATATGTGGCATCGCCATCTGGCTGAGGTTTTCTTAGCAGCCTCATGAGGGATGTTTGCTCTGGCCCACCCAATTGACCAGGTTCTGTCACTCCAGGCACTGGCTTTGCTGATTGACTTGGAAGGCTTTCATTCAACACGTTGTTCTTTATGGATCTGAGCCAGATAAGTGGGGGACAATTGCGTATCTCAACTGAGAGTGCGGGCAGTGTGCTACACTCTGCAACGTTTGGGCCTTAATGTTAAATTGCAGCTTGGGCTCTGTGTTCATAAATAATTCTACACTTTCATACTATATATACACGAAGCATGCGTAAACAATGCACCCTCAGTTGTGGTCAGCGTTCCTTGATTTTTGTGAGTGGTTAATAACAAAAAGAATAATTCTTCACTCTCCAGTCAAGACACTTCCTCTACTCGTTGATGAGGTATATTTAACCGAATACTCACAATGTTATTTAAAGAAACAAGTGGCAGGCAATGGGGTAACTAAATCCCTAAAGAAACATTTCACCCAAATCAATCATTCATCCAAATAACATTACTTCAGCTCCATAATTGTTGCTTTGGTTTGCCTCATCACGCAGGAAATAATTAATGTGACAAATACTGAAGAACTGGTGCCTACCAGTTTGTTCTGTGCTGTCTGCCAGCAAAGATAAATACATTGAAAAGTAGCTCAGGGAAGAGTAACAACACTCAAAAGGGCAATAGAGCACAATAAGAAATAACATTTCAATTTGTTCAATGTGCCATCGTGGAAAACAGTTTATTCAAATAAAATTAGTCCTTGGCTGAATGATTTAAATGTATATAAAGTTTGCCCATGCACATTCATAGACACAAATTAGTAATAGCGGTCTTTGAGGAAAAGTGTCAGATAAAAATAAGGTGTGCCAGAGTCTAAATAATATACAGACAGTGACTTTGGCACTGATGTCAACTCTGAATTTACATAAGGACAAATGTACTTAATTTGCTCAGATTTTTTAAAATTTGTATGCAGATTAATGAATGGACTCCAGTTAATGCTTGGTCACTTTAAATATTGCCATAAAGAAAAATAACATGAATCTATCATGCCTTTTCCATCCTTAAAAAATCAAAGTAGAATAAAACACAGAATGCAGGAAAATGTGGAGTACATTTTGTGCGCAGTTAGGTGACTAGTCAGCCTGTTTGATGATGTGAGTGGGGAATTTATGTTGGCCTAGAAACTAAGAGAACTTCATAATTGTTGTTTATAAAATAATGTTGAATGTTCGTTGTTATGGCACCTGAAACTGAAGTGTTAACATCTCATTAAAAAAATGCTACTTCTGACAAAGTCAGCATGTCCTCAGTAGTGCACTAAAATGTTAGCACAGGTTGTGTACTCAACTCCTGGCGTGGGGCTGGAACCTAAAGCATTCTGACTTAGAGGTCAAAGTGCATTCAACAAATGTAGATGACACACAAATGCAAAAACAAAGAGGATAAGTATTGACACAGATGATCAAATATACTAGAAAATTATCCATTCTTTGTGCTTGACTCATTGGCAAGTTATTTGCAGAATGTAATTTGATAGTTAAATAACTTGGGTTGTAATGTTAGACTGTCAGCTAAATATTTATGGACAGTCAGTGTGACATTTCACAAAGCTTTTTCTAATGGACATTATATCTGTGGTCAGTGTTGGATTAATGGAATGTGAAATGGGTTTAGAAATTATTTGGGGATATATTTGTGCTATTTAGGGTAAAGAATGACAATATTTGGGAAGTACACATTTTTATATCTGTTTCACTTCAAATACTGGCATGAAACATTCCAAAAAGTCATATAGCTGGGAAATTACTGCCAAATGATCCCTGGCCATTCTCTCCTCCCTTGTTAATTTCTCACCGTAATTTACTTCAGGAAGACTGATCTTGCTTGTCCAGTTGTCAGGGAATTGAATCATTTTCATGATCTGAGCATTGCTGGAAAGGTCAGCATTTATCCCTCAACACCAGTTGCCACTGTGAAGGTGAGCTTCCTGACACTTCAAAATGCTTCCACCATCCACAAGGCATGAGTCAGGAGCACAATGGAATACCCTCTAACCTGCCCGGATGAGCATAGCTCCAATAACATTCAAAAAGCTCTGTGTTATCCAGGACAAAGCAGCTGTTCGGTCGGTATCTCATCAACCAACTTTAACATTCATTCCTCCTCTACCTGAGCACACCGTGGTTACTGTGTGTGGCATTTACATAGTGCGCTGCAGTCACGTGTCCAGGCCCCTATGAGAGCACCTCCCAAACTTTTAACCTGTACCCTCAAGAAAGATAAAGGCTTCAGGCACATGGGATAAGGTAAGATAAGATAAGATAAGATAAGATAAGATTTCTTTACTAGTCACATGTACATCGAAACACACAGTGAAATGCATCTTTTTGGGTAGAGTGTTCTGGGGGCAGCCCGCAAGTGTCGCCACGCTTCTGGCGCCAACACAGCATGCCCACAGCTTCCTGACCTGTACGTTTTTGGAATGTGGGAGGAAACCGGAGCACCCAGAGGAAACCCACGTAGACATGGGGAGAACGTACAAACTCCTTACAGACAGCGGCCGGAATTGAACCCGGGTCACTGGCGCTGTAATAGTGTTATGCTAACCACTACACTACCATGCCTGCTCTCCAACCAAGACCTGCAGGTTCAGCTTCAAATCACAAACCATCCAGCTTTGGAAACATATTGATGTTCCTTCATTGTTGCTGGGTCTAAATCTTGTAGCACCCTATCCAGCAGTGCAGTGGGAGTACCTTTACCAGAAAGACTGCAGCAGTTCAAGAAGGTGGCTCACCATCACCTTAGGGATGAGCAATAAATGCTGGCCCTGCCAATGACACACAGATCCCAAAAAATAATTAATTGATAAAAAGCCTGGCTTACCAGTCCCCCAGTTTAATAATGACATGTGAGCTCTTTATTTTTGCTAGGTATTTTCTAAGCATGGGATATAGAACATAGAACAGTACAACACAATACAGGCCCTTCGGCCCACAATGTTGTGCTGATCTTTAAACCTCGCCTAAGACTATCTAATCCCTTCCTCCCACATATCCCTCTATTTTAAATTCCTCCATATGCTTATCTAGCAATCTCTTGAATTTGACCAATGTACCTGCCTCCACCATGCGTGGCAGATATTGAAGTATTGATTGATTAACATCAGTGACACTTGATTTGCTTGAAAAGAGCTAACTTACAATAATAACCTTATGGTGCAACAGGTGTGGTGAACATCATGGTCCCAGAATAACAGAACTTTCAGGTAGGACCAGTTTTGGTCAACTCTACCTGTCCAAAGATCCTCCAAACCAATTTCACTGTCGTGTCATTGAAGTCTGAAAAAACACACTGTGTAAGATATATTGAATCAATTGCTGCTTGGCTGATGAAAATTCCAAGTTGTGCTTTGCATTTCTTTCACTGAGAAGCCAGTTACTTCTGCATCGTTTAGTACATTCTGGGTAACAAGCAGGATGACCAGTTTGTGCTATCCATTTGTGAAGTGACTTTAAACTTGGCCTGCAAGTCAATAAAACTATTGATAATAATAATAAAAACAGAAAATGCTGGAATACTCAGCAGGCTAGGCATATATTAACCATTACTACCATGACGTTCTACGATGATCACAGGCCACACACAATTGCATTTAATCCTAAAGGTTTTGGATAAATTAGCATTTTTATTTCACTTTGGTTGGCCTGAAATTTGAATCCTACAAATTTTGAGGTCACTAGCATTGGTTTATTTCAAAGAAATGAGGGCTTAGAAATTGAATTTTACCTTCTATGGTACGTCAAACAGGCATATAAACACTAATGCCCAGTTGGGTGACTTGCAAATATCACAAAATTAGGGACACAAATAGGAAATTAAGATCATTAGGGTTTTTTTTAACTCAGATTCATGTATTAAAAACATCATGGTTGCAGGTGTATGCAAAGCTTGTAATCACTGTACTGACCGCTGGGAAGATGGATACATCTAAACCTTTCTGCAGCCATGGCCAGCTCAACTTGGAGTTTGCTCCTTGTTTTTTTATACCTAATAAATTGGAATTGCACATGGCATCTTTATGCACCAATTTATGTGGGTAATGGTGGAAAAGGCTGCTGCGCACACCATAATGTCAATAGGTGAGTCTCTGGTGTCAAGTGAACATTCACTACCTGCGGTAGAAAAGGCTGCATGCAGGTTGACAGTAAATGTAGGGGAAGGGGAACAGCAATCCCCTGTGTTCATGGTCGCCCCTCATGTGTTTCAATACCCTAATCAAATCCTGCGTGGCAAGGGGCCTGTGCCCCTGCAAAGTGCAGCTGACTAGGCTGACAGACATCGCAAAATTTTGCAGAGGTGCATCTCACCTGAATGCTGCAATCATCAAGGGAGCAAACAGTGATACCTCTGCAATCAAAAAATGAATAGGGTAGTTACTGTGAGTTAAACATCACAATGCTCACTCTTTACTTCATGTCCCTTGGCAGGTCTGCTGCGGGGCTTGCTCCTTTTTATTGTTTTCGTAGTAAATGAGGGTCATAGTGTTGTATCATTAGATGTGTGACTGACACTAGGCAAATGTTAGCCACAGGAGGATGAATCACTATTTGCACATAAGAAAAAGCATGCAAATGGTTCCAATCCTATGAATTGGAGAAAAGACCTTTAATACTGCCTTGTCAGCTGCCTCCAGACCAATACTTTCTCTAAGTTAAGAGCTTATGTCCATTTCTATGTGTTTTCATCCATATAAAGAGTCTGTAAGTGTGGGCACAATTGAGTTGTACTTGCAGGAATACTCTGTGGGAAAGAAGGAATTTATGTCTGTCCCCAGGAGATTTACAAAGCCTGTTGCGGTTGTTTTTCTAAAGGAGAACGTGGTTTGAATACTTTGTAGATGATCTTATCTATGAGTAAGCTATTACTGCTACTTTTCTTTATTAAACAAAAATAAGCACAAGGTTTTGCTAAAAATAAACAAAAAATGCTGGAAAGATCAGCAGGTTAGTTAACCTCAGTGGAAGGAGCAGGTGCATTAATGCCAAACTCTAATGGCAACTCTCTTGGACACTGACTCAATTGCTAAGTGTCCCCAACAGTGTTTGTTTTAGATTTTCAGCTTTTTCTCTTTATTGTATTTTTTTTACTCTTTGTTTTCTTTGATTCAAAACAATTTTATGACTTGAGTTTCAGTTTTAGTCTTTTGCATTGAATTTTAACTCCCCAAGGTAGGGTGGGTCTGTGTCAGAGGTTACATGACTGGAGACACAAGAGACTGCAGATGCTGGAATCGGGAGCAACAAACATTCTGCTGGAAGAACTCAGTGGGTCGAGCAGCATCTGTGGTAGGAAAGGAATTGTCGACGTTTCAGGTCGAAGCCCTGCATCGGGACTGAGAGTGGAGAAGGGAGATGGCCGGTATGAAGAGGAGGAGGGGGAGTGGTAAGGAAGGATTCCGAGGTGATTGGTGGACTGAGGAGGGGTGTAAGATGCCAGGCAGGTAGAGCCAGGTAGGGGAGGTGAACAGGAGTGGAGTTGGGAGACAGTGGCAGGTGAATGGTAGGTGGAGGCAGACAGAGAGAGAGGAAAAAGGGGAACAAAACAGATGGAGTGTGAAGGTTGGAGATGGCTGTTGGAGGGAGATAAGCAGGAACACAAAGGGCTACCAGTGCTGGATTCTGATAAGTTAAAGGAGGTGAGAATGGGAACCATTAAGGGAGAGGTGAACTATCAGAGAAATAAAGGACTGCAGATGCTGGAATCTAGATGAAAAACACCTTGATGCTGGAGGAACTCAGCAGGCCAGGCAGCATCCATGGAGAAAAGCAGCTGCTCAACATTTCAGGTCAGGACCCTTCTTCCCATCCTGAAGAAGGTTTCTGACCCGAAACATTGACTGCCTGCTTTTCTCCACGGATGCTGCCTGGCCTGCTGAGTTCCTCCAGCATCATCGTGTTTTTCAGTCAGTTGAATTACCAGATTTGGGGGGAGGGGCAGGTGGGTGGGTAAGGGGACAAAAATGGGAGGACTTGAGGATCAGAAGGAGTGGGGGGGTGGGGGAGAAAATCTCTGTGCTGTACCACAGGGATTGGTGCTGGGATGCTGTTTGTGATATTCATTAACAATCTGGATGTGATTCCAGGGGATATGGACTAGAGATGGTGCAGAGGCGATTCATCAGGATGTTCCTGGGATGAAGCATTTCGGCAGTGAGGAGGGAGTGGATAGGCTGGAGCAGAGAAGGCTGAGGGGGTTCTGATTGAGGTATATAAAATTACAAGAGGCAGAGATAAGGTAGGCGGTGAGAAGCTTCTCCCCTTAGCAGAGACATCTATGATCAAAGGGCATATGTTTAAGGTAAAGGGTAGGAGATTTAGTGGGGCTTGTGGAAAAATGTCCTCAGCCAGAGTGGAGGAGTAGGTTCTCTGACAACATTTAAGTATTTAGATGAGTATTAAGTATTGAAATGGCATGGAGTTGAAGGCTATGGGTCAGTGCAGGGAAATGGGATTAGTATGGATGAATACTTGATGCCTGTCTGGGCACATGGGCTGAAGGATCTCTTTCTGTGCTAGATACAAGAGAGACTGCGGATGCTGGAAATCTGGAGCAACACACACACTAAATGCTGGAGGAACTCAGCAGGTCAGGCAGCATCTGTGGAGGGAAATATACAGTCGACGTTTGGGGCTGAGCCCCTTCATCAGGACTGGAAAGGAAGAGGGCAGAAGCCAGAATAAAAGGCTGGGGGGAGGGGGAGGAGCACGAGTTGGCAGGTGATAGGTAAGTTTGGGTGAGAGGGGGAAGGTAGGTAGGTGGGGGAGGGAGGGGAAAGTGGGAATGATGTGAGAAGCTGGAAGGTGATAGGTGGAAGAGGCAAAGTTCACCTCCCAGCTTCTCACATCATTCCCACTTCCCTCCTCTCCCCCACCCACCTGCCTCCCCCCCTCACCTGGATTCACCTATCACCCGCCAGCTCTGGTCCTCCGCCTCCCTCCAGCCTTTTATTCTGGCTTCTGCCCTCTTCCTTTCCAGTCCTGATGAAGGGTCTCGGCCTGAAACGTCGACTGTTTATTTCCCTCCACAGATGCTGCCTGACCTGCTGTGTTGCTCCAGCGTTTTACGTGTGTTGCTCTTTCTGTGCTATATGACTCCATGGCTCTTTAACCATTCTAAGTCCCTTAGCTATTGCCAAATCCATTCCTGACACCATTAAACACCTGATCATCGTCTGTTCCCCCATCTCACCCTCTCCCCACCCCCTCCACCTCAATTAAAGCCACAGCTTTGCAATTGGGTCACTCTCCAACAACGCAGGCACCCTTGACTAACACAAGACTCTACCTCACTCTCTCCCTGCCACCAACACAATCTGGACTCTCATTAAGTCCACCTCAAAGCCAACAATCCAGTGATCTAGCAAACTGCATGTGGGCTTTAACTTTCTGAACCAGGCCTCCTTTCTGAAAGTCCTCCATTTTGTCAGTCAGGCTATGCAGACCAGGGTCCCACTTAAAGAACCCATGCATGCAAACTCTAAAAGACTTTCAGGAAATCCATTCTTCCAGATTTTCTGCCATTGCAATGTGATCCTACCATCCTATAAGAACTCACCTTCAAGCTAAATGAAAAACTCTCAGAATTTTTTTTATAAATATAAATGGTAATGTCTAGAACAGAATAACATTGCCTTTAAAAATGCATCTTTGAAAACATGGTGGATGAAATGGTTACTTTATCAATGTGTAAATCGCAATATTTTTCTGTTTCTTGGATAGTCATTTGTGAAGTCCAACAATGTTGTATCATTTAATTGTACAATCACATAATTACTGAAGAAGGGCAGAAAAGATACCAAAGGGATTATTTATCTATTAGTCTAATATCTGCTGGAAAAATTGCTCAGAATTGTTATTACAAACAGATTGACTTAGCACTTGAACAAATAATAATTCATCATTCAGACCCAGCAGGGATTTGTAAAATGTAGTTTATAATGAATTGAATTTTTGGAGTTGCCAATGATTGTAGCATACAAGGATATGCATTTCCAGGAAGCAATTGATGAAATTTCATGTCAGAAACTGTTAACAAAAATGCAAACCTCTCGAAGTGGAGATACTCTTCCAACTTAGAGAAGATATTGGTTACGTGATGGGTGACAGAGCTTAATCATGTGTGATTAGTCGGTTTGCAGATGACACCAAAGTTGAAGAAAAGACGTCAAGGTTTATTGCTAACTCATTAGCCCATTGATAAAACTTCAAATAAATGGGTTTGAATTACTAAGCAGTCATAATATATTGGTAAAATATGATAATTGGCCTCCTCCTGTCCATGTCTGCGGTAGATGTCTCTTGCAGAATATTTTGTTTTCTGTGCTGGCATCAGCATTTCAATATTTGTAGGAAGCACAGTTGTGCAACTGGTAAAGCTGCTGCTTCACAGTGCCAGAGACTCGGATTCAACCCTGACCACGGGTGCTGTCTGTGTGGAGTTTGCATGTTCTCTCTGTGACCACATGGGCTTCCTCTGGGTGCTCCAGTTCTCTTCCATATCCTAATAACATGTGGGTTTGTAGGTTAATTGGCCACTGTAAATTGCCCGTAGTGTGTAGTTGGTGTTAGAACTTGGCGGAGTGGATTAGAATTAAAAAATGGGATTAATGTGGCATTAGTATAAATGGGTGGTTGATGGTGAGCATGGATGTGATGGGATGAAGGGCCAGTTTCTGTGCTATTATTGGAACTATTATTGGAAGAAGAGGAGATTGCCAGTATCAACCAATCTAACCGTTTTGACAGATGTGACAGGAGCTCATCAAACCCAGGAAGATCCATTGAAATTCAATGTTACTTTATCCCATTGTTGGCCATGTCGTAAGTTGAGGCGGAAATTTTACAATGAGATATTAGTTTCAGTGAGTCTCAATTATGACTGTCTTTAGTGAGTGTTTGTTCCTTTATTAATAAGTATGTTGCCAAAAAACGTTTTTTTAGTAAAGATATTCTGAAGCTTGCTTCACATGAATGTTCATTTCTTTCATTTGCGACCTTATTTTTGAGAGAAGGCAACATTGTTTGGTACATGTGTGAACAGGCTTTGTTTGTGACAATTCCTCACAATTATGTGACAATTATGCCTGTGTCAAGACAATCTTACAATCTTTAAAAACAAAACATTGGTTAAAGGGATGTCCTTCAATTAATTAACAAAAAAGTTGGGATTATCATTCAGAATTACTGTGGGCTTCAAAATCCAAGAACAGGAGGGAAATTGTTTGTAAAAAATCAAGTTTTCCTACTCCAGAGAAAACATCAAATCTGGCACTGTTGCTGGCTGTACTTTTGAGTGTGCATACAGCATTTGTCAGGGTTTGTCAAGCCTGAACTTTTCTTGAGCCGCATATTTGTCTGTATCACATGGGTGTGCATTACACTCTGGAACCAAAGGGGTTAAATGAGATGAGAAATCTGCTCACTCATCTCAGAGTCTTGACCTTCCTTCTCTTTGTTTAAACAGTGTGATTTTCAGGCGGATCCAGTTCTGGGAGATTCGTTCTGTTCTGATTTTCTGTGCCTTGCACAACTCAGGTGCTGTTTTGTGCCCAGGTGGTACAGATGAAAATCTATCCCCTTGTGTTTCCATGCTATGAGTTGAGATTCCAAGCTGTCACTGAGCTGTCACCTTTTTTGGAGCTCTTGTTATTTTGAAACCTTTGGTTGACTTTTGCAAGTTTTCTAAGTTTATCACAGATGATGTAGGGATCTAATTTGGCCTTTCCTATTATTAGAAACAAAAGGATAAAGCATTACCCAGCATTTTAGAATCAATCCTGTCAAGGCAGAACAATAAGAAAGTTCAATCAATGCATTGTGGATCATGTAAACCATGAGTAAATTGGAGTTTGCTCATCAGTGAGCTTTGCTAAAAATGTGAAGGGGTAGAAAAATAAAATTTTAATGATGAACTTTGGGGTAATGATGATAAAATTATCCTTCATGTCAAGATCTTCGTTTATCAAAGTGCACTAATTATTGGCAACATACAGAGCCCTGATTGAGGTGGACTAATAAACAAAAACTGAATATAACTGGCACACTCCATGGAGGATTACACACTGTGATCTAACATCCAACTCTTGAATTGATTATATTTAATATCCTCTGGTTGTTTTCATTAGATTCCTGCTCAATATTGACTCCTCTGATATCGATTGCTCTTTAATAACAGAATCCCTTGGTTAAAATATTTGCTCTTCCATTACCATCAGGATCAAGATAATCTATACAGATTGTATCAGATTTGATGAAAGGTCATCAACCCATAACATTAAACTGTTTTTCTCTCTCCACAGATGCTGCTTGTCTTTCTGACTAGTTTCAGTATTCTCTGCTTTATTTCAGATTTCCAGCGATTGAATGAGTTTGTATCTCACAGTTCCATTGTTGTTTTATTTTCTCTTCTCGTTCATGTCCTTCTACTTGAATCACCTCCTGACGGATCAGCTGTGATTTACAAACCTTCGTCACCCTGTCTCAGTCCGCACCACCACTACTTCTAAAATTAGAGTTGTGTTCTGAAGGTATTGTAACAGCAAGTAATTCAGAAATTAATGATAATGTTGCTGACACTGCAAAGTTGTAACTGTGGAAAAATAAGGTCGGATTGTTTTCTTTGGAACAGAGAAGGCTGAGGGGAGGCTCAAATGAGATGCATAACGTTATGCGGAATTATTGGTGGTGTCAGTCTCAACAGGGTTTGCTGGCTTTTAGAAGCCAGTGGTGATAATCACTCCTTCGATAATATTTTACTAGCAGCCCTGGTGGCTTTTGCAACAAGTTCTTTCATAGTAACTGTCTTGATCACACCAATAGCCACAGTCAGTCTCATGAAACAGAGAGAGTACATAGAAAGGAGCTCTCTCCCTGATCAGAGGGATCAAAAACCAGGGGGGCGTAGACTCAAAGTATAAGAATTACAGGGGAAGTGAGGAAGAAATGTTTCCCTGAAAGAGTGGTAGGAATCTGGAGCTCACTGCCTTAAGGATTATAGAGACAGAAACCCTCAGCCTATTCAGCAGTGTTTGGATATGTCCTTGAACATATGTGACCTGCAGGGTTATAGAGCTTGTGCTGGAAGGTGAAATTAGGCTGGGAAGCTCTTTTTGAAAGGTGCATACATGGAAGGCCATATGGTCAATGATTCTATAATTTAGTCTCTCTCCTATCACAGACATGTCCTTTGTGCTCTCTATCCCTCCTCCTCTGCATCTTAAAATATGCTTGATTTCGAACTAATCTCAGTTCTCACAGAAGGTCACCTATTTGAAACCTTAACTATGCTTCACTTTCCATGGATTTTTTGTTTTTATTTCACTTTCCAGCATCTGCAGTGGTTTTTCAAAATATCTTCCTTGAGTCATATAGAAGTTTGCATTATTTAATCACCTGAGTTTTCATTTATACTAATTGTGTTGTACATAATTATTTGGTATCATGCAGAAGTATGCTATTATTATCGTTTTCTCATTATATGCAATATGATTGGAATAATGAAATGGTACTAAGGGTAATTTCCTTTGAAACAAATTTAATGATAAGCATTATTTTTCAATTATATTGTAACATTACAAATGAAAAGACTTTACTAGTGAAGATATTGTAGTAAGATTCCAGCTAGAGCATGTAGTTGAATTACCTTGTAGGTTGTGGAGGGTTGTGGGGATGGTAACCAGCTTTGGCTAATTAACCATTACCACCACATATCTTTGGTTCCATTTTTAATCCTTTTTCATCTGCAAACATTTTGACTTCATTGTCTCCTCTGACTTTTATCAATCTCCAGGTCTTTGTTACATTGCAGGAGAAGTCACTTGCCCTGTGGAAGAGGGAACCTCATTGTTATTTAAGAGATAGGGTCCGATAATGGCTCAGGATCAACAATTATTACAGGTTGCACTGGTGCTTTTAAGGTTGAAATGTCTCCAAGAAGCTGCACAGGTGTACCATCAGACAAAAAATGAGATCAAATTAAGAAAGATAGGCAGGGTTGCTATAAGTTTGGTCAAGATGCTGGGTTTATAAGAATGTCTAAAAAAACAGAGGGGTGGAGGGGAGGGGGGAGTTTAGGGATGGAATTTCAGTGCTTTAAATCTAATGTAATGGCCAAGGATGGAGAAATGGGAGTGGAAGATCTACACAGGACACAAGGAAATGGGGGCAAGAGTTTGCCACCTGATACCTCAAGTCTGCCCCACCAGTCAAAATCGTCAAAGCTGATCTGTCCCAGGCCTCAGCTCTTCAGTGCTATTTCCACATAGCCCCCCAATTAGGTGCCTTTTAAAAAATTACTTGCCTCCTTTGGGAGGCAAATATCTCCAGTGATTTAGCTTCCACAATTCTTTGGGACAGAGAGTTCCAGAGATCCACCATTCAGTGTTAGCATTCCCTTTCTTAAATAAGTGGATCAAAACTGTACATTGTACTGCAGCTGTGGCCTCACCAACATTCCGTGCAATTGAAACAATACTTCTTTCTTTCTAAACTCCAAACCCCTCACAATAAAGGTCAACGTACCAATGAGACACGAGACTGCAGATGCTGGAATCTGGAGCAACAAACAGTCTGTTGGAGGAACTCGGCGGGTCGAGCAGCATCAGTGCGAGGAAAGGAATTGTCTGTGTTTTGGATTGAAACCCTCCATCAGTCCAGATGCATGGTTTAGACAATTCCTTTCTTCCCGCAGATGCTGCTTGACCCGCTGAGCTCCTCCAGCAGATTGTTTGTTGATCAATGTACCATTTTCTTCTTAATTACTTGCTGCACCTTCATGCTAACTTTTTGGTATTTTATGCACAAGAGCACCTCTGTACATACTCGCAACCTCTCTCCACTTTGGTAATAGTCTGCCTTATGATTCTTCTTGCTGAAGTGTATGACCTTAAATTTAACTACACTAAACTCCATTCGCCAAGTTTTAGTCCACTCACTCAACTATCTATATCCTGTGCAGTATCTAAATATCCTCATTGCACCAGTTCTCATGTTATTAACAAACTTGACAACTTATACCCTGCTCTCTCCTCCAAGCCATTAGGGCAGATAGCAATTAACTGATGACCAAGAACTGATCCTTGGGGCACGCTACTAGTTACAACCTTCCTGCCTGAAAAACACCGATTTATTCCAACTTTCTGTCACTATGTGATAACCAGTCTTCAATTCATGTTAACACGCTTCACCCAGTACCATGTGCTGTTATCTTGTGCTTCAGACTTTTCTGTGGAACCTTCTGGCAATCCAAACACACGATGCCTGCAGGTTCCCCTCCATTGAGTCTACTTGTTACATTCTCAAAGAACTCTGGCAATTTTATCAAACGTGATTTACCTTTCATAAAATCATGTTGACTTGATTTGATTGTACTAAGCTTCATCTCCATCATCTTCCTAATAAGACATGTTAAGGTATCTGGCCTATTTCCTTTTTGAACAAGGAAGCCACATTTGTAGTTGAGAGAAAATGAAGCCGGCAGCTCAGGCAGGCATCAAACAGGGTATGAAGGCTGTAAATGTTTTGCTTAAAACTTAGGTAGTGACTGAGAAGGCGAATGTCATTGGCCAGGAGTTAAAATCAAAGCTCATGGTTGTCAGCTCTGCTTGTTTGAAGGAAATACCACCTCAACCAGGAATGGATGTTCAGACAAACAGTCTGGTAATATGGAGGCAATTGGATGGTTGAGGCATGTGGTGCTTTCTGCTTAACATCACAGATTGTAGAATCAGAGAAGAGTTACAACACAGAGAGAAGCCATTCAGACTTTCGAGTTCTTACTGGCTCTGTGTACAAACAATCTAGCAAGCCCCTCTCCCCTGCCCTCTCCCATTAGTCCTGTACCAATATCAAGCCTTTCCTTTTAGCTATTGTAGAACAAAGAGACCTAGGGGTACAAATTCCCTGAAAGTGGAGACACAGGTAGATAAAGCAGTGAAGAAAGTGTTTGGCACAATTACCTTCATCAGTCAGGGCACTGAGTACAAGATTTGTGATTTCATGTTACAACTGTACAGGATGTTGGTGAGACCACACTTGGAGTATTGTGTACAGTTCTGGTTGCCAAGCTGTAGAAAGGATGTCATTCAGCTGGAAAGGGTGCAGAAAAGATTCACAAGGATTTTACTGGGACTGGAGGGCTTGAGTTTTAAGGAGATGCTGGATAGGGTGGGTCTTTTTCCCATGAAGTGGAGGAGGCTGAAGGTGACCTTATAGAGGGATATAAAATCACGAGGGACATAGATAGGGTGAATGGTCACAGTCTTTCCCAGGGTAGGGGAATCTACAACTAGAGGACATAGATTTAAGGTGAGAAGGGAACATTTTAAAGGGGAGGGGTAAGCTTTTCACGGAGAGGATGGTGGGTGTGTGGAACAAGCTGCCAGAGGAAGTGGTAGAGGCGGGTACAATTACAACATTTAAAAGACATTTAGATAGGTACGTGGATAGGAAGGATTTAAAGGGGTGTAGGCCAAATGCAGGCAAATGGGACTAGCTTTGGTAGACAACTTGGTTGGCATAGATGAATTGGGCTGAAGGGCCTGTTTCTCTGTTGTATAACACTACGACTCTATCCAACTCTCTTTTGAATGCTATGATGGAATCTGCCTCCCTTACCAGCTCTGGCAGTTCACCTCAGACCTTACCCATGGACTGGGTAAAACACTTTTCCTCATGTTCCCTTGATTCCCTTTCCAGTCTTCTTTTTTTCAAATGTTTGCAGGTGCTTGACTCTTCTGCAATATGATCAGTTTAGTTATTCTGTCTGAACCTTTCATGATTTTAAATACCTCTATCAGTTCACATTGCAGCCTTTGTTATAATCCTAGCTTCTCCTGTCTATCCACATAAATTAAAGTCCCTTTTCTCTCTTGCAGTACCTTTAAAATCTATAAAAATATAGTAAAGAGCGGCTCTTGGAACCGGACACAACATTCTAGTTGTGGTTGAAATAGTGCATTGCAATGTTTCATTGTGGTTTACTTGCTCTTGTATTCTACTTATAAAGGCCAGGATCTCACGTCTTTTTATCTACCCTCACAACATGCCCTGCCACTTCCAACAAACAATGCATGTAAAAGGAAGAGACGGTGAAAATGGAAGTGTTGCTCTGTGTGAATTAAAACTTGTTTCTTTAGGGTTGTGGTAGGTCGTGGCTGTTTTTAAAGGAATGGGGATTGTAGAGTGATCAGGGGGAACCGTTTACTGGCACAGAGATGAGGAAGTTGGATGGCAATCAGCGAAGCAGGAATCTGGCTGATGGAGTAGAAGATTTGTCTTGTGGTCTGGATGAGCTTGGGGATGATGTGAGAGGAGGTAAGAGAGAAGATTGTACCAGTTGAAACAAATAATGGATGGAGATGCACAGAAGTGACAGGCACCAAGGTGCCGTCCTGATTCCAGCAACGGCAAATCTTCACTAAAGGGACAGTCACAGGTGATGGTTTGGAGTGTGAAATTATCACAATGGAAATCCCGATGGTTTGGCACTTTGCTCACCAGGTAATGTTTGCTGCATTCCCTTGAAATTCACCAGGGCCCCAGTTCCAAATGCTCCCTTTAAACTCACTGGGGCCCTGATTCCTGCATTCTCTCTAAATTGATCAGGGCCCCGTTTCCGGTGCTCTCTTCAATCTCACCAGGTTCACTTGAAAATTTATTATATTACTGGGTAGCATCTAAAAAAAGTGAATTGAAAGTGTGTTGGCATGTAACCGCAGTAGTCTGGAAAGATCTGCCAGTCTGTCTAGAATGCTGGATCATTGGAGTTTTACTGTATTGTGAATATTTTCCATGGATTCCTCAGGTAGCTCTGCTATAGATTGACCTCTCCCTTACTCCCACTCACTCATTTTAAGGATTTATGTAGCAGAAGGCCAGGAATGCCAGGAATAGCAGAATTGCATTGTGTGTGTACAGTTAGGTGTAACATGAGTTGAAGGTATAGGGAGGGTAGGAGGTGCACTGAGGGCTGTGGGGTATATCTCTTTTAAGATTCATTCCCACTCTGAGGCAAAAGTTACATCCTGCACCAAAGCAACGGAATGTTTGGTTGCTATGCAATACAAGGTCTTCAAATAGGTCAACCTTTTAAAAAAATGTAGACATTTCAGAAAAAAGTTACTATAATGAATGAAGAATTCATGGCAGATCTAAACGTTGAAAAAATTACAAATGTAAATGTAACATTGTTAAAGTAGCTGTCTTAATTACAGCAATATGCTGAGGGCAGTTCTCTGAAAAATTCCCTGAGCCAGCTTGTCGTGTTGCCTGACGTATATGAAGTATTTACCCATGGGAGTCTTTAACACAATGAAAGTATTGCATAAAATTCTATCGGAAGTTTAACAATACAGTATTTTATACAGTTTCCACTAAGGTGGCATAGAGATATGTTTCACAGGATACGCTATGCACACAACCAAGCTCTGACAGCTTGTTATTAAAGAAATTAATGTCACTACTTTCACAATGGTGTGCATTGAGAGTCATTCAAAGGCAGTCAGTCCAAACAAGGCAAAATAACATGTCATTTCTCCAAGGCCTTTCATTTTCTCCCTGCAATGCAACATCTCACCATTTAACCAAACCAGTATTAATGCTTAAGTCTTTCACCTGTTTTGTATGATTTTCATTTTCATTGTTTCAGGAACTAGTTTGTTATCATCGTTACAAAACCACAGAGGACTGCACTACAATGTTATACCATGTTTCTCAACAAAGCCAGAACTATCCTTTCCATATAACCTAATTCTCTGAAAGCAGTAACCTCTCCGTGAATACCTATTACATTTTTAAAATCACAATGCTATTGCATTGGTTAAAAGAATCGTCTTGCACAGTGACTTGTGTCCTTTTAGATGGTTTGCATAATTATAAATATTTGTATCTTGCTGCCAATTAAAGAAAAGTGCTTTGTTTTCCTCTGAATTACAATGCCTTTATTTGGGAAATGTTAGAAACAGAAATCATGGAGCAGATGAAATGTCAGCAATCACTTATACTGCAATAATTAAAGATGGTCAGCATGCAAGAAGTTCTTTTTATTAATTAAGGTAGATCAGGGTGGTAAATACTCCTTAGCCGATATGTACAAAGTCATAAATTGACAAGGTGAAGCCAGTTCCTTGTGGCAATGATCCATAATTTACTTGTGCTCAATGGAACAAATTTTCTTCTATGTCGTCAAGTTCTACATAAAGCCACCAGGTTTTTGCCACAAGTGTCCCCATAATCTAGACCAATTCTTAAATTCCTGGAGTTTTTGTCCTGGCATTGACCCTTGATATAATTTGTCATCTTCCTAACACTGACCCTTGATATAACAGGTCAGCAAGATTTAGCCCATTGCCTTCATGTCCCAGAAAGAGGTCTTAGTAATTACTAAACCCCACTGGACCCTGAAAGGTTTTGAACCAGTCGCCTACCTGTGAAGCCAACCAGGATTATTTTTTTAAGTATTCTTTCTCCTTGGTTGTTCGGAGTACTTATGAGCTTAGCTACCACTGTATATGTAGCAATGAGGAGGACATTGTTCTTCAATGCATGACAGAAAGATTGGAGGCTTTGTGCCAAGTACCTTTGTTTTATGGAATTGCTGCCGTGGCTCTGTCTAGGCATTCCTTTAAGTTTGCATTTTCCAGGAATGAGGTGGAAGGAAGTTTGATCCATGAGAAAGTAACATGAAAACTGGGAAAAACATCAAAGATCCAATGCAACCATTTTCCTGTGGGAATGCTGTTGTTCCCTGCCAAGTATATCAGAAAATTGATGATACACACATAGACTGTAGGGCTGAAATGTTTTACAGAAGCAAATTCATTGATCTCATTGTTTTGTCTACCCTTATATATACTTCTGAAGAAGTCTAGCAACCAACAAAATTCCATTTGAGTGTGTGAAATGTGTAACATTTTTGAACATTTGATTATGAAGGAATCCATCACAAACATTTAATGATTAGATTTAAATCTTTGTGAACATGGTCTCTCCTACAAAGCTGGTTTAGGAATACATTTATTGTTATGATGTTGGGGTGGTGTAGCAGCACACACAGGAAGTCATACTTTAAAGAAATATGCCAGTAACAGTTTGTGCACAGCTCCCAGAATTGTTATGTCTTGATTTCCTTTGATTGAGACCATAAGTAGATTTTATTTTGGCTTTGAATTGTTTTAAAATAAAATCCTGCTATGAAATGGGTTACAGGAAAATAGGTTTTAAGAGGGAGGAGCTACATTTTGTAAGCATGTGGGGAGAGCACTAGACATGTTTCAGGTATAATTAATTACTCAACATTTGATTGTTCCTTTCTTTACAGTAATCCTTTCTTTACAGTGGTTCTAATACATTAAAAAAATTGGTACTGCAGAGATTAATCAGCAAGAACCTGTACTGGAAGATCACAGATTTAAGTCTTTGGACTGCATGTGTTGGCTTTATTTGGGGGAGTTTCGGAAAGAACATATAACCATTCACGTCAAGGAATAACATAGATACATATTGTTTCCTTCTCAATAAATCAACAGGAATTTGCTTCTATATGCTTTCAATTATGGAACTAAGTTTCAGATTGACACATAGCGCTTCCCATTAAATCAATGGGAATCAAATACTGTAGATAGATACATTTCCCATAAAGCAACTAGAAACAGATTAATCCATATCTATCCTTAGCCATTGTAATTAAACTGCAAGGTAGCTGTAAGTATCCAAATTACACATAATTTTCCAGAGGGAGAACAAATTCAGAATGGAAAACCCTATTTTCTAATGGGTTGTAGTTTGCAAAAAATGTTAAATATATTTATCAGGAAATATTTTCCAAGGTAATCCTCCTGGTGTTAAGCTTGTTTTATATTTCCTTATGTTACAGGAGGATGCTACTCAGTCCATTGAGTCTATGCAGGCTCTTGGAGCAATCCCAGCATTCCATTCTCATAACTATTTCCCTGCAACCTATTCTCTCACACATGTCTATCAACACCCCGCCCCCCCAACCCCCCTGATTTTCTTATCACTTACCTTCTCTAAGGGTGATTTACGTAGCCAATCGATCCACCAAGCAGCGCATCTTTGAGATGAGGGAGGAAACCAGAGCACTGAGAGGAAACCCATACGATCAGAGACAGAAGCTGCAAACTCCACGACGGCAGCACTGGAGGTCGGAATTGAACCTGCTTTCCCTGTAGTGCCACTCTGCTGCTGGTACTTCACCCAAGCAGAGAAGAGATCCTAGATTTGGGGGCAAAGAGTCATTGATTTAATCTATGGCCTTCCCCACATTTCAGTAATGAATTTCACTGATTGCAGGCGAGGAATGATGGACAGTAGTTAGATCTACCTTGCAGTCATTTGGAGTTTTGTTTTGGCTCAGTGCAGTCATGTTTGTTTCTGAATTAGAGGGTTATGGGTTCAAGCCCCATTCCGGAAACCTAGATATATACAGGAAGTCCCCAATTTACGAACGCCCGGCTTACGAACGCCCGTACATACGAACCAACCTTCGTGGTCTTAACGACCTTCGGTTTGTAAGCGGGCCTGGACCCCGATCCTACCACTGTGGGGGTACACCTTCTTTGGCCCAACCCCGGGCCAAGTGTGCATGTGTGGCCGAGGAACACCGGGCCAAGTATGCATGTGCGGCTGGGGCCATGCGCGGCTGCGATCCCCGGGCCAAGTGCACGCGCGCGGACACTGTTCCAAGTTACAGACAAAATTGGGTTACGAGCAGTCTCAAAAACAGAATGCGTTCGTAACCTGGGGGCTTCCTGTATTCTAGGTTGATGATTCAGTCCAGTGATGAAGAAGAACTGTGGAGGTGCTTTCTTTTGAATGAGTTTTTAAGACAAAGCCCTATTTACTTTCTTTAGTATGCTTAAAATGTCATTCTGTTATTTAAATAACTGCAGATGAGTATTCCTAATATTCTTCCCAATTTTTATTCCTGAAATAACATTACTAAAATAGAGCCATTATCTTGTTGTTATTACTGGGACTTTGAAGTACAATAATTTACTGCTGTGCTTCCCTATGTTGCAATAGTGACCCCACTTCTGAATTACTTAATTGACTGTGAAGCATTTTGGGATATCCTGAGATTCTTAAGGCAGAATGTAAACGCAGATTCTTCCATTTTTGTTACATTCACCACATGGTGTTCAACACTTTAGGGGCAGTAGTAAACCTGAAACTTTGAAATGCATCCAGGATAAATTAACTGCACACTTGTGCAAACCCAAGACCTTACCAGGCATGCGGCTATTTAAAACATATCAACGCCAATGCTTCCACACCAATACAGCCATAGACTGACACAAACCTATACCTGTATCGCAAAAGCACTGTACAAATGATTTGCAAATTCTTTCTCACTCTCACATACTCCCTGGGCGTCAACATCTCAGAGGATCTATCCTGAGCCCAACACATTGGAGCAATCACGAAGAAGGCACGCCAGCGGCTCTACTTCATTAGGCGTTTGAGGAGATTTGGTACGTCACCAAAGACTCTTGCAAATTTCTACAGATGTACAGTGGAGAGCATTCTGACTGGTTGCATCACTGCCTGGTATGGAGGCTCCAATGTGCAGGATCGAAAGAGGCTGCAAAGGGTTGTTGACTCAGCCAACTCCATCACAGGCACAACCCTCCCTGCCATCGAGAATATCTTCAAGAGGCGGTGCCTCAAGAAGGTGGCATCAATCATTGAGGACCCTCACCACCCGGGACATGCCCTCTTCACGTTACTACCACCGGGGAGGAGGTACAGGAGCCTGATGACCAACACTCAACATTTCAGGAACAGGTTATTCCCCTCCACCTTTGGATTTCTGAACGGTCCATGAACCCATCAACACTATTTCTTTATTCCTCTTTTGCACTATTTTTGTAACTTATAGTAATTTTTATGTCTTGCACTGTATTGTTGCTGCAAGACAACAAATTTCATGACATATGTCAGTGATAATAAATCTGATTCTGATTCTGATTCCCTATGTTTGTGCCTTTTTCAGGAAGGCATTGATTCATTCTGGTAAGAGCATTTTGTGCATACCTTTGGAATACAGTTGATAAATCAGTATAGATACATTTAGAATTTTCTCTCTTAGGTTATTGTGTAAAAATTGCAATTAGAAATTTTATGAAGAAGAGAGCTATTATAAACTACTTTAGTGGGTAAGAAGATTATTTATTAGCATGGTGAGTTCTAATGAAGTATTCTGCATACTGATGCCTTTTAGTAAAATAAGCTCAAAGCAGAAAAGCTCTGAGAATTACGCATCAAAGATTTGCAAATGTTTTTAGTGCAGTTAATATTCATGATTGCCCCTCAAAAGCATATCAGAGATATAGTATAAAATGTGCATATGTATCTGGATTTTGAAGATGCTTGAACTGTTTACCTCCAGGTCATCCTTCTGATATGTAGTTTTATTCTACAGATGACAAAGGAACTGAAAATTAACTGCAAAATTGTGGAATTACTTCTGCATTTTGCAAAATTTATTAAAAATGCAATGCTTTTGGTGGTTGGATGATGGGATTGGTGGTCATTGAGCGGAGTGAGGACAAGTGATGTGATTGATATCCAGGAGAGCAGTGGTGATTGGTTGCAGCATGGACCCATTAGGTTGAGAAAGAGGAGGAGAATGAATGCTTTTCCCAGTTGCACTTTATGTTGCTTTATTTGTCAGAACTTATCCTTATGCTTGCGACCTTCGAAGCACAGAGTAATACACCATGAATTCAGGCCCTTTGGCCCAGTGAGTCTGCATTAACCGTCAAACACCCATTTACGTTAAACCTACACTTTTCTAATTGTATACTCCCCACATTCCCATCAGCTCCCCCAGATTTGACCATCATCTACATACTAGGGGCAACTTATAGTGGCGAATTAATCTACCAATCCGTCTACCTTTGAGATGTGCGAGGAAGCTGGAGCACCAGGAGGAAATCCACGCAGTCACAGAGGGAACATGCAAACTCCACACAGATGGCACAGGAGGTCAGGGGTGTACCTGGTTCTACTAGTTGTGCCACTGTGCCACCCTACTGGCTTCCACTAGTGAAAGGGTCTCAAACAAGGGGCATAATTACAAAAAAAATGAGGTGGTTATCTAAAACTGAGGTACATAAAAATTTCTTCTTGCTGAGGGTTGTGAACCTCTGGAAATCTCTACCCTGAAGGGTTGTGGAGGTTAGATCACTGGGGGTACTTAAAGTGGAGGTAGATAAATTTTTGAAGGATTTGGGAATTGAAGGCTACGGGGAATTGGCACAGAAGAGGAGTTGAAGCTTGGGAGAGATCAGCCATGGTCATATTGACTGGCGGAGCAGGCTTGAGGAACGAGGTGACCCACTCCTGCCTCTAGTTTCTTGTGTTCATAGGGAATATAGTTTGGTTTTAAGTAACAGAAAACTAAAATTTCAGCCAAATGGCAATGCCCCATGTGTTGAATTTCAAGTGGTGCAGGAGGGTGGTGTGGCAACTGTTTTCCAAGAATATCCAGTATATTTATACATGATTGTGTGAACAGTTCATGAGCAATGATGAGCATTAGTCTGTTCACATCCATTACTATTTTTACCAGTATAAATTTGCTACCCATATGTATTTTTAATTTAATGGACTTTTTGATCACTAATATATTACAGTAAACTATCACAAGAGTGGGAAGCACATCTTAGAATAATAATAAATTGCATTTACAATGTGTCAAGGTTGACGTTTTAAACATATGAGTACTAGTAGTAACTCCACCTCACTTCTTGCATCTACACTGTCAAATCAATTTTAATCATTTCCCGTGCCTTGTCTGCACCTCACAGCCTACAAATGTAAATTTTGTTTCCTCTCTGCCTCTTCTCCTTTCCTCTAATATTCATTCTACATCCACTGACATTACAGAATCTTTTCCTTTTCCCATTTATTATGTGCACCACCTTCATCTGGTTGGCCTTCTCTCTGGTACCTTTGTGTCACTTCAGTAAAGGATGGCCAGCTTAATTTTTAGCAGCTTTATATTTATCATGCAACATCACTGGAATATTTTGGAAGCAATAAGAGCTAAATTGGATAGACCTAAGAAGGGGGAATCATGACATGGGATTAACCATGATCATTGAATTGCAATGCTTACAACATGATAACTTGCTAGTGAATGATTACTGTACCTATTTTAATGAATTTCTTCTATTTTTGAAAAAAATTAAACGTAGATATGTCTGATGCCTCCTGTTAGCTCTCTGATTGTCCACCTAAACCTGCAAGAGTGAGTATAATGCCACCAGCTCAGTTAGCGACTCTGTGCATAATTTGAATGGTGGCGCAGGGCTGGGATCTTCATGTGGATGAAACACTGGGCATATGGCCTTCAGCCAATGGAGATTTAAAACACAGTTCAGGTGCTGGCTTCTTGGAGAATGAGCTCATACTTGATCTTTACTGCAGAGTGTGCAGCTGAGGCTTTTGATCAGAAAGCTACTGAAGAAGGTTGGTGGTTATGCTTAATACATGGGCAAACCTGTGAGAAATCCTCTGGTCAGTCTTCAAACTTGGTCATTTCAGCCAAGTTAATGGCAGGACTCGTTCCTCCTTTTTAGTGTCAGTATCTTTATGATGCTATTTCACTTACCCTGTGAAAATTCCCTGCAGATTAATACCAGTAATAAGAATTGACCTACAAATGTTGATGTGTGACCTCTCACACAGTAGTGAGATATTGGGCCTTAATATATTGCAGCAAGGCACCTAACACCATTCACAGTTGGACTTGCTCTTGCACGTCTTGCTTTTTAAACAATTTGTTTGACAGGTTGCTGAAAAATGTTCGTTGATAACATTGCAACAAGCTAAACAGGACATCAGGGACCTGAGGGAACAAGGCAAGCAAGAGGGCATCTTTTTGACTGGTCAAGTTGAAAAACTGAGACTGTCTGAGAAGTAACAGGAAATTGAATTGCGTAAATTCGACTTTCTAACCAGATGGGGAGGAAAAGTAAAAAGAGGGAAATTATAATTGGATTGTGAGAGCAGTAAGAGACAGATTGGAAAAGTAAATGAAAAGTTAAAACTGATATTTTAAAATTCCAAACCCGAAGGGATGAGCCTCCAAACTTGCAGCAATTATTTCTCGGTACCAGAGCATTCGACTTGAAGTAATTAACACTTACCACATTGCCAAGAATGAAATGGACAAGGCATTCCATGAACTCAGTGTGACTGGATTTCTGAGTTTACCAGTGCAGGTTGCTCCTTGCCTGAAGTTATTGTGGCACTTGCATCTAAACAACAGGATGTGCAATTAGCTTCACTGTTATTTAGGCAGCAACTTATGACCTTCTGATCCCTCCTCATTACCCAAGCTTCTTCATGGTGGTAGATTTTTCCCTGCAAATATCTTGTAATTTTCCTCCTTTGTACTGATGTCAAAACCTGAAGAAAGTAAGAAAACAGTAGTATTTATATTTGACTCTTCTCTAAGTGAATACATATATAAAGCATAATGTGTTCTATTCAAGTGAAAGACCTTGGTTATGTTCCCCCAGGCAGCTGACTGGTTATTATTATAGCTTCAACCGTAATAGAGGATAACAAATGACTTGAATCTCTGAATGCTTGCTTTGAGTGCAGAGCCCCGCTTGCTAGAACTGTATATGAAGGATCAGCACCTGTAGCTTCCAGCATCTTTGTTCGTAAATTTGAAGGGGTTAGTAAATTAGTAAATCCTTGCATAGAAGGAGTTAAAAGGCAAGTGGGGTGCAATTAATTATCATTAGGATCGAGCTCCTGAGTACACACTGTCAGCTGGAAACCTTGTCCACTTGTCATGTAACAAGAAATTTCCTTATTATTTCATATTGAAAATGAAACAATTAGGAATATGAAACAACAAAAGTAGTTGAAATACTTAGTCAGCCATGAGTATTTGAAAGAGAAATCTCAGTCAAATAAGTGTCTTTGATGAATTTAATTCTGATGAATGATACACGGTATTAATCCATTATTCTCTTTCTGTTTCTCACTCTCTGCTGAGTTTTTGGTTCATCATTGGAATCCAGCAACTTGTGGTGCTTTATGGATGTCACAGTGGTGTGGCAGGTAATACTGCTGCTTCATAGTCTCAGTGGTTTCAATTCTGCTCTTCAGTGCTTTCTGTGTGGAGCCTGCACGTTCTCCCTGTTTGCGTGTATTTCCCAGGATGATCTGATTTCCTCCCACACCCCAAAGACATGCTGGTTGTTAGGTTAATTGTGTATTGTTAATTACCCCATATATATTTGGGTAGGTAGCTAATGGCATGTGAAAGAGGATAGGTTGCAGGGAAGTAAGTGGGGGTAGGGGGGGAAAGAGTTGCTTTGAGAACTAGCATGGACTTGATGGGCTGAATGTCATCCTATGTCATAAAAAAATGAAGAGTGTGCGATATTTGCCTTTTGGGCTGGCCACTTACATTGTTTCTCTGGCAGGATGTTTGCTTTATTTTCAAGGTGTGGCTGATATTGGCAAGGTCACACTTACTGCCCATTCATGCTTCCCATGAGTAAAATCTGAGTTTTCTTCTTGAGCTGTTGCAGGTCTTAGGCTACTTTTATTGTCACAATAATGTTGTGCAGGTTCCCTTAGCTGTGATGAAGGACTGTCCAAGGTAGGATGACATTTGCCATGGGAGAGCGGGGAGTATCTTTTCTGTCTTTTCCTGAAAACACTCTGAACAACTTTCCCTCAAAGCCATAGCAGACACTCTTGTAGCATTGACATTTAAGAAGGGGAAGGACTATCGTACATTCGTTGATTTGATGAGTGATAATAATTGCAGTGTCTTATGAGTCCTAGCCATTGTGAGTTTGAAGGAAAAGTATGTTGAAAACTGTTGGTTCTCAAGATGAACATATTACATTTCATCAAGTTTACTTTCCCCTTGGATAAACAGGTCAAGCACTCAACTTGAAATTTCCCCTTATGTTAAATGTCATGTATAAGCCACTTTTGGCTGTCACATTTTTAAGATTCCTCCAGTTAGTTTGTATTGCCCGTATGAACCCTGGCGCTCCAGGTTATTTTGGGACTCTGAGCACTACTTGAGTCACGTGTATGCAGTGTTTCGTGTTGCTACTTGCTAGAATTGCATTGCTGCTAACGTCATTGCACTCAAATATATTGCCAGCACTTAGTGTCAAAGTTCATACATGAATAAAAGATGATTTAGATCCAACACTTAGATGTGTCCAGATCCTGTGGAGTCTTTTCTCGATAGTGCTTGAGGAGAGGAGAAAATTGCCAGAGAAACATCACTTAAATTAGGTCAAAAAAGCAAGCACAGATTGTTGAGTTCTGGTTCTTATTAACTCATACAATGTTATCTTGAGCTAAGGGCTTATTGATTTACATTACCAATTCTGCTACACTTTATTCTCACTGTAATTTCTGCAATAGCCATGGAATCATAGAGTCATGCACCATGGAAACAGACTACTGAGTCTGTGCTAACCATCATTCATTCGACAAATCTGGGCAATTTACAATGAATATACCAACCTGCACCTCTTTGGGATGTGGGAGGAAACTGAAACATCCAGTCACAGGCTGAACATGCAGCACCAGAGGTCCGGACTGAACCCAGCTCACTGGAGCTGAACCCAGCTCACTGGAGCTGTGAAGCGAAGTTGTGCCACTGTGCTGTTCCCACTTTGTTAAGAAAAAAGCTGTAAACTTATAATCTTCAACAAAGAATTAACCAGGAGTTGCTGCAATACTCTTCACTTGCTAACATGACCTATTTTAGATTACCCACTGTTTTTTTGTCATCTGAAGCCATCCTGAACCACAATGGCTGCCTAAGACCTTGTTAATGTCCTTGACATTCTTAGGCATTCAAATGCTATTAAAAATTAACAGAACATTAAAAATATCTTCAATCTATTAAAAATTTTAAATGGTTAAAAGTTTTAAAGACACAAAATGCATTTAAACATATTTAAGTAAACACAATTACTTCAAATATGGTAAATTACCTAACATTTACCATCATCTCTCATAGTTGTTCCTCTCCATTCAAGTGAATAGACCATGTGTCAGAACTTATGCAGGTCCATTACAGATTCTTCACCATAAACTCTGGAGAACTGCAATTGTTTCCTTGTCCACCACTGGATTCCATGAATAATCAAATGTCAGAGCACCATCGGTAATACCACAGCAAAGAGTAGCTAGTGTGTTAGAGAGCAGCACATACACACGAGTCGAGAGCCTTATAGCCAGTTTAGTGCAGAATTTCTGACATTTCTTGCAAGTTTTGGCGCAGTAAGATTTGGTTGATAACAAGATAACAAAAAAAAATCTTGCTAGCATCATTTTTATCACAGGAACTTCCTGGAATCCAAAGATAGTTCCCAGCTTATTTGTTCTCCTATGTATTGTTTTCTTAAACTGCTCTCAACAGTCTTCTCTCCCCTTACTTCCAGCAAACCCAAGGACTTTAAGACTTCTCTCCCTTCCCGTGGCCCACCAAGCCTTGAGGGTCCCTTGTCCATGAGACTCACGAAATCCAACTCCCACAAAACAGCTGGCTATCCATCCCTCCTTCTGAGCCCCCATGTGTATTGTGGAGGGTCGTGGCTGTCATGTGACAGCACTGCCCCCACCTGGTTGGATGACAGCACTGCCCCTACCTGGTCAGAAGATGCACCACTGCCAATCAAGGCTTGACCCCACCCATCAGTGCACATCTGACCATTGGCCTTTGTGATCGATTAGTCCTTGCTGGCACTGGGCCATTGGCCTTTTTAAATTACCTGGGCTGGACCCCCCAGCCCTCCAGTACTATAAGAAGTGCCACATGTGCTTGGCTCTCACTCTTTTGTCTCCAAGGGATAACCCTGCTTCGCTCCAGGCCGAGCACTGTGAAACGGCGCTGGAGAAATCGTTGGTGAGGTGTGCACTGTTAAAAGGGGTGGGAGCATCTTAGTTAGTATCCCTGGTAGCATAGAGCCATGCCTGCACTGAGTCAAGGGGTGGTGGGTATTGTATTGTTTTTCCTTGATTGTCTGTACCCAGTTCATTGTGTGTGTGTGTGTATTTTACCCCATTGCGATTTTCCCACGCTTGCTATCAACTGTGCACGTGTGCGTGTTATTCCCAGTACCCTTTCCCCACATTTGTCTTTTGTAAATAAATTGTTTATCTCTAAGACTGTGTTCAGAGTCCTCGCCTTCTGAGACCCAGAACCTGTTTCACAACACCATGTTAACTGATATTGTTAACAGTTCTCTCTCCTTACGATTGCTTCCTTCTTGTTTAATTCTACCATCATCACCCTTCACCACACAAAAAAATCATTTGGTCCTAACTTCCTTGTAAATTCTTTCCCCATTTTAACTTCCCTTTCTCCTTCAAGGTCCTTAAACATGTTGTAGCCTCTTAAGTTTATACTCAGCATTCACAGATCTTCTTGTCTGAATCCCTCCAGTCAAGTTCCAGCCCATGCCAGTGTGACGTGGCCATTATATCTAAGTTTGACCATTCCAGCAGGACTCCCTTTGTTCAACACACTGTAAGCTTCAAGCCATCCAGAACCCTGCTACCCAGTCCCATTTGCCATCAACACGTGCTTGCTGACTTACAGATGCTCCTTGTAAGCAACAGCTTGAGTTTAAAATTGTCTTGTGATGCGAATATTGATACTTTGACTAAGAATGGTGTAGTAATATGAGAAGCTATTGCTGAGTATGGACCTCCTTGTTATCTAAAGAATTGACTTTGGAGGTGAATATTTTGCATTGCCAATGAGCAGCTTCACGTCAGACCACATTTTGGAGGAAATGTCTTTAATGAAGCATTTGAAGGTTATTGAACCTGTGGTACCACCTTGTCCTGTAAGGCTATGCAGAGCTTGAGATGGCTGAGGTGGGCAAACAAACACTCTCATTTGTGGCAGGTATGCCCTAAGTACAGATAGCCTGATTTCCATTTAATTTCAGTTTTACTAAGGCTCCTTATTGTTAGGCTCTATTAAATGCTACCTTGATACTTAAAGCCGCCACCTCTGTGACTGAGGTCTAAAACGAACTCTATAATAAGATATGGAGCCAAAAGCTCCTTATGGAATCCAAGCTATTAGCGAGCGGATTATTGGTGAATGAACTTTCACTAGACAGTGGGATTTCTGATGATTGAATGTAGACTGATATGATTGTAATTAACCAAATTAAATTTGTCTTTCTATTGCGCACAAGGCACATTGTTGGGTAAATGCCAAAATATTAGCTTAACTGGTACTGTTTAGCTGAGGGTGCAACTAGTTCTGGATCACTTTAGCTCATTAGATAGTGTGAATAAAAAAATATTGCCTGCTGCAAGAGAGAAGTCTGAGCACTCTAAATTAATGTCGATGCTAGACAATTGGATAATCTATGAATTTGATGTACTAAGGCGTTTCATATATTTTATTGAATCTGGATTCATTGGATCTATTTTCTTGGCTTTGCTTACTGAAGAGAAGGAAACATCAGTTAGTGTACACTATATACATTGTCAATCATGCAAGGAGATAAAAGCACTGAAATGAAAGATTTGAACTGACTGATTACTCAATTTGGATTATTCTTATCCGACGGCACTTGTTCCCTTTGTAAAATGGGGCAGAATAAACACATTGGGTAATATGCAGTTTTTGAACTTCCTATATTTGTGTTTGACACTTATTTGATTTGCAGATTGATGTTAGTGTCTCAGGAATCGTAAGAAGGTAGGTGGCCTACCTCATCCTAATATAAGTGAATTATTTCTCCTGGCTTTCTCTCACAGCTTTATTATATTCATTAATCTCAGCACAACAATTTGGGAATATAAATGTAGTCTTTGTCAAGAAAAATACATAAAGCTGATTTCAGTAAAATTGTCCATGAAGATGCTTCATTGTTGCAAAAAAAGTCAAGTAACTCACAAATGACCTTTGTGGCAGGAAAACCCTCTCTTTTATTCCGCCGAGTGCATCTATGTCTCCCCTCCCACACCAAGGTAGTGACTCATCACTGTTCTGCAAAGTAGTCAGATTGTATCAATCCACTACCTGCAGTTGAAGAAGAACTACTTTCACGAGGCAGTGGGAATAAATGCCACCTTGGCAAATGATGCCTAAATCCCAAGATTGAGAAAACCATCAGGAGGCGCTGGGGCGTGGTGACTCATTGCAAGCTGCTCTCTGCAGATCCACTCATTACTTCTAGTATAATTGTTCTACACTTTTTTCTGCATTCTTTTATTATTTTACCTTTTACTACCTCAGTGCACTGTGTAATGAATTGACCTGTATGATCGGTATGCAAGACAAGCTTTTCACTGTACCCTGGTACATGCGACAATAATAAACCAATATCAATACGGATTATTGTAATGAAGAGGAAGCTTTTGGCCCCATTATTGAGTAATAATCCACCATAAATATATTGCTTAGTTCTTTGGCATTGAGGTTGAATGACTTAGTAGGCTGATGCCATGTCAGCGTCTGATTATCTGATAGATGGGCATTGGCTGCATTCTAGGAATATGATTATTCCATAAGGTCAGTAAAATCAATGCAAATCAGTATAATGCCAATAAGATGAACGCATGGCTGAAAGATTGGTGTGGAGGAAATGGCCTCCTCTTCATGTGGTACTGGCACTGGGGAAAGAGGAAGCTGTTGTGTTTGGATGAACTTCACTTGAACCGAGGTGGGACCAGTGCCCTCACAAGTGTCCTCAAGTGGGGAATGCTTGTGATAGATGGAGTACAGCAAAGTTAGATAGGATAGCATAGGATTTCTTTAGTAGTCACATGTACATCAAAAAACACCGTGAAATTCATCTTTTGCGTAGAGTGTTATGGGGTCAGCCCGCAAGTGTCGCCACACTTCCGGCGCCAACATAGCATGCCCACAACTTCCTAACCCATACGTCTTTGGAATGTGGGAGGAAACCGGAGCACCCGGAGGAAACCCACACAGATATGGGGAGAATGTACAAACTCCTTATAGACAGCAGCCAGAATTGAACCCAAGTTGTTGGTGCTAAAGTTGAGTTTATCATCATATGCACAAGTACATGTGTGCACAAGTGCAATGAAAAACTTTCTTGCAGCAGCATCACAGGCACATAGCATCATATAAGCAACATTCACAAGAAAAAGATAAATTAAACATACACTATACACTGTTCAACAGATGGATTCCTGGGATCAGGGGATTGTTCCGTGAGGAGAGATTAAACAGACTGGGTCTAAACTGTCTGGAATTCAGAATGATGAGAAGTGATGTCATTGAAGTATCCAAAATTCTTGAGAGGCTTGACAGGGTAGATGAAGAGATGATATTCCCATGGCTAGTGTGTCTAGATGTAAGGGCCACGCATTCAAAATAAGAGTTAGGTCTTTCAGGACTGGGACGAGAAAAGATGTATTCACCATGAGATGACCTTTTGAATTCTCTACCAAAGGGTGCTGTAGAGGCTATAAGGCTAAATAAATTTAAAAGATAGATTTTAACTTATTAAGGAGGTCAATGCAGTAAAATCATTATTGAATTGTAGAGTAGATGTGAGGTGTCAAATGGTCTACTGCCCCCCATATTTCTAACATTCTTAAGCTGTTATGAAGGTTGACGGCACACCTATTAATGCAGCAGTATGTGTATAAATTTTCCCATTGTGTCAACATGCTGGGAATTCCCATAATTATGAGCTACGTGCTTTCAGAGCATGGTAATGATGTAAAAGGATAAGATTATCTTCAGAGCAAGATACAGAATGAATCACTTCCTTCTCTTTTTATAGTAAAAATAAAAGCAGTTTTTTGCAAACTGCTGTCACAAGTGAGTGCTGAGATAGACATTTTTATACAAAGCTTTCATACTCCACTTGTTTGGGTGGAAAAGTAGAACAAGTGCAGTTGTTAACCTGAATGATCAACCTGAACCTGAACGAGGATTCTTACTCCTTATTTCTTGGCTTCTTTTTAGTAATTCCGTCCTGTTCCAAATCACTTTTGCATCTGTGGGGGTACGGGGTCATTCATTGCCAAGAAAAAACATGAGAAATATGTGTAGGAATAAGCCACTCAGCCCTTCAAATCTGCCCCACAATTCAACATGACCATGGCTGATTTACTATCCCATTTTCCTGCCCTAACCCCATATCTCTCGATTCCTTTAAAATCCAGAAGTCTATCCATCCATGAAATTTATGACTGAGGCTCCAGACCATTTGGGAAGAGGGAGTTCAAAGAATTACAACCTTCTGAAGGCAAAAATGTCTCATTTCATTCCTAAATGGTCATTCTCTTACTTTGAAACTGTGACAACCGATTCCTCAGCCAGAGAAAACATCCATTTCACATTTACTCTGTCAAGCCCTTTTTGTATATTTCAATGAGATCTCCTTTCATTCTTGTAAACTAGGCCAGAGAGTAAAGGCCTAGCCTGCTCAATGTTTCCTCATATGATGGACTAACCCACCTTCCCAGGAACCTTTACTGCTCTCTCTGTACAGCCAGTGTATTTTTTTTAATGTAAGGAAGCCAGAATAGTACACGATACCTCAGGTGTGGTCTCAGTAATTTTAATGAGAGGTCCTTACTCTTGTATTCAAATCCTTTTGCAATCAAAGCCAACATATCTTTACATCCTAATTACCTGCTGCACCTGCATGCTTGCTTTCAGACTTGGGTACAAGGAGGCCCAGGTCTCTTCAAACGTCAATGTTTTCCTAATCTTTCACTATTTAAAAAATACACCGCATTTCTGTTTTTTCCACGTTGAACCTCACGTTTCTCCACACTGCTCCATCTATCCGTATCCCTTCTATACCTGTTTGTGTTCTCATCATTACTCAGATTCTTCAAGCCTGCTGCTCATTAGCCTGTGGCAGTGGTATCAGAGTGCTGCACCATTTATTAATTTGCATTTGTTAAAATGCTCATTCTGTACCTCTGCAGCTGTGGGCCTGAACTATCTCATGTTCACAAGGGTGATGTGAATGCTGACTAGTGATGGGCCACAACTGGAGCTTTGAGGTGCGCAGTGGGAATGACCAGAGGTCAGTGCAGTTGTATTGGTCATAAGTCTGTATTATGATTTTCTGCTGGAAAAGAGTCATATCCAAAATACTTGAACAACCTTACCAGCACTACTTGAATGGACTATAGGTTAATGGCTAGTTCTGCTGGCTGTTAGTCCATTTTTACAAGCATTGAGTGGTCTTCACTTTTGTCTCAAATTAGACAGGTCTACAGAGAATGGTATGGCATTTGCTGACTTTAAAATTAGTCTGTGGCAAAGGTATCACAGTGTATGTACTCGGCTATACCAAGTAATGAATTTGATAGTAGACTTGGAGAGTTACAACACAGAGCGATCAGAGGGATGAGCAGAGCAGGAGAAGCTGATTGTAGAAGCAGGACTAGGAAAGGAACACTCAGTAGGAGATCCGACCTGCCCCAGGTGTTTAAGGAACAATTGCTGCACCTGACCTACAATAAGGAACAATGTGTAATATATCTGCATTTCAAGGGCATGAGCTCACTGAAATCCACCAACTGCTGTAACCACAACCTCAGCTCAATGCCAGGTAAGGAACATACTGCTCATTACAACAATGTCACTATGCCCTTGAGCTTTTATGAGCTGAGGAGATATTGAGCTGGAGATATTTACAACATCTCACAGTCAGAGCTGAATACATTTCATTCAGTCCAGCCAGAGGACACTGCAGGCTACAGTGTATCACTAACTGCACAAGGCTTTGCCAATGCTGTATATAAACTCTGCTTTGTACTGCAGTTGTAGGGATTCTATTCCCTCAGCATCTGGCTGGTGTTTGAACATGGTCGGTGCATTATGCAAGTCAATAACCAGTATCCACATAGTTGCCATGTTGCATCCATTTTGTAACAGTCACCAGTCCTGGCTACATATCAGCCACCACGGTAATCCAGTGGGAGGCACCTGGGCAACAAGGATATCCACTGGCATCATAAGCTCTTGATTCCTGTTAACAACTCATGCAGCTGGCACACCACTAAAGCCACGCTGCTGTATTAAATGCGACGGAGTATATTTTTGAAGTGCTGAAGCACTTGTGTTGCGTGGAGCGATCCTGCCTTGCTTGCCTGCTTCATACTGCTGTGCTTCATGCAGCACCACCTCGCTGATGAAGGCGACAGAGAAGAAGGAGGTGGAGGTGAAGGGGCAGAACTTCCACAGTCCCTTTCTGACTGGGTCATACACAAAGAAGTAATTCAGGTGTGATAGCCATAAAATAACTCGGTTCCCCATTCATCAACAGTCCACTCTCTTTACCCTCCTTCTGTCACTCAGAATCAGTCTTGAATATAACATAAACATAAAAGCCACCACCAACATAATGAGGAGTTGGAAACAGGTGTATTTTGGATTCTCTTCTTACTATTGCTTTCTGTAGGCTAGCAGACAGAGTTATAAGGTAAAATAGACTGTTAGTTGAGAATTGAGAATGTATTCTTGCATCTTTGAAAAATACCAAGTACTTCTCTTGAATTGTTGCCTCCTGGTTGAGATAAAAGGTAAGCTGTAGGCGTGGTGAGATGAGGATATGGGTAAAAAGTAGGCTGAAGCTTTTGGTTGAGGCTCCCTTGTGTTACCAAGCTTTGGTGTAAGATGTGGAGGGATATAATTGGTGCTTGTGTTGCAGACCAAACTGAGGCTGAGGTTGAGTATTACCCCTTGCTTTGTTCCTGATCATTACCCCTTCCTCATTGCCTGGTTACTTAAGTGGGAACTATTTCCTCTGTTCCCTGGGGGCAATTGACATTTGTGCAATTTCACTTTCAGGACCCTCCTTGCCATTCCCAATTATTTTGTCCAGAATGTCCAGAAATGAGACCCAAGAGACAAATCACCTGAACTTTTCACTTTAAGGCTCTGAACAGATTGTTGTTCAGATATATGGAACAAGCTGCCAGAGGAAGTGGTTGAGGCAGTTACAAAAACAACATTTAAAAGACACTCGGACAGGTACATGGATAACAGAGGTTTAAAGGGATATGGGCCAAACACGGGCAAATTAGACTAGCTTGGATGGCATCTTGGTCAGGATGAATGTTGGGCAAAAGGGCCTGTTTCTGTGCTGTATCACTCTATGACTCTATGACATCAGTCAACCCCATGCTTGATACCAGCTAATCTGCAAAAGTCAATTCTAACACATCAAAGATCCTGAAACACTGGATCATATGTCACTGTATTGGCCGCCGATTATGGACCAGAGTCATCTGACTGCTCTGCTGATGGACCTCAGTAAAGTAATTGTGCTTGGAACCACTTTAATGCAGCAGCTCATCAGGGGCTCAAACTTCCTAATCTAAATTAAACTGAAATTAAGGATTTTGCTTCAAAATCTGCTTTGTATTCTGATGGAAAAGATGGTGATTTATGATTCATACCTGGCGCTGCAAATGATAAACCTCTGAATTTACAGATGTAAACACATCAAACAGAAATATTTAATTAGTGATTGAATAAATCGTGTGTAACTTCCTGCTTTTGAATATAATTAACCCAGAGCTTGTGAGCTCAGTTTAAAGGCCATTCACTTGCTCTAACAGGTAAATCAATAATTTTAGATCTCCACAATGCTGATGTCAGTTGTGAGTATTAATATTTTTTGATACTCTTTATTCAAATAAAAACATTTTTGTTTCTTGTTGAAGTATTTTTCATAAATGTTCCATGTAGGCTGGGATTATCATGCTACTAATGAACTGCCAAATTAAAGTGGCTTTGTGTGCATAGACTTTGAAGCATAAAACTAAATGTAGTATTCCAGAGATGGTCTAAGCCAGGTTCTAAGACTAAAACATTAATCCCTTCCTTTGTATTTCAGTTCCTTTGAGTTTCCATTTACCGTGCTAATTGTGTTTTGTAGACATACACTAGCTTTTAGTGATCTGTGAACGGAAGAATTTGCCCCTTTACTCATCCATAGCATCTCGTCTCTCAACATTCAGAAAATATTCCGATCCAAAGTGAATGATCTCACACTTCCTCCTCTTAGACTGCATCTGAAACAGCCCTGCCCGCTCAAAGGTTATTAAACTCCTATGGGACTTCCTGTTCCTGCTCCTATCTACACACGTTCTGATCTGTTTTAACTTTGTGTTAGCCACAGTCTTTGATTTACAAGCTTTGATCCCTGTGTGTAAGGAATTAGTGTATATGGTTAGCAAGCTGAGGCATGAGTAGGGAACATCACTTGTTGCATCTCACCAGTCAGTGAACAGTCAGTCAGTCGTCTGCTGTTTTATAAGTAATTATCATGTCAGAGGATGACATCCATTGTACCCATTTATAGCAAAAAGTATCAAAATGATACCAAAAAACATTCTTTACAGAAGCAAATTTTCCAGGGTTTAAAGGGGAGAACAAATCATTTGTAATCATAGAGTCATAGAGGCATACAGTACCCAACTGGTCCATGCCGACCAAGATTCCAATCTAAGCTAGACCCATTTGCCCACATTTGACCCATATCCCTCTAACCTTTCCTATCCATGTACCTGTCTAAGTACCTTTTAAATGTTGTTAATGTATCTGCCTCAACCACTTCCTTTGGCAGCTCATTCCTCTCAGGTTCCTATTAAATCTCTCTCATCTGATCCTAAACTTGTCCTCTCGTTCTTGATTTCCCCAACCCTGCAGCTTGACTATGCCCCTCATGATTTTATACACCTCTATAAGATCACCCCTCATTTTCCTACACTCCAATGAATCAAGTCCCAGTGTGCTCAACCTCTCCATGACTCAGTCCCCCAGGGCCCAGCAACATCCTCATAAATCTCCTCTGCACTCTTTCCTGCTTAATGGCATCTTTCCTACAGCAGGAATATTCCAACAATATTCCAAATGTGGCCTCACCAACTTCTTGTACAACTACAACATAACATCCCAACTTCTGTACTTGAAGGCCAGCATGCCAAAAACCACCTTCACCACCCTGTCCACCTGTGTCACCACCGTGTCTACCTGTGTAATCTCTTTTTTCCTGGAACCTGGAATATGTCTTTTTATGCACTCGTATTTGATGGCTGCAATCTCACCAGTAACCTGAATTTCAGAAGTAAACGGATCCACCTTGGGTGTAGCTGATAAGACAACTGAAAGGAGTAAGTTCACATTCTTTGAGCCTCCCTCTCACTTGCGGGTTAGACATGCAAGGAATCAGAAGCTCCTCCTCACCAAGTCCAAACGTAAGTTTAAGACAGTTTGACTTATTGATCCCTTAATATTAGCCCACTGCTATTACTCACAGCACAGCTTGGACTGAGAACCCTCATCTAGTTTCAGAACTGCTGGTTTCGTGACATGAGATTGGAACATTACCCTTGACTTTCTTCCTGTCAAGATTTTGTTCAACAGCAGATTTGGTGTTATGTTAATATTTTCCTGCTTTAATGACTGAAGAGTAATGATTACATCTGGTGATATTAAGATATAGCCACTACATTAATTCTTTATTTTTCTCTTAGGTACTTGTTGAGATTATTTCATGGGATGTGGGCATCGCTGGCAAGATCAGTATTTTAAGCTCCCCCTTAGTTACCCTTGAAAAGGTGATGCTAAACCATCTACTAATTACTAACCTGTTCAAAATGATTAATTGATATCTTCATTAAAATAATAGAACTCAGACTTGATGGTAACATACTGAGCATTTTAAGAGAAAGCATGTGATGGCGTAGCATACTTTCATTTCTCTGAATCCTGAGGGTGATATTTAGTGTAGTGTAGCTAATCCATTATAAAGATTAGAATCTATTGGCAGATTTTGAAGATTTTTTTTAAGTGAGTGATCAGCATTTTTTTTTGTCACTGATGGTACTTGCATGCTTTTCTGGATTTATACTTGCACCAGATGTTGAAAAATGTTTCCAACAGACCTTCTGACAACTAGTTGACGGAACAGTGATTACATGCAAATACGGTAAAGGAAAGGGATGCCAACTGTTAATTGCCTACCACTTGAAGCTGAGCAGGATGTTGGGTCCCTTGAGGGTTCCTGATCTCAGGCCAAGCCACGCCTCTGGTACTGATGCCCACATGTATTTCAGCTGGAGCTACATTTAATAAAATGCTTCTGATGCTTCCACTCTGTAATCTGGGGGAGAAAAGGAAATGGGATAATGAGGCTGCTCCATTAAGAAATAAAACAAAACAATTTAAGACAACCAACTTACAAACATCAGATAGCAGTTTTGTTTGTTCGTTTACAGGATGTGGATGTCACTGACAAAGACTGCACAGAACTAGTTGTCCTAATTGCCAATGTTTTATTGGATGGGGAGTTCTGTTATTTAAATCCATTGATGATGATGCATTTAGGGTAGTGTGTGACATGGAGAGGCATATGTAGATGATAGTGTTCCAGTGTCCTTGTCCTAGTAATAGAGGTTGTGAGTTTGGGAGTTTTTATTTGAAGTATCCTTGGCAAGGAGCAACAGTACCTTTTGTAGATGGTAAACACTGCACAGTGCACAGGTGGGACAAGAAGTAAGTGGCTTGTCTGAATGGTATGATGCCCCATGAGTGTTGTTGAAGCTACTCATCCAGGAAAATGGAGACCATTCCATCAAGCCTGTGTCTTGTCAAAGAAGCCAATTTTGATTCAACAGAAAACCTTTGAAAAGTCAGAGGTGGGTGACTCACCAAAGGATACTCAATGTTCAGCCACATTTGTGTGGCAGATCCAGTTCTGGTTAATGATGACCACCAGGATATTAACAGCAGGGCTTATTGATGGTAATATTATTGAATACCAGAGCTAGATTGTTAGATACTGTTCATGAAGATAGTCATTGCCTGGCACTTATGCAGTACGAATCTTACTTGCTGAAACATCCTGCAATGTATAAATATGTGGAATTTTACAAGACTTATAATGATAGAAATTAATCATGAAAGCCTAGCAAAAAATAATCGTTAAAAATATTAAATCTGAAATTTCTAGATACATATCAAATTTGTTGGTTGATGGAAACATTTCTTTGCTGAGCTGCGGAAAGAACCATAACATCCACTTTTTGGAGAAAACTGATGGAATCACATTTGTTGCAAAGCAGATGGATTTAACCTGCCAAATTTGTGACCTTCTAAAATGAACCATCTGGCAACCTTCTCTTACTTATTTTCCCAAACTATTAATATTCATTTAGGTCACATAATCATAAGTTGCTTCTTAACCCAATAGACTCTGTAATATTAACATTGATCGATATATTATTGTTAATGAAAATAAAAATAAACACCTCGTGTTGATGTCTGTCAATGTTTGATGTTTGGACAGGATTTCAGCATGATACTCTGGACATGCCCATCAAAGGGTGCCACAATGAACTGGATTTGTAAATTATAGTATCTCATAGTATTCGAATTGCTGTAAGTTAATCGTTTTCATTCATCAGTTTGGTAATATGCTGCATCTCACAGAGGAAATACATAGAGCATCAAACTTTAGTGAACTATGCAAAGGATGACAGTCTTAATTCAGTGGAAAGTTAACCAAGAGCTTCCACAAACTCTGCTGGAACTGTGCTGGATTGATAAATAAATCAGAGGATCAATACATTATTTCTCTGTTTGGAACAGCCGTTTATTGAAATATAATTATTTATATATAGACACATTTAAGAGCGTGAGCATTAAACTACCTTTCGATTGTGATTGACAAGGCTGGGGAGAGGTTCAGTTGCTTTCTCGTACTGTTAGTGACTTGATTTGATAATACGTTGATAAGTATTTTTGATCTCATGCTGAATATCTTGTTTTGTGACTTCTGAACAATGAGTTACAGTACTCAAAATACTTAGAACTTTCTTCTCAAGTAGCACCTCAGGTCGTCTAATTTCTGCCTTGACTGCACCTCTAATTCTTCACTTATCTGCTGTTCTGACTCATTTTGAAGCAATGTATTTACAGGAAGTTGACTGCTGCTTTTACTTCCGATCTTGTTTTTTGGTAAAACCACAGTTGTTAAAAGGGTCACTGTCTTCATTCTTCAATTTAGGCAATGAGTAATTAGTTAAAGCACAACACTTTTTAAGTTAAAATTAACTTTAACTTTACCTTTTGTTGATTGTAATCATTGAGACAATAAGAAGTTAGAGACAACCTTGCCCTACGCTGAGCTGGAATTCTCAGAACTTTCTAAGATCCCCTCTTTGACATTTACTCCATGCTGGCAAAAGGCCAAGAGTTTGCCTACTAGAAGTCACTTCGTAACTTCTTCAAGCCCATTCCTGATGGAAAATGTGGGAGTGGCATTTAATTGAGGCCCAGTTTGAACTTGAAAATTAGCTCAGCAAGTGCATTTCACATTCACTTCTACTCCCTAAATTCTGGTTTAGGTTAAAGTTGATCCGGAGTGTAACGTAGAAATTATCCAATGCTGGAGTTTCTGGGAACTGTGAATGTCCATGTCAATCAGATGCACAAACTTGTGCTCAGTCATTGAGCTCATGAAGCCATTGAAGATGTTTGGCGCTGTGCAAGAAGTAGAAGGTTTCTCAGGAGATTCACTGGCGACTGGAAGGACATTCTGCCGACTAGGTCTGAGAGGATAGAGCATGGAAGAGACATGTTAAGGGGAAAGATAGTAATGAGAATGATAAGAAAGTAAATGGAAGATGGCACTTGAATAGCATGAGTACTTCAGGGGTGCAGTGTTTATACACTATGTGAATCTGCAAAACATTGGAAATAAAAAGGAAGGATAGAGTTAATAAGAATGGAATGACATTGTGCTGTCATCTAAAAGAGGAGGATCTCAGCCTGGTCAAACTGGAAACTAAATGTTCCCATCAAAAGTATTTTGAGAGATAGAGAAATGAAAGGAACAAATCTATTATTAATTGAAGATGTAAATATAGATAAAGAAAATAATTTGTATTAATGTTGGAGCTGAAGATCTGTCTATGTAGAGTTAAGTAATAGATTTTAATGGCAATTTTTGTGATCTGGGTGTCACTGGCAAGGCAAGCGTTTACTGCCCTTCAGGGTTTAAAGCTGAGAGGAAGATGGAAATGGCTAACTCAAGAAAAGTTATGATTACAAGCTGGGAAAGTGAAATATAGACAACTTAAAACTGTAAAATGCTTCACAGAGAATCATGGTAATGGGCAGACGAAAGCTCAGCTCCGTATCTGTGCAACGCCAAGGTTTGAGTTTCCAACAAACAATTTCCCAATTTAGGAATAGTCTCCAGGGAGACACGAGAGACTGCAGATGCTAGAAATCTGGAGCAACACACAAAAAGCTGGAGGAACTCAGTGGGTTAGGCAACACCTATGGAGGGAAATGGACAGTTCACGTTTTGGGTCGAGACCCTTCATTAGGACTGGACTGTCGACGTATCGGTAGACCCGAAACATCGACTGCCCACTTCCCTCCTTCGCCACCAGGCAGCTGATTTTAAGATGGGCAGGATAGATGTGTTGAAGAATTGCTGCTGATTGAATATTGAATGTCAGAGAACAGACTGCCGAACCTAAGCTAGCTGAGTGGTTTCTGATGATGGGCTGTGACAACACTTCCAGGGTCTTTGAACTGGAAAGGGGGGTAGGATATGTTTCAGAAGTAATTTGCAAGGACAGACAGAAGAATCTATAATGGTTTTTGAGAAGGGCAAATATACCAGATCAGAAAACAGGGAGAACCGAGAAGAGGGAATCATTAATAATAGTAGCTTACATTGGGGTCAAGAGGAAAGGTTGTGTGATCAGCATAGAATCAAGTGGTCAGTATGTTGGATGCAAAAAAGTGCAGATATTGAAAATATGGAATAAAAATAGAACATGCTGGGAACAGGAGCTGGTCAGGCAGCATCTGTGGAAGGAGAAACAAAGGTAACATTTCAGGTGTGAGACCCTTTGTTAGAACTGGACAGGATGTGGGTTTCACTGATCATGTGAGACTGGACAGGCAAGGGAAGAGATGGGTCAGAATCTATAAACGGCTGCATATTAAGAACTAGAAGACCAGTAAACATTAGGGGTATGTTGGCATTGTGGGCAAAGGAAAGAAAGGGAATTAGCAAAGGAAACTGAATGGAGAATCAAGCAGTCATACATCATGGAAACAGGCACTTCAGCCCACCAAGAGGTGTACAAGATGATAAGAGGCATAGATCAAGTGGACAGTCAGAGACTTTTTCCCAGGGCGACAATGGCTAACGCGAGGGGACATAATCTTAAGGTGATTGGAGGAAGGTATAAGGGGGATGTCAAGGGTAAATTTTTTACACAGAGAGTGGTGGGTGCGTGGAACGCAGTGCCGGCAGAGGTTGTGGGGGCAGATACATTAGGGACATTTAAGAGACTCTTAGATAGACACATGAATGATTGAAAAACAGGGGGCTATGTGGGAGGGAAGGGTTAGATAGATCTTAGAGCAGGATAAAATGTCGCCACAACATTGTGGGCTGAAGAGCCTGTACTGTGCTGTAGGGTTCTATGTTCTGAGTCTGCACCAACCATCAAGCACTAATTTACACTAATCCAATAATGATTCCATTTTTCATTCATTCCCCACCCCCCTCTATTTGCATCAACATACCCCAGATTACACCAGAGGCAACCTATAGTTAACATCCTGACTTGATGTCTTTGAGATATGGGAGGAAACTGGAGCACCCTGACGTAACCTACTGGGCCAGAGGGAGAACGTGCAAACTCCACACAGACAGCACCCAAGGTCAGGATTGAACACTGGGGCTGTGAGGCAGCAGCTCTTCCAGTTGTGCAATTGTACACCCATGTCTTTCTGACACAAAAAAATCCGTATCTCTCTGATTGGCTGTTGGAGGTGAGAGTGAAGGTGGCAGGGGAGAGGGGTTTAAAAAAAAGGTCTTGAAGAAGAGAAGCCAGGAATTAGCCTTGCATTCCTGGATAATTTTGAATAATGATTAATTTTAGTGATAGAACATAGAACAGTATAACACAGGAACAGGCCCTTCGGCCCACAATGTCTGTGCCAACCATGATGCCAATCTGAACTAATCCCACCTGCCTGCACAAGGTGCATACTTCTCTATTCCCTGCCTGTTCATGTGCCTGTCTAAATGCCTCTTAAATGTTGCTATTGTATCTGCTTCTACCACTTCCCCTGGCAGCACCTTCCGGGCACCCACTACTCCCTGTGTAAACAAAAATCCTACTTCGCGCATCTTCAAACTTTCCCCCTCTCACCTTAAAGCTATGCCCTCTAATATGTGACATCTCCATCTTTGGAAAAAGACTCTGACCATTTACCCTGTCTATGCCTCTCATAATTTCACGTACTATCTGGTCATCCCTCAGCCTGCTCTGCTGCAGAGAAAACAATCCAAGTTCATCCAATCTCCCCTTTTATAGCTAATACTCTTTAATCCAGGCAACATCCCGGTGAACCTCTTCTACACCCTCTCCAAAGCCTTCACATCCTTCCTGTAATGTGGCAACCAGAACTCCACGTGATACTCCAAATGTGTCCTCACCAAACTGGCTGCAAAGTGACTTGCCAACTCTTATACTCAGAGCCTCAACCAATGAAGGCAAGCATGTCGTAGACCTTCTTTACTATCCTGTCCACTGCTGTTGCTACTTTCAGGGAACTATGGACTTGCATTAAATGGAAGTCCATAGTTCCCTGAAATGCAATAAATGGCAGGATATACAGAGGGATATTACCCAAGATTTATTACATACTTTTTTCTTGCATTTTGCCTATCAAAATACATCTCACACTTATCTGGATTAAACTCCATCTGCCATTTCTCTGCTCAAATTCCCAACTGATCTATATCCTGCTGTATCTTCTGACAAACTTCTTCACAATTTTTGTGTCATCTTCATGTTTACTAATCAGCTCACCTACATTATCATAAAAATCATTTATAGAAATTACAAACAACAGAGGTCCCAGCGCTGATCCCTGGAGAATGCCATTGGTCACAGACCTCCAGTCAAAATAACAGCCCTCCATCACTGACCTCTGTCTTCTATGGCCAAGCCAATTTTGAACCCAACCAACCAAATCACCTTGGATACACAAGAGAGACTGCAGATGCTGGAAATCTGGAGCAACACACACAAAATGCTGGAGGAACTCAGCAGGTCAGGCAGCATCTATGGAGGGAAATGAGCAGTCAACGTTTTGGGCTGAGACCCTTCCTCAGGACTGGTCTTCTAGAACGTAGAACATAGAACACTATGGCGGAGTACAGGCCCTTTGGCCCACAATGTTGTGCCGACATTTTATCCTGCTCTAAGATCTGCCTAACCCTTCCCTCCCACATAGCCCCCTATTTTTCTATCATTCACTCTGGGGTCGCATAACTAAAGAGTTCCCCTATTAAGATAAGATAAAATATCTTTATTAGTCATGTGTACATCGAAACACGCAGTGAAACGTATCCTTTGCATAGTGTGTTCTGGGGACAGCCCACAAGTGTTGCCACGTTTCCGCTGCCAACATAGCATGCCCACAACTTCCTAAACTGTACGTCTTCTTTGACCTACTCTGCTATACAATAGAGCTAGTTGTGGTGCCACTGATCCAGCTGCTGCCTTCATCTTCTGCCAAGAGGTCACCCACTCCCCCCCCCCCCCCCCCCCCCCCCCCCCCCCCCCCCCTGCCAAAGAGTATCCAAAACAGTATACTTGTTCAAGAGGGGAACAGCCTCAGGAGACTCCTGCACAACTTGCCTGCCTCTCCTGGTAATCACTTCTCTCTGTGGTTGAATCTTCGGTGTGTCCACCTCCCTGACTCTCCTGTCTACAGTACAGGTCCTCCCCAGCTTACCATCGCCTGACTTATGTACAGCCCATACATATGAATGAGCGTGTGGGAGACGGGTGGGATGGATTTACTGGCTGCTGCCGGGCTGCAGGGATCTTTCGCCATGTGGGGACTCAGGTCAGGGCTGCATTTCCCACTTGCAAACTGTCCGGTTCATGAACAGTTCACAGGAACGGAACCCTGCCTTAACCTAGGGAGGACCTCCACTTTCTGCCTCCTGTGTGTTCCTTAGTGAGTCCAGCTCCACTCCAACCGATCAATGTGATCTGAGAGGAGCTGCAGCTGGACACACTTCCTGCAAGCATAGTCGTCAGGGACAACTGAACGCTCCCTGATCTCCCACATCTCACACAGGGAGCAGAGCATGCCTCTGACTGCCATTACTGCCCCTTCAATATCTATTGGATTAAAAGAAAGAAAAGACCTTACCTTGCCTTGCCTTAATTCTGCTCTCCCTCCTCACCCAAGTTCAGATTTCACCAAAGCCCACACTTTGACCTCAAGGAAGCCTTTCTCAAAATGGCCACTCTACTAAAGTCAGCCTCCATGTTATATACTGCTAGGCCTGCCAATAGGAAAGGACTTGAGATCTTCCCTTTACCTGCCTGATGGAATGTGGACCCAATAATGCGTCAAGTGATTCAGCCGAGCCTATTGTTTAAATCAGTTTTAATTACAAACAGACCGATATCTCTTGGACTTAAGTGAACTGGGTTGCGGTGTATACCATGGGAAATGACGAGGATGAGGGAGGGAGCAATGGTTTAAGTGGGGCAGTCTCCTCAAAGATATTGGAGAGGGTGCGGGCCTGAATCTCAATAGTTGAGACTCTGAAAGTGCATATTTCAGGATAATCACTGAATAAAGTGGAGTATGGAAGGGGAAGGGAATATGAGAGTGAAACAAGAAAATAAGCAGAGATAGCTACACCTAGAGTAGAAAGGTTACAGTAAATAGCAAGTTTGAGGAAGTGGCCACAAGTACAGTTTGGAAAGCTTATGTTGGGAATTATTTAGAGATATTAGGTGAGAAATAACCTTGAAGGAGAGAGAGCAGAAAGATCACGAAGCTGTGAAAAATAGGTTGACATCACTGAGGGTGAAGTGTTGCACAGTGTGGAGATTGAGAGAGGACAACAGAGAAGAACTTTCAATGAAAAATTTGATGTAATGCAAGGCTGACTGCTCCTTATGTTTGCTTTGATTTTCTGGTTCTGTTGAAAAAGGACTGTCTTGTCAGTCATTTGACATGAGGGTTGGGTGGAGGGAGGGAGGCTGCTAACTGCAACAGCTCTCTGCTGTAAAACCATTGAAATCTGAAAGTTTCCTGCTTATCAATAGCATACTTTTAACTGTTTAAATCCCATTGACAGGGCAGTAATCCACTCTCTGCCTGTAATAATTGCTATTTGAATCTGTGTAATAGCTTTTATTGACACTTACCTGGTGATATCATCTGCAAAAATTATTACAGACTGCACCATTTATTCAGTGCCAGAGTCGATATGATGTACATGCAGGTGGTGGTTAAATTTATGAGGGAGTAAAATTTTCTCCAGGGCTTTGGTCAATTTCCCACAGTTGCCTTGGAGGAAGATCAGTAGAAACCCTAGAGGAATCTAGTCATGGGCTATTTATGTTGTTCTTTTCTGACCTTATCACAGCTGCAGAGTGAGAAGCCTTGTGGAAAATCTGCGCTGTGTGTCAGTGATGTGCTCTTTATGTGCCCGTGCTGTTTGGTTTTTGTTTGTTTTCTCACTTGTATTACCATATTCTGATGTATACTTACTCATGCTGGTTACTGTAACCTAAATCTAAATGTTCTTTTCTGCCGGAGATTGTAGGTGAGTGTTTGTTCAGGCAACTGATTAGCTGCATGGGATTCAGCAGGCACAGTACTTTTGAAATACCTGTATTAATCCCAGAGTGACTTCTTCCAAGAACTCCAGTGGGATTAGTGCTCTTGCTGGTTTGCCTACCATCTTTTCTGCTCTGCTATGTGCTAGCACTGAGTTGTCACAGATATGAGAGGCAACCAACTCCTCCTGTGTTCCTGTACATGTGTCTCTGCTGGAAGGCACATCCTGATAAATCCCCATAATCTCTCTGAGGGTGGAGTTGTGGGCAGCTCTGAGTTCTCTGATTCCTTCCACTCTGTTTGGCTCTGTTGGATGCTCGAAGCAAGTTAAAGCTGATTATGATTACTATGTACAAACCATCCACTATCCACTGCTGTGTGTTAATTACACATAGAGGCAAATGACTATAGATTATCACGCATGTATTAAACATTGACCCCAAATTTGCTATTAAAATTAAATCCAAAGGATTTATTATTGCTGCACCAATGCTTCGGCAACTTCAGGCAAGAGGTATGATCATACATAGGAATATAAATTATCTGTCCCAGATGCTCAGCTCCATAGTTTGCTTCCCATAGACCACATTTCGTTAATTGATCCCTCATACAGATGCATTGAATGATGCACTCACACATTAGTTTAGGAATAAACTCACCACAGAATGCTTAATTAAATAATTTCAAGTCAAATGCATTTTGGTGATATGATGAATGTTAATTACTGTCAGTGAGCCTCTGACACTTTGTACAATTGTGGAGACTCAATCCTTTGGATTTTAATTGTTGTTAGTATCATCTAAACTTTTCCCTCTCTCATAATCAAATCTTTCCCTACCATTCTTTATTTCTCTTTCTGTACCTGTCTTGATGTTGCATTCATTCTTTCTAATTTACTCTTCCTTTCCAGTCTTTGCAAAATTAATTTCACAACCCTTTGCTCCAATTAGTTAGGGAGACCGATTGCTGCTACTTCTGTTCGTTAAGATACCTCAAGGCTCTATGGCAAACATTGTGTTATTTCCAACAGGTTGCCCATGCTATCTGTGATAGAAGGTTAACATAATGATTGAAAATCAAAAAATCTGTAGATGCTGGAAAACTAATTTAAAATAGAAAATGTTGGAAACACTCAGCAGGTCAGGCAGCATTAGTGGAATCTGAAACAGTTAATCTTTCAGGTTGAGCACCCTTCATCAGAATATAAGGATTTATTAATATATTCCATTTTATATAACCTAAAGAAAGTTGATGCTTACTGATGCAGCAAATTGAATTGGATATAATTGTAGACGCTGAGGGTCTTGATAGATCTTTCGTTGACACCTCTTCCACTATTACATAGGCAGGCGATGATCCCCATCTATCACATGTATGGGATTTATTTTAGGTGAAGTGGAGCTGCATCCATGGTAAGGAAATTGCAGAACCGCAGTTGCTGATATTTAAATGAATGATTAGAAAACCAGGAGAGTGGGCTTTAGCCTTCTCTAACTTGCGATTCTTGCAGCAAAAGTGCTCACTGGAAGTGATTATTGGGGGAACTGTCTCTGAACATTTTTGTGTTCACAATACCTCGTACAGCTGATTCAGGTGGAAAATCAAACAGCTTTACATTGCCTCTTGGTGTTGACGAGAGTCCCATCTGTCACCATGGCAACCAGCTGCACATGTTCATGCAACTGCTTATCCATATTAGCATCACTGCACAGGAAAAGCATACCGTCTGCATGGGGAATTGTTTAGTATGGGTCTTGCGTGATGGCTCAGTGCATCAGTTACACCACACTGATTCATAAATCCTTGGCTAATCCGATTGAATCACTAGTCTTTGCTGAGCTAGCTGGCCTCAGTCAGAAGTGCACCTGAAACATAACAATTGGTCTTAAACTGTTTACATAGCCGGTGACAATTTTACATATATACAGTGTTTAAACTATTTCACTGCCACTGGAGAGGGAGGGGTGGGGTCAGGTGAGAAAGCCCCTAAATATTGTAAATATGGGACTGGGTAGCCCCCAGGGAGCCACATGTGTGGCATCGGTGCTTTTTTTTATATAAAGAGGTAACACTAATGAATGATATGTACAAGAATGTAAAGGCTTGCACTGTTTTATATTTGTATATAGTTTGTCTTTTATTATGAATAAAGTTTATTTTGGAATAAAAAAAATTCACTGTTGTAAACCACATTTTAACTTCTTACAAGGACAATTGACTTTTTCCCCTCACTGGGAGTGGAGGTTATTAGTATCAAGCAAGCAGAGTAATGAAGTATAATAAAGCAGTGGATGACAGGCTGATAATCTAAAGGTATGTGATAGCGTCCATGTGTCTAGGACATAGTTCAGTAACAAAACATAATGAATTGACCTGTATGATCGGTATGCAAGTTAAGTTTTTCATGTACCTCGGTAGAAGTGACAATAATAAACCAATACCAATATTTTTGAAGTACTAAATATTTTCATGGACCTGACCTAAGTATTTTGGTCTACATGAACCACAGTGAGAAACTGAAAATTTGTGCACCAAGTTTCTGTGGGAGAGCGGTCATGATTTAAACCAGAGAAACAAAGGACTGCAGATGCTGGAATCTAGATGAAAAAACTATGATGCTGGAGGAACACAGCAGGCCAGGCAGCATCCGTGGAGAAAAGCAGAGTTTTGGGTCAGGACCCTTCTTTGGGACTGATGATAGGTAAAGGGGAAGCCCAATATATAGGAGGGAAAAGTGGAGCAGTGATAGGTGGACAAAGGAGGGGAGGCGGGGTGGGCACAAGGTGGTAATAGGTAGATGCAGGTAAGAGATAGTGATAGGCAGGTACGGGGTTGGTGGGGAGAGCAGATCCACCAGGGGATGGGTCGAAGGTAAGCAGAGAAAGGAAAAAAACAGGTAGAAAAAAGAGAGGTAGGCTAGGAAAGAGAAGAGAAGAAGCATGGTGGGGGAGGTGTGGGGAAGGGGTGTGGGGATTACTTAAAGTGGGAGAATTCAATGTTCATGCTGTTAGGCTGTAAGGTTCCAAGACAGAAAATGAGGTGCTGTTCCTCCACTAGACGGAAAATACGACTTAAACCAATTAGTTTAGTTAGATACCTAAGCAATGATTTTGATACTATAATAGGCCGTTTAAAATGACCAAGGAATCATATTTTTTTGGATGCTTCTTTTGGAAAAGGACAAACTTATTACTCTACATTTGGGTAAACTTCAAAGACCAAACATGATTGCTCTGGTTGTTGCAAAATCAGGCTTTGCTTCAACACTTTTGATGGGAGTGAGTGGTAAACTGCACATTCGGCCTTTAAGTTTGACAAACGTGGAGGCTCCCTAATGTGACATTGATCGGGGAACTGCAAAGGAAAAAATTCTAAAAGATTGTAAACAAATTGACTGGGATGAGTGTAGTGACTCACAAAGCAGCCAGTGAAGCTTTAGATTGAACGTTGAAAGATCTTAGACACAATAATAAATTAACGGGAAGTGTTACTTTAGTGCTAGCTAGAAATTGTCATCAACCAGTAATTCCACAAAGTACTAAAGCAGAGGAATTGAAAGCCTGTATTAAAGCATTACATATTTGGAAAAAAAATAAGCGATTACACTTGTAAAACCAATATGCGAGTGCATTTGACAGATGAGAGAGTTTACTTCAAATTTACTCAAATTAGGAAATGGGGAAATTAAACACGAAGACTCAACAGGAATGATTTTGGTGAAAAACTGGGGCTGAATTGTTAAATCACTGATGCAATCTGTTTTCCCAAATGTCACTCGGCACTATTTGAATTAACATTAGTTACACGAAAGACCAATTTTAGCATGAAGAAATGATGCAGAACAGGCCATGAATAAAGACCTTCCTTCAAAGGTCCCTGGTCAATCTTTACACTTGACAGTGTGACAGACATTGATGAGGCTAAATGTATTCCTGTTGAATTTTTAAACTTTCTATCACAACCTGGTGTGCCATCACATAATCCTGAACTAAAAAAGGAGCTCCAATCATGCTCCTCAGGAACAACAAATAATCTCCATGATACTCAGGAATTTGGGTCCACCAGTACTATGTAACAGCACAAGATTATCAGTTCAAAAATTACCACCACATGTAATTGAGGCTGCAATAATGACTGGTTATGCAAGTGGGGAAAATGTCTTCATCCCTCAGGTACCAGTTATCTCATCTGACCTACCTTTTCAGATCAAGCAACTTCAGTTTCCCATCCAACTGAGTTTTGTTATGAACATTAACAAGGCACAAGGGCAATCATTAAAAGTTGTTGGCCTAATGTTGAAACTCAATGGTCAGCTATATGTTGGTTGCTCCAGAGTTGGAGATAAAAATAATCTACACATTTTTACATTGGATTCAAAAGAAAGAAATATCAGGTATCCTAAAGTACTTCAACATTGAAATAAGTAAACTTACATTATGTTCTGAGGTACATACCTCCTTAAAGAGAACTATATTATGTGTAATTTTTGTATGTATAATTATTTTCAGTGCCTATGCTTTTATTGGTAACTTTAGTTAACCTACATAATTCTAATCCCCTGATTATATTATTCATGGAATAACTATATAATTAGGCTGGATTTTATTTCATTTACAAGGAGTGTTATAGAACCCGATTACATGGAAATAAATGCAAACATCATGATTGCCAGTATAATAACCTGAACAACACCAGGTATAGCAGATATTTTAATATAAATTAGGCAATAGTTTTACCCACTGTAGGATGCAAAGTGTGAGGCAGAGCTCCGATGAAAGGTCTCGGCCGAAACATTGACTGGTCATTTCCCTCCATAGATGCTGCCTGACCAGCTGAGTTCCTCCAGCACTTTTTGTGTTTTGCTTGAGGCAGAACTCTTCTCAGGTGTGTTTGCCTAGTATTTGTATATGGGCCTAAAAATTCAGAACAACTGCGGTCACTTAACGTGGCTGAGCAGGAACCTGTCAGAGAAATTTCAGATAGTTAATTTCCTGGGGGAATCAGATGATCTTCTACTGGGGTTCCACTGGAAGATTGATTGAACCTGCGTGGAAATTTTAGGACTATTATAACATACAAGTATGCTATTATAATGCAGTTCATAAAAACTGTTTTCCTCAAGGGAACCTTTATGGTTTATGTCTTGTGATTGCCTTCTTTGAAGATTTATTTTCCTCAAGACTAGTTGCAAACATTTTTTTCAATAAGGCACTGGTTCCTGAAGCGAAATCATTATGTATCTTTATTTTAATCCTCCTGTCAACGCATTTGCAGAAAATACCAAGGTGTAAAAATAAAATAAGGAGTGAGGTTGGAATGAAGAAGTGTTTTATTTATGTTTGAAGCTATATTTATGGTTTACTACTGTGTGCCACAGTGATTTATGACGTTGGCAGTTGCCTTGCGAATTAGGGTGTTGTAGATTGGAGCAAGTTTCTGTCATTTGGAAAGTGTTTTTCAGTTGTGTATATGCTTGTGGTGGTGCATCCCTTTGTTGCTGTGCTGTAACCATGGAGAGAGCTTTGACTGTATGTATTAAAGCAGTCAACATCTGCAGGGAAATATGAGAAGTGGTATTAATAATTAATTCGTATAATAAACTGCAAAGGACCCAGGCAGAAAGTGTATAACTCAGTACCCCATTCCTACAAAGTATGTTTTTGTGGGTTTGTGTTCCTTTTCATTGTAAAGTGTGTGCAATAGGTTTAGTTTCCAATATGGGTAATTTGTTAATCAGAAAACCAGTAAAGCGTAGAAATTACTGTTCATGATAATAGATAGTGAATGGGTAGCATATAACTTTTCCTCTGCTTGAGATTCAAAAAAAGGGTTGCCGTTAATTCAATTATTTAAATATTAATTCACCCCTTACCATCTGTTGAAGTAACAAACCAAGACATGTCATCCAAGCATTTGAGGTACTTGCCGTTATTATTACCAAGTGTAATTTTTAGCTTCATCTGTTAGAAAATGCATGAAGTTCAGAACAGTGTGATCAGGACCTAAGAGAGGAAAGGACTGTATGGGTGTTTCCGACAGAGCTCCCTGTATCGTATTGTTTCAGTGATAGTCATTCATCATTGTCCCTGGAGGAGCTCCTCAGGAAATAAAAAGCCATTATCAGTAGCAGTAACTATGAAGCTGAATGAATTTTAATGTAGCCAAAGGGTGCACCAACAACCTTCAGGGAAGGGCATTTGCTGGTTGCCCATTTATTTCTATAGGTTACTCTAGTTTTCACATCAATATGATTGATTCTAAACTGCTGACTGAAGGGATCTAGCAAGCCCCACAGATGTATCAAACCCTGGACCGTCTCTGAGGCCAGATATGAATGAAAAAATAAGTACTGACCTTGCCTTTCTGAGAATGAATAAAAAAAGGAGGGTTTAATAATGATTAAAGGTAGTATTAGTGTATTTATAAGTCATTTGCATTAATTTCATGATGTACAACATTCAGTAATACTGGAGGACAGAAAAATATTTCTAATCGTAGTCGCCATTCACAGGACTCCTTTAGCTGGATGTATGTACGGTGCATATCAGCTGTCGAACACTTGCACAGTGGGGAGGATGGCAGAGGGAACAATGATCAGCTCACAACTAACAAGAACAAGCTTGGCTGCCTGCACTCCATCCCTTTTGATTGATAGTATATAAGCTTAGCTGTAAAAAAAAATCAAACCACAATTGAAGCCTCTGTGTGTAGTTACGACTCTGCAGCAATTTAACGTTTAAAGCATGGAACACCATCCTCAATTCTCTGGAGTGATGCATTGTGCTTATGGTCCCTCATTACTGTAAAATGTGTCATTAATATTATATGGCTTTTGATGGCTGGAATCAGCTTTCAGGCATGTAACGTAGATGTCCCTGAGCGTTAACAGGAGATGACCTACAGGAGAGAGTGCATGAGGAAGCAGGGATGTGTTTAGATTGCTTTGCAGCAAACCCAGTTTACTAAGTACCCAGTAATGAGTGAATCTCCATTCACTGTGTGCACATGTAAATGTCCTGGGTTATTGACACAGTGGCACTAAGGTAATCTTGTTTGTGGTAATAAGTACAATATCCATTTACAATGTGACACCTCCAATTTACAACATTTAAATATTTCCTTCAAAACACCCATGAGCCTTACCCCTGTTTGTACTGAAACCTAGCTCCTGCCGCAAGCAGCAGACACCACCCACCCCCGCCCAGAAAAGATATTGTTCTTATGGCTGATACCCAAGCCTCTTTAATCCCTCATTCCATGTAACTAGATAAATCTGAACCACTAGAGCCTCCTTGAACCCCTCCAGAGAAATCTTACTGTCCCCTAATTTCTGTAGCTTGTGCAGCTGGGTATTTCACTCTTACGAACAACAGCACATGGAGGTTTAAACTAAAAGGCTTTACTCTGCACTCTAGCAACTCAGAAATTAATATTAATTTAAGGTCTATCTGAAATAATTGAGCTCAATTTTAGCCTTGGCTGAAAGTGTATGAGATCAAATGCATTTCATTATGGTGACGATGCTCTGTCATATTTTCTTAAGTAAGCCCACGTGGTTTTGTGGTTGATATCTGGGACTCGTTGCCAGAGGAGGTGGTGAAATCAGATACAATCACTATATTTAAGAGACATTCAGACTTCTTGAGTGCTTGTGTAAATAAGCAAGACACTGAACCGTTACGGACCTAATGCAGGCAATGGGATTTGTGTGGATGGTTGGCATGGATGTGGTGGGTCAAAGGATCTGTTTCTGTGCTCTATGCCTCTGTGACTTTAAGACACCTTGAATAAACCCCACAACATAAGAAGGACATAAGAAGTGGGAGCAGGAGTACACTATATAGCCTTTCAAACCTACAGTACCATTCAAAAGACAATAGCTGACCTGGCCACAGCTCCACTTTACTTTCCCCATACACTTGACCTCCTTATAGACCAACAATCTGACTGTAAGCAATCATTCAGCTTCCAAGACACTCTGTGATAGAGAACTGCAGTAGGACTTCCCTCCTTTTACACTCCATCCCCTTTACAATAAAGGCCATCATTCCATTTACTTTCCTAATTACTTGCTGTACCTTCTTGTAACTTCCCATATTTCATGAAGGAGGATATACAGCTCTCAATACTAGGCAGCGGAGCGAAGCATTTGTGGGAGTCAATGTGGGATCTCTGGAATAATTTCCTCTTTCATGCCCAGAAGCATCAGAGCAATAAGGATTTCCCTATCTTCTTCAATAAAAACCAAAGGCCTAACCTAGAACATGTGAATGAACCATGGGGAAAGGTTCCATGTTTAGCTTCAGTGGTTTAGTTGGACTGTTCCTTCAACTGATATTTGAGCATGCCTTTGTCTCATACTTAAAGCTGTGGGCCGCATTGTTTCTTCCTGTGCGTGCTGCAGTATTACAGACACGATGTCAGACAGGTGGTGGGTGTAGATTGATACCAGTGGTTTTGTTTCATTAGAGGATCTGTAATGGCTGCATAATTCATGTCATCAAATTCTCCTGAAAGACCGCTGATTGAGTCAGTGCTAACAAACTTCAGGAAGATGTAATCATGTAGGACTGTGAGGACGTTTGACCGTAAACACTCGCAATTCCCAGTGGCCCAATTCCCTTAGTTGATGAACATGTGAAGGGCGTGTCAATGATTTACGTTCACATTTTGTGGTAAACAGCCATGGTAATGCTGCTTGCGTATATTTGATTGATTTTGCACTTCTGTTCAACCTTATAGCACTTAAAAAATAATTTGCTACACAATGGATTTTAGGCTGAGAGGTCTGCGATATGATAACCAACGTACGGGTATTTGACTGATCAACTTTTTTGTGGCTTGTAAGTGCAAATGAGTTGAATAAGCCAAAACATAAAAACTAAAAGTCTGAGTTACCCATCCAGTGTTGATGGTGATTATAATAATGATGGCTTGAGAATGAGCAAAGCATCTTTCTTTCCAACATATCCCATCCAGCAGTTTGTTATTTTGACTCTAAAATGTTCCATTCCTGGATCAGCATGTTGGTGTAGCACCATCAGAGCTGTACCTCATGGCTCTAACAACCCAAGTGCGATCTTGACATCCAGGGCTGTCTGTGTCCATATTCTGCCTTTGAATACTTGGGTTTTCCCCGGGTGCTCGAGTTACCTCCAATTTCCCAAAGCCATGTAGGTTGGTCGGTTATGGGCCAATGTGTAGGTGGCCCTCAGTATGTAGGTGAGTGGTAGAATCTGGGGGAATTGATGCAAGTTTTGGGAGAATAGGTTACATGAAAAAAAATTAATGGGGCAATGGGTTGCTCTGTAAACCCGCAAAGACTTGGGCTGAAATGTCCTTTTATGTTGCGAGGAAAATATGGGAAAAAAAATCTGGATTAGTGCAGAGGTGAATCACATAGTTAAGTTCAATAAATGTCATGTTGACTTGAAATACCATTAGAAGTTTAAAAACAAAACCTAACAAATGTGGAAAGAACTGCAAAATAGCTGCAAATATTGCAGAATAATCTAGTAGAATGTAAATGTTTTCAGCTTTCTTGTATTATTATCATTATCATTGTTCAAAAATACTGCTGACTTCTGTAACCAAAGTACACTTCAGAGGGTACTAATTTTACTGGATTCAGGACAATGTTAGTTACACCAGTAAGGCAGTTTGCATTGATACCTCTGTAAGAGAAGCCGAACCGGTGAAGGTTTTGATGTTATGTCATGGTGAGGCATGTTGCACATGTACGCCACTAAGAGACCTCAAGCACATAAGGTTGGGCTGGAGAGAGTGCAGAGGAGATTCATCAGGATGTTGCCTGGATTGGAGGACTTTAGTTATGGAGAGAGGTTGGAAAGGTTGGGCTTGTTTTCCTGGGAGTGAAGGAGGCTGAAGGGTGACCTGATAGAAATATAGAATATTAGAAGAGGCATACATAGGGTCGATAGTCAATTTGTTTTCCTATCGTCATTGTATCAAAAACAAGAGGGCATAGTTTTAAGGAGAGGAAAGAATTTTAACGGGGATCTGAGGGATAGGTTTGATTACCCAGAGAATGGTTGATATCTGAAACATGCTGCCAGAGGAGATGGTAGAATTAGATACAATTACTCTGTTTAAATAGCATTTAGACACACTTATATAGGAAAGGTGTAGCAGGATGTGGTCCTGGAGCGGGCAAATGGTATTAGCGCAGATGGGCAAAAGGGTTGGCATGGATATGATGGGCCAAAGGGCCCAATTCTGTACTGTATAACTCTGACTCTTCATAAATGTTTAAGGCATAGAAATCTGAACTAGGAGTCGAAAAAAGCTGAAAATATACAGCAAGCTGGTCAGTACTTGTAAAGAGAAAAAGTGGGTCAAGAGCCGTGAGGTGACGTTGCAGCTCTATAGAACTCTGGTCAGACCACACTTGGAGTATTGTGTGCGGTTCTGGTCGTCTCAGTATAGGAAGGATGTGGAAACTTTAGAGAGGATGCAGAGGAGATTTACCAGGATGTTGCCTGGATTGGAGAGCATGTCTTATGAGGATAGGTTGAGTGAACTAGGGCTTTTCTCTTTGGAGAGAAGGAGGATGAGAGGTGACTCGATAGAGGTGTACAAGATGATAAGAGGCGTAGATCGAGTGGACAGTCAGACTTTTTCCCAGGGTGACAATGGCTAACACGAGGGGGCATAATTTTAAGGTGATTGGAGGAAGCTATAAGGGGGATGTCGGGGTAAGTTTTTTTACACAGAGTGGTGGGTGCATGGAATGCACTGCTGGCAGAGGTTGTGGGGGCAGATACATTAGGGACATTTAAGAGACTCTTAGATAGGCACATGAATGATAGAAAAATAGGGGTCTAAGTGGGAGGGAAGGGTTAGATAGATCTTAGAGCAGGATAAGATGTCGGCACAACATTGTGGGCCGAAGGGCCTGTATTGTGCTGTAGTGTTCTATGTTCTATGTTCTATAGAACCATAGAACCATAGAACAATACAGCACAATACAGGCCCTTCAGCCCACCATGTTGTGCCACCCTTCAAACCACTCCTAAGACTATCTAACCCCTTCCTCCCACATATCCCTCTGTCTTAAATTCCTCCATATGCTTATCTAACAATCTCTTGAACTTGACCAACGTATCAGCCTCCACCGCCACCCCAGACAGCGCATTCCATGCACCAACCACTCTCTGGGTGAAAAACCTCCCTCTGACATCTCCCTTGAACTTCCCACCCATTACCTTAAAGCCATGTCCTCTTGTTTTGAGCATTGGTGCCCTGGGAAAGAGGTGCTGGCTGTCCACTCTATCTACTCCTCTTAATATCTTGTATACCTCTGTCATGTCTCCCTTCATCCTCCTCCTCTCCAATGAGTAAAGCCCTAGCTCCTTTAGTCTCTCCCCATAATCCATACTCTCTAATCCAGGCAGCATCCTGGTAAATCTCCTCTGCACCCTTTCCAACGCCTCCACATCCTTCCTATAATGAGGTGACCAGAACCAGACACAGTACTCTAAGTGTGGCCTAACCAGAGTTTTGTAAAGCTGCATCATTACTTTGCGGCTCTTAAACTCGATCCCGCAACTAATGAAAGCTAACATCCCATAAGCTTTCTTAACTACCCTATCTACCTGTGAGGTGACTTTCAGTGATCTGTGGATATGAACCCTGGATCCCTCTGCTCCTCTACACTGCCCAGAATCCTGCCATTTACCTTGTACTCCACCTTGGAGTTTGTCCTTCCAACGTGTACCACCTCACACTTCTCTGGATTGAACTCCATTTGCCACTTGTCAGCCCAGCTCTGCATCCTATCAATATCCCTCTGTAAGCTTCGACAGCCCTCCACACGATCCACAACACCACCGATCTTTGTGTCATCTGCAAGCTTGCTAACCCAGCCTTCCACCTCCTCATCTAAGTCATTAATAAATATCACGAAAAGTAGAGGTCCCAGAACCGATCCCTGTGGGACACCACTAATCACAGCCCTCCAATCCGAATGCACTCCCTCCACCACAACCCTCTGCTTTCTACAGGCAAGCCAATTCTGAATCTACACAGCCAAGCATTCCTGGATCCCTTGGCCTCTGACCTTCTGAAGAAGCCTACCATGCGGAACCTTATCAAACACCTTACTAAAATCCATGTAGACCACATCCACTGCACTACCCTCATCAATCTTCCTGGTCACCTCCTCAAAGAACCCTATCAGGCTTGTGAGGCAAGATCTTCCCTTCACAAAGCCGTGCTGGCTGTCCCTAATCAGTCCATGATTCTCTAAATGCTCCTAGATCCTATCTCTCAGAACCCGGCACACTGTTGGCATTTACTTTCATATTTTCAAAACGTTTGTATCTGTGATGTATTTCAAGCATTCTCTGTTTTTGTAAACCACCATAATTAGATAATTCCATGCATTTTTCCCTCATGGTGGGTGTTGATCTGGTTGGAATTAACAGCAAGGGTCCAGCCAGAAACCCATGGGAAATTTTATCCACACTAAAATATTAACAATGGTTATGCAGCCCATGACAATTAATTGTTTATTGCTATAAGAAACACTTGCAATACATAATAATGTCATGGTAACTTCAAGATAGCAGTGGTTTTGTTTTATTCAAAGATCTGTGACAGCTGCACAATTAATATGTCACAAAATTTTCCTGAAAGTTTGCGGAATGAGCCAAACCAAGTCTTTGAGGATCGACGAATTCAGCATTGGTAGACTGTGGGAGAATAATCTTGTGAAGGAACCCGAGGACATGTTTGACCATAAACATTCACAAAGTATTTGTGCTTATCGACTTAGTGTGGCAGTGAACTGAACCAAATACAACAGCCTCTCTGCAATAATTAACACCAACAAGAAAAAAAAGAAAATGCATCTTATACTAAAAAGGTTCTTGGCCATCAGGAATTTGCTTACTACTGGGAACTCCTCATAAAATAATACCCTGATACCACAGATCATTTATTGCCATGAAAAGGGGCAATGTATAGATTATGCATGTTGTAGTATTTTTCGTTATGCTTTACAGTTGACCGCTGATGATGAACCAGTACTACACAGCATGATTCCAGTTTAACAGCACATTTCAGGATTTCTAACCTTTTTCAACCAAAACAATAAAAATACTATTAAATTAACTTTAAGTCAAAATGCATTCAGAGAAATAAGATATGAAATAAATTATTTTGAGCTTATGCTGTTTAACAGGTGATACCAGGTCAGCTGCCTGCTAAACACCTTTTTCAATTTTCACTTCAGGAACAACTGATGATATATAACCTCAGAAGATAGGAGGGGTCAAACTGGTTCAGTTAATTATAAATTCTTAAGCATGGTTTAAAGCAGGCTGCTGGCTTCCTGTTATCCGGTTCATGTTTTAGCTAAATACTAATTCCCAACCCCCACCTTCCCCCACCATTCACCTCAGACCTGAACTTGTAACAGGTAGATTGAATCTCTGATTTAACATTCAGGGAGCAAGTTGCTGGCTGCATGCTGACAGATGGTAAATTGTAAAAGATTGAACTAGTCAATGGAGGAAGCTTTAATGTTTGCTTTCGAACTGCAGACAGGCAGATTAACTTTATTGATATTGACATCATTGCCAGAGATCTAGAAGCAGATCCATTCACTAAGCTGAGACCCAAGCTCTTCTGCCTTCTTTCTCTTTATGAATGTTAGCTGTGGCAATAGAAGCCATAGGAAAAAGAGAATTATGACATTTAGAACAAATGAAGAATTATTTCAAGTATGTTTTTATGATGTTTAAGATTCTTTCATTCAATGTGATTTTTCTGAGATTCATACCCAGTTTCTTAACTGTTTATTAGAAACCTTATTCAGATTTTTGGCAAATATTTATTTTCTATATTGTCATGAGATTTAAACATTGGGAATGCTGTCAGCACATAATCAGATTTTGGTGTAAGTACCTGCAATGCAGAGGTCATTCCTCAGCTGGAGTTGCCTAACAAGGGCTTCCTTTTTCATTTGTGTTTAAATCAGTGTTTTTGAATATGGTTCTTTGGAGACTATTATCTAAGATAGTTATGCAATGATAATCAATTCCAATCTGCTAAACAGGATGATGTAATTTGCTGTATTGTAAACCTTCATAATGTTCTGTACCCTTATCCACTAATGACACTTGTGAAAGTGAACAATCCAGTTGACCTTGAAGAGTACTTGAAATACCTATTTGCCACAATATTCTAATTTTTCCTTCTGCATACTTCAAAAGAGATATATTTAAATAGTACATTAACAAATTTATGGCTCAGATGTGCTGGTGTAGTGATCATTTCAAGTGATGAACATTGACAGATTTTACATGTTTTCGATGCAGGACACTATGGTATCATTTGACTAAAACATTCTGTATTGTCAAGAGATTTGGGGAAAAACGTTTTGCTTATATTGTTTCTGGAAGAAGTTCAATCAGTTAAGCACACATTGTTGTTCTTGTGTGTTTTGAGAATGATGATGCAGGCTCCTACTTCTTGGGTGGTAACCTGAAACACGATATAATCCTAAATGTTTATGGTCAGGTGAAGCAGCTGGATACACTGGGACACTCACTATCTACAAATCAAATGCTGCTAATGGTATATGTAAGCATTCATTATCACATCTGTCTATTTTAATCTTTGCACACATATCCCAGTCTAGGAATCTTGCTTCCAAGCCAGAATTCTACTTTTGCTGTTCACACTGCCCTATTTCTTCTTCCTTCCTGTTAATTTGTATTGAAACTCTTCTTTAAGCCACTGCAATCTGCTACTAATTCCCTCCTCTGTCTTTTGATTCTCAACATTGTTTAATGTTTTTTATTCATGACAGTTTCTTATTTCAACAAGTGTTGAATTAATAGAATTCTACCAAGGTTAAGATAATGGAGAAGTGGGAGACACACCATTACTTGGTAGGGAGGATTTATTATTAGAAATGATTGAATTGATTGTGGTGTAATTTTCTAGTGTGTTGATGGTAGAATTTCTATCATTTGACATTGCTGATGATTTCATATTGATACAGCTGTACTTCTAAGTTCAGATACTCTTAGCTTAAAGACTTGGAACATAATTAAATTCAAAGAAATAGCTTTGATGTAATTATCAACTATAGCATAAAGTAAAGCTCTCTGTATGGTGGGATAAAACTCAATTAACTTTCTTGGCAACATAGTGAATAAGTTGCTGCTGCAGGGCAATAGTGCAGTGTTTTCACATTCCAGCAGTCTTCTGTGACCCTTTACATTTTAAACTTTAATGCTTAGAAATTAGATTTCACCCTTGGTTGCTGCATTTACAGCAAAGGCCCAACCAGGTCCCCCACAAGAAACATATCACAAAACTGGCCAAAGATACACTTGAACCATGTTAAAATGGTTCACACCTAGAAATGGGCACTAAAATTAGACCAGTGCAATTCCTGATGGTACCACTCTCAGCTGAATAGAGCAACATGTTCCAATGCATTGCTCCCACCAGTGTAAAGAGGGTAACAGCCCTTCAAGGCACACTCCCCATGGCAACCAGGCCCCAATATCACACACTACAGCTACCATGGAGGAGACAGAGACAGCAGACGAGAGGAAGATTCGTCCCCAGATTTGGTGACCGAGACCTGGAGATTATCACTGGTAGATCAATTCCAGGAGGAGGACCTGAGTGCCAGGGAATTATAAGACCCACTGCGGGCACCACAGGGGGAGCCTGGCAAGAGGTGTCTTCTATAGGCATGAGAATGCCCATTCAGCTGAGTAATCAAGAAATTAATTGTTCTCACAACAAATGTGGGGTGATCTTCAGTAGTTGAAGTGAGCCATTTTAGTAGTGTGTTCAATGATTGAGTCATATAATTAGGGTAGGTGAATGTGCAATGCAGCATGTGGGGAAATATTAATGGGTATTTGGCCTCACTGAATAATAAATGGTTCACTGCTCTGCTACCTCAGATAGATATCAGGAATAAGATTGCTAAAATAATCTGTGTTAAAAGGGGCCGTTATTACATATTATATATAGAAACTTGCTTTACTGACAGTGCTGCTGTGCTGGGAACCTGGTAAGCATCCCTGTGCACTGCTGGCACTCCTGGAGTGATAAATCACCCCACAGCTCGGCCTTGAGAAGCTGTCCGTTATCACCCCACAGCTTGGCCTTGAGAAGCTGTCCGTTAGGATGGTGTTATGTGGGCAGGGGTGAGTGGTGCAGGTGTTCATACTGAAATGTGGTGGCTCAGGGCTGGATGCTGGCTATCAAGGTGAATGTGGGCCATTTCCAGAGACTAGCAATGGTTGCTCCATGTGTTCACAGACCATTTGGATCCTGCAGTCTCTCACATTGCCTCCTGTCGGATATGAGGGAAGCTACCTCTATTGGTTTGACTGCACAGCTCTCCCCAACCGCAGTCTGGTAACATCAAGATTTTTGAGCTAACAAGGATCAAAAGTTGTAAAACTCTTCATTAAAATACAAAACATGAAAAACTGAACACGCCAGAAATCTGAATTAAAAACAGAAAATGAAAATACTCAGCAGGTCAGGCGCTGTCTGTGGAGAGAGAAACACAACTGATCTTGACAAAAGATCATCAAACCTGAAATATTCACTCTGTACCCTCATTCACAGATGCTGCCCGATCTAAATATTTCCAGCATTTTCTGTTTTTACTTGATTTTTAGCATCTGTCGATTTTTGGTCTTCATCCTCTCATTAGCTTTGACCTGAAATATCATCTCTGTTTCTCTCTTTCAAGATGAACCCTCTCAGGTAAAATAGCTTGGACTCTTAGTGGAGAGCATTCAAAATGCCCCTTAAAAACCCTAATCCTGAGAAACTAGAAGAATTAAAATACTTTCATTTTATTTATATATATATATATATATATATATATATATATATATATATCTTCTCTTGAAATATATGGACATCTTCAACATTGAATTTGAATCCCATGAGTTCTGATGTCATCCGTCAGATTATATAACTCCCTTTATGATTTGATTTGTAAGGATGTCGAATGCAGCGTCTTCCAAATGTGTCAAACGTGTGCAAGGGGATTAAGGAAAATGGGGGTTGGTGCAGCAAAGTGAGGTAAAATATCAAGTTTAAGTTCAAGTTTATTGTCATGGGCATACATGGCCAGGGATAAATGCCATGAAAATTAGCTGCTTGCAGCAGCAGCACAGTATATAACAAACATGACAAACATAAATTACCTAAACTTAAATTATACATCAGCAGGATTTAACTACATGGCAGAGCAGGTATTGGTTTATTATTGTCACTTGTATCGAGGTACAGTGAAAAACTTGTCTTGCATACTGATCGTACAGGTCAATCCATTACACAGTGCAGTTACATTGGGTTAGTACAGAGTGTATTGAGGTAGTACAGATGCAAGGGTTGAAATGGTCTACACCTGCTTCTATATCTTATGTTCTTCTGCAATAATGGAATTATCTGCAGGTCAGGTTTTCTCCTTTGTACTGTATTTTTTTTCCTATGCAAACAGATTAAGAAGCTTGATTTGCTAACAATTTACAGAGCACATCGTGATGGCCACATGCCCAACCTGCAGTCCGTCTGTGCTGTACACACTTGCAAGCTGAATCTTCCCTTTCATTGACACAAACTAATCCTACTGATTGGTAATGTAAGAGCTGCAGGGTCACATGATTTCTTGACAGGCTAACAGTACATGTTGAGTTGGTTGACTGGCAATACTCTTTTTTCGCATACATATCCAGACAATCTATCTGATAAATATTGTATAAGGATAGCTGTTTGGCCCTTGAACTTGCTCTGCCATTCAGTTTGATCTTGGCCGATCTGTTGCTATCAGGTAGTCAGTCCTACCTTGGCAAATTCCTTCAGCAGTGCTGGCTCATGCACCTTTTCTCAGGTTGCGTGGAACCTGGCCATCACCTGCTGATAGCTTCATCCTCAGGGAGGCCTCATTAGAGGTATAGACAAGGTGGTGTGTTGGTTTTACATTTACAAGGTCCCCATGATTTGTGGAAGACTCTGTTAATTGAGAAAAAACACTGCAGAGAGTTGTGGACACAGCCCAGCGCACCACAGACACCAGCCTCCCCTCCTTGGACTCCGTCTTTACCTCTCGCTGTCTTGGTGAAGCAGCCAGCATAATCAAAGACCCCACCCACCTGGGTCATTCTCTCTTCTCTTCCATCGGGTAGAAGATACAGGAGCCTGAGGGCACGTACCACCAGACTTAAGGACAGCTTCTACCCCACTGTGATAAGACTATTGAACAGTTCTCTTACACGATGAGATGGACTATGACCTCACCATCAACCTTGTTGTGACCTTGCACCTTATTGCACTGCACTTTCTCTGTAGCTGTGACACTTTACTCTGTACTGTTACTGTTCTTACCTGTACTACATCAATGCACTCTGTACTAACCCAACGTAACTGCACTGTGTAGTGAATTGACCTGTATGATCGGTATGCAAGACAAGTTTTTCACTGTACCTCAGTACAAGTGACAATAATAAACCAATACTAATACCAATACCAAAATGTAACTCCTTTATTTTTAAAATGGGGGAATTAGAAAACAGGAAACTACAGGTTAGATCACTTAACATCTATCATGAAGACAATTTTCAAAACTATTGTTACAAGCAGGGCACTTAGAAAAAATTAAAATAATCAAGCAAAGTCAATGTGATGTAGATAGGTTAAGGAAGTGAGAAAAGTTCTGGCAAATGGAGTATAATGTGTGAAGATGCAAAATTGTTCATTTTGATAAGAAGAAGAAAATGAAACATGTCACCCAAAGGGTGAAAGATTGCCAAGCTCTGACCTGGACATTCTGGTGCATAGTTCACAAAAGGATAGTCAGCAGGTACAGCAAGTGATAGGGAATCTGACAGAGTGTTATTATTACTGGTTATGGAAACTGAACACAAAAGTAATGCCTCAGTTATGGGCCTGTGAGACCACATCTGGAGTACTGGTCTCCTTATTTTAAGGAAGGATATAAATGAATTGAAAGCAGTTAAGAGAAGTTTTCTTAGACTAGTACCTGGAATAGAAGGGCCATTTTATGAGGAAGGGTTGAACAAGCTTGGCTTGTTTCCACTTAAGTTTAGAGCACCCAGAGGAACCTCACCCAGTCACAGGAAGGAACTACAAACACCAGACAGCCAGCACCTGAGGTCAGGATTGAACCCTAGTCTCTGGCACTGTGAGACAGTGGCTCTGCTAGCTGCGCCACTTTGTGGCTTACTTTAGTACCTGTTTGTGAATAGCTTTTTGCTGCAGGCTGAAACCACGGAAAATTGAATTGAGATTGTTGAAGCACGTGTCAAACCATTGCAGTCGGCAGAATTAGGAGCTTTTCATCTTAGCAGCCTGCAAACAATTGAAGGCTATTTCCAATTTTACAATTCCCCACCTTTACTGATATAATGACAATTGTGTTTAATAATTGTGAAGTTATTTGCTGTGTGTGTATTAAAAACTGATCACCAATAATTTTATTGGGAAAATATATCTGCACTGTACATCAAAGAGTTCCCTGAATGGTTATATTGTTATTGGGCTGAACTGTTTACAACAAGGGACATCAATAGCCTTGGGTGTTAGTAAGGCATCTGCCCAAGTTCTGTTTCTGTTGATCTGTGATAGAGCAGTTCATTAGGCCAATGTTACTCCACCCTCCTTTATTTATATGCTTGAGTTTGCCATTGTACTGTTCCATTAAAACAAACAGAATTTGTCAATTCCCAGTGGTTTCTGAAAATAAACTTTGTCACATTTTCCATTTGAAGAACCCACATCACTACATTTCTCCACCAGGGTCTACGATTTCTGCCAGTGCTGCTGTGTGACTAACCGGTCACAGGAGAATTCTGACCTGGTATTTCAGCTCTCCTGACTTAATGCAACTATCTTATCGAGGCAGCAGTGAAGTTAACTATATAAGGAACCACTGTTGTCCTCCAAGGCTTGAGGATTGCTAACTGCATTTTAATACTGAAACAACCACAAAAAACATCCTTCAAAATTGTGACAGCAGCTTCTTTTTAAACATCATTGAATAGATACTGAATTGTTACACTGTAAAAGAATTTCATATAAAGTGAGGAGTGAAGAAAAGCAATTAGATTAAAACCGCTAATTATTTTAGGCTGATGGCCTTGTGTTGTTTTATATTTCTAAATCTGTAAATAAGAACTTTCAGTTGATTCAATTTGACTTAATACAATTGACAAGTAAATGTTCTGTGAAGCTTTAAGTCTTAAAATGCCATGATGGTTGACTTAATACACTCACATGACCAAACTTGTTGATATCTTTTATCAAAGGATTCAGACCTATGACTGCTACTGTTCGTTAAAATGCTGAACATGTGATCCTAGTCAAGGAGGCCCCAGGTTGGATTTGGATCAGCCTCTTTCCCCTTAGGCCAGAGAGGGGCAAAATAAATTAGCCAGAATTTCTTTATTATCCTGGGATCACTTTTCATATGTTTTTTGTGAGATGTAAACAGAGTGAAGTTTGAGTGTGAACCTCTTCATGCATTACTACATGAACACTCACTATCTGGATCCATGGATTAAGAACTAGCCACTGGCAAAGTATCCAGCACTCTCTCAATAAGAATGATCATCTGTATGAAAGGAGAGGTCAAAACCTAGGCAATGAATTATGTTAGGGAGATTAGATGCAATAGAGAATAATAACAGTATTTCCCTCTATTTACATATTTTTTAACTAGCTTAACCTTTGAAATAATGAACATAATACACTTAGATTACAACGCACATCTTATGTTTAAAGAAAACACAGAGGCATGGGTAGAATTCCCTGTAAGAACATTTGGCTTGCATCACCTTTTTACTAGAATTAGACAATAACAGAATAAGCTGTCCTATCCAAGATGTATCAATGTCAGTGTAACACGAGGAGATTAACTGGGGTTATATAAGGTTACTCATAGAGATAAATCATCAATTAGACACCTCGGCCTGCGTAAACTAATAACCAGATTCAAAATGACATATTATTAAAAGTATTTTTGTATATTTAAAAGCACACAGAAATCATTTTCTTCTGTTTAGTTAAACATGACAAACTGTTTTTATGGTTGATTATACCCCGGAAAGCCAAAACAAAATAGCTTGATAAAGTTGTCCTTTTGTGGTTATGGTTGTTACTCCAAAGGAAGAAGCCATGTTGCAAGAAATAGGACTGAGATTGTTTGCTGTTGCAGCATCTCAGTGATCCCCTGCTTGACTGCAAATAAAGATTCTGCCTGCCACTGGAGGATTTACTGGAGTCGAGTAAATGCAGTGGCCATTGCTCACAGCTGCCTGCTAAGATTTAAAATGTTAAAGTGCATACTGAGCCTTGAGTCGCAGTAGCTCAAAGGAAGAAAATACACTGTTCATAAAAACAGACACTTTGTTAAATCTTTGTCACTTTTAGTATCAAATCTAGAAATGTTTTTTTGTTTGAGAACTTCAGCCCTTGTGGGAATTGAATAGAATTGCCTTGATGTCATGAGAGCTGGAGGTGAGACAGAAAATACAGTGAGGCTTCCTGCTTCTGGTCACAATCTAGCAGCTAGCAATGAGACTATATATCTCAATAATGGGTCAGGGAGAGATTGAGTTTGGTTGAAATGACCTGCACCATTGAATAATCCATGAGAACTGATGTTGTGTGAGGTACGGCAGGTCAGTCGCTGCTTGCGGGTTTAGTGGAGAACATTAGAAAAACAAAACTCCATGAGCCTATGAGGGTAGAATTTAAAACAAGAATCAGATATGAAAGATAACGTACAAAAGTTTCAGCAATATTGCTGAAGAATGTTCCAGACAGTGCACACTACACACAGGAGGGGAGAATATTATTCAGTGGAAGTCTATCGCAATGGCTGCTTCAGTCTTTCCTCACTCAGCTCCTTCCACTGTTGTCCGTCCTTATATTTTCAGCTTAGCTCCTAGTGCCTAGTCTGCTACAAAGGCCTTTCTTGTAATCTTCATTGTATGCTGGAGTTCTGCATGTCACTTGCCATGTCTTCTGCTGAAGCTCTAATGCAGCTTTTTATCACAAAGGATTGGTATTTTCCTACACTTTGGTGTGATCATTTTCTCTTCATAGCCTCCTGGTTTGTACCTTGGGCTGTGTGGATCATTGTCTATTACCTTCACCCTAGCTCTATTCCATCTGGGTCTCTCTGCCCAATGAATTGATTCCATGTAAATCTCTCTGTAGTCTCTCTCCATCTTATCTCCACCTCCATTCTGCTTATACTTCTGTTCTTACACGCTCCATGAGACTGTTATTCCCTTCAACTGGACTGTCATCTTCAATTGCTGAATCACCATCAGTGGACAGCAAAATCCAGCCCAATGTGTCCTTGGTCCCCATCACAAACTCCTTTCCCTACCCACCAACCCCATCTCACTGGAGAAACAAAGGACCACAGAGGCTGGAATCTCGATGAAAAACACTATTATGTTGGAGGAACTAAACAGGGTCCTGACCCGAAACGTTAACCGCCTGCTGTTCTCCACAGATGCTGCCTTGCCTGCTGAGTTCCTCCAGCATGATAGTGTTTTTCAACTCTTTCCCACTCCCTGGCTACTTTTGGAGCCATTCAGTCTGCTTGCACTGTTGGTGACCTAAAAGAACCTATTTTGGCATCATATCTTGGTCACCAATATTGCCTACTTTCTCTTCCAGAAAGTCATGCCCCTATTCCAGCCTCAGCTCATAGAACATTACAGCACAGTACAGGCCCTTCAGCCCACAATGTTGTGCCGACATCTTATCCTGCTTTAAGATCTATCTAACCCTTCCCTCCCACATAGCCCCCCATTTCTCTATCATTCATGTGTCTATCTAAGAGTCCCTTAAATGTCCCTAATGTATCTGCCCCCACAACCTCTGCTGGCAGTGCATTCCACACACCCACCACTATCTGTGTAAAAAAACTTATCCCTGACATCCCCGTTATATTTTTCTCCAATCATCTTAAAATTACGCCCCCTCATGTTAGCCATTGTTGCCCTGGGAAAAAGTCTCTGACTGTCCACTTGATCTATGCCTCTTATCATCTATCAAGTCACCTCTCATTCTCCTTCTCTCCAAAGAGAAAAGCCCTAGCTCACTCAACCTATCCTCATAAGATGTCTGCAGCCCATCTCCATCTGCAGCCGAAACCTTTATCCAAGCCATTATTCCCCCCAGTCATCTTCTGGCCTTGCCTTCTCTGTAAATGTGACCTTTACCAAAACTCTCACACCCACTCCACTTATTGAACCAATGTTCCAGTCATCCATCATCCCAGCGACATTGGTTCCAGTAAGCTGTGATTTTAAAATAGACATCCTTGTTTTGAAATTCATCCTCGCAAGATTCTGTGCAGAGGTGAGGAGCACGGGTGCCCTAGCAGTGATGGTCTTTGACTAAAAAAAGACTGTGGCATTTAAAATGCACTGACTCATGTTCAAACTATGGGCTTCATACCAAATATTTTTTCTGTGCTTAATTTACGTGCATTTTTTGAGTGGAAGTAATAAAGAAAATACCTGAAAATAGTTAAGCATACAGTATTTTGGTTTTATTCACCTGTTTTAGCAATTTTATAGCAGGTGAGGAAATAATATTAGTATATTTTCATTTTTTAAATAGGTTTTTAAATTAAGCAAAACATCTGAAGATTTGGTGGGACTCAACTTGTACACATTACTGCTTTAGTTTTTTTTCCTGACATTTTTTTCCCCTCCTGTTCTGGCTTGCTTTCTTTAATAACGGTTTTTACCTCTTGCTGATCATTTTGTGTTTTGGATCCTTGTTCTTCGGTGGATGTGCTCTCTCTTTAGGTTCACAAGTAGGCGCACAAGTCGGTGGATGAAGACAGAATGGATCGGTTAGTTTTATTTTCTCCTGAAAAGACTCGGGACCAATCCACAGCATTGGTCTCTTGAGTCTTTTCTCTTTTTGTCCCCAAGTGACTTTCTCATTGCCCTCTTTTTGCTTTTTGGGCTCAAGGTTAGCTGGGTTAGGTTTAGCAAGTGGCACGTTGATGCAGAGTTACAGGGACCTGGGTTCAATTCTGACTTCAGGTGCTGCCTTAATGGAATTTGCACATTTTCCGCCTTGATCATATGGGTTTCCGCCATGCACTCTGGTTTCTTGCTTCATTTCGAGGATGTGCTGGTTGGGTAATTGGTTACTGTAAATTACTCCTTGGCGCAGGTAGGTGCAAAAGAACCAAAGGGGAGTTGACAGCCATGTGAGAAAGAATAAATTGCATGCGTACGGCACATAAGGTAGAGGAATAAGACCAGAGAGCCAGTTGGTAGCCAGCATGGATTTGATGGGTTGAATGGCCTCCTTCTGTACTGTACTACAGACTTTCATATTATCAGACAATTAATTAGGCTACTGACAGAAATCAATCTTGTTGAAAGCCTTGGGATGCCTCAATGAGTGCAATTTGTTGTTGTAAACAGAAAAGGGAGAAAAAATGGGAGAACCGCAAGCTCATTTAGATGAATTATATCTTTAACAGGTAACCTAGAGTTTCTTCAAGTTGTAGCACTACCTATGAATTTTTGGAGAACTGTCTCTTGTCAGAATCTAGGCGGATATCTCCATAATCTGACTGTTTTCACTGTCTGTCTTGCTTGTGGGGAATAATAGATTATCTCACCGGATTTGGAGGAGAAAGCAATATGCCAGTGGCATCGACATCTGGTATTGGAGGTGCCTTTTCAATTAAAGCTGCTGCCAAGACTGAAACAAGCCACTTTCTGAGTCCTTTTCAACCACATGGTTGCAATTTCTTTGAAATATTAATCAGACACTTGTACAAACACAGACTATAGGAGAGTAGGTTCCACATGAAACACTTGACTAAAGGTGTGTCAAATGAAGGAAAAAGAAAGCAAACTAATCACCTAATTACAAAGCCAGCATAATAATGACTAGATCGTTCCATGCTTGTAATCCTAGTAAAGCACACTGACTTAAAACTGAACATTAAAAAAAAGCAAATATTGTTCCAAAGCAATCTTGTGCATATGGGATAGTAATTTTGACCTATTGTGAGATAATAAGGAATGGGTAGGTGGGAATAAAATATGGGAGAGCGGTTAAAATGGGCTGTGGATCTGATATTTCACACAATCTTACAAAGTCAAAATTATCTTTTAATTATCTACACATATTTGTGTGTACGTAGATATGATGTTCCTTCTAAGCTTGAGGTTACGTATCGGCTTAGTTTTCTTGAATTTTGTCTTGCATTTTATGTTATGAGACATTCACTACAGCATATTATGAAGCATTGCTCACCTAGTTTATTAATAACAGATGAGCAATCAGGCAGTTGACTGACTTGCCGCCAACCCTGCTGGCTAAAGGCTCAGTCGATTTTCAGAGCCCAGCCTCATTACCATGCTCCAGTGAGCTGGGGGAAACAGTTAGTTTACCTTTAACATGTACCTGAGTTCCGATATGGTCAAATCACCCTCCACCTTGAACCTGGAACTAATTTCTCACTGGGGTACAGATTTTTTTTAAAACGCTGACAACTTCTGAAGGATATCAAAGGGCATCAATACACTCAGCCCCAGGCGGCATAGCCTGATTGTGGAGATGCACCTGGTGAAGTAATTTTAATAACCAAATGATTCTGAAGATTTCTCTGAAAATGTGAAAAATTGCTCGTACCTATTGGTTTGGATGATGAAGGCAATTGCAGCAGGTCACCTTCTATTCCATCACCCTGGCAGTGAACAGTCCTCACCAAAAATAACACTTTGAACATATTCAGCTGACCTGTCAAGACAGAAGTAATGCACCTGGTAGAATGGAGAACAGTTGAAACATGTTGTGCAAGATGATGGTATTTGGAAGCGACCTTGCATGAATTCTGTCATGTTCTTAAATTGTGCATAGTGTTAAACAAATATCTTCACAGTTCACTGTTGGTACGGGAAGGAGTGGCTGTTCCTTCACAGTATGTGGGCTCTAATTTGTTGTTTGAGCGGGTCCCAGCTGTGGAATCCGGGAAGCTGCTCCAGTTAGGTCCATTCTAACTTGAGAACACTCCTTGCAATGGTTTGCTTCTGTATCCATCAGACTGAACACAAATATTTGTCATGCTACAGAGTTAGGTTGGTGGCGTGACCTACTTGTGGTGGGTCACCAGGTATGAGTGGCCCGAGGCAGTGTGGGATTAAACGATTACCCTTCTATTCACTCCTTAGAGAGTAAGGCCATATGCCAGAGCTGCTCTGGAGGACTTGATGGGGATTTTGAAGGTATGGCTAATAGGAGAAGGCTGGTTTATATCCGTCCATCAAAATGTATATAATAATGGCTAGGAATTTGCACCAAACATGGAGGTATCTTTTCCAGTGTGAAGTGGTGTCAAGCTCCATTTCAATACCTGCATAGTGAGCAGGTATACCACACATCAGATGATCCATTACAGCATAATCAGAAGTCACCCAGTGTCTGAAGGCTGGGGGTGAGGCTCAGACTTCTGCCAGTAAAATTCCAATTGCTGCCACATAAGCTGTGACTACAGGGGCTCATGGTTCTGGCTACCAGTGCTCTTCCAGATAGTGTGCTAGTTAGTGTCAGAGAGAACTACCATGGAGCTGCAGGGAATGAGGAACTGATAGCACTTTCTGCTAAGCTGGTCTCTGACTGACCAGCCATAAAACCACTCTCAACAGTGGCTCCTTCCTTCCCTGTTATCCCTCTCTGGAACTCTTGATCGTGGTGCTGAGCAGCATACAAAAAAAAAGCAATGAACCTCTAGACCCACACAGGTTACTGCAAGGTTCCTCTTGATGGTTCCATTCAATGGAATTGCTGCAAGCCAGTGGTTTGCCCTATTAGGATTGTGTTCGGCAGTGTGGCATTTGCTTTACTGTGGCGACTCACCGTCTAGTCGGGCGAACCGGCTCGGCAGTCGGGTCGCGCGGCGTCGGAGCGACGAGGCCCAAGATGGCGGCGGGCCTCGTCTTTCCGAGCGACGGGGAGAACCCGCGCGCGGGAAAGTCCTGATGACGTAGGACTTACGTCATTGCCGGTTTTTTTTGGGCGGGAGTTTTTCTCCCTTAAAGGGCCCGCACAAGGCGGGAAAATAAACCAGTTCTGTTTGGCAATCCTCCGAGTACAGTCTTGTTTTATTCCGCGGTAGCAACCGCTACATTGGTGACCCCAACGGTCCAAACGGCTTTTGGACCCGCGAAATGGACGACAGCGCAGCAGCCAACGCAGTGGCCCTCAAGCTGCCCACCTTTTGGACCCTTCGGCCCAGCGTCTGGTTTGACCAGGCTGAAGCGCAATTCCACCTTCGGCAGATCACCTCCGACTCCACGAAGTACTACCATGTGGTTAGCTCTCTGGACCAGGAGACAGCCGCCCAGGTTGGAGACTTCATCCAGTCGCCTCCGGAGGAAGATAAGTACCCGGCTTTCAAAGATCTTTTGATCCGGACCTTCGGCCTCTCCCGTCGTGAGCGCGCCGCCCGCCTGCTTCATCTGGACGGCCTGGGGGACAGATCCCCATCCGCCCTAATGAATGAGATGCTGGCATTGGCCGAGGGACACAAGCCATGCCTGATGTTCGAACAGGCCTTCCTCGAACAGCTCCCCGATGACATCCACTTGTTGTTAGCTGACGCCGACTTCAGCAACCCCCGTGAGGTGGCCGCCCGGGCAGATGTCCTGTGGAGGGCCAAGCGCGAGAGCGGTTCGTCCATCAGTCAAATCACCAGGCCGCGAGCCCAACGCCTGCCTCGCCCGGCCCCAGCAACCGAGCAGCCACGCCCCAGGAACGCAGACGACGACACGGGTGACCAGCTGTGCTTCTACCATCAGAGGTGGGGTGCGGAGGCCCGTCGATGCCGCCCACCCTGCAAGTTTCAGGGAAACGCCAGGGCCAGCCGCCGCTGATGGCTACGGCGGCTGGCCGCCAACAGAGCCTCCTCTTCGTTCAGGACAAGAAATCTGGACGGCGTTTCCTCGTTGATACTGGAGCGGAGGTCAGTATTTTGCCCCCGACAGGCCGCGACACTCGTGACAGGCCACCAGGTCCTCTACTCAATGCCGCCAACGGTACAACGATACGGTCTTTCGGCACCCGTACGCTTCAATTACACTTTGGCGGCAGCCGTTTTACCTGGACCTTTACCCTTGCCACCGTCGCCCGACCACTCCTAGGCGCCGATTTCCTTCGGGCCCACAACCTGTTAGTCGACCTGCGAAGGAAGCGGTTAGTCCACTCTAGCACTCTCCGGACCTATCCCCTGGGAGAAATCAGCCCACCAGCCCCGCGCCTGGACTCCATTACCCTTTCTGGCGACGATTTCGCCAAGCTCCTAGCCGAATTCCCATCGATTTTGGCACCTTCGTTTACAAATTCTCGGCCCACACATGGGGTACGACACCACATCATTACCACAGGGCCACCCCTTCATGCCCGAGCACGACGATTACCTCCAGACAAGCTCCGCCTGGCAAAGGAAGAGTTCCATCACATGGAGGAGCTGGGGATTGTTCGCAGGTCAGACAGCCCCTGGGCCTCCCCCCTGCACATGGTCCCCAAAGCCACCGGAGGGTGGAGGCCCTGCGGTGACTACCGCAGGCTGAATGACGCCACCACCCCGGACCGCTATCCCATCCCTCACATCCAGGACTTCGCAGCGAACTTACACGGGGCCCGCATCTTTTCCAAAGTGGACCTCGTTAGGGGATACCACCAAATCCCGGTCCATCCGGATGACGTCCCCAAAACTGCGATTATCACCCCATTCGGCCTGTTCGAATTCCTTCGGATGCCGTTCGGCCTTAAGAACGCCGCGCAGACCTTCCAGCGGCTGATGGACGCGGTAGGCCGAGACCTGGACTTCGTGTTCATTTACTTGGACGACATACTGATCGCCAGCCGTAACCGCCAGGAACACCTTTCCCACCTCCGCCAGCTGTATTCCCGCCTCCGCGATTTCGGCCTCACGATTAACCCGTCCAAGTGCCAATTCGGACTTGACTCTATCGATTTTCTCGGCCACAAAATCACCAGCGACGGGGCAACACCCCTACCCGCCAAGGTGGATGCTATCTGCCGTTTTGCCCGCCCCGACACAGTCAAAGGCCTACAGGAATTCCTTGGGATGGTCAACTTTTACCATCATTTCATCCCTGCAGCAGCCCGTATCATGCGCCCTCTGTTCTCGCTGCTGGCTGGTAAGGGCAAGGACATCACCTGGACTGACGAGGCTGCGGCTGCTTTCGTTAAGGCCAAAGACGCCCTGGCAGACGCCACGATGCTGGTACACCCTAGGACTGACGTCCCGACTGCCCTCACGGTAGACGCGTCCAACACCGCGGTGGGTGGGGTACTGGAACAGCTGCTCGAAGGCCGCTGGCAACCCTTGGCATTTTTCAGCAAACACCTTAGACCGCCCGAACTGAAGTACAGCGCTTTTGATCGGGAACTTCTAGCGCTGTATCTGGCGGTCCGGCATTTCCGATACTTTCTAGAAGGCAGGCCTTTCACCGCTTTCACCGATCATAAGCCTCTGTCCTTTGCCTTCTCCAAAGTCTCCGATCCCTGGTCAGCTCGTCAGCAGAGACATTTATCCTACATTTCCGAGTTCACAACTGACATCCAACATGTCTCCGGAAAGGATAATGTCGTTGCTGATGCACTTTCCAGACCAACCATCCACAACCTATCCTTGGGTGTCGACTACACGGCCCTGGCTGACGCACAGCAAGTCGACGACGAACTGCCCAGCTACAGAACCGCAGTCTCGGGTCTGCAGCTCCGAGATTTCTTGGTTGGTCCAGGTCAGCGGACCCTACTTTGCGACGTTGCGACTGGTCAGCCCCGCCCTATTGTCCCTGCAGCCTGGCGGAGACGCGTTTTTGACTCGGTACATGGGTTGGCGCACCCATCCATCAGATCTACTGTCCGACTGGTCGCCAGCAAGTTTGTCTGGCATGGCCTGCGCAAACAGGTCAGTGAGTGGGCCAGGACTTGTCTGCACTGCCAGACGTCAAAAATCCAGCGACACACCAAGGTCCCACCACAGCAGTTCGAGCCTACCCATAGGAGGTTCGACCACATACACGTCGACCTCGTGGGCCCTCTGCCGGTTTCAAGAGGAGCCCGGTACCTCCTTACCATCGTGGACCGGTTCACGAGGTGGCCTGAGGCAACCCCCCTGACTGACATCTCAACTGATTCCTGCGCCCGAGCGCTGCTCACAACTTGGGTCTCACGTTTTGGCGTTCCGGCCCACATCACTTCAGACAGAGGCACCCAATTCACTTCCAGTCTCTGGGCTGCATTAGCGAACCTGCTAGGGACGCAGCTGCACACCACCACGGCCTACCATCCTCAATCAAACGGCTTGGTGGAACGTTTTCACCGCCATCTAAAATCGGCCTTGATGGCCCGCCTGAAGGGTCCTAACTGGGTTGACGAGCTGCCTTGGGTCCTGCTCGGCATACGCACTGCCCCCAAAGAAGACCTCCGCACTTCGTCAGCTGAGCTTGTATACGGGGCGCCACTAGTTGTCCCCGGGGATTTCATACCTGCCCTTCAGGACCAAGGGGAACAACCCCCAGCAGTTCTACAAAGACTGCGCGAGAGGCTCGGCGCCTTGGCCCCGATTCCCACCTCATGGCACGGTCAAGCCCCATCCTGCCAGCCCAAGGAACTACGGGACTGTAAGTTTGTTTTCGTTCGCAGGGGCACACCTCGGGCGCCATTGCAACGACCATATGAGGGACCGTTCCGAGTCATACGGAATAACGGATCCACTTTTATTTTGGACATTGGAGGCAGGGAACAGGTTTTCACGGCGGACCGCCTCAAACCGGCCCATTTAGATCTGCAACAGCCTGTCGAGGTTGCCACGCCACGATGCAGAGGCCGCCCCCCTAAGCGGCAGCTGGCACAGCCCACGGACCTTGGGGACTGTCTCGCCGGTTCTGGGGGGGGGGGGTTGTGTGGCGACTCACCGTCTAGTCGGGCGAACCGGCTCGGCAGTCGGGTCGCGCGGCGTCGGAGCGACAAGGCCCAAGATGGCGGCGGGCCTCGTCTTTCCGAGCGACGGGGAGAACCCGCGCGCGGGAAAGTCCTGATGATGTAGGACTTACGTCATTGCCGGTTTTTTTGGGCGGGAGTTTTTCTCCCTTAAAGGGCCCGCACAAGGCGGGAAAATAAACCAGTTCTGTTTGGCAATCCTCCGAGTACAGTCTTGTTTTATTCCGCGGTAGCAACCGCTACATTACATTCATTGTTCTTTTGCATGTGCATTGTCAAAGTTAAAGTTGAGTTTATTGTCTTATGCACAAGTATATGTATACACTTCGGTTTTTTCCTTGTAAAAATTGTGTATATTTTATGTGTAATTTATGTTTTTCTTGTGAATGCTGCTTATATGATGCTCTGTGCCTGTGATGCTGCTGCAAGGAAGTTTTTCATTGCACCTGTGCATACATGTACTTGTGCGTATGACAATAAACTTGACGTTGACTTTGCAAAGGAACTTACATGCAGCAGCATCAGATGCACATAGCATCATATAAGCAGCATACATAAGGAAAACATAAATAGACAATGGAGTCAAGGACCATCTTAGAATCATGGTATTGTATAGAACAGAAACGGCCCCTTCTGACCCACGCTGTCCATGCCTGTATTAGGCCCATATCCCTCTACTCCATTCTTATCCAAGTAGCTGTACAAATGCCTTTTCAGTCTTGTATTTGTGTCTGCCTCTATCACTTCCTCTGGCAGTTCATTCCAGATAACCACCACTTACCCCTCAAATCCAGGAAGGAGAAAGCCCCTGTCACTCAGCAGCTACCCTTTGGTCCAAATATAATTGATACAGTGGACAGGCACATCTTGCCCGTTGTCATGGAACAGAGCTTTGCTGAAGCTAGATGGGAAGATGTGATCCATACTTGTGCGGCAGGAAGCATCCTCCCCAGCACCCAGCAGACATCACAAGCAGTAATGAAGGCTGGAAAGATCAGCTGTATCTCCATAGAAATGTGTCAGTAATTAATCTGCAAGTAATTGGTAATGTTGCAAGGGGATGTGTGCTTGGTGTTGGGGAGGATGCTTCCTGTTGCCAAATGGTGGTTCCCTTGTGTGAGATAAGCACGTGTCATGGTGTGTATTGCTGAGGTCTGATTTTGATCACTGGTGTTAATGTGGTGTTACACACTGATTCACATCACCATGCTTTGCATACATGTCAGAGTACTGCATGTTCTAGCCAACATGACATCCAGTGCAACATGCACTGCTAGTGCATTTCACATGACAAATTGGGAAAAATACTGAGCGTGCATAACAACGAAACAATGGTGCCGCTGCAGCTGAAGTTTGCAGCTTAGGTTCTTCTACATAATGGAGGAAGTAAAATTTGTTTGCAGTTAACCCTCTCGTAAACAGTTGTGTAATAGAAATCTAGCTGGGTGTTTGTTATAGAGAAAATTTGTAGGGATAATAATGAGAAGACATACTGCATCAAAACAGGTTTAATCTAGTGAGTGCATCAATTTATTCTTGCAGCCACATCTAGATGCTTTCTTTAAATTTGCTTTCTATTCAAACTTATCTAAGTAAACAGTGGATGCAATGAATATACATAGACTAATTAGATGTTGGAAGTAAAGCACTTCCACTTAGGAATTGAATGTAGGTTCTACCAGGCTATGTTAACTTATGCATAAAAACACCCACTCAATTGTGTTTTATCATTGCTAAATCGAAGGTTCCTTGATTTTACTGTTCTCTGGAGGAGATTGTGTTATGATGCCAGTTAAAATAAATGCTTGTTAACTGCTTGATTTTGCAATGGTAATTTTAAGCTTAGTATGTCTTGCAGAAGCTGTGTGTTATTTTTATTTTAAATGCTCCCTCGTGTATTGTTAGCAAGTGATTGTTGATGTGGTGTTAGATCACAATTCTTTGTCAAGTGAGTATGATTTTCCTTGGTATGCTTTGCTGAACTACGTGAATTGGCTCTATGTGAAGGCTGGATACATCTAATATGGCTACAGACTTTGAGTTAATTCAAACTTTAACTTTGATGCCTCAAGGGAATTACATTATTTATACAGCCAAATACTCACTCCAATAAATGCAGTCTGGTTGATGAAATTTTGCAAGGAACAGCACGGCTGATGTATTCCCCCAGTAGAACAGAAATTACTTGTTAAAGGAGCAAGTCCTTTACTTTTAAGACTCAAAGTTTTTCATGTGTGTTACCCACTTACAGTGAAATGAGTAAGAGAAGCAGTGTGTTGAGGACAACAGAGGACATAGCCATTTGAAGAGCTTTGTGGGAGACCAGAAATAAATCCGCGAAGTGAGTAGAGAGCTGCCAGATGCAGTACATTGTACAGAAATATGAAGTAGCACATTTGAGGGGAAAAAAACAGTGAATAAGAGCATAACCTAATCAATAAGAATCAAAGCAATTTGGAGGAATATTAGAGCCTAGGGTTGTTGCTATATTGAATTTTAAACCAAGGAATGCAAATTACAAGACATCATATGAAATAGCAATGGGATTCTAAGTACTGAATATAAAAGTAGCAGCATGCTTTTGAATCTTCCCTAAATTTTGGTTAGGTCTCAGTTGGACCTACCGTGAAGAATGTGGAACAGCACATTGTAGGGATGGTAATAGACATTTGGAGGATAATTTGAAAGGTTCTTAGAATTACGCCAGCAATGAAAGGTTATAGTCATGAAGAAAAGTTTGAATGTTTTGGACTTCTTTAATAGAAAGAGAGAAGAAACATCATTTTGGAGGTTTTCTGAATTTTGGAGTCTTTTACTTGGATTAAACGTGGAAAGATTGGATTCCAGTTTGGCCATTTGGCAACAATGTGGGGAAGATTGACATTTTACATTAAAAAAGAATGAAGGAGGATATTTGGGGAAAAAAGGCGTATCATAGAAATCAAGACAAGGCAGCCTAGAAATTGATGTGCATCTTTAAATGGAAGTCAACAGGGTTGTTGTCATCAAGGCAGCGACCATTTCAGTCATTGACCCACCGTTGCGAAAGCCAGTATGAAAAGCCCAGGACTCAGACCAGGGCTGGCTCTGGGAGAACAGGAGAGAGAGGTTTGGCCATCAAAGGCTATATGAAACTTAGTGAAGAAGTGCAGGGAAGTATTAAAAATCAGAGTCTTGGGGAAGGGGAATGATTCCTGGTGATCAGATACTCTGTTGTAAGATTGGACCAAAGGGTCATTGGGAAGTCATGGGGGTCCCTATGAAGGCAGAGACAATAACGCAAAGGAAATATGGTTGTTCTCAACGAGCTGGGAATGCCTAACAACAGGTGCACCTCAGTACAGTGTGATTTAATTTTGCAGACAAAGCTGCAAAGAAATAGTATTTGCCTCAGGGAAATGGGACAGTTTGCAACCAAAGCAGTCAAAGTGAGATGATTCAACTTTAAAATACTTCCAAGCATATTTCACTCAGTAACACAATACTTTTTCAGACATTTAGCGCCGAAGAAGAGCACCACCGCTTGTCCACATTTCTGGACTGAAATGTTTTAGCAGAATTGTTGTTGTTGAGACAGAATTAAATATAAATTTATTTGAAAATGGTGGATGGAAAAGCAGAATAGATAAATGTCACAGACTGAATTATACGTTTTGGTATCAGCAGAGGTGTAATAGGCAAATGGCTTCTTTCTTCGCTGTAATTTCAGTGATCTATTGACATATAGGATCTGTAAGTCTAATTTTTTAAAGCTTTTCAGTTAGCTCTGCTTCTTCATGTCTCTCCTCCTTGATCTTCCCATTGCATCACCTGAAATAAACAATCAGTGGATAGCCAAGCTCTTTCAGTTCCACAAACCAGCCGATAGGAAGTCCACAAAAGGGGCCTGGGGTAATTTGATCTCTCTCTTCCAAGTAGATATCTCCCTGTGCTTAGAAACATCCACCTCTACGGCAGCCATGAATGGAAGTCACAAAAGCTTGCCGATACTTGAGATCTGAAACAAAAACACTCAGCATTTGTGGAAAGAGTAATAGAATTAGTATTTCATGTTGAAGACAAATATTCTTCTTTAGGTTAGCAATGAATGGAAAGTCAGCATATGGCAGAGCTATGTTCTACTCTTCGAGAGACACGTATTGCAGTGGAAGTGGGGATGGGAGGTGGTGCAGAGGGTCTTCGCACTGACTTGTAGTATATTGACGCAAGGGGATACCACTAATACCCCACCAGCAGTATTGAAGTCATGTTTCTGCAATCCATGAGACTGGATTTAAAATATTGGTTGCAAAGATACTAGCTTGCACAAGTAATGAAGGGAGCTGAATTAGATTTAACATTGCTACTAAACAACAGTCATGTTTCATTTATAGGGGTAACACTGATTTGAAATAATGCATCTGTACAAAATAAAAGACTGAAAGATTTGAGGTAATTTAGTACTTGAGGTGATTATCCAGTGCTCCCAACCTCTTAATGGTAACAAATGTTACTGAAGATTTATTCCCTGCTTGAATTCTGGATGATTGAATCTCTGTAGAATTGCAATAAGTATTAAACAGACCTTGCAGAAGTGGTCAGTGGAGAAGAATGACACCTGCAATAGATTTCACAATATTGAGCCAGGGAGGAAATGGCTAACACGAGGGAGCATAATTTAAAGGTGATTGGAGGAAAGTGCAGGGGGGATATCAGAGGTAAGTTTTTTGCAGAGAGTGGTAGGTGCGTGGAACGCACTGCCAGCAGAGGTTGTAGGGGCAGATGCATTAGGGACATTTAAGAGGCTCTTAGATAGGCACATGGATGATAGAAAAATGGAGGGGTATGTGGGAGGGAATGGTTGGATTGATCTTAGAGTAGGTTAAAAGGTCAGCACAACATTGTGGGCCGAAGGGCCTGTACTGTGCATAAATGTTCTATGATTGTGAATGGTTCTATTACTTTCAACAAACCTGGAGTGATCCTTACAAATGCTGAGTACTTGATAACAGTGCTAATATTGCAAATAACTTTTGCTTGACTTATTATGTGAGCAATCAGTAAAGACATTCCTGTTCTGAATATAATGAAAATAGAATGTGCATGCCAAGCAGGAAACACCTGTAGATTTGGGCTGCCTAGTGGAGTTTTCATACAGGATTGGAGAAGCCTTGCTTACATGATTCTAGTTTCCTATTGGAGATGTGTGTTGACATTGGAACAGGGAGAGAAAACTGAAGAAATTTATTCTAATATATAAGGACTGAGGAGAATTGATTGTTTTGTTTCTCAATATTTGTTTAACTGCTGAACACTGAGGATTTCATTCAAAGCTTTGATTGAAGGTTTATACTTGTTTGGATTGTCTACTGTACGGCCCGATGTTAATTTTCATTCCAATTTGAGCTTCCTTATTAGTTCCTAATATTTGGACATAGGTAATTAAAGATTAGCCAAGATACATTAAAAAATGAACGTGCAGTGGCTATCACTCCACAGTCTTTTAGTAAGAGAGATAGAGACAGCAGCTGTACAAACAGAGCTCAGTCCACCATCTGATGTTAATAGCAGCATGTGATTTTAAACAACACTTGCAGGATTAGATTTCTATATCCTAGAGAGTTAAAGGTACTTCCAGGGGAGTGAGTTGTTAACTATGCAAAGGAATGCATGTATCTACTGAACCACATGTCTGGAGTACATCAGGGTTAGCTTTGTTCCAATTATTCTCAGAAAGTGGGCTCAAGATGTTTACATTTGCTTTCATCAGAGCAAAAAAGACAGCAGTATAAAAGAGCAACACAATCCTGGTGCGTGTAAACATCCCTTCATCAGCCTTGTTATTTTATTGGCTTCTTTCCTTGTTTCCAAGGTTGGGTCACTTAAAGTTAATCATCCTGCCAAAATTAAGTAAGGACATTATTTAAATTCTGTCGCAAGTTGACATTAACCGTGCTCTTAAGCTTATTCAGCTGCTCGTCTCTTTGATAGCTATTTGGCATTTAATTGTTGTGGTTTCTGAAGGGTTATCCACCTATTACAGGACATGTTGGAGAAAAACTTCTGATAGAAACTGATTGCAGCAAGGGGAATTAAATGAATTGGAACCGATTGATACAGAAGTCACACGGGCTTCAATACAGAAAGAAACCAATCAAACCAACCAATTCTGGGAATCTAAGTCAAAAGTAGAAAAGAGACAAAGACAACTTTTCAGATTGATGATAAAGGTCACCAACTTGAAATGTTAACTGTTTCTCTCAACATTTTCTGTTCTTGTGCCAGTCCATGCTGTGATTATCTATAAAATGGATGTTCTGTATGGAACCTTCTCGGCTCATATCTACAATTTGCTCCATTTTAACAATACAGTGGTCATTCTGCCTTTGATCTTTCTTCTCTCCTTCCTTCTGAGCAATCTTTCTCCCTGTCACAAAGTTGCATCTTCATTCTGAAATGTTTCCCTGTTGAAGAATCGATTTGTACATCGAGATTAGAGCATGAAAGCACTTCAGATGTTGACACAAGAGACGGCAGATGCTGGAATCTGGAGCAGCAATCTGCTGGGGGGGCTCAGCGGGTCGAGCAGCACCTGTGGGAGGAAAGGAATTGTCACTGTTTTGGGTCGAAACCTGGCGTAAGGACTGATGCAGAGTTTTGACATGAAATGTTGACAATTCCTTTCCTCCCACAGCTTCTGCTTGACCCGTTAAGTTCCTCCAGCAGATTGTTTGTTAGCACTTCAGATGTGTTGTGTTTAGCTTTAAGCAGTACCAAACAAGATTTGTAAAACAAGGGTTCTCTACCAACCTTCTCCCAATGCATAATTTGGTCCCCTAGGCAATGAAGCCCATGACAAGCACTCATAAAGTGAAGGCTACTTCCCATACCTTGGTAGCCATTTGTCAGTAAAAGCAGTCTTCGACAGGAAAAATTACCTCTACTCCTGCTGTGTGCCCAGCCTTTGGCCATCTGAGGAAAATAATGTTCAAAGATTAAATTCTGGACCTTGCATCAGAACTTATGGTCTACCAGACAACAGTGAACCCTATTCTTCTGTATCCTTTAGAGACTTGGATTCCTAGAGCAGGTACCTTGAAGCATTGAAGGGATTCTGCCAATGCGCCTCCATAAAGTCTTCAAATCCACTAGCAGGATAAGCAAACCAACACTGGCACCCTCTCCAGGCCAAAGCCCCCAGCATAAAAATGTTAACTACGCTAACCTGGCTCTGATGGTCAGTCACATTGATTGCATCACAGGGACATTCTGAAACTTTTCACATTACCAGGTGGACAGAGGAAAAGATATATGTTCTTACAGCCACCATGAAAGAAATATAACATCCTCACTGACTCTTGAGAAGACCTGACACATGACTGCACAAAATGGAGCAGGAATATCCAGGATGACACTGAGACCCTTGAATCTCTTCATCAAGAGCACACTGAAGACTAGCGTAAACAGAGCACACCCACACCCATACTAATTCCACCATGTAAGCACCTCTTCCCCTACATGTGATAGACTCTTCAGAATCCAACATTGGTCTCATCATCCATCTCCAAACCGACAGAACTGGAGAGGAAGCAAGTTATCTTTGCTCCCAAGGGACTGTGTAAGCGAAAAGGGAGAATTGGAATCTTACAGTCATGCAAATGAAAGCTGATGTCTCGGGAAACATTAATGAAGAAGCGTTAAGTGTGTACTTACCTTCTAATAAATATGCACATGCATAAAATGGCCGGCAGTTACTGACTTAACTACTTAGGATTGCTGCTGGAAGCTGTTAGAGTCAAAACTTAAAATACATTCCAGAATTTGAAACACAAATGATCTAACAGAATACAGATGAGCAAAAATGCAAGCACAATGAATCATCTTAAGTGAAAGTGATTACAATATAGTAATGGTTTAAACTATGTACTGTTGGGAGGAAGTATTCTTACCTCAAAACTCAGACAAGAACTTCACATGATTTTATTATCAGGTTCTTGCTGGCTGGTACACACCAATATATGAATTATGAATTACTAATGGAGCTCTCCGCTGAGGCTCCTCAGGCTTTCTTCACCATTTAATACGATCATGACTGATCTGATTGTAACCTCAGTTCCACATGCCGGTCTACCCATAGTAACCTTTTGTTTCCTCCCCCTTCCCCTCTTACTTAAGTGTCCATCTACCTCTGCCTTAAAAATTTTCAAAGATTTGGCTTCCACCGCCTTTTGAGAAAGAGAGTTCCAAAGGCCCTCTGAGGGAGAAACTTACGCCTCATCTCTGTATAAAATGGTCAATCCCTTATCTTTAAACAGTGACTCCTCGTTCCAGATTCTCCCACAAGGAAACATCCTCTTCACAGATACCCCTTGAAGACCCCTCCGGATTTTATATGCTTCAGTCATCTTCTTTTGCTCTTCTAAATTCTAGCAGATACAAGTCCAGTGTTTCCTCATTAGGCAACCTGCCCAACCAGGAATGAGTCCAATAAATGTTCACTGAACTCCTGCAACACATTAAACATCTTCCTTTAATTAAGAAGACCAATATTGTGCATAGTATTTCAGATGTGGTTTCACCAATGCTATATATAGCAGAAGAATAATATTCCTACTTCTGTACCCAATTCCCCAGGAATAAACAATAACATTCTTTTAGCTTTTCTAATTATTTGCTTTAGCTACATATTTGCCCTTTGCGAATAATGCACTAGAATACCCAGATCTCTCAGCATCTCAGAGCACTGCAATTTTTCACCATTTAGATGATACGTTTCTTTATTTTTCCTGGCAAAATGGACAACTTCACATTTTCTAACATTATCTTCCATTTATCAGGTCTTTGCTCATTCACTTAACCTAGTTATTCCTCTTTTGCAGCTTCCTCACGTCCTCTTCACAACTTACTTTCCTACCTTTCTGTGTCATCAACCATGAGTGGTAAATGCCGCAACAATCGTTCCCTCATTCTATCAGAGATTTTTGCCCCCTTATGTCTCTTTACACCTTACTTTCCTACCTATCTTTGTCTCATTCCTTGATTTGTCTCATTCCTCTCTTCTTCACCCTCTCTGCAACTTGAAACAAACTTGTTTTTTCTTTCTCAGTTCTGACGAAAGGTCTTTGACTTAAATCATTAACTCTGTTTCTCTTTCCACAAATGCTGCCTGATGGTTACTCCACCTTTGTTTTCCCTCATTACCCCTCACGCCGTCTCTTTCCCCTCCCCCGCCCCCATGTCCTGCCCATCTATTCCCCACCTCCTTCCCTTTATTCCATGGTCTACTCCTACCAGATTCCTCCTCCTTCAGCCCTTTGCCTCTTCTACCTATCACCTCTCAGCTTCTTACATTCTTACATCACTCCCATTCATTCCCCTGCACCCCCCCCCCCCAACCCACCTAACCCCCTCCCCTCACCTGGACTCTCCTCTCATCTGCCAGCTTCCCTCCCCCTCCCCCAACCACCTTATTCTGGCTTCTGCCCTCTTCCTTTCCAGTCCTGATGAAGGATCTCAGCCTGAAACGTCGACTGTTTATTTCCCTCCATAGATGCTGCCTGACCCGCTGAGTTCCTCCAGCACTTTGTGTGTGTTGCATCTCCAATCTGTCCATTGAGACTTGGGTATTTCATTCAGTTACTTTCACTTCTTGTTTTATAACCTGTTCCTTTTAGTTTAGTTGCCCTCATACCTAATGTTGTCACTGGAGATTTCTACTAACCAACAGTGGATCTCAGCTGGTAAATGTTTGCACAACAGATGAACAGATCTAAAAGTAAAGTTGAACTCTGTGACATATGATGTCACTGGATCACATATACTTTCTGAAACTGATACATGGGTGAGCAAAATTTTAAATAATTTATCTTCCCTATAAGAAAGAAAAGCTTTGGCCTCTTTTCAAATGGATGGTTTTAATTAAGATCATATAAGTAAAATATTTTCCATCTTTTTCCAGAAAATATATAGTGCAGATTAGACAAAAAAAGTAACCAACCTAATTCCATCTTTCATATAAACATTGTAAGCTGTTGATCAGATATCTGCTTTAAATGTTTTAGAAGATATTTATTTACACAAACCTGGGCCCATCCCTCATTCCCCCTGAAGATGCAGACTATTTCAAAGGGCAGTTAAAAGTTAACCACATTGTTATGGATATGGAGTTACATATAGGCCATTTTTTTTAACCAGATTGTTTTTTTTCATGACAATCCAGTAGTTTCATAGATAATAGCTTTTTATTCCAGATTCATTTAATTTCATGATTTTAAATTGTCCTTCTACTGTGCTGGGGTTGAATCTCATGTCTCCAGATCCATATTCCAGGCGGTTAGCCAAGTATCTTAACCACTATGCCACCCACCCCTGTGACTGGGTTATATTGTTCGGCAGAAGTAGTAGACAAGTATATATTTTAGTATTCAAGAAATGGGTGATGGGTATTAATCAGGGCTGCCCCTGTCTCTAAGTTGTGTCAAAGCATCCAAAGTAAAACATCCAAAGTATAGTTTTGTTAAGTTTCTGAAGTTACTTAGAATAAATGTTTGCAGTATTTACTTCTCCCAGTTGGTGGTTATTGGTGGCTGAAAGAGCAGGTATGGATGGTGATTCATGATGGATGTGGCGGTTGGAAAAAATGATACACCCAAAATTTAGGAGAACACTTTTTTTCCCAAAAAAAAGTGTTTTTCACCTTTTTCAAACCTTGTACAGTGATGGTTTCATGTCAATTTCACTCTGGAGTGAATTCAACAGACTGAATGGTTTTCTCCTGCGCTATAACAATTCTATAATTCATATTTATGGTATTGCAAATGTCTTCCTGTAAAAATGGAAAACAGTTCTATAGACTGCCTGCTTCAGAAGGTATCATGGAATTACTTAATATGCATAAGAAGTGATGATTTTATTCACATTTCTTCATTGGTGTCTCACTTTAGATTATTTTAAATTCAGATTTTGTGCAATAGTTTAGGAAGTGCTTCTGAAATTCCCAATGAGGCATGGCTCTAATATTTTACACCATTTCACAGACTAGGCTGCAAAATTTATTAATCATAGCTTGTTTAAAAGACAGCTATTAGGACTCACCTTTAACTGTCACCTGAAGATGATTATGTTTTATTGAGGTTATCTGTTCAATATTCTTTCTAATTTCTGGAAAAGCTGATGTGCTTCAGAGATAATCCTCATTTGACTTGTATCACCACACAGATCTCAAACAGACCACATGCAAACATTGTAAAGGTCAAACTTTAACAAGTTCTACAGCAAATTGTATCTGAAAAATAATCAAAATACTGAAAATCTGAAAGTAGAATAACCATTGAAAATACAAGTGGTAAATGTTTGAGGAAGACACCACTGCCAACCATGCCATGTTGGCTTTTACAAAGAGATGGCACAGGTTTGATTGGGCAAATGGTGTCCTATTGTGTATGCATCCATCCACGATAGTTTCATTCAATTTAACATTATTGTGGTGCACTATTTTAGAAGTCCAACATGCTGCATTGCAAAGTATCTTCCTGTGGAATTTAGCTTTGTATTCATGATGTGTCCCTAGTGTGAACTTTGCCATGTTGTTATGGCAATAATTTGATTTACTTGATGTGTAGAGTAAATCAGAGTCAGGTCTCCTCTGAGGCAAAGGAATAAATTGGTTACGTTGCCTCTTAGGGAGAAGAGTTTGAGGTGGGGAGAAGAAACTGGAGAAAAGAAATCATAGTGAGCTAAAATGCTACTGGCATTCTCCTGCTAGAAATTCGACATGAGATTGCTGGAATGCCAGAATGTATAGGGACATAATGGAAATTACTGACTGCAGGGGAGATAGACAAGGTGTAGGAATGGCAAGAACTTGGCAGATGCAATATAATTTTAGAAAGATGTTATCCACTCTGGGGTACATGCAACAAAAAAGCAGAATATTTTTATAAATGGTAAGGAATTGAATAATGTTGATATTCAAAATGACCTAGTACATCAATTACTGAAAGACAACATCTAAGTTATTAGGAGGGCAAATGGTATATTGGTCATTATTACAAGAGGATTTGCATACCTGAGGGCTCAGTCATAGATTTTTGGGTACTGAGTGAACCAAGGGATATGGGGGTAGTGTAGGAAAATGTCATTGGTGTGGGACATCAGACTTGCTCTTGATGGAGGGTGGAGCAGTCTCAAGGGGCCAAATGACCTCCACCTGCTCCTGTTTCCTATGCTTTTATGTTCATTGAGGATTTCCACCAGAGTTGTGGCAGGAGATGGGAAGACTACTGAATTAGAAATTCCAAGGTCAACAACTGTAAAACATTATTGGCCATTGACATTGCTGAGAAATGAATACTGTTGACCTAAATCATCATATCTCATTTGTTGTGCTTTAACTGCAGCTGGAATGCAGCTATGAGGGGGTTGCTGTCAGGGACCCTTGACCAAAGGCAGCAAAGACTCATAAAAATATTCCCAGTGTATAGGACGAACAATCAGGTTCTTGTAATGTAACTCCCAACTGTGTCCAAAAATAAAGTAATAAATGTATTTGTGTCCCTTTACTGCTGCCAAATAAAATATGCTAATTTGTAAAGAACACATTCCAGTATTTGTCTGATGCTTTGCAGGGCACAAATGAATTGTACATGTCAATAAGGTAACCTAACCATCCAAATGTAATTTGTAATATATACAAATGACTTGGCTGAGAATGTAGGGAGTATGATTAGTAAGTATAATTAGTAAGTTTGCAGATGATGTGAAAATTGGTGGAGTTGTAGATAGCAAAGAAGGTTGTTTAAAAGTGGAGCGGTGGCAGATGAAATTTAATCCAGACAAGTGTGAGGTGATACAATTTGAGGCAAATTCTGTCAGGACCTTCTGGCAGGGACCTTATGAGCATTGATATGCAGAGAAACTTTGGCGTCCATTCCATAGCTCCCTAAAAGTGGTGACACAGGTGGATAGGGTAGTCAAAAAGGCATTTGCTGTACTTGCCTTCATAGGCTGAGGTATTGAGTATAAGAGTCGGGATGTTATGTTGCAGTGTTACAGAATATTGGCCAGACTACACTTAAAGTATTGTATACAGTTCTGGTCACCACACTACAGGAAGGATGTGGTAGCAGTAGAGAGACTGCAGAAGAGATTCACCATTGTATTGCCTGGAATGGAGGCCTGTGCTTATAAGGGGAGATCAGATAGGCTTGGTTTATTCTCACTGCAGTGCAGGAGCGGAGGGGTGATCTTTGAGGTTTACAAAATTATGAGGGGCACAGATAGAATAGATAATCAGAATTTTTTTTCCCAGGACAGGGGAGTCTAAAGCTAAAGGCCACAGTTTTAAGGTGAAAGAGGAGAAATTTAAAGGAAATCTGAGGGGTAGGTTTTCGCACAGGTGGTGAATATCTGGAATGAGCTACCAGAGGAGGTAGTGGAGGCAGATACCGTTACATTTAAAAGACATTTGGACAGGTATTCGGATAGAAAAGGAGTAGAGGGATATGGGCCTAATGTGGGCAAATGGGACTAGCGTAGATAGGCATCATAGTCGGCAAGGATGAGATGGGCCAAAAGGGTCTTTTTTATGTGCTGTGCATCTCTATGATGCTGTGATTCTATGAATAAAAATACCCTATGTGTCATCTAAACATTCTCAAAACTTTAAGTGAGAAACGAAAAGGGGAAAAAAAACTTGTAAGGTGGAAAGAAATTGTTAGAAACAATTGTCATTGCTGCTCTTGGAAAGGTCTCATTGGTTGCTTGAGTTCAGACTGTGTTTATTGTTAGGGCACTAGCCTCATTGTGCCTCTTCATTTTTGGCATGGATTCAGATCATCACTGTATGTCCAATGAAGTGCTGTAACCATATTAAAGCAGTTTTTCAGGTTAGTCTGACATGCTAAATCAAGATTTCCCTTTTACTTCATGAGTATCTTTTTAAATCTACATCAAAATCTGAGCACACAGGGTTAAGGATGGAAAACAATTGATAGTAAGCTAGCCAATTGAATCAAGCAGGGTCTAAAATGTGTGTTGAAATGTTAAAATAACATATCCCTGCATAATACATAATGAATTCCGTGAACTGGAGGTATTTATTATGATGGTGGAGACAGCAGGAGAGCACTCTGCAATCGAAAGTTAATTACACTTGTTATCTATTTGCTACAGCTGTATGCTGAGCCATTTACTTACCATTTCAGGGCGTGCTATGGGCTATGCTTTGACAGAAGCAGTGCTTGTAGCATGGACTGAATTCATATGTTTCACAGTTAATTATTGCAGTTTGCTTGGTTTTGAAAGACAACCCAGTTCATATTGAACCCTTTACATTCTACAGAAGGTTAGAAATGAATTTACAGTGGCATGCAAAAATTTGGGCACCCCGGTCAAAATTTCTGTTACTGTGAATAGTTAAGCGAGTAAAAGATGACCTGATTTCCAAAAGGCGTAAAGTTAAAGATGACACATTACTTTAATATTTTAAGCAAGATTATTTTTCTATTTCCATCTTTTACAGTTTCAAAATAACAAAAGAGGAAAAGGGCCCGAAGGAAAAGTTTGGGCACCCTGCATTGTCCGTACTTAGTAACACCCCCCTTTGGCAAGTATCACAGCTTGTAAACGCTTTCTGTAGCAGATAAGAGTCTTTCAATTTTTGTTTGGGGGATTTTTGCCCATTCTTCCTTGCAAAAGACTTCTAGTTCTGTGAGATTCTTGGGCCGTCTTGCATGCACTGCTCTTTTGAGGTCTATCCACAGATTTCCGATGATTTTTAGGTCGAGGGACTGTGAGGGCCATGGCAAAACCTACAGCTTGTGCCTCTTGAGGTAGTCCATTGTGGATTTTGAGATGTGTTTAGGATCGTTATCCTGTTGTAGAAGCCATCCTCTTTTCATCTTCAGCTTTTTTACAGACAGTGTGATGTTTGCTTCCAGAATTTGCTGGTATTTAATTGAATTCATTCTTCCCTCTACCTGTGAAATGTTCCCCGTGCCACTGGCTGCAACACAAGCTCAAAGCATGATCGATCCACCCCCGTGGTTAACAGTTGAAGAGGTGTTCTTTTCATGAAATTCTACACCTTTTTTTCTCCAAACATACCTTTGCTCATTGTGGCCAAAAATTTCTATTTTAACTTCAGTCCACAGGACTTGTTTCCAAAATGCATCAGGCTTGTTTAGATGTTCCTTTGCAAACTTCTGACGCTGAATTTTGTGGTGAGGACGCAGGAAAGTTTGGAGAAAAAAATAGCACCAGAATATTTTTCAGATGAAGAGAAGAAAATTACTGGGAGTTGGTTTTAGGCAAACTTTTATCAATAAGGAAAAAAATGTCCCAAGTCACAAAGATCACAGGACTTCATTTTTTTTTGTACTAGTCTTTGAATAAAGAAGGTTAAAGTTGAACTGGTGAATGCACAAGAAAATAGAAGCAGGAGTAGTCCACTCGGCCCCTCAAACCTGCTCCATCATTCAGTTTGATCATGGCTGATCTATCCCAGGCGACATCTCCTCCATTGTGTCTGTTCTCCTTAGCCCTCAGTTCCTCAACCTTCCAATCTTTCAAAAACTTATCTGCTTTCTCCTTAAACATCTCCAGAGATCTAGCCACCCCAATCTTCTGGGAATTCCAGAGATTCACCGCCCTCTGCGAGGAGAAGTCCCAACGCATCCCAGTTTTATATGACCACTCTCTAATCTTGTAAAATGGAGAAACAAGAGACCACAGATGCTGGATTCTGGAGCAAAAAAAACAAGTTGCTAGAGGAACTCAACGGGTCAGGCTGCATCTATAGAGGAAAATGAACAGTTGACTTTTCGGGTCGAGAACCTTCATCTGGACAATTCCACAGGGCCTTACATTTTGTTTCCTTCTGTTGCCTGGCAACAAGAGGCTTGATATTTCTGCCAGTATTAATTGTGATTTCTCAACTCGCTCGCGCTCTCGCGCTCTCGCTCTCGCTCTGTCTCACTCACCCTGAGTATGCTGAAGGGCAGATTTTCACTCTAGGGGAATGGTGGTGTAAATTCCCTGATTGCTCTCATTGCCCAATGAAAACTAGAGTGAATGCTTGATAGTAAAGATGAAGATGCTTGCAGTCAGTCACTGCAGGATGATGCTGATGATGCAAAACAAGCAGATTTGTCACTTCACAATGTTTTATCAACCAGAGTGAATTGCAGAAAAGTGCAAACAAATTCCTGTGGTTTGGTTTGAATTGTCAATCTCCAAGCCTTCTCTTGAAATGGGTGTCAGTCCTCCAGGATCAGCCTTTGGTCTCTAGTAATTGAAAATTCATCCCCAGGACACTGTTGTGAGTAACTGCAGGAAAAAAATGCATGGAGCTATTAAATGAAATGTCTTGTTAAATTTTCTTTCATTGATTCTGGTGGAAATACTGATCACCCGACAGGCAATTGGATTGCAAGGAGCTATTTTGCTTTCAACTTGGTATGGAGAAGTGAATGGATGCATTAGATGCCCAACAGTAGGAGAGTGTCAGCGGGACAGTTGAAGATAAGGAAGTCCTGTGATAAAATTTTCAGGAATGTGTTCAGCTAGAGTTGGTGATCCTAAAGATAACTGTCACCAAAAATTTCAATAGAGCCATGGTGGTGAAGGTCTAGGAGGCTGGAGATAAAAGTATTATCGTTTTATGCTGGTTCAGTGAGGTTCACCGTCTTGCAAAGTATTTACTGGTGAGGTAAGCAGATTTATATAATAGTGCCTGAGTACTCGTGCTTCATACTGCCATCCAGCTCAGAGATCTGTCTTTTATTTTGATCATCCCAGCTAGAAGCACACTTGCAGACAGATAAAATGAGTACTTTCCCTCTCTTCTTTCTGAGGCAGCTTCATTATACTTTGTTACAATGCGCATTGTGAGTGTGTAGGCTGTTCTATCATTTTAAGTGTTGTATTGTAAATTTGAGTAAGGGACTTTATTGTTAGGCATAAATATACTGTTTTGTTCTTGTGTCACATCACTCACTGGTGCACCATATTCTATGACACTATGACATAACATTAATTAATACAATGACACTGTATAGCTCAGCAAGCAGATGGCATGGAGTCTCGAAGAATAAACACATTGTAAGCCATGGATCTGAGCTGGAAATCTAATTACCAAGCAGTGCTCTGAAAAACAAGACCTAATGTAGACTAAAGCCTAAAGAATAAATTGTTTTTCAGTTTGACTCTTGCTACTCATGAAACATATTTGAGAACATTTCTTTTGCTTCATAACATGCTACTTTTAATCTTACTGTTGATATATTGTCCAAGGATAGAAACATTCTAGCAATTTGATTTTGATACTTAAATCTATATCCTCGTTGGGAGATACAATTTATCATCCAGGCATATCTGTAAATGATCACTATTACACATTACATTCTGACACTAAACTTAATGAGCTGGAACATGCTGGGAAATGTCAGCTGCTTCACACAGAAGTAAGGCATTTCTCAGCATGAGGAGAACCAAATATGGGATTCCTGCACCAAAGTTCGGCCAGTATATTCAGGACGAACTTACTGATTGAACTTCATCAATTGGTAATTGGTTTATTATTGTCACATGTACCGAGGTACAGTGAAAAACATTGTTTTGCATGCCATTTATACAGATCATTCCAAACACAAGTACGTCGAGACGCAAGTACAAAGGGAAAAGCAATAACAGAATGCAGAATATAGTGTACAGTTACAGTGAAAGTGCAGAGCAGGTAGACAATTAAGGTGCAAGGGCCACGATGAGGTAGATTGAGAGATCAAGACTGCATCTTTATCATACAAGAGTTCCATGATTCTCCAGTTGATCTTTGACCTTGGATTCTTTATGGAGTCCAATGGCAGAGCACATAACACGCATTTCAAATACAGTTATTGCTGGGAAGTTTTACTCATTGAAGCTGCGCCAGGTAGATCTGTCAAAAGGACAGTGAGCACATTGATTCAAATGGCGAGGTGCGGCTATGTGGGACCAAGGTAATCTTTTGAAGCCATTGATACTGGTTTACCGTTTTACATTTTTTAAGTGTTTTAAGCAATTTTATTTTTTCATTTATTTCAGTTGTTTCACAGCTTTTGAATACTTCTGAATGTGAGGGAGAAACATAGGTATGTGGATAGGAAAGATTTAGAGGGATATGGGCCAAATTGAGGCAAATGGGATTCGTTTAGAAGGCATCTCGGTCGGCATGGATGAGCTGGGCTGAAGGGCCTGTATAATTCTATGATTGTGAACAAAGGTGGGCTGAGATGGAGAGCTATGTTCTGAACTGGAGCCCAAGATGGGAGAGGCCACGGGCCAAAGTCTCTGACTGCTGGCGAAGTCTTGGGCACGGCTTAGCTGGAAATCAATGTTTTTTCTCAGCAGTTACCTGGGACCTGGCCCACCCATATGACAACATTTATGTCATGGAAGATCGTGCTATGTATTGCAGATGCTGGATCAGGAAAAGATATGTCTTTACGTGGTTTGTATACCAGCAGCAGGTATAGCCAGCTTTCAACTGGATGTAAGTTCTGGCCCATTGAATTGTCATCTAGATGATATTTGCAGCATCAGATAGATGACTATTTAATGGCTCATTTCGGAGTAGATTCATGACTGCACGTCAGTGCTCAGACAGTTTCAGGCCAAAAGCTAATTTCATTTATCAATAAAATTGCACAGCAGGACATGGAAGATTAACTCCTTGTCAAACCTCAGTCTACCCTTTCAACAGATAGGATGCTCAGTGGGAGCAATTGGCTTCCTTTATCATCGTTCCGTTCAACAAGTCAATCAGTGATGGTTAAATGCATCTGAATTCTCAAGATAAAGATATATGTTCAAAATGTGCAGATTCCACCAGGGTATAGTTGAAAATTGAAGGATGATCTCACCATTGTTACAGAAAACAGTAGTTGAATATGGTACTGATAAGATAGAATGATTACTGAATTGAAATCCAATTTTTTTCCAAGTTTGGCGCAGCACAGGGAAATGTCAAGTAATGCAGGGTCTCCAATATTTTATGGCAATTTATGGAAACAACAGCAACGGAAGAGTGCAAGAGTCACTTCACACTGCAAAGAGATAAGTGAACTGTTTGCTGCTTTTGGCAGAGTTTGAGAGAAAATTGTTGGTCGGGCTTTCGGAAAACTTCAGGTTATGCAGCGGGTGAAAGAAACTTTAACATTCTCCTTGCTGACAGCACCCTGGCAAAGCAGAACTGACTCCATTCTACATAACAACAAGGTTGAAACTTAAAAATTTCATTTTTAAGCTGTTTATAAAGCTGTTCATATGCCCAATGTGACAAGTTCCTGTGATAACTCACAGTATTCTACAGTACAGAAAGAGGCCAGTTGGCCAATTATGCCTACACCAACTCTTTGATAAGATAAGATAACTTTATTGGTCACATGTACATCAAAACACACAGCGAAGTACACCTTTTGCATAGAGTGTCCTGGGGGCAGCCCGCAAGTGTCACCATGCTTCCGGTGCCAACATAGCGTGCCCACAACTTCCTAACCCGTACGTCTTTGCAATGTGGGAGGAAACCCACGCAGACACGGAGAGAACGTACAAACTCCTTACAGACAGCAGCCGGAATTGAACCCGGGTCGCTGACGCTGTATGGAGTGATCCAATTAGTCTCTCTCTCCTACTCTTTCCCATAAGCCTGAAAATATTTCCACTTGAAGCATTGATGAAGCTTCCTTTTGAAATTATTGCTGAGTCAAGTTTGTTTGGTGTGCTGTCCTCAATTGTCAGCTGGTGTTGCTTCATGCTCATAATCGTCCAATCCAGAGATCAGCATGCTATCAGCTAGGTCAGACTAAATCACAGATTATCCAATTTTAATCAGAACATTTTGTCCTGTTACAAATTTTATGGTTTTAGACAGTGATATCACTTATGTTCCAAACAAATTGCACTACAGGTGAAAGAAATGGCATGGTACTAACTAAGCTATAAAAAGAAATCTTGCAAAATGAGCCCTCCTATTTATATCACAGATATTATGTGTTGAAACAACAATTTATTTTTTCTGGTTACTTATTATATTCGGCCTTGCCTGTGAATAACCCTGAGGGGCTACTTTGCAGTCATTGTACAGATAGGTCATGCCACAGTCTCTAGGACAGTGACACTTATTTCTGGGTGTGAGGTAACTTGTGTAATTAAGACTATCTTACAATTGGTTGGCTTTGTTGCAATGACCCACAGTGGATCAAAATAGATATAGCGCTGTGTAATCTGTATGTGTTATAAAAAGCAGCTGGGACCCTAACAGAACAGCTTGATCAGCTTGCCATAAAATGTGCCTCCGTGTGCCTAAGCATGCACTTTACTGAGCTCACATTGTACATAGACATTCAGAGTTGGAACTCTACCCTGCTGCAGAAATCTGATTTGTAGCTTTGTCCTCCACTACAAGAGCCTGTTGTCATTATAGATAACTTTGAGCACAAAAATCATCTCTTCTTAATCCTAACATGAAAATCATTTGCTCCTTACTGATGCTTCAGAACATGGAATTTAACAGATTTTAAAGCTTATGTGTTAACTCCTTTGGTCAGATTAATAGCTAATAGAACCTTATACATCCTGATTTCAAATTATGAGCCACATTGAAGAATACAATTTTTTTCAATCAGGCATTTATTCTAGTGACAGCACTAAGCGGTGACAGCCCTGGATAAACACCAGGATCTTGACAGTCGATCTCTGATGCAGCTGCTCTTGCTTCAAATAAAATGAAGCAGAAAAAAAATAATTTCATAGTTAATGTATTTGAGAATCCTGTGTGTATTTCTGATTATTAAAATAGTGACACCTTGTAAAGAATGAAAATGCAGAAAGAGCACTGGATAATATTGGTCCAGCCCACTCATAACAGTTTAAAAAAAACTTTGAACACCATGTTTTTTTTGTTGAAGGAACATTGACTGATTCCACACTGGAGATGTTATTAAAACAAATCATATTCTTCACTGTTACTTGAAACTTGCTCTGATAGTTTAGTTTGTGCATTGTCAAGTTCCATACATGTGAAGAGTTTGAGATCACATAGGGAATAGGGGAAGAATTTTCCTTTATAGAGTGTCCATTTCTTGGATGTAGTGGTAAGGGAAGAGTGACACTGAAACATCTTGTGTTTCTATGCCATATAAGATTGTCCTGGAATTCATGGGTCCTTCCTAGAGGGGATAGAGCTGGGCCTGATTGTGGAGTAGACTCAGGTCTGCCACATGGTGCAGAAGAGAACATCACTCCTGCTCTTCGTCATTCCATGTAAGCACATTCGCCAGGTGCTAAAAAAACTAAAGTTTGGGATGTGGGATTGGATTTTTGGGATGTCCTGAGGAGAAATGAAGTGGACAAGTAAGTTAATACAAAGCACTTTGGCGCATCTGTAATTGAGGAAAGGTGCTATATTAATGCAAATCTGTATTTAGGGCCTGCTTGTCCTATTATCACATACATGCCTTAAAGCTTCCATCTGCTTGGTTATGAATGAATTCAGTCATCTTGTCACAGAAGAATAGACATACTGATGATATTTAAAAAAAACATATATTGCTGATACCTGGGATTTTCCTAATCAGTTTATCAAGTTTCCATATTTTCCCTTTCAGGAGTGTTACTGTCCCATTTTTCACATTTATTCAGCAATTTATCTCCTCTTTCTCTCAGCCGGAAGGAAGTGATCAGCTGCTGAGATTCAGGCTTTCGGTATCTTTAATTCTGCTGGAATCCACCAGTCTTCTTAATATGCTAGTTACACAAAAACATGAGTTAGTAAATATGAATCTGCACCACAGCTTAATTAAAAATAAATTAAAACACCTCTATTCTCCAGATGCGAGCATGTAGATCAAAGTCTGGTCATTAGCAGCATTCAACAAAGAGGAGGGACAAAAATCAGAGAGTGAGCAAATCTGCTTTGGGCTTCATCAACTGTTTCAAGCAAATAAACAGGCAATAGATTAAAATGAAGTTGGGTATTGGATCTTTTGATCTGGAATTGAGGTTCAATGAAAAGAGACCTAAAGAAGTGAAAGGCTACTGCAAAAGTTTAAATCAAAGTCAATGAACAAAAAAAAATAATGAAATGAGGAAGACATGTTCGGTATGTAACTGAAATTTCCCTATGAAAATGAAATTCAGTGCATGTGCAGAACTGGATTCAATGAAGAAGTAGTAGCAAAAAAACACACATGTGGGAAATGTGGTTCCAGAGATTTGTGAATGTGTTGTTACAGTAAGAATAGAGTGAGACTCTTCTATTTGAATTTTTGAATATCATTTATTTAAAATTCATTTTATATTCATTAAGATGAACCAAATAACATTGGTTCCACTTTCCTTTCCTTTCCACTGTATAGGCTAAGAACATCTTTAGCTTGCTCCACTGTTTCTTTAGAGGTTAACACAATATTTTGCTAACTTTGGGCTCTGATAATAAATACTGCAGATGGATGTGGAGGTGAATGCTAAACAACTATATTTTAAGTCGCAATTCTCTCAGAGAGGAATTGTGAAACTCATTAATTCAAGCTATTAATATTTATGTTCCAGAAAGCTGATCAAAAGTTCAAAAATAAATGCATGAGAAATTGTTTTGCAGTAGAAGTTGGCAAAGTCTTCTCCCAGTCTGGGATTAGGATCAGTGTTTCTGTCTGTTGATTCACTTTTAGGCACTTGCAGTGCCTAGGAAATGGCAATTATTTATCGAAAGGTTATTCTGAAACACTCAAATAAACAGACTACTTTTTACAGAACTGCATATTTAATAACTCATCCACATGTTTTAACCTCATCTTCACGACAGACCAACATTTGCATTCCATTTATATTTGGAAGGATGGCTGGGTGCTGCTTTGGATATGCATAAGAGGGTAAATATCGTAGACTGTCCTTGAGACGACATGGAACCCAGCCCTGGAATCCTTGGTTATTATTAACCTCCATTTCAGTTCCTCTTCTGGATGGGTTTGTGTATCATAGCTCTTCGGTAGAAAAAATGCTATAAAACTTATTTAGTCATCCAATGCCCTCACTTTGGTCAAATCTTGTACAGCCAAAGTCAGGGCCTCACAGCTTTATGGCTTTTATTCCCACTATGGATGGACAGAACACTGTTCGCTTCCACTTTACAGTGTGGAATGTCTGATTGGAGAAATTTTTCACAAGTAAATGATTAAGAGACTTGACTTGCATTACACTGTTTGTTATTTTAAATCCATTTAAAATATACAGTCAATGGTTGCGAAAGTAGCACACACAGGAATGTAGTAGGAGTGTGTTCAGCATTTATATAGGCATCTTATTGAGTACAGGTTATGTACATTCCCACTGCTGAAAAATAATATAGAGGCCTTTTTTTTTTGTAGATGATAATATGGCAGGCAATAAACTTCTTGGGGATACTTTTCACTACGTTTCTACCTTTGTGAACCTGTGCCTCATTTCCTTACATTCAGCTCTGATGGCTTAAAGTGCTTGAACTGTCATTGGGATTTGTCAAATAGATGCAGGAGCAGTAATAGTAGAATGCCCTACACAAGGGAAACCGATAGGCCCTACTGGCCAATATCTAGCTGCTTGGGTCCTTGACTCAAAACGTCAGCTGTCTCACTAGTTATGCTGCTTGCTCTGCTGAGATCTTCTAGTATTCTCTATTTATGTTTCTTGGATAAAAGCCTTGCATAGACCAAAAAGGTGCCAGAATTTCTCCTTGAAATGCTTCTTGTACTGGTCAGAGTCGAGGATATCCCTCTGCTCTGGTAGGTCTTCCAACTGAAACTGTCCATTCCCAATTCACCACAATTTCTCAAGAGAACTTGGGAATCAGACCTCCAAAATGCTCAGCCCCAGGGTAGAGGTTAGGCCAGGGCCTGTGGTGAGTGGCAGTTCCTCTCCAGCAGATGAAGACCTTGATTCCCCGGAGATTGGACACCCCAGGTTTGAAGGTTATGAAGTTCCATACTACTTTTGTGGAGAAGGTGGTTGGTCCCTGAAGTCCCTATGCTAAGTAGTTAATAAAGCAATTGTTGTTAGCTGAAGTGAGTGAAACTGGAACAGCTTAAATATTCAGTATTGACCAAACTAGAACAGTGTTTATTGCTGCATGTCTTCAAATGGAGAGGGGGGGGAGAGAGAGATCATGAGAGAGAAAACACAATATTGTGACTGTAGGCATCTTTAGCTCTGTAAACAAGCCTGTGTAAGCTCTCCTCTATTCCCCATATCTTCACTAGAGCTAACTATTTTTGTTTGTGAATTCAGACGTTGGTGGTGCTGGCCACTTTTACGAAGTGTCATTTGAAATATGTAGACCAGGTAAGCAGGTAGGTTTAACAGATATTTTTGGTGGGTGAGTTAAAGCATGCTGGTATATAAAAGCATAAACTACAGCCCCTGTACTTGATTGTACAAAATTAAGAGGTTTGGATTACAATGCACTAGGAATTAAAATGTGTGCAAGTATCAGTTGTAAGAAATTATAGGAAATGTTGTCAATATTGAAAAGCTGATGGCTATGGCTGATTTTTCCCTTCAGTTGTTCTCATTGGTTGTTATGGTAGCCTGCTGAGGAATATACAGTAAGTATATACCTATAGTGAGGGCACCAATCTGAACCATATATACTGTTTGAACACACCCTCCTGACTTAAAGTTCCTGTGTTCAAAGGAGTGCCAAAGATGGAATGCTTCTGTAACAATTTTATACAAGGAGTATAATACTCAGTTCACACCCCTCATTTACAACTCCTATATTCTTAAAATCTAAAAATACATCATATTAACTACGGATTGATCTATCAGATTGACACACCTAATTAAAATTGTTAATTGAAACTGTCAGCTTTTTCTTGTAATTTTTGCTGGCTTTACGTTTCTGAGTTCTTTCATCTGGTGCTTTGCATTATTCTTCTGATCAATTAATTTAAAACCATAAATAAATTTCCCACTTTCAAATTCAGCTACTGAAAGCTCGTGATATAGGCAAAAGGTTATGTCCTTTATCCTGGATCTACCAAATGATCACTTGATGGTGCGCCAGTTGACTCTTTAGAAAACTGATTGAAAATGAATAAGCACAAATTAGTGGGCAGATTGACTACAGCAGAAAGGAGCAGTGGCTGATCTGAGCAAAAGCCTGGGTTCTGTATGATCCACAGTAGTAAAAATACAATGACTTCAGGTTTTCTTTAACCATTATATTACAGCCAGTAATTAAATTCTACTTTGAGTAATCAAGCACAGTGATACCAATGTACCATTAGTTTTTATTTAAGAAAGAACTGATAAGCATTTCTATGTATGTTTTCCTATTAAACATTAACCAGCTCAGTTTCAAAAGAAGACAGAATCAATGCTTCACTGCATTTGATTTCTACTGCAATTACTTGTGTAGAATTATAGATTTTTTATGGTGAACACTTTTTTTCTTTGGGTATTCGGTAGAGATCCTCATTTAGAGTATTCATGGCTTACATAGCCATGTAAATTACCTTTTTTATAATATGCCACTGACGTTAGTACTTGTTATCTAGCTCAACTAATAAAACTAATTCTGTTAGTGCTGAAATGCCATTTTCTTGAGACTAAGCAAAAGAAGCACAAAGCCCATTAAAGTCAACATACCCCATACCCAGGAGAGTGCACAAGCCTTCCAGGCAATCAGAGAACTCTGACATATCACCCTGTAATAGAATGGCAGGATTTGGCTGCGCACCCCAGGACAGAAATGTGAGAGGATATGGATCAATAACCTTCACAGGTCTCTGTTGGATCAAAATGCATGGTCATATTGTACCTTTAACTATCAGTTTTTCATTCTGGTTGAACAGACCTAAACCGTGCTTCAATAGCTCTCAGATACATGTGTCTCCAACACATGCATTTATATTATATTTTTCCCTTGAGGTACATTATGCCATGCAGTATGAATGACACTATTATCGTCTATATTTGAGTTCCATTTCCTGTTAGACTTCAGTGCCCTGTAGGCAGCTTTGTGTAAAACCCTCAAGACCTACTGAAATTAAGGTGTGATCAGTATTGACCAGGAAAAGGAGCTTTCACATATGTATACTGTTTCAACCACAAATCCATCATCTCCCACAGTATAAATCTTCTAACTGCAGGCCTTTATATAATCTCCTCGCTCCTGTTTATAACAACCTTGTCTACTATTCTCAGCACCCCTTTCTTTTGGTAGCTTATTTTACAATAGTAAATATAATGTGAAAGTTATTGCAATGCTGAGATCTTTATTTCATTTATGTCATAGTCTATAAAAAGATAGCTCATGCTCTCTGAATCCCTGTGGCTCTCTGTGTTTTTAATGCAGCTGTGATACGTTCTCCATATAAATACATCTATTTGGAAGTTGGTCAGCAGTCAGTCATGCTGGAAATTTGATGTAATCAAACACTTGACATAATTACTATATATTGATGTACATAGTTTGAAATGCAGAATAAGAAAAACAGATTTATTTCGATGTACTTGAGAGTATTTTTCAATTATCAAGTTAATATAAAAGAGACATGTAATTTAGAGTTCAATGCACTTCACCTATTTTCTCAACAAGAGATTAAAGCATGGTTGTCATGGAGTGATGGAGAGATACAGAGAGAAAGCACAGAAACAGGCCCTTCAGCCTGCTGCAACAACCATCAAGCCTCCTATTTTACACAAACCCTAACCTAAATCCATTTTATTCTCTCCACATTCCCATCCATTCCCCCCTGGATTCTACCACTTATTCACATACTAAGGGACATGTAGAGTGGTCAGTTAACGCACAAATCTGCATATTTTTGGGATGAGGGAGGAAACCAGAGCACTTGGAGAAAAACCACGTGGTCATAGGAATATCGTGTAAACTCCACACACACACAACTGCGAAGGTCAGAATTGAACTGGGGTCACTGGAACTGCATGTCAGCACGTCTACTAGCTGTTCCACTCTACCTCCCTTTGCGCCGCTGTGCTGGGTCAACTTTTTTTACAGTTTAATTTTTGGAATCCACCCAAATAAGCCAAATGCAGCTCCCTAAGACTTGACTGCACCTTTATCGGTTGAAAGACCAAATGCTCAGAATTACATCTTGTTTCTAGTTATGAGTGGAATTGCCGCAGTTGTTTCCCATTTCTCAGGTGGATATGAAAGAACCCATGTCCAATTTGGATAAGAACAGGAGAGTTATCCCAGTGCCCTGATTACAATTTATCCATCAACTAAAGTTACTAAAACCAAATTATCTAATCAACACACTTACTACTTTTGTATACTTTCGTTTGTTCACATTGATGGCAGAGTTAGGACAGAGGATTAGGGGCATCTTCAAGCAAATTCCAGGCATTCCATATTCTTAATAAAAAGAAAAAAAGACAAAATTACTCAAACAGCATATTCTGTTCTTATTTCTGATTTTGAGAACAAAATTACTTTTATATTATTGATATGCTGCATGGAAATAATTCTTCTCCACCCTTAGTTTATATCCCTTTTAACAGTTTTGCCAACAAGCAGAAACTATCCTTCACTTTCCAGCAATCTTTCACATTCTTAAACACTTAACGCATACCTGCATGATCCACTCCACTTTTCATTGCCTGTTTTACAAGAGTTTTAAAGATTGTTTTGTACTACAAAGGATAACAATAAAATTAATGCTAGAAATCTGAGATAAAGCAGGGAATCCAGGAATTTACACAGTTGAACATTTAGCATTGCATGGTGGTAAGGAAAAGTGAAACTGTCATATGTAGAGAACAGATCATTTTCTGGAGAATGCATTTGTAGTAGTTTTATTGATACAGAGTCGTAGCTTTAGCTCAGTTCTACACCATACCAAATGGTAACCAGTGTTATTGAAGATCATAAATATTGTTTCTTCACATGTTCAACGTTACTGAGCTAAGTATGCAATCTTGCTTGGCATTGCCCAATATGTTACTGCAATCCATCAAAATACTGAAAGACATACTATTTGCTAATTATAACATGAATTCAATTGGATATTTTCTTCAGATGATACCCATAAAAATGCATTACTCAATTTGACACAGTCTTCTGGTAGTCGCTTTGCTGAATAGATTTGGTAGTGTAACTAAATGCCCAAATGTCGTAATGGGGATCAGAAAATCCCAACTTCAAGGAACAGAAGCCAACCATCAGGGCAACTGCAATAGTTATGAAAAGTTTAATTTCTGTATTATAGTTATTTATTCAGATGCTAACAGATGTCATTTGCGACCATGTGGTGATCACATCTGATCTATACAGTTTGGTTGCAACTCTACCCACGCTTCGTGTGTCTAGTTCATACTGCACAATGAATAAATTAGACATCAACTCATATAACTGGCATATGCCATTAAAATATTAAGGCAAAGAATAAACAATCAGAATTGATATTAATAAACACTGAATAAAAAGTTGATTCTTATTAAAATAATATTAGCAATTAATTTGTACTGCTGTTTAAAACTGCATAATGCAATTAACAATGAGTATTTTATGTCAGACTTGGTAAGCTTAATAAAATCAATCACCATTGTTGACTCACTTGTGATCTTGAGCAACACACACAAAATGTTGGAGGAACTCAGCAGGTCAGGCAGAATCTATGGAGGGAAATAAACAATTGATGTTTTGGGTCGAGACCCTTCATCGGGACTGGAAAGGAAGAGGGCAGAAGCCAGAACGCTTGTGATCTTGGTATTGGTATTGGTTTATTATTGTCACTTGTACCGAGCTACAGTGAAAAACTTGACTTGCATACCGATCATACAGGTCAATTCATTACAAAGTGCAGTTACATTGAGTTAGTACAGAGTGCATGGAGGTAGTACAAGTAAAAATCAGTAACAGAGTACAGAGTAAAGTGTCACAGCTACAGGGAAGTGCACTGCAGATAGACAACAAGGTAGATTGTGAAGTCAAGAGGCATCTCATCGTATAAGTGAACCGTTCAATAGTCTTATCATAGTGGGATAGAAGCCGTCCGTGTTTCTCACCATGAGATGAACTTGGGTGTTGGAAACAGTGTTATGTTGGACACACCTCGAGAACTGAGGGAGCAGGAAATCATCCTCAGCCAAAGCCACATGTTTATAATTTTCTCTGGACTCGTTTCTGCTCCTCTCTGGAGGTGGCTTCCAAGGAGGTCAATGTTGCTTCTCAGATTTTGCCACAGGTGGGGGTATGAGTGGCTTGATGGGGCAGAAGAGTGAGTATTTGGTGGGAACATATGCTCTTCCTGGCTTTTACACTGGGCTTTTACACTTTGAATTAAAGTTTTGGAAATTCTTAATGCCACTTCTATGCGGTCAAGGACCAAGATTCCTTGGAGCTGATGGGGATGTCGCATTTTACCAAGGAGCATTTGAGAAGATCCTTGGATCCTCTTCCACTGTTTATCTGGCAGTCTCTTGCTGTAATGGAGCACAATAAAGAGTGCGTGTTTCAAGGGTCTGATGTTGAGCATGTGAGTGATGTGACCTGTCCATTGAAACCAACTAAGTGTAATTAGGCCCTTATACTTGAGATATTGGCCTGAAAGGGGAAGTTGACATTGGTTTGCTTACCCTGCCAGTGGATATGGAGGATTTTGCAGAGATTGCATTTGCCTTGCCTTTCTAGTACTTTGAAGTGCTTGCTGTTGGTGGTCCATATCTGTGAAGCATTTAGTAGGGCAGGGATCACTAGTACCCATAGGCTATGTTCTAGGATTGAGGTCCTAGTTTTCAAACATTTCTTGTATAGCTTGATGACTAAGGCTGGGATCACCCTGGTTTTAGAGTGAAGGTGATATAGTTGAAATGTTTTGCATTGTTATTACTGAAATTTAGGAAATGTGACAGCCAATTTGCATTCAGTATGCTCCCACACATTCAAGTGAGTTAACAATCAGACAGTTGTTTCAGCAGTGTTGATAGGGAAATAAATATTTGCCAGGATGCCATGATTACCCCCTGTTCTTCTTTATATTGCCATTGAAGCTCAGAGAGCAGGGAGACTTTCTACTTTGTTTCCTCTAACAGGACAACACTTTCTCAGTACTGCAATGCAGTCTAGATTTTTGACCTTAGATTTCTTAGTTGGACTTAAACCTAAAACCTTCTGTCAGCACAGCCAAGAGGACTAAAACTGCACCAAAACTGACTGATAGCTTTAAACATTTCTGCTTAACTCTTCAGTTTTAAAATGAAAGGTTGAACAGATTCTTTATATAAGAAAATTCATGGCATATGCAAATGTATGCATATATGCAACATTTTCCAATTCACAAATCCTTCTTCTAGATTGATCTTGTAGTTCGAATTGGGATGGCAATGGAAGATATATTTTTTGACAATAAGGGATCACGTATTCTCTCCTGATCCTAGCTGGCTGTAAAAGTAAGTTATGCATTGAATTCCATGGTGACCTTCGATTTTCGTTTCTTTGAACAGGTGTCTTGTTCACCACCATGCTATTTGGTCCTGCCTTTGGCTTCATGCTGGGTTCCTTGTTTACAACAATCTATGTGGATGCGATCTTCATTGACACAGGTCAGTTTATAATATTTAAAAGGATGAGGAATGGAGGATCTTGAATTGTGTTGTAAACAGTAATTCATTCTCGTGAGAAAAGTTTGTGCTGCCATTAAAAGCATCAAAAAATTAATACTTAGACCTGATGCACTGAGTGTCAGGATGTCCTCTTCCCTGTCAATGCAGGAAGAGAAGTCTCATTTTCTTCCTCGATCTGCTAAATTGACTGTACACCTGAGGCAAAATGCCATTACAGAAATCACAAGTCCTGCCTTGTGTGAATTGTTTCAAGATCATCTGGTGTTGGAATGTTAGACTTCCATGAGATCGATCAAATGATAAATTCCCAAAGAGAAGAAACAGTCCAAGCCCATTAATGTATGTGGAACAAGCTGCCAGTGAAAGTAGTTGAGGCAGGTACAATAATGACATATTAAAGATATTTGGATAAGTATATGGATAGGAAAGGTTTAGAGGGATACAGGCCAAACATGGGCAAATGGGTCTAGCATAGGTGGGCACCATGTTTGGCATGGATGAGTTGGGCTGAAAGGCCTGTTTCTGTGCTGTATTACTCCCACACTCTATGACTCCATAAATCTGTTTATTCTTAAGCAACATTATTTCAAGAGCAACTTTTCTGGAGTCCTGAGAGAAGATCACCAGCCTGCTTGACCCAGTAACAAAGTGGTCAGGCTTACAGAGTTGGATAGTAAAGGACTTAGATTTATATAGTGCCTCAATAACCTCAAGATGTGACAAAGGTTACAACCACTTAGTGTGGTTACTGTTGTAATGTAGGTTATGCAATAGCCAATCTAAATGCAGTGCAGTCCAACAAACAGCAAAGTGATACGTGGCCAAATAATCTGCTCTACTGGTGCGGTTCAGAGATAAATGTTGGCCAAAGCACCAGGGAAACCCCCTTGTTCCTTATTGGAAGTTCCACAAGGTTTAACATCTGCAAGGTGATACTTTCAACAGTGCAGTACTCCCTCAGTAACACTCTGAATCTTCACAGAATCATACGTCGCAGAAACGGGCCAGTTTGGCCCGCTTCATCCATGCCCACCGAGATGCCTGTATAGGCTCATCCCAATTTCCTGCATTAGGCACGAATCCTTATTTTAAATCCAGATTAAAATAAACCCAGGTCTCTGGACCACAGCTAATAACCCCGCAGCCTTCATGATTTAGAGAGGGTCATCAGTGAGGTAAAGCTGACAGATATGGAAAGGAAGTGAGGAGAGCAGAAAGGAAGCAAGAAAAACTATTACAATATAGCATTGCATATCAGACAAATTACGTGTATGAAATTTGTTATTTTGAATGTTAGTACAATTTAAAAATATTTTTTATGTAGAGCTTAAACTTCTATTGTGCACAACACTCTGGATAAATTACCCTTTGTAACTTTTTAGTTCTGAAATTGGAGGACTAACATTTTCACAAATTATGCGATGTTAATTAGATTTAGAATATTGTAGAGTAAATGATGCTTCTTTCCCACACTGAAGCTTACATGAGTCAGGACTTGAGTAGATCTGTAGAGAGCAGCTTGCAACGAGTCGCCACGCTCCAGCGCCATCTTGCTTCCTCAATCATTGTATTCCAAATGTAATTGATAGAATAATCCTGAAATATTTGCCCCAGCCGGAAGTTTGAGCCTACAAATTAGACTACATAGTATTGTCTATTTCAGCACTCCACAAATGAAAATGGACTTGTTGTGGAGTGGAGTGTTACAACAGCTATTTCTAGATTGTTTCATGCCTCTCCTGTGATCCAACCTGGAATGTGTTGTACTTGAGAGTCTGTTGTGAGTTTCACAATCTACATGCATTAAGTTGTGAACTTCCGCAAATGAAACCAATACTGGAGCAACGCAGGCATAATTAGATCAGGTTGTATAGGGAGCGACCACAGTTGGGCTCTTACCTTGACAGCAAGGTCTTCACAGCACAATGCTGAACCAGAAACCCATGGAAGTAAGTTCCATACTCGTTTGCCTCATTCCTCGAGTCCAATCCTCCCTTCCTCCCCTACAATAAGCTCCCTACCACTGACATTGCCCTGAATTTGATGACCTCTGAGTGCCTATGATCTTGAGGCTCTGAATTCTCCTCCAGTGCCAAATACCACCACCCCTCCCCCCATCCCCAAGGAACCAATCTTTCCTTCTGACCCTCTAATTGGCCCAGATCCCAATTCCCTGCTCTGATTAGCCCAATCCTCCCACCAATCCATTGAACTATCCCCAATCCTTCGGCCACTCCCAACCCTCGAACTGGCCCAGTGACCCTCTGACCACCTGTTGTTTGTTCAATTGGCCCTGAACCCATCCACCTACTGAAAACTCACACCCACCCCTCACCAATTAACCTTGAAGCTCTGAATCCTCCACCATTCACTAGATTCCTCATCCCCACTGAGCCTCTGGTCACTCCTGGTCTTCCGATTGACTTTCCAGTCCTGATTCAGACTTTCCAGTCTGCCTCATGTTTCCACCCTTACCTGATCGTTGCCCCTACCATTCCCTCCCCCCACCAACATTCTGGCCATTTAGTTCATGCTGCCCGCAAACCTCACCATGCCCCACCTCACTCCTCGCCACTTGCCTGATCGTCCCCCCCCCAGCACAGGCCCTGGGCCTGAATTGGGACTACAACAACCTCCCTCTGACTTTGGCCAAGGTATGCATATTTACATCCACAAATAATGCAAGAGGCTGCTCTGTAATATCTGGCCTGTATGTTTTCCACCCCTTTCAATTAAGGTCTACAAAGGAGCTGACTTTATACTGACATCAACCTTGATCTTAAATTGTGCTAATTTGTTGGAATTTGCTCTGGAACTTAAACCCATTATTACTATATCTTTCAGCCAAATTGGACATCACCCCAGATGATCCTCGTTGGATTGGTGCTTGGTGGGCTGGCTTCCTCCTTTGCGCTGGGCTTCTGTTCTTCTCGTCTCTATTTATGTTTGGATTTCCTCAAGCCATGCCGAAGAAACATGACTCATTGAGCAAAAGCTCCCAGCAGCCCATGCTCCCGAGCAAAGGCCACAAAGAGCAGCCAAAGCTTACCACCGGAGCTAATAAAAAGGAGGGCAAACAGACCAGTGAAGCCACGTGTGCAGAATACTTGAGAGGTAAATAGTTTATAAACACATTGTCTTCAGTTAAAGGAGCTTATGGAGGCATGGTTAAGTGGCTGTATGATTATATGAACAGCAGCATCAGTTAATTTCAATTAACTACTTGATTTTTAATTACTCATGTGAATTGCAGATGCGTATTAGTAATTAATCATTTTGAACAGAAGGCCAACAAAGAAATCCCACAACTGCTCTCCAGTTTGGCAGTGGATAGTAGTTGTATGTTGTGCGTCTCTCATTTTTCCCTCCAAGTGACCATGCTTGGCTCATGAGTTAGTTAGGAACGAGAGCTTAGCACTCTGAAATATTGTCTTTTCATAGAGCCATACAGCATGGAAACAAGCCCTTTGTTCCAATTGGTCCATGCCAACCAAGATTCCCATTTGCCTGCGTTTGGCCAATATCCCTCTAAACCTTTCCTATCCATGTATCTGTCCAAGTATCTTTAAAATGCTGTTACTGTACCTGCCTCAACCACTTCCTCTGGCAGCTCATTCCATACACTGACCACCCTCTGGGTGAAAAAGTTGCTCCTTAGGTTCCTACTAAATACCTCCCTTCTCATCTTAAACCTGTGCCCTCTATTTTTTGATTCCCCAACCCTAGGAAAAAGACTGTGCTCATTCACCCTATTTATGCCCCTCATAATTTTATGCACCAAGCTTCATTTTGATGGAGCTAAGAGTGGCAGAATTAGGTCAAGCTTTTGCAAGAGGGTTCCAGTTCCCATCCATTACAAGGTGAGCAGCAGCCATGATATTGGGAACAGGATGTCCCTTGAACCACTGGAAGAGGCCTGGAAGAAAATATCCAGTGTGACTGTGATGGGGATAGATGTTAACTAGTATTTTGGAGTAAAGGAAGTGTGGGCCTGGTTAAGGACGTCAACAGGGCACTGGGCCATTGCTCTTACAATTTGACCTCTACTCCCTGAGACTGTAAGTCCAAGTTTGTACTTATTTCCTGTCTCACCATGTTAGTGTGTGTGTGTGTGTGAATGTCACAGGCCTTTATCCTTTATCTCAGTCTGTGTCTTCCTGGAGATGTTCCTTTCATATTTTATGTTCTTGATTCAACCCCATATTAAGTCCCAGGACACTTTCACAAAGAAGGCAAGGTTGCAGTACCTACAGAACCTTGAATGCTTATCCCGTGTGGCCAAATGTCATTCACCAGCTGCTTCTCATTGAACATCTGCCCAGGTTTGTGGAGATGGCTTCCTGTTGAGTTGTTGAAGGTAGGCTATTCTGGCCAACTTTGTGTCTGAATTGCAAGGAGATGCCAGAGCAGATGGCCAAAAGCATGTTTGAAGAGAGAGTTTTTGAGGAACATCTTAGATGAGGAAAGGGAGGTAGAACTTTAAGGATGGGCTACCTCACTTTCATTGCTCATCCCTAGAAGGTGGTGATGAGTCACCCTCATGAACTTCTGATGGAGGAATAGTGATACGTTTCCCAGTTAGGTAATTTTTGACTTGGAGAGGAACCTACAGTTGGTGATGTTCCTTTGTGCCTGCTACCCTTGTCCTTAGTGGTAGAAGTCATGTCTTTGGGAGGCACAGTAGGAGTACACTAGGCCAGTAACCACAGTGGATTTGTAGCCTGCAGAGTACATACAAACAAGCAAATCAGAGGCAGGAGTAGACCACTCAGCCTCTGAAGTCTGCTCCAGCATTGCAGAATGGCTGATCTGATTGTAACCTCAGCCCCTCAGTTCCAAACATCCAAGAGGGTAACCTTTCGCCCCCTTGCTTACGAAGAATCTGTTCTACCTCTGCCTAAAAATATTTTCTCAGACTCTGTATCCATCAGCCTTTGAGAAAGAGTGTCTAAAGACTCATCACCTGCTGAGATAAAAATTTTCACCTCACCTCTGTCTTAAACAGTCAACCCCTTTTATTCAAATAGTGATCCCTCATTGAAGATTCTCCCACAAAAGGAAACATCCTCTCCATATACACCCTGCAAGATTTTATTTTTTAATCATGTCCCTCTCGTTCTTGTAAACACCAGTGTACATAAACCTTGCCTGTCCAAGTTTTCCTCATAAGATAACGTTCCCATTCCAGGCATTAGTCCAGTAAACCTTCTCTGAACTACATCCAATGCATTAACATCCTTCCTTGAATAAGAAAACCTTTGCTGTACGCAGTATCCAGATATAATATCACCAATGCCCTATAAAACTGAAGCATTCCTGCACTATTTTTGTATTCAATTCCCCTTGCAATAAACAATAACATTCAGTTAATTTTTTTCTAATTCCTTGCTCTATCCACTTACTATACTTTTACTAATCATGCAGGAGGGCACCCAGATCTCTGTGCATCTCAGAGCTTTGCAATCTCTCACCATTTAGATAGTATGTTTTTTGAAAAAAAATTCTGCCAAAATGGAAAATTTTACATTTTCTGACATTATATCCAATTTGCCAAATCTTTTCCACCAACTTAACCTGCTGATATCCCTTTGTAGCCTCCTGATGTCCATTTCACAGTTTACCATTCTGCCTGTCACAGTGTCATAAGCAAATTGAATAACCATACCTTTGGTGCCTTCATCCAGCTCACTTACGTAAATCGTAAAAAGTTGAGGCCCCAGCACCAATCCCAGTGGCATACCACTTGTTATTATCTTGCCAATCCAAAAAAGACACTCTGCTTCCTGTGAGCCAGCCAGTCTTCTATCCCTGCCATTATTGTTACCTCCTACATCATGAGCTTTTACTTTCTGCAAAACCTTTGATGTGACATCTCTTCAAGTGCTTTCTGGAAATCCATGCATCTACCAGATCCCCTTTATCCACATACTCCATGTTACTTCTTCAAAGGACTCATCTGAATTGGTCTCCTTCACAAAATCATATTGACTTTGTCTCATTACCTTGAGTCTTTCTAAGTATCTTGCTAAAACATCTTTAATAGCAGTGACACAAGGCCGGAGAAGATGTGCTTCGTGATAAGGACATAATATACAGCAAGGGCCCTGGTTGAAGGAATAACCTGAGGAAGGCTCATGTAATGTAATGAACATCAACAAGCAGCTCTACATCAGAATGAAACCACCACTTAATTTCACTGTTGATGTTTCCATAACAGAAAAAATACAGCATGCATTGGATCTCTACTATGTACATGTGAGGACAGTGTTGATGTGAATGTAGCACTATGTCTGTGGGATAACATATTGCCAGTGGTTTGCAGCTGGTCCCAGATGACTTTCGTGTTAGTAATTTGGCCAACATATTTAATTTGTTTTAACAGTTGGTTGTTTACAAGAAGTTAAAGCATACATCAATCAACTTGGGATCATTTCCTTTTCACTATTCTGTCCGTCGTTTCGATATGGGCTTTCCCAATTACTCATCAAATATTTCAGCAGGTTGCTTTTGCTATTTTTCATGGTCTGACAAGTCAAAGTGCTTCCTGTGCTGCTCCTTACATTTTAGTTCTATGTAGATATCAGCCAATTACACTTTAAACCCACAAAGCCTTGTTACCAGATGGTGCAGTATTGCAAGGCCGCTTCTGAAATGATTCCAATCATACTCCCATTGTGTAAGTAATACCACACCTGTTTGAAGACATAATGGGTGTGATCCTCACTGGCGGTTAGTCGTCAGGACTTCTGTTACTGTCGACTGGAGGCTATCCGGTGTCTGACAGTTATAGTCAAGCAGCACAGATGTCAGGTGATTGTATCATAGTGATGACAATTCCCGTCCTGCATGATCTATCAGACCAATCATTGAGCACTAAAGGTTTTAATAAAGGGAAGTCTGTTCTATTGAAATAAATTGCTCAGACAACAAGTAGCATCAGATGATGGTTCCAACTTTAAATGCTTAGTTGCTGCAGTCAGCATTCAACTATAATTGGATGCAGGTTTAATAGGTTAAGTTAACAGGATAGCTTGCATTGACCTAGTTTTTACTGCCTCAGGGTTAAGGTATGATCCGCTCAAGGTGTAGAAAATGGTGGATGTCCAGAAAGGTAGATGCAGAGAAATAGTTTCCTCTGGTGGAGGAACCTGCACGAGATGCAGAGACTTAAAAATCGAACAAGGCCAGTGAAATCAGGAAGCTTCTTCACACAAAAGGTAGTGGAAATCTTTCACTATTCCTGAAAAATGCTGAAGATGCTGATTCATTTTAAATTTTCCAGAATTGGAACTTGCCTTCAGTTAGAATATCAAGGGATTATGGAGCAAAGGTAGTTGTTTGAAGTTGAGGTACACATGAAACATGATTTAATTGATTTGCTTAAGATTCAAAGGGCTGAATGGTCTTATTCTCTTCCTGTGAACAGAACTAAGGAGCAGTTACAAAGGATTTTTAAAATTGTGTCCTTAACTTCTTTGCCATAGGTACTAATTCCAGGTGAAGCAATTCCAGTAGAATTGACAGGTGTCACCATGTGTGAATTTCAACAATTACAGGCTCTAGGAAAATTAAAATAATTGATGAAATTAATACTTCTTTTCACATTTTGAAATTTCAAATTCTACGTACAAGGTGAGGACTTAAATGCGCCATTAACCCTGGCTGCATTTGACAAGCACAAATATCAATGATGAGCACACTTCAGATTACTTTTTAGCATTTTACTGATATATTTCCCCCCAAGAATGAGCTGAATGTTATCAGGTATCTTTTTCCAAAACTGTAGTCCATCTCACCCCATCTTTGGATGAATGCTTAATATTTAATCAAATATCATCCAGGATATTTCAGTTATTTTTTGTAATTTTACTTGCTCTATGCATAAAATATATGATATATTATTAATTATTCAATAACCTTGCCATATTTTCTCAGATGGTGTCATGTGACATTTTGTATCATCTTCCTCAAGTGGGGTGTGCTTTATATTATGGGGTGAATCAAATAGTTGAAGGCCTTAAGAGGGTAATTAGGCCTGGGGGCTACTTAGTGGCTGCAATCAGTTTAGGGATGAACTAAGGGCTATGATCTGACCTATGCTGCAGGTGGCTGACGTTTTATTTAAAACTCACTTGAAACAGCAATTTCTTTATTAAATATATTAACTCCTTCACTAACTATATCCCAGTGATGTTTCTTTAAATTACACAGGTCTATTTTCAGCATGATGTACTTCTTGTTGAACTTTGTGCCAGCAACACAGGCAGAGTATCTTGGTTTTTTGATTTAGTTTCTGCTTCTGAGTAACTAAGATGCTAAAATATTAATGATGCGACTATGCAAAATATGATGCAGAAGTGAATTGCACTGGGATGTATATGGTCCACCTTCCCGATGGATAGGGTTTCAATGAGTAAAGTGAGCAAACACTTCACAACGTTCATTTGCTATGCCATATTAACACATAAAAAAACATAATTTCTGGGCATTGACTCTTGGATTTTTAGAGTGCAGACTCCTTGAGTCAGCCAAACACTTCAGAAAAGCTGCTCAATGCTAATGCAGAAATATTTCACTGATAAGCTGGTGATTGCAATTGAACCAACACAAGTTAAACTTGAGTTTTCATTTTCTATTGACAACGTTGATTGACTAATTTTAAAGAGAAGTAAATTTCTGGGTGTCCATCAAAACTGTTGTGCAGACAATCTTGATAGGTGACAGCCTCTGTAATGCAGGGTGTGCACCTAAAACAAAAATAGTTCGTTAACATATCTGATAAGCAGAGCCTTGTGTAAAGGATGTGTAAGGTATGAACAAATATATATTCAATAAATGCAGGATTGGTGCAGAACAGATTGGTTTGAATGAACCTGGAAGGAATGTAACTCAAGATTTATTTTGTCATAAAAGATGTATTTGCTTTGTGATAATGCCATAATGCTGGGTAGTTTCTTTTGACAGTTCAATGTGGTGGAATAATACTTTCTAAACAAGTCTGTGAACTTGCTCAACAGCATCAAGAGTAAATCCCCTAAATTTGGTTATGATCACATCTGGATAGATGAATAACTAAAAATGGAACAAAGCTTTACTTTGGAGCACGTATAACCATATTTTAAATGTATTCTATTCTATTATAAATCCTGGAGCCTCCCAACAACACTGGGGGATAACTTTCTCCAGAAGGACTGCGGCTCACCACCACCAAGGGCAATTAGTGATGGGGAATAAATGTTCGCCCTACCAGTAATACCAGTTCCTGAAAAATGAACACATGTATAAACTCCAGTAAAACGCTTGCCTGCCCATTTATTTACTGCACTTGGCCTTTATTTATCTAAAGTGAATTTGCTTATGTATGCCTAATAAATATTAGTATTCATTTCTGATGTCTTGTTAATGGTATTTTTATTAGGAGCTTCAAATAAGTTTAACAATTACAAAATGCATACTCATATACTAATTTGATTTAAATTTACAAAATTAGAATTGAACGTATTTGCAGAATTTTAATAATGCATGCCAGTCTTTAAAGGAAACATTTTTGGAGTCCAGCTTTGTCCTTTCTGTTTTGAATTGTGAGCAAACACTTCTCAGTAACAGGTTATAAATTAAACAAATGGAGCTGCCACTAATGGAGTTCTGAATTTGATAGCGGTGATAAGGTTGGGAGTAAAGCTAGGTGCAAGAAAAAGGAAAAAGGTTTTCACTTAACCTTATCCTCCAGCACTCTAGGGGGGGTGCTTTACGTTTAAATGATCTGATGAGTTTACACCTTCACAATTGCTCTCTCAGCTGTGCTAGTTGTGTAGGATATAGAACAGGAAATGATTAAAGTGCATTATTGATTGAGTGGCAAATTACCTTGGAAAGGGTCAGCTTCTGGCAACAGCCTTCCACTAAACAAAGCAGCAGCTGTGTCATCGCGTCAGTCTCCGTGGAACTTCATGGCAGGGCATCTGATACTGCATCTGCCACAGAGTAAAACTTTCCTTCTTCCCAGGTTTTTAAAATAATAGTTAACTAAATCTTTAATAGATCCTAATCAGTGGTTAAATGACCAAATCTCTTTTTTTCACTGTATGAATGCTGTAAAGTTTCTCACCTCAAGGAATGATGAATGACGAATTTACTTCATTTCTATGACTAGACATTTTTTCAGAATTCACTGTACTAAAGTTTGTTGCATTGACATTAATTAGAAGAAATAAAGCATTTTTGGTGTCAAATATGTTGCTGTCCGCATAAATGAATATACTGGACAACTGGCGTAGCTGCTCTTTATCAGATTTGAATCTTATGAAGTATAATTGGGCCCTGGATTCATACGCCAAAACTGCTAACATTCCAGCATCATCCTGGAATGTAAATGTAACTTCCAGCTTTATTACTTTATTACAAACTGTCGTCTTAAACTTATCTCCACCAACCTCACCTCTAACAAGTGTCCTGAGCTCAGGGGCATTTTTTGTCACTCTGGTTGAGACCAGGTGGTCAGCTGCTACTGCCGCTTCCCTCCCTGCCCCCAGAGACCAGGCCAATCTTCCATGACCATCTTCCTCTCTCCAATCTCTCTGTCATCTCCTTTCATGCTCTAGTGAGGCATCACCTTGACCACCCACGGGACAGACCACCCAGATTCTCTTCCTGCTTCCTATGTCAGCTGTCATTGCTAAAGGTTCTTTCTACTTGGGCATCAGTCTCTCCAGTTCAAGTCTACTATTATCATCCTGTATCCAAAACACCAACCCTAAAGCCCTCTATCCTTGTCATCTCTCGCATCATCTCCACCCACACTTTCCACTATAAAGCACATGGGCATGCTGTCACATCTAAGCACATGGCCATCTTTCCTGAAACTTTATGTTGAATCCCTCCAATCAGGTTTCAATTCTGTCACCATAAAAATAGTTCTTAAGATTAAGATATCGTTATTAGTCACATGTACATTGAAACACACAGTGAAATGTACCTTTTGCGTAGAGTGTTCTGGGGGCAGCCCGCAAGTGTCGCCACACTTCCAGTGCCAACATAGCATGCCCACAACTTCCTAACCCGTACATCTTTGGAATGCGGGAGGAAACCAGAGCACCCAGAGGAAACCCACGCAGACACAGGGAGAACGTACAAACTCCTTACAGGCAGCGGCTGGAATTGAACCTGGGTCGCTGGCACTGTAATAGTGTCACACTAACTGCTACATTACCGTGCCTGCCCGTTCTTAGTGAGGTTATGAATGACATGTAGCTTATTCAGCTTCCCTTCCATATGTTGTGTTTTAACTGACACAGACCAGGGGGATAGGACACATTTGTTTACTGTCAGATCTTAGTTGGGGCTGTAATAGCAGTACAGCAATGTTGCCATCATTCCCGATATGACATGGTCTTTTAGGTAATACCAATCCACCATATGGAGGAAGTTAATTCCCTAAAGACAATTCTCTGGCTATAACTCGTTTCACATTCATTTCAAGAGCATTAGAATATAAAAGCAAGGGTGTAATGCTGAGGCTTTATAAGGCATTGGTCAGACCACATTTGGAGTATTGTGAGCAGTTTTGGGCCCCATATCGAAGGAAGTATGTGCTGGCGTTGGAGAGGGTCCAGAGGAGGTTTACAAGAATGATGCTGGGAATGAAAGGGTTAACATATGAGGACCGTTTGATGTCTCTGGGCCTGTACTCGCTGAAATTTTGAAACCTACCGAATATTGAAAGGCCTGGATAGAGTGGACATGGAGAGGATGTTTCCAGTAGTGGGAGAGTCTAGGACCGGAGGGTACAGCCTCAGAATAGAAGGACGTCCCTTTAGAACAGAGATGAGGAGGAATTTCTTTAACCAGAGGATGGTGAATCTGTGGAATTCATTGTCACAGATGGCTGTGGAGGCCAAGTCATTGGGTATATTTAAAGCAGAGGTTGATAGGTTCTTGATTAATAAGGGTATCAAAGGTTAAGGGGTGAAGGCAGGAGAATGGGGTTGAGAGGGAAAAAGAAATCAGCCATGATTGAATAGTGGAGCAGACTTGAAGGGCTGAATGGCCTAATTCTGCTCCTATGTCTTATGGTCTTATGGATAAGAATCGATGCAGAAGAATGTAGTCCCCACAAGATGGACCGTGGTGCACAGGCACTGGGGAAATGTGGTGAGGAGCAAACTTGATTTCTGGCACAGACTCACAGGATGTGATATGTTGGATTGTGAGATCAACCACAAGGGTAACTCCCTCATTTTATTCCTGTGCCACGTGCTGTTACTTGGAAAAATCTTCTGTTAAAATATGTCTGGTGATAATACCCAATGCTCGTTTACCGTCATCTCACTTGGTACCTTCACTGTCTCTAAATTGTTAGATTGCGTGTCAAAGTTTTCTCCAACTAAATACTGGGAAGTACACAGCCACAGTCTTCTGTTCCTGCCATAGACTCCTTCGGCACTGAATTCCTTCCTCTCCCTGGCAGCTATATGAGCCTGGAATGCTCTAACTTCATCCATTGATGATCTTCAGAACACATAGCTGTGACTGCACCAACACTGCCTGTTTCTATATCTATAACATCACCCAACCTCACTCCTCATTATTTTCAAATCCTTCTCTGTCCTTTGCCCTTCCTTGGAGTCTCTTCCATTCCTGCACTGCTCCAAGATATTGACACTCCAGTCATGTTGGGCTCTTCATTTGCCCTGAATATAATTGCTGCACCATTGGTCTTCAGTTGCCAAGGTGCTCAGCTTTGGAATTCCTCCCTAAACATCTGGATGAGCATTTGAATTGGCAAGGCATTGTAGACCATGGAGCGAAAAAACAGACAGCTGGAGGAACTCAGCTGGTCAAGCACCATCTGTGGAGGGTAAAATGAATTGTCGATGTTTTGGGTTGTGACCCTGCATCAGGACTGAGAGTGGAGGGGGAAAATAGCCAGTATGAAGAGGAGAGTGGGAGGGGTGAGGCAGGGGCTGGGAGGTGATAGGTGGAAGCAGACGAGGCAAAAAGGCAGATGGAGCAAGGTTGAGGGAGCGGGGAGGTTGTCGAGCTGAAACATCGACGGTTCCTTTCCATCCCCCACAGATGCTGCTCGACTCGATGAGTTCCTCCAGCAGTTTGATTTTTGCTCCAGATTCCAGCATCTGCAGTTTCCTGGGTCTCTGTAGTAGACTATGGACCAAGTTCTGGTAAATGGGATTAGTTTGTGATTAGTACTTGATGCTTGGCAATGGACATGGTGGGAAATAGGGCTTGTTTCTTTCCTGTATGACTGTGCGACGCTCTGTTTCATTACCTCTATTCCTTTCAATAAGGCACTCCTTAAAACATAACTTTTTGACCAAGCTTGTGCTTACATGCTTGGTATTGTTTTATGGTTTGATATCAAATTTGTTCCCTTTGAAGCACCCTGGGCATTTTATTGTTCGTGTGTGAAGTAACAATATGATGCCAGGTTGAAGCATTAATGTGTTGTTATAGGGCATGTTGGATATTGTGCTGATATGCTTGTCTCTTATAGCAGAGTATTAGAACATGGAACATAGAACACTACAGCACAGGAACAGGCCCTTCACCACACAATGATGTGCCGAATTAATTAAGCTAATGATGCCTAATTAAACAAAGCCCTTCTGTCTGCACATGGTCCACATCCCTCCATTCTCTGCACATTCATGTGCCTATCTAAGAACCTCTTAAATGGCTCTATCATACCTGCCTCCTCCACCACCACCCCTGACAGCGCATTACCAGGGACCCACCACTCCCTGTGTAAAAAAACTTGCCCCGCATATCTCCTTTGAAGGTTCCCCCTCTCACCTTAATTGTATGCCCTCTAGTACTAGACATTTCGACCCTGGAAAAAAGATACTGGCTGTCTATGCTAACTATGCCTCTCATAATTGTATAAACTTCTATCAGGTCTCCCCACAGCTTCCGCCCCTCCAGAGAAAACAACCCGAGTTTGTCCAACCTCCCATTATAGCTTTTGCCCTCTAATCCAGGCAGCATCTGGTAAACCTCTTCTGTGCCTTCTGCAAAGCCTCCACATCCTTCCTATGATGGGGTGATCAGAACTGAATGCAATGCTCTAGATGCAGCCCAACTAGAGCTTTATAAAGCTCCAGCATAACTTCCTGAATCTTGAACTGAATGCCTCATCTAATAAAGGCAAGCATGCCATATGCCTTCTTTACCAACCCTTCCACTTGTGAGGCCACTTTCAGGGAACTATGGACTTGGACCCCAAGATCCCTCTGTACATCAACGCCGTTAAGGGTCCTGCTATTGATTATGTACTTTCCCTTTACATTTGATTTCCCAAAGTGCAACACCTCCCACTTGCGTTGGCGAGTAGGATTAAGGAAAACCCCAAGGCGTTCTACACGTATGTGAAGAATAGTAGGATGACTAGAGTGAGGGTAGGACCGATTAGGGATAAAAGAGGAAACGTGCCTGGAGTTGGAAGAGGTAGGGGAGGTCCTTAATGAATACTTTGCTTCAGTATTCACCAGAGAGAGAGACCTTGACATTTGTGAGGATGACGTACGACAGGCTGATACGCTGGGGCATGTCGACATGAGGAAAGAGGATGTGCTGGAACCTTTGAAAAACATTAGGATAGATAAGTCACTGGGGCCGGACAGGATATATCCAAGTTATTACGGGAAGCGAGGGAAGAGATTGCTGCGCCTTTGGCGACGATCTTTGCGTCCTCACTGGCCACAGGAGTAAAGCCAGATGATTGGAGGGTGGCAAATGTTGTTCCTTTGTTTAAGAGAGGAAGTAGGGATAACCCTGAGAATTACAGAACAGTGAGTCTTACTTCAGTGGTGGGCAAATTACTGGAGAAGATTCTTAGAGACAGGATTTATGGGCATTTGGAGAAGCATACGTTGATTAGGGACAGTCTGCATGGCTTTGTGAGGGGCGGGTCGTGCCTCACAAGCCTGGTTGAATTCTTTGAGGATGTGACAAAGCACATTGATGAAGGTAGAGCAGTGGATGTGGTGTACCTGGATTTTAGTAAGGCATTTGATAAGGTTCCTCATGGAGGGCATATTCAGAAAGTCAGGAGGCATGGGATCCAGGGAAAGTTGGCTGTGTGGATTCAGAATTGGCTCGCCCATAGAAGACAGAGGGTGGTGGTAGATGGAGCGTATTCTACCTGGAGGTCGGTGACCAGTGGTGTTCCACAGGGATCTGTTCTGGGACCCCTGCTCTTTGTGATTTCTATAAATGGCTTGGATGAGGATGTGGAAGGGTGGGTTAGTAAGTTTGCTGACGATACAAAGGTTGGTGGTGTTGCGGATAGTGTAGAAGGTTGCTGTAGATTACAACAGGATGTTGATAGAATACAGAGTTGGGCTGCGAAGTGGCAGATGGAGTTCAACCCGGATACGTGTGAAGTGATACACTTCGGGAGATCGAATTTGAAGGCAGAATACAAGGTTAATGGCAGGACTCTTAGCAGTGTGGAGGAACAGAAGGATCTTGGGGTCCATGTCCATAGATCCCTCAAGGTTGTCACATAGGTCGATAGGGTTGTTAAGAAGGCATATGGTGTGTTGGCCTTCATTAGTCAGGGTATTGAGTTCAAGAGCCATGAGGTGATGTTGCAGTTCTGTAGGGCTCTGGTTAGACCACACTTGAAGTATTGTGTTCAGTTCTGGTTGCCTCATTATGAGAAGGATGTGGAAGCTTTAGAGAGGGTGCAGAGGAGACTTACCAGGATGTTGCCTGGATTAGAGAGTATGTCTTATGAGGATAGGTTGAGTGAGCTAAGGCTTTTCTCTTTGTAGAGAAGGAGGATGAGAGGTGACTTGATAGAGGTGTACAAGATGATAAGAGGCATAGATCGAGTGGACAGAGACTTTTTCCCAGGGCGACAATGGCTAACACGAGGGCACATAATGTTAAGGTGATTGGAGGAAGAAATAAAGGGGATGTCAGGGGTAAGTTTTTTACACAGAGAGTGGTGGGTACGTGGAACGCACTGCTGGCAGAGGTTGTGGGGGCAGATACATTAGGGACATTTAAGAGACTCTTAGATAGACACATGAATGAAAGAGAAATAGGGGACTATGTAGGAGGGAAGGGTTAGATAGATCTTAGAGCAGGATAAAGTGTCAGCACAACATTGTGGGCCGAAGGGCCTGCACTGTGCGGTAACATTCTGTGTTCTAAACTCCATCTGCCTTTTCTCCACCCATATCTGCAACTGATCCCACTGTATCATTTGGCAATCTTCTACATACCCCCAGCAGCACCATTAGGGTAGAACTCTCAACTAGAAATTTTAAGTCTGATATTTAGCCTGGAGCTCCATTTGTTGCTTAGATATAGTGAGAGTTTCCAGTACAAATGTGCCAAAGCTACAATATTGTTTATAAATTGACTTCTAAGCAGCAGAGATGAACTTTAACCACAGGGAGTCACAACTTGCAAAACTTGTCATCATTACTGGTAAATCGTGATTTTGAAATTTCAAGAATGTTACTATTCCACAATATCAATCATACTGTAAGTTTATTTGACCTTAATGAAAGAGTAAAGTGTTAGGAATGCTTTGGAAACTTTGATCGGCAGTTGAAGTGACATTTTTGAAAGCACCTCTCTTGTTGTATCGTGCTGAAGTAATGTGCAGTGTTAGGTAACAGTGTCCCAGAATACATTTGTCCTCAGTAAATTATTTTTCATTCCGCCAAAGGAGAAGTTCATAATCATGTGGCAAACAAATTCTTTTGTTATATGGAAAAAAACTCTGGTGACTCTGTGCAAGTTCCTTGTATTCTAGTGCCATCTGCTGTTAGCAATATTTCCAGTAATGTCATTTAGCAAAAGCAACCTTCTCCTTCCTTAAAAATAATTCTTTTTTTTCTTATAGTTTTTTTAATGTTTTTTTTATTTCAGCAATTCCACAAGTCACTAAGCAGCTGCTGATGAACCCAGTCTTTACCTGCGTTGTGCTATCCGCCTGCATGGAGGTAGCAGCTATCAGTGGCTTTGCCGCCTTTTTGGGCAAGTATCTGGAAAGGCAGTTTGGTCTGAGTGCTTCATACGCCAACCAGTTCATAGGTAAGATAATCACTGTTAATCATTTGTCATCTGATTTGTTTTGTTTTTGTCTGAAGGCTGAGTTAAAAATGTGCTTGAACATTGAACACTACAGCACAGTACAGGCCCTTCGGCCCACAATGTTGTGCCGACATTTTATCCTGCTCTAAGATCTATCTAACCCTTCTCTCCCACATAGCCCCCTATTTTTCTGTCATTCATGCGTCGCTCCAAGAGTCTCTTAAATGTCCCTAATATATCTGCGCCCACAACCTTTGCCGGCACTGCGTTCCGTGCACCCACCACTCTCTGTGTAAAAAAACTTACCCCTGACATCCCCCTTATACCTTCCTCCAATCACCTTAAAGTTATGTCCCCTCGTGTTAGCCATAGCCTTGCTTCTTTTTAGGCATCTGTGTAAGAATACAGTTCGCTTAGTTGCAGAAGGAAATAGCAGGTTTGTATTTTGACTCCAGCTTCCATGCCCCTTTCAGAACGCCAGAGCATTTTACAGCCAGTGAAGATTTTTTGAAGTGTTCAAATGTAATGTAGGATGGCAGCTGGTTTGTGCACAGAGAGTTCACCCCACGATCATCCCCTCTCCCAAAAATGAGAATGTTCAGATAACCAGTCTTATTAGTAATGGAATTAAGTTGTGGAGGAACTATTGTCCAGGAATTACTCCTCCCCATCTTTGAAATAATGCCCCCTTACCTGTCTTGTGTAATTTATGTATAATTTATGTTTTGTGTGTTGTCTGAACCTACATAAGACCATAAGACATAGGAGCAGAATTAGGCCATTCGGCCCTTCGAGTCTGCTCCGCCATTCGATCATAGCTGATTTATTTTTCCCTTTCAACCCCATTCTCCTGCCTTCTCTCTGTAACCTTTGACACCCTTACTAATCATGGCTCTGATGCTGCTGCAAGTGAGTTTTTCATTGTACCTGTGCTTCACCGTACTTGTGCACATGACAATAGACTCAACTTGACTTGATCATGTCCATCTGAGAGAGCACATCGAGACTTGATTTAACAGCTTACGCCAAAAGACGGCACTTCTAACTGTGCAGCATTCTCTCACTATCTAGATTTTTTTGTATTTTCAAGACTTATATCCACTTGAATCCACAACCTGCTGACTTAGAGGCAGCTTTTCTACCAAATGACCTGGAGTTAACACACAAAATTGAAAATTGTAAAAATTGACTTCTATAGAACCAAACTTCAGAAAGAGGATTCAATAAGCACATGCTCGAATATTGTACATTTAGCACTTGTGACTTTTCCTTTCCATAATCCATGCTGCATAGTTACCAATTCTGTGTATTAATGTGAATGAGACAGTGCATTTGGCATCAAATATACTATGACAAATATAATAGTCCACCAAGCTGCTTCCCTCTACAATGCATATATAGTTTACTTTCTGATGAATTATGTGTAAACCATTCATTCCCCCGAGCAAAATGCTGAAATATAGAGACCATGATATCTTTCAAAACTCATTATTCAATGTAGATTTTACCCGAGAAGTTTCAATCCAATGCATTTTGCCATAAAACTGTTCTTTCTTCTGAAACTCTGCTGGAGAAGAATACAATTGGGCCGACAAGTTTGTTCACACAAATCAGAAGAGACTGTATTATGCTGTTGAAAATGATCTTTACCTGAAGAAAGGATTTAACCCGTTTTTTGAACAGGGCAAACCTGAGCAATTTTCCATTATCTGGTAGATTCAGATTTGTGAACATAGTAGAACGTCTTGGCTAGAGGAGCAGCTAGTTCCGAGATACGTGCATTTCATCAATGCCAGTGATCTTTGCCTTAAGAGTGATTATTTACTCAGTCTTTGACATGTTCTGAAGTACATGTTTCAAAGACAGATATGAATGATTAAGTCTTGGTGCCAGGAGAGCACAACGAGAAGACTCACCCTCAACTGTGAAGCAAGCAAACTAGCAGAAATGTTTAGAGAAGATTATAACTACAGTATGGGGAAAAATACTTCTGGGGAACAATTGATGAAATCACCAATTAGTGCATATGCAGTAAACTCAGAAATATATTTCAAATTAGATAAAGAAATGAGAAAGACTTATTTAAGTTAATGTAATACAGGTTTATAAGCAGGTCATTGAATGGAATCATAGAAACTTAATGACACAGAAGGAAGTCAATCTGCCTATTGTGTCTGTGGTGGGATTAAGAATAGTTTCATTAAAATATTCTATTGGGTTTGGTGATGGAGGTAAAGACAGCAATGGCATTTATTTATAGGGCACAGTAACAGGACCAATGAGCCCACGCCGCCCAATTACACCCACGTTAACCTACTAACCCATTCGTCTTTGGAATGTGAGAGGAAACCCACGTGGACACGGGGAGAACGTACAAACTCCTCACAGACAGCGACAGGATTTGAACCCCAATTGCTGGCGCTGTACTAGCGTCACGCTAACCGCTATGCTATCATGCCACCCATTTAAAATCTCGCCGAATGATATTTTGGAAGAATTAGCAACATTGGCTGAAAGCAGTCGGCTAATGGAATAAATGTCATTTAGTAAATCAGCTCTTGATATCACGAGGAAGTCCTGCCAAACATGTCGATAAAACCATTTTCTGATTCAGTCACAAACCGCATTAGAATGTTCCAAGCAAGGGGAGAAACAGTTTGGGCTCCATCAGAAAGGTCGAGGACTGTTCAGCAATGCACAAGACTCTGTGTTGCTGGTCTAGCTTTGAAAGCGATAGGGAAATGGGAATTCTATGGAGTATATACAGGCACTTAGGATTTAGATAATATCCACACATTAGCTAAACAAAATGATGTAAAATGGATGAGTATATGGGATTTTCCTTTCTATTGCTGACTCAAACAGTGGTGATATTTGAGACATCAGGAAATTCTCACACTATATGCACACGTGCACTTGCATAATGGACCACTGAATGCCAATCAGGCGCCTGGCACTGGGATCTTTGCAATTGCAGCATTCGTGATGACAACCTGGGTGTGATCAGTGCACTCAGCACAGACTAGGGATTGAATTTCGGCCCTTTTATTCTGTCAAACTCAATAGCAAATCATTCATTCAACAAGGTTACAATGTAATATGATTTTTAAAAGGACTATTACTAGTTTAAGACCCTACTTACACATCAGGTGCTGCGCTTTAGTTGAAAAGAGGACAATACAAGAAATGGGCAACATTGCTGTTAAAAGCAGGTGGTGGGCTAAAACAAGCAGGGTTAACTTAATTAGTGTTTAAACAACTCCAGCTGTGTACCTTGGACAGGAATATATATCTTCACAGCTTTGGAAGCTTCAATCAGACACTGAATCATTGCTCAAAGGTCATTTGATCTAAAAGCTAATACACATGTGGCTGAATGATTACAATTTTACAATATTGGCAGGAAAGCATAGGATGTGGCTCTATTCAGAAGTGGAACTGCAAACCATGTTGGTCCCCCTAGTTAAGGAAAGATGGTATTTCACTGGAGGTGGTGCAGAGATGGTTTATCAAGTTGATCCCAGATATTAGGTGGCAGGTGGCAGATCCCAGGTGGCATTTTCCTACAAGGAAAGATTCAACAGGTTGGTACTCCACACATTGGAGTTTCAAAGAGCAAGGGGTGATCTCATTGAGGCATATAAGGGTAGACGGGGTAAATGCTGAGGGATTGCTCATGAGATGAGGAACAATTTCTTCCCTAAGATGGTGGTAAATCTTTGGAACTGTGGAGAGGGTCCTTAGTGATGGATGCCGCCTTCTTGAGGCACCGCCTCTTGAAGATGTCCTTGATGGTGGGGAGACTTGTGCCCGTGATGGAGTTGGCTGAGCCTGTAACCCTCTGCAGCCTCTTGCGATCCTGTGCATTGGAGCCTCCACACCAGGCTGTGAGGCAACCAGTCGGGATGCTCTCCACTGTCGTCTATAGAAATTTGTAAGAGTCTTTGGTGACATACCAAATTTCCTCACAGAGCATAGAACATTACAGCACAGTACGGGCCCTTCGGCCCACAATGTTGTGCTGTCATTTTATCCTGCTCTAAGACCTATCTAACCCTTTCCTCCCACGTAGCCCCCCATTTCTCTATCATTCATGTGTCTATCTAAGAGTCTGTTAAATGTACCATCAAACTCCTAATGAAGTACAGGATGGGTTTATCAGATCCATTCTCCCTTCTCCCAAAAGGTTATCACAAGTAAGCTACATTAAGAAAAGTTTACAAATTGGTGCTCCCAGTTCATGACTTCACACTGGAGCAAGTCTAGACAATTTGATACAGAGGTCTGTGCATCTGATTCATTGCCCAGGTGCTTTTGTAACCAATGAAGTTAATGATTGTAAAGCTGCACACTTGCAAGTTAGGCTCATTAATCTCCATGCCTGAATTTCTAATGTCCTGTTGCATAACTTATAAGCTTGGCATCAGGATTGGTTAACACAAGCTGGTAGAAGAGAACATCGTCATTCCTAATTTCCCCTCTGAGTCACAAAAGAAGTGTAACATCATGTAGAAACAAGTATTGATTTGTCCCTACTGGTAAAAGAGCCCTTTCCATGTTTAAATTGGGCTTTCAGATGGCCTTTGGGAACACTCAAAAGCACTTCTTTGGGCACAGAGTGAGCAGGTATCTGGAATGTGAATGTAAATGTAATGCATGACAGTTTGTACCCCTGTAGTTTTGGCAAGGTTACTTGTCAATGTTTTTCCTCTGGAAAGCTTTGTTAAAGCTGGTATGGATCTCTGCAATATGTTTCTTTAAATGGATTGAAAATTTCGACGTCTGAATTTGCTTGGGATCCCCAAAAGTAATGATAAATAAAATGCACACTTTTTCTTGCACTTTCAAAGTGCAAATAAATAAATGCAGCATTGAACTTTTGAAACATTGGCCCTAAATTTCCTCAATCTTTTGTGCTAATATTGACTGGGTGGGTGGGAAGAAATTTTGCTTTGGATTCAGTCACATTTCAAAATTTGCAGCAGATTTTGATTGGAGGCTCATAAATATCCATACCAAATAAATTAGCTGTTACATGGATGGGCTGATTAATTACAGAATATGTGTCTGTGCCAATGGTGGTTGGAAGGGATTCCTATTCATCCCTGAAAACCTACAGTGCTAAAGGGATTTGAGACATTTAAAAGTTAAGGATAGGGATTCCCTGTGAAATAAAATGATGTTTTTGCATTTTCTTTGGGTGTATACTGTCACCAGATGCCATTACCCAATTCTCAGGGGTGGGAGTTCTGCCATAACTCGAAGGAATTTAGGAGGAGGATGCAAATAGTCAATGTCCCAGCATTTAAGGCAAGGACAGAGCACAATAATAGGGCAGGAGCAAATTTCAATCCATTTCCAAATTCTGATGTCAGGTACTGACCTGAAACAACGATGTTTCTCTGTACACATTTGCTAAATTTGATTTACATCTGATTTACTAAATGCTTCCAGCATTTTCTGTTTTTTTCCAAATTATATCTGCCCTAAATTTGACCCCATTGTGTTTGAACAAGATTCAAAAGCTGCTAGGCTCGAAGATCCAGAGCCTCTGTATCCAGGGGTGACTGATTATACTTCACCAGAGCTAATTCTACATCTGCAGCTTTTCTAATTAGAAAACACTTTTGCAATGCAATCCAAAACAAATTAGGAACCATCTCGCATTAACTACCCTTCAGCTGTAAAAGTCAGATGCAGAGGGTTAATTTCCACAGACAAGTCTGGAATGAGAAACTATAATTTGTAATGATGTTAAATAAAATGATCAGTACCATGTTCTATCTCCCTATTATTTTCACACAAAGCTGCAACAGCAAGTTGTACATTAGACCTCTGCATCAGGTCATCTGCATGTCAGCATCTTAGGACTGTAAATTAAACAATTCTCAGAAGAAAAAATATTGTTCATATTTAAGGTGAAGGATTTCTGCAATAGTGGTTACAGTGTTTTCTCATATCGCTGCTACAGTATAATCATGTTGCCATGGTAATAGTTTAAATGAAAATCAGCTGCGGCAGAAGCCTCTGCTGTCTTCTGATTTATATTAAAAATGTGGTGTTGAATAACATCTTTAATGTAACAATGCCATCAGAACATTGCCCGTATTGTTGCAGCTCATTTTTAAATACACAAATTTTACAAGGTGTGATCATATGATCACTTTTTTTCAAATATATGTAACTTGATTTGAGAAGACCTGTTGTACAACTGCATCAGTTATTAAAATGTTTTTTAATAATATGCAAGCTTTAACATTTCTGGGAACTATACTGTTGCCTGCTGAATTGTCACTGACTTTTCCTCAGCCAAAATAACACCGGTACCGAGGAGCAGTTTGCCATTGGAATAAAAATGTTAATCTGTCAAAGCAAATTGCCCCCACCTATTAGAACCCACTCAAATTTACTTTCATTGATATTATTTGAATAAACATTGAGTATCTAACCCATTGCAATAAATTACTGCTCGTGGAATCAAGTGGAAAATTGACTCTTTTGTGTTTTTTGAGAGTTGGATTATTATTCTAACAAAAACACCAACTTGCACTTATTAGCCCTTTTAACTGGGTGAAACATTCCAAAGCACTTCACAGGAGTGTAAACAAAAAGATATTAGACATCAAACCAGATGACAAGACACAAGAGAGTGCAGTTGCCGGAATCTGGAGTAAAATAATAAACTGCTGGAGGAACTCCTGGTCCTGAAGAAGGGTGCTGACCCGAAACGTTGACCACCTGCTTTTCTCCACGGATGCTGCCTGGCCTGCTGAGTTCCTCCAGCATCATTGTGTTTATCATCTAGATTCCAGCTTCTGCAGTCCTTTGTCTCTCTGCTGGAGGAACTCAGTGGGTCAGGCAGCATCTGTGGAGGCAAAGGAATGGTTGATGTTTCGGGTTGAGACCCTGTATCGGGACTGAGAGCGTAGAGGGAGGATAGCTAGTATAAAGGGGAGAGGGGGGTATTTCACCTCCAGTTAAGGTGCAACTACCCCCCCCCCCACCTGACTCCATTTACCCATCATCCCTCACTCCACCTAGATCCACCCATCACCTCCCAGCCCCTGCCTCAACCCTCCCCCTCTCCCCTTTATACTGGCTTTCCTCCCTCAATGCCCTCAGTCCTAGTGCAGGGTCTCTCCCTGAAATATCAACCATTCCTTTCCCTCCACAGGTGCTGCCTGACTCGCTGATTTCCTCCAGCAGTTTATTGTTTTGTTGCACGTGGCAAGATATAATGGCAGGTGGCTAGAATATGTTAAGGAGGAAAGAGAGACAGAAAGGTGGAAAACCATAGGGAGGGAATTCCAGATCCGAGGTCTCAGGTACCTGACAGAACAACTGCCACCAAAAGTCTGATTAAAATTGACTTGCCCTGGAGGTGGACAAGCAGAGACTTCAGAGTTAAAGCAGAAAATGGGAGTTTAGCAAAGAGAAAGGTTGACCTTGAGACGGGGAACTGCACAAATATAAAATACTTCATAGAGTAGACTTGAAGAAAACTTTTCCATTTGTGGGGTTTCAAAGCAAGGGACATGAATATAAGCAACTTGATAAGTCCGATAAAATACTTTGTAGAAACATGAGTGGTCAGAACTGATACTATGGGGTGTCATTGAACAGCAGAGATGCATTGAGGGGAACAGTGTAAGTACATTCCAGAGAAAGGATTAAAAGTCGATGGAGAAAGAGTAAGATGGAGTGGAGTGGGAGGAGATTTAATTGGAGCATTAAAACTGGCACTTATAGATGGGGCTGAATGGCCTGTGCTGTATGTTTCAGAAAACTCTGTGAATCAGCTTGTGTTTTTCAAATACCTCAATTTAAATACAGGTATGATTTTAACAACAAACTTGGGGGTATGTGAATGCCAGTAAAGGTACCAAGAAATTGCAGAGAGTTGTGGACACAGATCAGCACATCATGGAAACCAGCCTCCCCTCCAAGGACTCTATCTATACTTCTCGCTGCCTCGGTAAAGCAGCCAACATAATCAAAGACCCCTCCCACCCTGGACATTCTCTCTTCTCCCCTCTCCCATTGGGCAGAAAATACAAAAGCCTGAAAGCACTTACCACCAAGCTCAAGGACAGCTTCTTTCCTGCTGTTATAAGACGATTGAATGGTTCCCTAGTATGATAAGATGGACTCTTGACCTCACAATCTACCTCGTTATGACCTTGCACCTTAATGTCCACCTGCACTGCACTTTCTCTGTAGCTGTGACACTTTATTCTGCATTCTGTATTGTTTTTACCCTGTACTACCTCAATGCACTGTGTAATGAATTGATCTGTATGAACAGTATGCAAGACAAGTTTTTCACTGTACCTCGGTACAAGCACAATAATAAACCAATTCCAATTCCAAACCAAAGGCCTCAATGGACAAGGGTTTTGTTGGATCTTTGGGATTGATGAGGATGTAAAACTGAAGTGTATAGGAATTTCTTTCTGTAGAGGGTGGTAAATCTCTGGGATGCTCTGACCCAGGGGGTTGTAGAGACTAGATCATTGGAGGCATTTAAAGAGGAGGTAGAAGTTTTTGCAAGATTCAGGCATTGAGTGCAATGAGAACCTGTGACAGAAATGAAGATGAGGCCTGGGACAGATCAGACATCGCCATATTGAATGACAGGGCAGGTTTGCGTGGCCAAATGGCCTACTCTAGTTTTTTTTGTGTTCTAAAACTGCAAAGCTACAGAGGATGTGTTGGATTTGTCACCTAGACTCTGTGGATGAGCTATTGTTTATAAATGCTCTTGGCTTCATTGAGCTTCTCCCATTACAGTGATTCCTGTCTCACTCCAACCTTACCCCAGTGTTTTTTCACTATTGTCAAAACCGCTTTATGGTTTCAATGGGCCACATTTGGCAATTGGGAAATCAAGCATAAACACAGCAAAAGTGACTGGTGAATTCATAAATGCTGGAAGAGAACCTAGCCAAGAACAAATGAAATAATTGAGGTTAATTTGCGGTCAATACTATCACTGAGCAGTGCCCCCCCAAAGAGAGAACAGGCGAGGAAGTGTGCCTGCTATCCATAAATCCCATCCATTAGAATAAATGAATGGAAAAGCAAATGCAGTGGGTCCTGTGGTTTCTTGGCTGCCTTCCCTGCAATCACTACTCCAGGGTAAGAGCAGTCAATTGTAGTGTAAATTCTGATATGTCAAATAATGCCAGATTACTCCTTCAATGTATGTAAAATAAGTTATAAACTAAATGCCTTCCACATATTTTACAATTCGAAAAAAATTATTAACAACTGTCCTAATTTTTCATACAATTTTTATGTGAAATTGTAATCTGTAGGATCAAAGTAGCTGCCAACAATCTCCCATTTGGTGAAAACAGCTGAAAAATCTGCTTTTTGTATTTTAATAATGCAGTGTTTCAATATTACAATGGCGAATTTCTGAAGTGTTCTTTCCTTCACATATGAAATAATTTAAGCCTGACATTTCCCTTCAGTCAAAAATAGGACAGCTGATAACATTCAGACCAGACTGGTTCCTTCTGCTCCCCTCTCTGTCACACTGCCTCATTTCTAGTAAAACTTTTCATGTGAGGATTCTTTCCTGCTACTTCTGACAGCACTTGTCAGTCCACAAGAGGAAGTCTATTTAATGTTTAATAATTATCTTACTTCCATAAAGGACAAAGGTTGCAAGATATTTTCCAAACGGCTGCACACCCAATTTAGAAATGTGATTCTATGTTGTTGTCCCTGCTAACAGTAGAACTTCCTAATTGAAAATACATTAAAGTCTCCACAACTGTGACTCTCTTTGAAGGATAAACAATAGATGGTGTTGTCTCCAAGTTGGATCATAATTAATAAGTAAGTGAGGCACTTGTCCTTATGAACAAAAAAGGTGACTGGCTTGGCTGAGATAAGCTAACTTCCTGTTTTCATCCACACAACTACATTTGTCTTAAAATTAGCAAAGGAAGGAAACGTAATACTGTATCGCGGACTGGTATTTTTCATCTCCTTCTGCTTTTTTCCCCCTCAGGACTAACATGGGATATAAATAGGGTGTAGGAGGGCAGGAGCAGCTCTGAGGAATATTAGCCTTGGTGACATATTTGGCAGAACTTCCAATTTTCATTCAGGTTTAAAATTTGTGGTACCAGATTGATTACTATGAACAGGAAAATTGGGTGGCATAGAGGTGCAGCTGATCGCTGCACTCCCATTGATGTAGAAAGTTCTAGCCCTGCTTCTTTAGGGCGGGGAAAGAAAGGACAGACTAAAGTAAAGGAATGGAATCCAATGTTGTGGGCTTAACTGCAGAAGTAAATGATAAAGCAGCACCTTCCCCAATGGTCTAAAGTGGAGATAATCTTGCATAAGATGCTTGTGTGCGAATGATCCTACAAATCTTTTGAGGATGTCATTCCCATTGCTCAACAGAAGGAAGCCATTTTAGTCCGTGCCAGCTCTCATCAGAGTAATGCCATCAATCCCACTCCTCTTTATTTTGTCTCATGCCCATCAACTCCTCTTTGATTCTTTTTGCCATTTACCCACAATAAAAGGTAACTTGCTGCGGCCAGTTTAACCTAACATCGTGTCATTGGGATGTGGAGAGAAACTGGAGCACCTAGCAGTAACCATGTGAGCATAGGGGCGATTGTGCCAACTCCACCACATAGATCCCAAGGTCAGGATCGAACCCAGCTCGCTAGGACTGTAAGGCCATTGCAACATCCTTGCAAGAACTGGTAGCCAGGCTTCAGTTTGTATCTTACTATTACCACCACTGGGTCTGCCAATGCTCTTGTAACGTGGCAAATGCTGGTGCTCCTGTAGTAAATGACATCTACAGTAAAATTTGTATATCTGGTTGCCCTATGACTAGATTCTGAAGAAAATTCCCCATGGTCATGGTATGCTGGTACCTATAGATGTGGTTGGTGGCATCTGAGAATTTGTAGTCAGTTAAAGGTGACCACCATCTTAATCACCCCAGCATTACTTCTACTACGCTATTCCACTGTATTGGAGAGTTTCCAAGAAAGCACCAGGCATTATAATTGTCATGGATTCCAAAATCATGCTGGTGCCTATGGGTCTAATTGCAAATGTAGATATAAAATATATAAAATGCAATCTGAACTTTATAGACTTGACAAGGGGAAGGCACAAAGTGAAGCCTTTGTGCAGACAATGGCACTCTATGGTGGAAAACCTTTTTAACTTCTAATAAGCATAAGCTCAAAATGTGATACACTCTTTGTGTGTGGATCATTCCAGTTCCAGGAACATTCAGTGATTTCAAGACAGTCCAGAACAAAATAACTCTCTTAACCACAAACATTTCCTCCCTCTGCTACTGATGCCCAATGTTGCAATGGTTAACTACAATGACAATGATTCTTAAATGCATGGCCACTTCCGCTTCAAAGGCCAAGGTCAGCAAATACATGGGAAAACTTCCTCCTCCTTATACAACAACCTGCCATGGAGCTATTTCACCTTAATCGTCACTGAATCAAAATCTTGGAATTTCCTACCTGTGAATGTACCTTTACCTCACAACCTGCCACATTTCAAGAAGAAAGCAGCTAACCATCAACCTGTTAAGGACATTTAGGATCAGGGATTAAATGCCGGTGTTGCCAGCAATGTCCATGTCTGAAAGATGCATGAAAAGTAAAGTCCATGCAAAACACTTGAACCTTTTTTGTCTGCCTGTCTCCACCAAAAGAAAATGAAATGTAGACTGTTCTCTTTGAAAACAGATCTCCCCTAAACAAAAGTGGACAGCAAGCTGTGAGATATTGCAGCTTCCTCCTGCTCCAGCTTGGAGAAGTCAGTTGCTTGAAATTTTATTGCTTTGGCCACCTTGATAGCTGTTGGGAATTTGTTCTACTCTGAGCCAGGGCTTCAGCATATGGATAGATTTTGGTGATGATCCCTTTGTGAAATATTGACACAATCACAGGCAGTTCCTCACCGAAGTCTGAGTAGGGCAAAGCCTCGATGATTTTGTATTCTGCTGAGCACTCTTCTTCTGCTCCTTCTCCCTCTTCCAGCAGCTTCTCCTGCTCTGCTTTCCCTCTGCCCGATCTCCCGCTCATGCTACAACAGCAATGCCTATGCCTGCACCCACATCTTGAAGCAGGTGATTTGTCCAGAAACCGCAATTCACCAAAAGGTCTCCGGGACCGGGAACTAAACACCCCTGCAGTTTAAAACAGCCCTAGAAATTGCCAATTCTCTGTAGACTCACAGCAACAGCAAGAAGAATACAGTCAGAAATTAACCTGTAGGTAGTTAATGACCCCATTAAGTTGCAGTGGTGGATTAACCTCCCTCATGCAAACCTGTGTTCAGCTGTGCATGTTTAAGACAGGGCATTAGCAAGAGTATTTCGCTTCAGAATGGCAATGCTGCCATCAAATCAGCTTTACACACTGATTGCCTTAGTACTGTGCACATTGTAAAGTTGATGCATGAGTGTAGTGCGTGCACAATATCGCCCACACAAATAGTGATGTCAGATGTGACTTATGCCATCGGTGAGCACATAACACTCATGTAACACATTGGGACCCAAGTGGTGACTGAGGGACTCAAACAGTGACCTGCATTTCATCTCACTGATGTCCCTATGGTCCTCAGAAGAGCAAAACACTGCAAAAGCTGGATATCTTGATTAAAATGAGAACATGATGGAAACAGTTGTGGTAGAACGTAGAACATAGAACATAGAACACTACAGCACAGTACAGGCCCTTCAGCCCACGATGTTGTGCCAACGTCTTATCCTGCTCTAATATCTATCTAACCCCTCCCTCCCACATAGCCCTTCATTTTCCGATCATTCATGTGCCTATCTAAGAGTCCATTAAATGTCCCTAATGTATCTGCCCCCACCACCTCTGCCGGCAGTGCGTTCCATGCAGCCACCACTCTCTGTGTTAAAAACTTACTCCCGACATCCCCCTTACATCTTCCTCCAATCACCTTAAAATTATGCCCCCTCGTGTTAGCCATGATGTACAATGTTTCCTTTGGGCTATGATGCCACACACTGTTGCTAAACACTGGGAAAGGAAACCATGTTTTACAATTAATTATATAAGAAATGACCTTAGGCCACAGAATTTATTTTTTCAGCCTCCTTGTAAGGTGGACATAATGGCCCCAATCCTTGTTTCCAGCACAGTTCTGGCAGCTTGCTTCCCTGAGTAGGCAGCCTCTGTAGCGTATTGTGGCCTCCTCCAACCAGTGATCACTGGCAGCCAATGAACCTAGTATCATGGGCACCCATCCAGATTATTGGCCCAGTAGAACCTCCATGGATTTTCAAGGGACACAATCTTATTTCTCATATTGTGTGCTTTCTGTACTACACAAGCGTGGTTCATTCCCTGCCCTATGTTTTTGTTTATTAGGAGTCACTGCTGTTCCTTGTGTGTGCCTTGGAATTTTTCTGGGTGGCTTTGTGCTGAAGAAGATGAGCCTAACTCCACTGGGAGCCATCAAAATGACTATGACTGTCAACATGCTGTCAACCGCCACGTATGTAATGCTGCTGTTCCTGGGCTGTGAAACAGGACCATTTGCTGGTGCAACAGTTGCCTATAAAAACAGGTAAGGAGCACATGATAAAATCATGGCATCATTAATTTTTCTTTTGCAGTTGTCTGATGCAAGGTCACTTTAATGTTGTTCTGGGCACTAACTGGGACCTGCTGAAGGAGAAACAGTAATGCACAAGGCATTCCACAAATACTTGGTTCGGGCTCTGATTTATTTTTAGGGCTCCAATTACAGAAAAGTGATAAGGGGGATCTTTTCATTTACGGTGGGCAGCTTCCGACTACTACTGAGCAATCCAGTCATCAGACCATCCTGTCACTTTGCCAGTGATCAAGTTCAGAGACTATGGACTGGATATCCTCAAATTTGGATAGTACAGTAGAATAAAGTTCAAGGGAAGCTGCTACATCAGTGCTACAACCCGGAGTGGTCCTGATTTGCCTATCCTCTATCTCGCAGAGACCATGATCAGGTTACATGAATAATAGTGGACACATAAATCTGCATGGTTTTCTTTGGTAGTGTAGTGGTTAGCGTAACGCTATTACAGCGCCAGCGACCCAGGTTCAAATCTGGCCGCTGTCTGTAAGGAGTTTGTACATTCTCCCCGTGTCTGAGTAGGTTTCCTCTGGGTTCCTCCCACATTCCAAAGACGTACGGGTTAGGAAGTTGTGGGCATGCCATGTTGGTGCCAGAAGCATGGCAACACTTGCGGGCTGCCCCCAGAACACTCTACGCAAAGATGCATTTCACTGTGTGTTTCGATGTACATGTGACTAATAAAGATATCTTAACATGAATGCTGATAATACAAAAATTAACTGCGTGGTTGACAGGAAGAAATCCCTAGACTGCGACAAGGTAGGTAAGCAAAAGGCATTCAGTCTGGGGAAGTAGGAGGTGATGCATTTGGAGAGGGCACACAAGGGAAGGCAATGCTGAATAAATGCAAGGATATTAAGAAGTGTAGAAGAATAGGCAGACCTTGGAGTGCATGCCCGCAAATCCCCGAAGGCAGCCATGCAGATGGATAAGGTGGTTAAGAAGATACATGGAATACCCAGCTTATTGACCAAGGCATGGAATACAAGATGATTGAAGTCATAGAACGTAGAACATAGAACACTACAGCACAGTACAGGCCCTTTGGCCCACAATGTTGTGCCAACATTTTATCTTGCTCTAAGTTCTATCTAACCCTTCCCTCCCACAAAGCCCCCATTTCTCTATCAATCACGTGTCTATCTAAGAACCTCTTAAATGTCTCTAATGTATCTGCCCCCAAAGCCTCTGCCAGCAGTGCGTTCCACACACCCACCACTCTCTGTGTAAAAAACTTACCCCTGACATCCACCTTATACCTTCCTCCAATCACCTTAAAATTACGTCCCCTCGTGTTAGCCATTGTCGCCCTGGAAAAGTCTCTGACTGTCCACTCGATCTATGCCTCTTATCATCTTGTACACCTCTATCAAGTCACCTCTCATCCTCTTTCTCTCCAAAGAGAAAAGCCCTAGCTCACTCAACCTATCTTAGAATTGTATAGAACATTAATTAGACCACAGTTGCAGTGCAGTGTGCAGTTCCAGTTAATACACTGCGGGAAGATGTGACAGCGACGGAGAGGGTATAGAGGAGACCACAAGGATGCTGGCAGGGATGGAGAATTATGGTTATGGGGAAAACTGTCAGGATTGGAGCTGTTTTCTTTGGAACAAAGGAGACAGAAGGGAGATTTAATTGCGATCTGCGTCTCCCCGTTGCCAGTCACTACAACCTCCCCTCCCACACTATCACTGATATGACAGTCCTTGGCCTCCTCCATTGCCAGGAGAATTCCAAGTGCAAACTGGAGGAATAACACCTCATTTTCCATCTTGGAACCTTGCAGTCTAACGGCATGGACATTGAATTCTCCCACTTCAAGTAATCCTCCCCTCTTTTGTCCACCTATCACTGCTCTGCTTTTCCCTCCTATATATTGGGCTTCCCCTTTTCCTATCTTCAGTCCTGAAGAAGGGTCCTGACCCAAAACATTGACCGTCTGCTTTTCTCCACAGATGCTGCCTGGCCTGCTGAGTTCCTCCAGCATCATTGTGTTTTTCATCTAGATTGCAGCAATCTGCAGTCCTTTGTTTCTTGAGATTTAATTAATGTGTATCAACCAATGACACGGTGAATAACTCAGGGCATCATCTTATTTCCTTTTGTAGGGGGATCAGTAACTGGGGCATAGTTTTATTTTTCTTAATAGGGAGGTCAATAACCAGGGGCAAATTTTAAGAGTATTAAAGGCCAGAATGTCTGACCTGTGCACAGGTAGATGAACTGCTGAACTGCCAGTACTTGCCATCATTTCAGGTTAGAAGACAAGCAGATTGGGAGGGTCCCTTAGCAATAACCAGTTCTTCACAGAGCTATTGGTAGCTGAATCTCCCAGCCATTGTGACAATGAATGTCTCTCCTCCAGCCATCTAAGCTCTGCTGAGATTTTTCAGTGCACCTGGACTGCCAAATGGTGAGAGTCCTCAGGTAGCGCAAGACTCCAGTCTCTGGATCTGTGGAGGGTTAGGGGCTAGTGGGGGAGGACAAACAGCAGAGGATCCAAAGCAGACACTTGTGCAGTATTTATCATTGTTTCCTAGACAGACAACTACCCAGATGATTTATTTGAAATAGTCTACCGGTAATTGTTAGCACTCCAGTCAAAAAGAGTTGATCGAAACTGAGGTGGTGTGGGCCAGTGGGAGGAAGTAATAGACAATACAGTCTGAGATCTTTTTTCTATCCTCAGTGATGAAGTACTTATTCTCACGCACATGCATGAATGAGGAGATATAAAGGGAAGGGCAGGTAATCTGGTTCAATTGTAACACCCCATGGTAAACTGGTGAAGTGCAACATTCACTATGAAATTTGCTGCAAATGCTACAAGTTTGCTTAAAATAAGGCAGAGAGGATGGAAGTTGTGCTGGGATCTGAGTAATAATAAATCATAACTTAAGCAAATTACTTAGAGTCATGGTGTCATGCAGCAGAGAATAAAGCCCTTCCATCCACCATGGCCAGGCAGACCATCAAACCCTGCCTACAGTAATCCCATTTACCAGCCCGTGTCCTGTCCTTTAATGTGTTAAATTCAAAATATCTTGCATTTGTTAGATAGATTTCTTGGATGTTTAGTTGAAGAGCTGAGGACTGCAGACCCAGAGTGTGTAGGTGGAGAAGGGTGAACAACTCATTTTCAACTGGTAGAAATAGATGGGCCAATTGGCCTCCCTTGCTGCAGGCCAGGCCGCATCTGTGAAAGGAGAAACAGTTCATGATTAAAGTCCGGGACCCTTCGTCACTACTGGGAAGGAAGGTACAACATTAGTTTTCAGTAGGAGAGAGAGTGGAGAAGGGATGGCTAAGATAAAGGAACTATGTCGAATAGGGTGAGTCCAAACTGGTTAATGGAGTTAAGAGGGGGCAGTTTACCGGCACATTAAGCTTCTTTATCTGTGTAATGTTTCCCTAACACGGTCTGTAAGGAGCTGCAGCTGGATGCACTTCTCACAGGTGTAGTCATCAGAGACACTGGAGGTCTCCCTGATTTCCAACATCCTGCAAGAGGAGCAAACTACTGCCCTGCCTGCTATTCCCAATGTTCTTAACTGAACTTCACCTTAGCCTCCGCTCACTTACTCCGCCTCTTTACGCCGAAGCCTCTCGAGCCAAAGCCTCAAGGTCCCACTCTTACACTGAGCAACTCACACAACGGCCGCTCTGCTTGACCTTACCTTCTTTTTATTGGCTGCTACTGCCCAATTAGCTAAACAACGAGGCTTGCTCTCCAAACTGCTTCCCGCTCTCGCTCTCGCTCCTGTAAAATTCCATAGCATTTATATTAGCCGGGGCTAATTGCTCTGGTTTCCCCCCACATTCCAAAGACGTGCAGGTTAGGAGCTGTGGGCATGATATGTTGGTGCCGGAAGAGCGGTGACACTTGCGGGCTGTCCCCGGCACATTCTCAGTAACGCAAAGAGACGCATTTCACTGTGTGTTCCGATGTAGATGTGACTAATAAATAAATATCTTATATCTTATATCTTATCTTATATATCTTATATGACAAGGCTGCGGAACCTGTCCGTCAAGACAAACTAAACAAACAGAATAAGAACAATTGAGCCAAAATGATGACAGGTAGAAGGTAGCAGTTAACTAAAGTTGGACAATTTGAAATTGAGTCCTGCAGGCTGCAATGTGGCCAGTCAGAAGATGGGGTGATGTCCTTTCAGCTTGTGTTGGGTCTTGTTGTAACAGTGCGGGAGGTCACAGTGGGAGCAGGTTGGTGCAACCAGAACCACAGAACCTGTCCTTTCACCTCGTACCTTCCCACCATCCAGGGACCCAAACAGTCCATCCAGGCAAGCAGCAATTCACTTCCACTTCTTCCAATCTTGTGTCTTGCATTCGCTGTTCACGATGTGATCACCTCTACGTTGGAGAAACCAAATTCAGATTAGGTGATCGCTTTGTAGAGCACCAGCATCCAGTCTGTAGCCTGCCACTGGATTGTGCAGCTTCTGTTTCATCAGATGCTGGATAAAAGTGAATTTATGCAAGATTTTATTGGAGCAGAGGAATGTGACAAGCTGCGCTGATCTCTACTACGGAGCCATGTTGGAACTGATTCTTCATCGTTTCACGGCTTGAAAGAACTGACCTTAGAGCCTCTTTCTTCAGCTCTGTGGAGGTGCACAGTTCAAATGCAACACTTCCAATTACTTTGAGTGGCTGTCAACCAGCAGGAGGAGATGGCCCATTCCCAACTACGTGAAATCATCCTGCATTTGTTGCAAGGGACAAGCCAGCCACTTTCACAAGTGCACTGGGGACAAGGAATCCGTGGCTTACAGTCATGACACACTCCAAATGTTCAAAGTCTTGCTGAATCCCAAGACTATACTCATAACCCCTGCCTATTGCTTGAAATCAAAAGATTAGCAATCACTTAGAGTGATGGGCAGTGATACTGCAGGTAGTTCAGCTGTCTCACAGCTCCAGCCACCAGGATTTGATTCTGGTCCAGTGCTGTCTGTGTGGAGTTTGCATAGAACATAGAACAGTACGGCACAGGAACAAGCCCTTCAGCCCAATATTGTGCCGAACCAATTCCATTAGTAATAAAATGCCCAACTAAACTAATCCCTTCTGCCTACACAACATCCATATCCGACCATTTCCCTCACATTCATGTGCCTATCTAAGAGCTTCTTGAATGCCCCTATCGTATTTGCCTTCACCACCACCCCAGGCAGTGCATTCCAGGCACCCACCATGCTCTGTGTAAAAAAAAAACTTGCCCCATACATCTCCTTTGAACTTACCCCCATCATCTTAAATGCATGCCCTCTGGTATTAGATATTTCAACCTTGGGGAAAAGATACTGGCTGTCTATCTATGCCTCTAATAATCTTATAAACCTCTATCGGATCTCCCCTCAGCCTCCGCCGCTCCAGAGAAAACAACCCAAGTTTGTCCAACCTATCCTCATAGCACATGCCCTCTAATCCAGGCAGCATCTTGATAAACCTCTTCTGCACCCTCTCCAAAGCCTCGACATCCTTCCTATAATGGGGCGACCAGAACTGAATGCAATAATCCAGATGCGGCCTAACTAAAGCTTTATAAAGCTGCAGCATAACTTACTGACTCTTGAACAATGCCTCGGCTAATGAAGACAAGCATGCCATATGCCTTCTTTACCACCCTACCAACCTGTGTAGCCACTTTCAGGGATCTGTGAACTTGGACCCCAAGGTCCCTCTGCTCATCAACACTGTTAAGGGTCTTACCATTAACTTTCTACTGTCTCTTTACATTTGATTTCCCAAGGTGCACGTTTGGCCGGGTTGAACTCCATCTGCCATTTCTCCACCCATATCTGCAACGGATCTATATCCCACTGTATCCTTTGCCAGTTTTCTACGCTATCCACAACACCACCAATCTTCGTATCATCTGCAAACTTACTAATCCACCCATGTACATTTTCATCCAGGTCATTTATACATATCACAAACAGCAGAGGTCCCAGTACGGATCCCTGAGGAACACCACTAATCACAGACCTCCAGCTAGAATAAGTCCCATTGACCACTACCCTCTGTCTTCTACAGCCAAGCCAGTTCTGAATCCAAATGGCCAATTCACAGTGGATCCCATGCATCTTAATCTTCTGGTTGAGCCTCCCATGAGGGACCTTGTCAAACGCCTTATTAAAATCCATGTAGACAACATCCACAGCTCTACCTTCATCAATCACCCTTGTCATCTCGTCAAAATACTCAATCAAGTTAGCAAGGTACAACTTGCCCTGCACAAAGCCATGCTGACTATCCCTAATTAGATTATGGTTTTCCAAATGCTCATAAATCCTATCCCTAAGAATCCTCTCCAGTAACTTCCCTACCACTGACGTGAGACTCACTGGTCTATAGTTACAGGATTATCCCTGTTTCCCTTCTTGAATAACAAAACAACATTAGCTACCCGCAGTCCTCTGGGACCTCACTCGTAGCTAGAGAGGACACGAAGATATTGGTTAAGGCCCCAGCAATCTCATCTCTTGCCTCTCTCAATAACCTTGGGTATAACCCATTGGGCCCCGGGGACTTATCCACCTTACTGCTCTTTAAGAGACCAAACACTACCTCCTCCTTTATCTCAAAATGCCCTAGCATATTAGTATGCTCCACACTGATCTCCCTCTCCTCTACATCCTTCTCCTTGGTAAATACTGATGCAAGGTACTCATTTAGCACCTCACCCTGCTTCCAAGCACATGTTCCCTCCTTTATCTTTGAGTGGTCCTACCGTCTCCCTAGTTATCCTCTTGCTCTTGATGTATATATAGAATGCCTTGGGATTTTCTTTAATCCTACTTGCCAAGGACTTTTCATGGCCCCTCCTGGCTTTCCTAATTCCATTCCTGAGTTCCTTTCTGGCTTCTTTATAATCCTCAAGTGCACTGTTTGATCCTAGCTTCCCAAACTTTACATACTTCTTCTTTCTCTTCTTGACCTCCCTCGACATCCAAGGTTTTCTTACCCTGCCATCCTTGTCCTTCCTTCTTACTGGAACGTACTTGTCCTGTACTCTGTTCAGTTGGTCTTTAAGTACCCTCCACATGTCAGATGTGGACTCGCCCAAAAACAGCTGTTCCCAATTCATTCTCCCTGCTGCCTAACTACTGCCTAATGCTCTCGTAATTTGCCCTGCTACAATTTAATACTCTCCCACAAGGTCAATATTTATCCTTACCTATAGTGATCTTAAAACTTAAGGAGTTATGGTCACTGTTCCCTAACTGTTCTCCCACTGAAAGATGAGTCACCTGATCATGCTCGTTACCCAACACCACGTCCAGTATGGCCCTTCCTCTCATTGGACTATCTACATATTGATTTAAGAAACCCTCCTAGATGCACCTAACAAATTCTGCCCCATCTAACCCTCTTGCACTAAGGAGGTCCCAGTTTATATTAGGGAAGTTGAAGTCCCCCACGACAGCAACCCTATTAGTTCTACATCTTTCCTTAATCTGCTTGCATCTATGTTCCTCAATGTCCCAGTGGCTATTGGGGGGTCTGTAGTATAATCCCATCAGAGTGATTGCACCTTTCTTATTTTTGAGTTCTACTTGTACAGACTCAGTAGACAAGCCCTCCATTATGTCCTCTCTAAGTGCAGCTGTGATATTGTCCCCGATTAGTAGTGCAGCTCCCCCCCCACCTCCCCCCCCCCACCTCTCTTTTACCTCCCTCTCAATCTTTTCTAAAACATCGAAACCCTGGAAATTTAAGCACCCAGTCTTGTCCCTCTCTCAACCGTCTCTGTTATGGCCACAACATCATAGTTCCATGTGCTGATCCATGCTCTAAGTTCATACTCCTAGCATTCAAATGCACACACTTCAAACTGTCCGTCCCATTGTGTCTATTACTTTGCTCCTGCCTGTTTTTGGCCCTGACATCTACCTTCCTCTCAATCCCTCCACTTTCTGACCTGGTGCTCTGGTTCCCATCCCCCTGCCAAACTAGTTTAAACCCTCCCGAGTAGCACTAGTGAATCTCCTGATGTTCTGCCTGTGGTGACAGTGTGGGTTTCCCCAGGTGCTCTAGTTTCCTCCCACATCCCGGAGGTGTGCTGGTGGTTAGGTTACTTGGCCGCTGTAGATTAGCTCCCTTGTGCGGATGGCTAGTGAGATAATCAGGTAGGTGTTGATGGACACGTATGTTACAGGAAAATAAATGGAAGAATGACATTAAGTTTGTTTTGAGAGCCAGCATGTATTCGATGGGCTGAACATTTCCTTCTTTGCCATGAGGAACTGTGAAATAAGAATATGAATAACAACACCAAAGGTGACCATTTTGCCTATCAGGTCCATTCAGGCTCCCAGCTCTGCAATTCCATCAGCTTCTTTCCTCTTTTCCTATCTCCTTGTCGCCCTGCAAATTCTTGCTCACATGTCCATCAACTCCCCTTTGATTTTTCTTTTACCTATGCCAGGAGTAACTTACAGCAACCAATTAACAAACCAACGTGTTTTTAGAATCTGGGAGGAAACTGGAGGATACCCATGTAGTCATGGAGAGAATGTGCAAATTCCAACCAGGCAGTAGCCAAGGTCAGAATCATTCCCATGCTGACCGGAGCAGCAAGGCAGCTGCACTACCTGCTGAGTCACAGTGCTACATATGAGCAAATCCCATTTGCTGAGCAAGGGACAATCTTTAATATGTTCACTCGTAGTTCTTTCACAATCATCACTCTGTGGCCACATCAAGCAACTGCAAAGGTCCATTGTCCTCCATGAATTGTCGACTCTAGGACCCCACATTCTGGTGGATCACCATCTCCCATAGGTTGTGTGTTTTCAGCTTTGGCCTCTTGGGCCTCCTGACCCATGTTCTGTTCAGTGATGGCTCTGTCATGGGTCCAGTTCCACACTCAGACCAGCTTCATTGTACACATATATCTTCTTGGGTATCATGTGGTGTCTGAAGGCTCTTTTGAGTTGCAGAGTGTCGTGGCAAATAACCAAGGGAAAACTGCCAATAAACATGTTTTAAATCAAAGTAGCTAATTTTTAAATGTACAGAAACATATTGCTAAGCAGATATGTCTAGCAATATTGTCTACAAACTATTTTGTTCTTGCTTCAGGGTTGTTGCCTTTTAAAATGATTCAATAGTTTGATTTATTCCTTGAATAACCCATTGTCCCCTTGACACTATATCAGAGAATCTTCTACAATCGGTAGATCAATCTCCAGAGAGTTTATAAAATCAAACAACACAACTTCTGTGTGCTCTGAAGAACATGAGGAGCCATAATATTAGTGAGTCTAGTAAAATTAGCAAAAACAGATGATTTCTTTATTAGTCACATGTACATCAAAACACACAGTGAAATGCATCTTTGCATAGCATATTCTGGGGATCAGCCTGCAAGTGTCGCCACGCTTCCAGCGCCAACATAGCATGCCCATAACTTCCTAACCCGTACGTCTTTGGAATGTGGGAGGAAACCGGAGCACCCGGAGGAAACCCACGGGAAGAACATAGAAACTCCTTACAGACAACGGCAGGAATTGAACCTGGGTCTCTGGCGCTGTAGTAGCATTACTCTAACCGCTACACTACCATGTCGCCCTGTGGACACAAAATTCATCTAACTCTAAATAGTGCATGAACAAGAATAACACTCACTATACTTGGCAATAAGACAGCTGGTCTTCTGTGTTAACGCTACCTAATACTACAGTTGAATGATGTGTTTCGTGTTAGGCTGTGCTCGGGAGCTGAATTGTCATTTTACAATTTTACTAGCACTCTTAATTTAATGATGACACTTAGAGTCAGATGGTATTGTTTGCAGCCGTGTTCATTTCTGACACAATAGATTTACTCTTACAATGCACCATTTATAACTATTTAGCTTTACAGAAGGGATATGTAAACCAGCAGGTATTGTTTTTACAGTCATATATGGTAATTATGTTACATTCTCATCAGGAACAGTTTATTACATGGTCTCTGATATTTCAGTTATAAAAAAAAGGTTGCTGGGGAGGCTCTGTGGGTCAGGCAGCATCTGTGGAGGGAAGTGGACAGTCAACTTTTGGGGTCGAGTCCTTTCATCAGGACTGAAAGATAGGGTGAAGATAGCCAGTATGGAAAGGTGAGGGGATGGGCTGGAGCAAGAGCTGGCAAGCGATAGGTGGATCCAGATGAGGAGGGGTGATGGGCAAGAGGGGAGAGTGGGAGCAGCGACAAGAGCTGGGAGGTGAGAGGTGGAGGCGACAAAGGTCTGAAGGTGATGGACTCTGATAGGAGAGGAAGGTGGAGCACAGAATAAAAGGAGGGAGGTGGGGAGGGCAGAGGGGAACCGTCGGGGAGGGGGACCAGTGGGAGGAGTGTGTGGGTGATGGGCAGATAGAGTGGGTGGAGGAGGGGAAAGAAACAGGGTGATAAGACCATAAAACCATAAGACATTGGAGAAGAATTAGGCCATTCAGCCCACTGAGTCTGCTCTGCCACTCGATCATAGCTGACTTATTATTCCCTGGAGGCTGGGGTGATTGCAGGAAGTACTTGGTAGATCAGGAGGAGAGAGGACAGGGAAAGAGGGGGAGCAACTGCTTTGATCTGATCTATCAATCATGAGACCATGCTCTTTTCACTGTTTAGCTCACCTGCTGTTCGTGCTGCAGTAACTTGTTCTAGTCCTGGCTGATGAAGTGTTATCCCTTACGTAGAACGGTAGAACACAGGAACAGGCCCTTTGCCCACCCCCCGCCCCCCCCCCCCCCCCACCAATGTTTACGTCAAATACAATGCCCAAATAAACTAAATCTCTTCTGCCTGTACATGATCTACAGCCCTCCATTTCCTGCACATGCGTCTATCTCACAGCCTGTTTAACACCACTATCGTATCTGCTTCCACCACTAGCCCTGGTACCTACCGCTCTCTGTGTGAAAAGAAAACTTGCCCTGCGCATTTCTGTTAAGTTTCCTCCCCTCACCTAATATCCTCTAGTATTAAAATGTTTCATTAACAAAAATCTATCACACTCAAGTTTTAAATTGTTGAAGATGGAAGAGAATTCCAAATTTCTATCAGCTTTTGTGTACAGCAGTGTTTCCTCACTTTACTCCTGAAAGGCCTTATTCTAATTTTGAGACTTTGATCCCTGGTCCTAAATTCCACAACCAATGGAATTATATTTTAGTTCTCAACCTAGCTGTTTGCCTTATTATCTTGAAAACATGCATTAAATTGCACCTTAAACCAAATTCCAGGAACTTCAACCTTAATTTGTGTAATCCCTCTTTATAATGTAACGTTTGGAGGTTAGTCTCAGATTCTTTATATAATCTTGAGGGATAAATTGAAGAAAGCTGCTCCCTTACATTGTCTATTTATCTCTCAGTTACGGTTTTGTGCTTGTCCTATTTAATCCCTACTCACATCAACAAGCAAGTTTGTTGCTGGAACTTGAGTCTATATTAAATGAAAACCTTTCTATTTTACAAGGCCATTTACAGATAATCTGTCAATTTAACAAATGAATTGCAGCTACTATGAGCTATATAAATCAAGTGAGCCATTACCAAATCTAACAGCTTTGCTTGAATACAGATTGTAAATAATAGGAAAGTATTGGCCTAAACAGAAATCAACCACTATTTGAAGCAATTTGAAGAGTGATTCTCTCACTATCCTGAGGGAATGTCAAGAAAGAAGATATTAACCTCTAGACTGTGAAGGATGTTCTCAACTTCATCAGCTATTTTATTACAGTAATCACATTCCCACCATGTAGAAACGATTGTCCTAGCAACATTGTACCTGCACTTCACTTTGTAGCAATGTGTCATTTTATTGGCAGCCTTCCAAGTGTTCAAATGAAGCTTCTAGTTGTTGGACATGTTCTCATTGTGACTTTTGATTTTTTTTAGTTCTTTCGATGGATTCAAAAGGGATTTAACTGTATTATGTAACGAAGATTGCAGATGTTCAAAAGAGACTTTAAATCCAGTCTGTGGGTCTGATGGCATCACCTACTTATCCCCTTGTTTTGCTGGATGTACTAACAAGGTAGGCTTTTTTTATGTTCCTTAAATAGTTGTATTCTTACACTTTAAACTCAGAAGAAGAATCAAAGCTACTTTGGATGTCGTATTGTGTAACAAGAAAGAGTTCATTGATGATCAGGCGGTTAAAAGGCAACTGATAACAACATAACAGTTTTATTGTAAGAATTGAAAGTGATTTAGTTTATTATGAATAAAGCAAGCTACAAGGCAAGGAGCATGAATTGGAAATTACATCAAAGAAATAACAGTGAATCATCAATGGCTAACATTTAAGGAATTAGTCTACAATTGATATCCATCACTTGAGGCAAAACAGCTCCAACAGAAAAAGTATTCCATCTGGTGGCTATTAAACGAAGTTAAAGATAATATTAGGTCAAACAAAAAGACATCAAACCTTACTAAAAAAGCAATAAGCCTAAAAGGAGGAAAGAAACTACAGATGCTGGAATCTAGAACAAAAACAGAATGCCAGAAGAACTCAGTGGGTCAAGAGCATCTGTAATAAGCCTAAAGATTGGGAAGAATTCAGAATTCAGCAGTAGAAGACCGTTATAGACAAGGGAAAGATGGATATGAGAGGATGCTAGTCAAAAACAAAAAAAAAGACTGTTAGGGCTTCTACAGATAAGTAAAAAGGAAAAGAATAGCTAATGTTAATGTGGGTCCATTATAGATTCAGACAAGATAATTTATATTTGGGAATAAAAAAATGGTAGAGAAATTAAATAAGTAATTTGTGCCTGTTGTCATGGAAGGTACAGAAAGCCTCTCAGAAATGGAGATTGAGAGTGAATGAGGAACTCAATGAATTTAGCATTAGTTTAAGAAAAGAGACACATGTTGGAGAAACTAACGGGACTAAAAGATGGTAAATCCTCAGGACCTGACAACCTGGATCCTAGGGTTTTGAAGGAGGTAACCTAGGAGCTAACTAGGAAACACAGCCTATCACTTTCTGAAATTCCATAGATCCTAGAACAGTTCCCACAGATTGGAAGGTGACAAATGGAACCCCACTATTTACAAAAGGAGGGAGAGTAGATAAAACTATAGATCCAGTTCACCTGATGTCAGTAGTAGGAAAATGATGGAATCTCTCATTAAGGAATTGGCAAAGAGCACTCAGAAAATAATAGGGTTGGGCAAACTCGAGATGGATTTTTAATGGAAATCTTATTTGACAAACCTTATAGAGACTTTGAGATTGTATCTAGTAGAATTGATAAAGGAAAACTAGCTTAAATGCTGTACTTGGATTTTGCAAAGGCCTTAAAAGATTATTAAACACAATTAGAGCACATGTTATTGGGGATAATATTCTGACTTGGATTGAGGATTGGTTAACTTTCAGAAGACAGAATAACACTGAAAGTTTTTTTTTCAGGTTTAGTGGGTGTGACTGGTGAGGTGCTGCAAAGATCAGTGCTTAGGTCCCAGCTGTTAACAATCTATATCAATGTTTTGGATGGAGGAATCAAGTGTAATACATTCAAGTTTGCTGATGTTACAAAGCTGTTTGGCAGTGTGGGCTATGAGGAGGATGAGTAGAACTTCATGGACATATGAACAGGTAGAATATAATGTGGAAAGATGTGACTTTAGAAGAATGAGTGGCGATCTCATTAAAACATAAAATTCGCACAGGGCTTAACAGGAGTCAATGTTTTCCTTGGCCACTCCCTCTGCTGTAATTAGTGGTGATAACTAAAAGAAAATGTCAAGATATTAAGCTGGAAAAGAAGTTAAAATAGATGTTACATTCTTTTCTAAAAATCAAACATAAATTTGCCTAAGTAGAGTATGGGAAGAATAGAGGAAAGGGCAAAGTGGGTAGAATTAAAAGGTTTCACTTATTAGTTAAATTGTATTTTACATTTTTATGTCTTATGATTAATGTAATTATAGCAATATTCAAATTGCCTTTTTATCTATAATGATAGTCTTGCTTACAGCATCACAGTGCTTGAGCTGAAAGCTCTCAGGCGATAGGATGGAGTCATTTTCTTGGGCTTGGTGGAAAGAAATGTTCTTCCCAGATCCATTAATCTTGGAATTTATGCAGTGCTGGTTTTAACAATGTTAGTGCTTCCCTGCCAATATCTTCTCTGTGCCCATGGGCAGCTTGGTTTCCAGTAACAGCCTCCTGGACTGAAAGTTGGATTAGCGTAGCCATTCTTGATAAATGAATTGTGAACTGTGGTTAACAGCCAGTGAGCAGTATAAGTTATTGAAGTGAGAACAACAAGGTAAGTAGCAGACTCACATTGGGAAGGAGAATTAGGGATGGTAAATATAAAATAGTCAGCAATAAATTCCCTGAAGAATTCAGTGTAGATTTAATCATGAAGAGCAATATGGTAACAACAACAGCAAATTGTACTTGTGTAGAACCTTTAAGACAACACAACACAAGGTGCTTTACAGGAGTGATACTATTAAAAAAATTACACAAGGTTGGAAAGTTTTTTTAGAAATGCCTTGAAGGAATAATAAAAGTTAAAGAGGAGGACAAGCTTTGCAGAGAATTTCCAGAGGTTAGGGCTTTAGCAACTGAAGATATGGCAATCAGTAGTGGAGGGATTAAATTCAGAGATGGTGAGTGAGGAGGCTTGAGCTGAAAGTTTGGAGGGTTATAAGGCTAAAGAAGATTACAATGGTAGGGAGGGTAAGGCAATGGAGGGATATGAAAGCAGGAGTGGAATTTAAACTTGAAGTATTGTCTAACCAGAGGCCAGTGAGAGGATCAGCAAATGTAACGGAGATAAGTGAATGGACTTGGTGACTTAGGACAAGGGACACAAAGTTTTTAATAAGCTCAGGTTGAAGAGGATTGATTGGGGGAGGAGTGCATTGTAATGGTTGAGAAGTAACAAAGCCATAGATGAGAGTTTCAATAGCAGAAAAGCTGAAGAGTTGTTACATACTTGCATATGGATCTTCTTAGTGCTGGCATAGATACTTGCTTCAATGTTTGTCTCAGAGTCAAATATGCCTTTGATGTTGCAGCTGTCGGTTTTATGAGGTTGTCAGGGAAAGGGTTGAGTCGCTAGATGGAGAAGGGAATTTCTGATGCACTTAAGCAGAAGTTTTGTGACTGCATGAATGAGGAAGAAAATGTTGAATATGTTCATTGGGTGAGATGAAGGAAGAAGGAAAGTGATTCATGTGGAGTGCAAATTTGATAAGAGATATGCGGGACAGTTTACACATGCAAATTCTTTGTAATTCAGAGTTCAGGGTGCATAAACTAGTTAAAACATGGAGAAAATTCTGGTTTTTCTTGGCAAGGTCATGGTAACATTAGGACTGGGTTAAGGCTGATCTTAACTCCAAGTAGATGGAAAGTATAGATTTGGTGATAGTGGGCAGGACATGGGGGATGTGGGTGGTAGGTGGATGCTTTGGGGTAGGTTCCATTGAGAAGTCCATGATCAGGGAAGGGGGAGACCTAGAGCAGGGAAAGCCCATGGAATCCTTGTGGAACCAGGAGGGATTCTCCTCCAATGTTTGATGCTGGTGTCAATAAGATGATCCTTTGCAGATCTCTTATTCTTTCCGTATACAGAATAGAGTAATAGAAATGTGAAACCCTTGATTATGACCTTAAAGTTATCCCTAACTTTGATGTAAAATCAGAATTATTGAGGCTATTTGTCATTAAAATTGCCATCCTGTTTTAGTCCATAACAATAACAGTCCCAAATCATGCTTTACAGTTCTTTCCTGACCTCATAGTTGTAAAACACAAAGCCTGTGTTGAGCTGGCGCTTTCCTGTCAAGTCAAACTATACATATTACGATGGTGGACAGAAATAGGATGAAAGTAGCCGTTTGGCAATTTTCTATTAACCCATATCCCGAGCACCAGTTCACATTTTACTCCATTACCTCCTCTACCTCCTTTCCGTGGAACAGAGAAGGCTCCTGTCAGGAGGCAAGGCAAAAAAAAATTCAAAGTATTATACAAATGTTTCTCAGAATAATTTTGAAGTCAAGCATCTTCCGCTGAAAGTAAGCACACATGTGAACAATATTTACATACCTCCATGAATTATTTTTCAAGTTTATTAAGTATTTTCTGATTAAGTGTGAAAGTCTTAACCGTCTCATTGCGTTAGGAAGTGGCTAGCTACATCTGAGTAATCAAGCTATTTTCAGAAAATTTAGCCCTATCAGATTTGAATCATTTCATTGAAGTGTCCTGTTTATATTTTACTGCTTTCCTGTATGTTGTTTAGAACAGAGGCCAGCAGTTCCTATGTAAGGGAATGCCAAAAATAGGAGAAGGGTCTGCTGAGATCAGCTGGATTTCTGCTGCATTTAGGCCTGATTATAAGAAGGGTGGGTTGGAGGTGCTGGATGCTTGTGAAGGCTATTCCTTTTATCTGCTGTGCATATTCAGGGGCCATTCAGCAAGAACATGTGCGTCGTGAATTTAATGTAGTAAAATATTCAGTGGCGCTTCACAGGAGAGTTATCAAACACTGAGCCACATAAAGGAACATAGAACATAGAACACTATAGCACAGTACAGGCCCTTCGGCCCACTATGTTGTGCCGACATTTTATCCTGCTCTAAGATCTATCTAACCCTTCCCTCCCACATAGCTCCCCATTTCTCTACCATTCATGTGTCTATCTAAGAGTCTCTTAAATATCGCTAATGTACCTGCCCCCCCCCCACCTCTGCCGGCAGTGCGTTCCACGCACCCACCACTTTCTGCGTAAAACACCTACCCCTGACATCCCCCTTATACCTTCCTCCAATCGCCTTAAAATTATGTCCCCTTAAGATAGATAACCAAAAGCTTGGTCTAACAGCTAAGTATTAAGGGGCTTCTTAAAGAAGGAAAAATAGGTAGAGGAAAGGAAAGGTTGAGGATAAAATCAAAGTCAAAGTCGAGTTTATTGTGATATGCACATGTACATGTATGCACAGGTGCAATGAAAAACTTACTTGCAGCAGCATCACAGGCTCACAGTATCATATAAGCAGCATTCACAAGAAAAACATATTAAGCATAAATTATACACTATTTTTACAAGAAAGAACACAATTAGAACAAAAACAAATCAAAGTCCATTTTAGTGCATTTGTTTCTCCATTCTTCCATTGGCAGCAAAACCTTCATTTGTACAGATCCTCCAATCTAGAATTCAGTCCTAAATCAGTCTGCCTTCTTTTCTTGTCAAAATTTTATCGATTTTTCTTTGTCCAGGACTTTAATTCCTTCTTGTAACAGCTCAGCTTGTTTGCCATAGACCTCTCTGTAAAGTATGTTAGTAAGCTCTATGTTTTAAAGGTAAAATATAAGTGCAAGTTGTTAGTGTTAATTGTCATAATATAATTGATCTCAGCACTCAGGGAATAAGATTAGCTAGAGCTCCTGTTCTCGACAGGTACCTTGTAAGTCCTATCTGCAAGCGTTGCATGTGTGTCTGATGAGAACGTGACTTGTAGAACAATGTCTTGCCACTAGAGAGCACCATTTAAGCACAAATGATACTGAAGTTGCGTTTCACCTGTAAAAACAGCACCGATCTGCTCCTTCGTAAATTCTCAGCTTGTATTCGGGAAAATCAGCTGTATATACTTCACAAGATCACAAGACAAGGGAGCAGAAGTAGGCCATTTGGCCCATTGAGTCTGCTCCATGAGCTAAAGAAAAAGAAAAAAGGAAAGGAAAAAAAGAAAAAGAGAAAAAAAGAAAAAGAGAGTAAAAAACTATTCCTTTCTAGCCCCAATTTCTGGCCTTATCCCCATATCCCTTGATACCTTGAATAATTAGATACCTATCTATCTCCTCCTTAAACGCCTCCAATGATCGGGCCTCCACTGCTGTTCGTGGCAAAGAATTCCATAAATTCACTACCCTCTGGCTGCAGAAATTTCCTCTCATCTCTGTTTTAAACCGGTACCCTCTAATTCTAAGATTGTGCCCTCTGGTCCTGGACTCACCCACCAAGGGAAACAGCTTAGCCACATCTACTCTGTCCAGTCCTTTCAACATTCTAAATGTTTCTATGAGGTCCCCTCTCATTCTTCTGTACTCCAGTGAGTACAGTCCAAGAGCCGACAAATGCTCATCGTATGTAAGCCCTTTCATTCCGGGAATCATCTTCATAAATCTCCTCTGAACCCTCTCCAACATCAGTAGGATATGGGGCCCAAAGCTGCACACAGTATTCCAAATGAGGCCTCACCAGTACCCCGTAGAGCCTCATCAACACTTCCCTACTTTTATACACTATACCTCTCAAAATGAATGCCAACATAGCATTCACTTTCCTTACTGCCGATCCGACCTGGTGGTTAACCTTTAGGGTATCCTGCACGAGTGCCGCCAAGTCCCTTTGTACTTCTGTACTTTGAATTTTCTCCCCTTCCAGATAATAATCTGCCCGTTTATTTCTCTTTCCAAGTGTACAAACGGCATATTTCTCAACATTGAATCTCATCTGCCATTTCCTTACCCATTCTCCTAAACTATCTAGGTCTCTCTGCAACCTTCCTGTCTCCTTAATACTCTCTACTCCTCCACCTATCTTGGTGTCATCTGCAAACTTAGCCACAAAACCATTTACTCCATCATCCAAATTGTTAATGTACAAAGTAAAAAGAAGCGGCCCCAACACCGACCCCTGTGGAACACCACTAGTAACCGGGAGCCAACCAGAACAGGATCCTTTTATTCCCACCCTTTGCTTTCTGCCAACCAGTCAATGCTCCACCCATTCTAATATCCTACCTGTAATTCCACGAGCTCTCATCTTATTAATCAGCCTCTTGTGCGGCACCTTGTCGAAGGCCTTTTGAAAGTCTAAATACACAACATCCACAGCCTCTCCCTTATCCACCCTACCCGAGATTTCCTCAAAAAACTCCAATAGGTTGGTCAGGCAGGATCTTCCCTTCACGAAACCATGCTGGCTTGGACCTATCTTGTCTTGCACCTCTAGGTATTCCATAACCTCATCCTTGAGGATCAATTCCAATAACTTTCCCACCACAGATGTCAGACTAGTAGGTCTGTAATTTTCTTTATGCTGCCTCCCACCTTTCTTATACAGTGGAACTACATTTGCGACCCTCCAGTCCTCCAGAACCATGCCGGAGTCTATCGATTTGAAATGTTTATTGTTTATTGGAAAATCTATTCAGTGTGACTTTCTGCTGATATCGGATAAAGAATTGAAAAAAAAATTTTACCCATTGATTTGTGGTTGTTATGTTATTGAGTATATACACATGAAAACAGGAATATAGAAGCAGGAGTAGGCCACTCACACTGCCCTGCTGTTCAACATGATCTGCCCCAGCCCTTAATTCCTCTTCTGGGCCAATTCCCCATAGCCCTCAATTCCCTGATCTTTCAAAAAAATCATCTACTCTCTCTTCAAAAACCCTTAATGATCCCACCTCCACTACCTCTGAGGTAGAGAATTCCAAAATTCCACCTTCCAGCTGATAGGAGTGCTCTGTAGGTAAAACAGAATGAGAACTGGATTGAGAGTTAAATTATGAGGAGAGATTATACACAGAAGGGTTGTATTCTAAAGAACTAAGAGTGAAGATAAAAAAAAAGTTCAGCACACAATGACTGTCATCAGTTCGGAACTATCTTCCACAAATGCCAATTGTTAATAGGTCATTTACCTACTTTAAATCTGGAAATGGTGGATTTTTGTTAACCAGGGTGTTAAGGGATTGAGCCAGAGCAGGTATATAGAGTTTTGTCACTGTCTGAACGTGATGTCTTTGAACGGCAGGACCATCTCCAGGCCTTTGCATACAGTCAGAGGATTTGTTAATTCTATGATAGTCTATGAACATCAGGAACTGCAAGAGCATTGAACGAATTGGCCAGTTTGAATAAACACATAATAGTTGTGCACTGTAGGATGTTTATGCACATTCAATGCCTTTGCACCCAGTATTCGTGCTTGAAACTAACCCCCATTGGATGGCATGACTTTGTGAGGCCTCTGGGCAGCCTCTGCACCCTCTCCAACATTATCACATCTTTCCTGTGGTGTGGTGACCAGAACTGCATGTCATACTCCTGCTGAGATCTGACCAATGCTTTATGAAGTTGGAGCATAACCGCCCTACTTTTGTATTCAATGCCCTGACTAATGGAGGCAAGTATCTCATATGCCTTCTTAACCACATTATCTACCTGTGCTATCACCTTCAAGGATCATTGGACTTGCAATGCCAAGGTCCCTCTGTTCCTCAATACTCCCTGGGACTTCACCTTTCATGCTGTATGCCCCAGCCTCATTCATACTCCCAAAATGCATCACCACACATTTAGCTTGATTAATCTTCATTTGCTCTTTCTCAGACCATTTCTCCAACACATCAATATCACTCAGACTACTCTCCACACTGTCACCAACTCCACCAATCTTTGTATCATCCATGAACATCTGACATCCACATCCAAATCGTTCACATATATTACAAACACCAAGGGTCCCAGCGCCAATACCTGTGGAACCCCACTAGTTTCAGGGATCCAATCACAAAAAACAACCCTCTACCATCACTCTCTGTCTCCTAATGCCAAGACAATTTTGGATCCGATTTGCCAATTTGCCCTACAGCTCAGCTTCTTCTGGAAGGCAGTTAAAAATGGTCAATACATTCGGGCTTTGCCAAATCTTGAAATGGATGAAAGGAAATAGAGACTAAACCAAAGCTAGTATTGTAGCCAAGAGACAAAAAAAGAGAGCTAAAGGATCAGAGGCTGATAAACTGGGTGGGAGCCCAGAATTAATCATAAGGAAGGGCTGAAGTTATCATTGATGGTGAAGCAACAGAGATGATGTACTGTATGAATGTTCATGTCTGTTATGGTGAAGGCATTTCTCCTACTGAAGACCAACTGAGAGGTTTGAGGATGTTGCATTTAACGGTTGCTGTGAAATTCAGCCGATAGTGAGCTCAGAGTGACAATGATAATGAAAGAATTTTGCCAGGGTAACAATTTATAGATTTCTGACCTTTAGAACATTCCCCCAAGATTGTAGCTGGAAAATGAAAGTGCACTAAAAATTGTTTTATTTTCAGCCTTCTCCCAGTCTCCTCTCCTGCTGTTTCTGAATAACTATCAACAGAGTGATTTTCGGAGCTCTGTTGTAAAGCACATAGAGAAATGCTTACCATCTGCAGGAATTAAACATACCACTTCATTACTTGCCTATTACCGTAATAGTAAACTTTGTGTGAAGCAACATCTCAACTTGCAGATTCAGCTTTTCTCAAAATGAAAAACATTACATAACAAGATAGCTTTTTAATGAAGCTGTTGGATTCACAGGTTTCTGTTGCTTGTGTCCAATGCTGTTAGGAAATTATCAGCTGAAATGTGCTCAGCACAAGAACCTCACTTGTCCCATAAGCTGCTGTCATGGATTGTAGTTCTCATGGCAATCAGAGCATTCCAGCTTGGCCAATGGCTTGCATGTAATCAGGAGAACTGGTGCTGCTCAACAGGAACTGAAATGAATAGTATCTAGGGATATGACAAATGGTGTGTATTTCATATTCCGCCACAGTAAGAGTCCTTTTATATTTTATTGAGCTCAATGTCCTCCCAGCCTGCTCAGTGAGCTCCTACCAGCCCCCTGTCCCCATCGTACAACATACAGGACAGAAGTTGACTGTAGAATTGTGGAGAGATACATCACAAAAGGAGGTTCCTTAGCCTATCATGCCTGGCCTGTCGTTTCAAAGAGTTATCCAATCAGACCCAGTGTCCTGCTCATTCCCTAAAGTCAAGGGAATTTTTCCAATTCAGGTTTTTATCAAATGTTTGTATTTTTGTGCAATTTCTTTACATTTCCCCTTTAGGCAGTGTGTTCCAGATTATGATGAATTGCAGGTGGATTTCTTCATGTTACTCTGGTTCTTTTGACAGTACTTTAAATCTGTGTCCTCAGGTTGCTACTGGAAGCAGTTTCTCCTTCCTTCATGGTTTTAAACTCCTCTTTCAAACCTCCTCTTGTCTCTATCCAGTTTCTCCATGGTCTACGACCTCTGATATCATTCCTGTAAACATCCTCTTTAATGATTTGGTATCTTTCCTAATGCGTGGTGCTCAGATTTAGGTACAGTAGTCCCACTGGGGCATGGCCAATGTAAATTCCTTGGTTTTGCCCTGTTTCTAACACCTCTTAAATAGCATTCTTAATGTGTCCTTATACCTTCCAAGACTTGTATACATAAAAACCCCATTTGGAAGAGTTCCAGCTTTGATGCCTTTCAACCTTCTGTTGTGGCAGTGTGATTGTTCTGTGTTTGAACTACCTCCTGTCAGATCTGGTTATTTTTGAATCCGCAGGTTCTTTCAGGAGTCCAAGAATGAGTTGAAAACAACTCGGTGCTTCACAAAGTTTTATTGGAAAAGTTTAAAACAAAGAAACAGTCACAGCTTTACTACTGGGAGTAGCTTTACTACTAGGAGATGAGCTGAGACAAAAGAAACTAAAATGAGCTAGGGGAAGGGGGAAGAGAGCAAGAGGTGATTAACAAAAAATGACACCTTTTATACCTGAGATAAGAGGTACTCCTTTGCTAACAATAGTCCAATCAGAAAACCTATTAGATACCTGTGGCAAAACCAACCAATGAGAAAACACGTATTCACCTGATGGACGAACCAATAAACTAGGAAGCAGCCACTTCTAGTGCAGCCACTTGAGGTGTATTAAACACTATACATGTTAAAAAAACTACTTAAAACAGTTGAATCCAACACTCCTCTTTGGAGATCTCCCTGCTCCCTCAACCCCAATGGTCATTTACCGTTACGCCTACCAATCTTCAATTGTAATCATCGAGCTCTTGATCCCTTTTGGCTCACCGGAATCAAGGAGGACTGTGCCTCGGCTGCATCAATTAGCACCCCCATCCTCAAGCCCTCAGGAACAGACTCCCACTCCCAACCGACTTCTGAAACTAAAAAAAACACTGAAAACACTCAGCAGGTCAGGAGCATCTGTGGAAAGAGAAACAGAGTTGACGTTTCAGGTCTGAGAGCCTTGGTGAAAACTTTCTTCTGGGCTCTGTGGCTTCACCTCAGGCACTTGTTTTCTGCCTGTTCTGATGACTGGTCTAGAATCTGAAATGTTAACCCTCTTTCTCCTTGATGCTGCCTGACCTGCTGAGTATTGCAACCATTGTCTGTTTTTATTTTGTATGTTAATGAGGGCTACCTGTGTCAGTCTCGTCATCTGTCGGCACATATGAAAACCACGCTTTGAGAAAATTTGCCAAAAAGAGTCTTTCCTACAGTGGAAGCGATGTAGGTAAGGATCATAAACCTGATCTCCATCATCTCAGGTCTGAATTGGACAAAAGACTGGAAAATGTAGAGCTCTTTGTCTTGGGAAGGACGATTTGGGAGCTGATCTTAATGAGGTCTATTAGATGATTGAGTGATTGGGAAATGTAAGCCTGGAATTTTACTTCAGAGTAATCAAGTTTAGTACAAGAGGACTCTAAATCAAGTAAATGGCAACTGAAGGATATTAGGAACATCTCTTTCCCAATACAGAAAAATAAATATATGACATGGACTCCTAACATTGGAATCAAAAGCACTGGAATTATTTCAGAAAAAAGCAAGGAATGTAGATTAGGATTTTTCAGGATGAATAAACAAAGATGAACTTATGAGTTTACTCAGTGTTAAACATTTTCCAGGCAGGTGCATCTTTTCCCTTCAACTTTGGTAATACTTCAGGAAAAATATTTAAAGCTACAGTGAAATATTCAGTAAACATTTGAGGAATTAGGGACTCTGCATCTATAGGAAAGAAGATGGAAGCAAAAGGTCTGATAAAGTGTTGTTGTTTTAACCATGTTTATTACTTAACCTTTCCTTCATAAAAAAAAATGTTCTCCTTCCTCAGAATCTTACCAACTGTGCCTGCATCAACACTGAGTTTGCCCGGAATGCCACAGCTGTGCCAGGACAATGCCCCAAAACAAATTGTGAATACACTTTCCCTGCATTCTTTGCAGTTGTTTGTGCGGGAAGTTTGCTGGGTGCAATGGCACAGACGCCATCAGTAATGATTCTCATCAGGTGGGTGAGATTATATGCAGCTCGATGTCTGTTTTGTTGCAATATTGCTGTAAGTTTGTGCTGGATTTGTTGCATCTGATTTAACCAATGCGACAGTGTGTCCCTGTTTTCTGGAACCAACGTCTGGGCGAGGTGATGTCTCCCTGGGCAGATTCTGTCCCCTATATTCCATTCCCAAACCTGTTTCACAAGACATCCCTTACACTCGAGCAGATCTACTGGTGACATTGATTGGTGGCACACATATAGTTAAAACGCCACAGCCCCCAGCCCAACCTTCCAGAGGCACCTCTGTGCCCGAGCGTTGTTAGTGTGCACAATCCTATCCAAAGCCCGCAGCACGTTCCGCCCTGCCACCACCTGTTTCTTCCATCAGCTTGCTAATTGCCTGAAGAATGCAGGAAGTCAGAGGCGTGGGGAAGAAAGGAGATGAAGGGTGCTGGATAGGAGATTGGGGACAAGGCACAGGAGAGGTAAGGGGAGGGGTGAGCAGCTACGGGGATAGTGGGGAGTGAAACTAGAAGTGAAGAGAGGATGAGGATCAGAGAGGGGAGAAGTGATCGGAAGGAAAAGAAGGTGAGGATCAGCGTGAGAAGAGGGGATTAGGAGGAAGAGGGGATCAGAGAGGGGAGACAAAGTCAAAGGGCAGAGAGAATGTAGAATTGAAGGGGAAAGAGGGCTGGAGGTCAGAGGGTGGAGGAGATGTGAGTGGGGGAGAGAATATAGAAGAATACACAACTATCACATCAAGCTGCACTACTCAAACTACAAACCACACACCCAGCATCGAGCATGTGGCATGCATATTTTACACCATTTATCTGGGTCTGGTGCTTCATGACAGTGGTTCCAATAAGTCTGAATAGAGTTAATGTATTACTTATAAACTATGTGTGAGTTGATTCATAAATGCAACATTGCTTTGGCTTTCCTTTTTGATTCATAGTTTATTTGAGTAATTGTTTAAATATAAGATGTTGGAATATTTTGTGTTGCTGCTGTGGGTAACCTTCATTTTTCATCCTGGACATTTGATGAGTGCCCGCATTGTTTGTCCCTGGACTCAGTTTGGGAAATACAGTCACCCTAGCTTTGGACACTGTTGATGTCTAAAACATCAGCTTTCACTGTTTTTGGCACTGATGCTCTGTTTGGGAGCAAACAGTCCAAAATAGGGAAACTCCAAAAAAAAAAATCACAAAATTGCAAAGGTTTACCAATGTAAAAATTTGTTTTAGCAGTGGAATTGGAATTTGTTTTGTTATTGTCACTTGTACTGAGGTACAGTGAAAACCTTGTCCTGCATACCATCCATACAGATCAATTCATTATACAGTACATTGAGGTAGTACAGGGTAAAAACGATAACAGAATGCAGTGTAGAGTGTCACAGCTACAGAGGAAGTGCAGTGCAGCTAGATAATAAAGTACAAGGTCATAATGAGGTAGCTTGTGAGGTCAGGAGTCCATCTTATCTTACTAGAGTACCATTCAATAGCCTTATAACAGCGAAATAGAATCTGTCCTTGAGCCTGGTTGTATGTGCTTTCAGGCTTTTGTATCTTCTGCCCGATGGGAGAGGGGAGAGGAGAGAATGTCCGGGGTGGGTGGGGTCTTTGATTATGCTGGCTGCTTTACTGAGGCAGCGAGGAAGTATAGACAGAGTATATGGAGGGGAGGCTGGTTTCCGTGATGTGTTGAGGTGTGTTCACAACTCTCTGCAGTTTCTTGCGGTCACAGGCAGAGCAGTCGCCATACCAAGCCGTGGTGCATCCAGACAGGATGCTTTCTATGGTGCATCGATAAAAATTGGGAAGGGTCGATGGAGACATGACAAATTTCTTTAGCCTCCTGAGGAAGTAGAGGCGCTGGTGAGCTTTCTTGGCCGTGGTGTCTACGTGGTTGGACCAGGACAGGCTATAGGTGGATTTTCACTCTGAGGAACTTGAAGCTCTCAACCCTCTCGACCTCAGCACCATTGACGTAGACAGGAGCATGTGCACCATCCCCCTTCCTGAAGTCAATGACCAACTCTTCTGTTTTGCTGACATTGAGGGAAAGGTTGTCGTCATGACACCATGTCACTAAGCTCTTTATCTCCTTCCTGTACTCCACGTCGTCGCTATTTGAGATACGGCCCACTACAGTGGTATCATCTGCAAACTTGTTTCTATACTGTATGCAGCAATGCCAATATCAGCTGCCTACAGAGCTCACAGCAGTTGCCACTTAGTCACCAGGAATCATAGGAAGCAAGCCACAAACTTAAAGAACTCTCTCCATGGCAGTCACAGCACAGCAGCGTTTACACCAGAGAGAACACATCTTCAATGTATGTTGCTGCATCTCTCCCCACCTGCTCCCTGCAGTACTGAAAACTCAGGCAGGCACATGCAGACAGCGACAGCTCCATGCCTCAGTGGAGATCCTTCAATGGGCATCACCTAGATTTAAGATTTACTTCTTGTTTTGCTGCAAGTTGGAAATGCTGTAAGTTGCACTCTATTGCTCCAACTTCTGTCCTTCTGATGGTAAGGCAAAGATGAATGTTGCTGACATTCATGACATGATCACATGTTCAAATGACTTCAGAGAAACACAAGCTGCACTAAGCTGAATAGAGGCCGAGTCCACTTTCCCAATGGTCAGGATTTCCACTGGAAATGGGTGCTATCATGTTTAAACATGGGGAAAATGGCTTTTATGTGCACTGAACATATTAAAAAGGATGTTGTGTGCTCTACTTTCTAGGCCCTTATGGATAAGCTGCATACATAATTTGGGAAAACAATTATATCCATTAACATGGACATTTCAAATAGCAGTTAATGAAAGATCAGTCAGGACCTGTGTATTTTCATTATTTAAGATAAGATAAGAGAAGAGAAGATTTCTTTACTAGTCAAATGTACACCGAAGCACACAGTGAAATGCATCTTTTGCATAGAGTGTTCTGGGGGCAGCCCACAAGTGTCGCCACTCTTCTGGCGCCAACATAGCATTCCCACAGCTTCCTAACCCGTACGTCTTTTTGGAATGTGGGAGGAAACCGAAGCACCCGGAGGAAACCCACGCAGACACGGGGAGAACGTACAATCTATAAACAATGTAACATGGAGAACACAAATATTGCACAGCAAGAACCAAACCGACAGTAAAATGTTATCTCAGCAGAGATTGCTCACTGTGTTCACTGCAGTCTAAGGTAATTTCTTTCAAATTAAAAGCAGAAACTTTCAAAGATTGGAGGTCAGGCAGCATATTTGGAGAGAGAAAAGAAAGTAATATTTAAGGTGGATGGTCTTTCATCAGAACCAAAAGAGGTCACAGTCAAGTGGTTTTAAACAGATACAGAAGTGGAGAAAGAGTACAGGAGAAGAATGAATAAAATAGAAAGTCTGTATGAAGTGGAAGTAAATGACTAAAGAGACGATAATGTGAGTCAAAAGAGAAAGGTAATGGGGAGGGAAAGAACCAAACACTGGGCATGGAAGTAGAAAAAGCAAAATCATTATCAAAAGCAGCTGCTAGAAAAGATTGAGCCAAAGGTATCACTTTCCATAGATTCATGAAGTTATAGAGCAACATAGCACGGATACAGGCCCTTTGGCCCAATGAGCCCATGCCGACCATGGTGCCCACCCAGCTAGTCCCAATTTTCTTTGTTCGGCCCATATCCCTCTGAGCCCCGCCCCTGCATGTGCCTATCCAAGTGTTTCTTAAATGACACTATTGTACCTGCCTCAACCACTTCCTCTGGCAGCTCGTTCCATATACTCACCACCCTCTGCGTGAAAAGTTGCCCCTCAGCTCCCTTTTAAATCTTTCCCCTCTCACCCTAAACCCATGGCCCCTAGTTTTGTACTCCCCTACCCTGGGGAAAAGACTGTTACCGTCCGCGATTCCAGCTGTTGAACTCAATAATGTTGAGTTTGGAGACTTAACTGAAAGTTGAGTTACTATTTTGTGAGCTGTTTTGCACTTTATTGAAAATCTAGTTAAGGTAGCCCTAGGGGATAATGGGTTTATATAGGACATAGATCAATAACCAGTCCACAGAAATGTAGACAAAGAAGTCAAAGAAAAGAAGGGAAGAACTGGAGATGGACCATGTGAAGGCAAAGGAATGGTGGAACTTAACAGCAAAGCTGGCAAAATTACCCTGTCAAGGGTAGGAACAGGAAACTTAGTGATACGAACATCAATGTTTCTTGAAAGGACTATACTTTCCTGAGCCCACTTCCTTTAAGAACTTCAAACTATTCTCCCAGTTTCTGTTCCTCTGTCACATCTGTTCTGATGATAGCACTTTCTATTCCAATGCCATTGATGTGCCTTCTCCCTGAAATGAAGATTCTTCTGCACAGGAGTTGACAGGTCATCATCTGTACCTATTACATTTCCTGCACTTCTTTTACCATTTTCCTTCACTCCCAGAATGATCAGAATCAGGGTTTATTATCACTGACATATGTCATGAAATTTGTTGTTTTGTGGCAGCAGTACAGTGCAAGACATAAAGACATAAAAATGACTATAAGTTACAAAAATAAATAAATAGTGCAAATAGAGGAACAACAAGGTAGTGTTCATGGGTTCATGGACCGTTCAGAAATCCGATGGCGGAGGGGAAGAAACTGTTCCTGAAATGTTGAGTGTGGGTCTTCAGGCTCCTGTACCTCCTCCCTGATGGTAGTAACGTGAAGAGGGCATGTCCCAGATGGTGAGAGTCCTTAATAATGGATGCCGCCTTCTTGAGGCCTCGCCTCTTGAAGATGTCCTCGATGGCGGGGAGGGTTGTGCCCATGATGGAGTTGGCTGAGTTTACAACCCTCTGCAGCCTCTTTCGATCCTGCACATTGGAGCCTCCATACCAGGCAGTGATGCAACCAGTCAGAATGCTCTCCACCGTACATCCGGAGAAACTTATAAGTCTTTGGTGACAGACCAAATCTCCTCAAACTCCTAATGAAGTAGAGCTGCTGGCATGCATTCTTCATGATTGCATCAATGTGTTGGGCCCAAGATAGATCCTCTGACATGCTGACACCCAGAAACTTGAAGCTGCTCACCCTTTCCACCGCTGACCCCTCAATGAGGAGTGGTGTGTGTTCTCTTGGCTTCCCCTTCCTGAAATCCACAATCAATTCCTTGGTCTTGCTGACGTTGAGTGCGAGGTGTTGATTGGTGACACCACTCAACCAGCCGACCTATCTCACTCCTGTATGCCTCCTCATCGCCTTCTGAGATTCTGTGGTGTCATCAGTGAATAGTGTTACAATAGTGTTCTCCTGCTTTTCACTACCCTCTGTCATTTCTGCCAGCTTCAGAGTGAATCTATCACTGAATACCTCTTCCCCTCCCCTTTCATCATTCTAACGGAATTATCCTCTCATGATACCCGGTCAATTCCCACAACATCTTCCTATGCAAACACAAGGACAGGAACGCCAGCCTTTTCCCTCCTCCCTTCCTGTCTGAGGCCTCAGTACTTCCACCAGATGAAACAGCAAGTTACTTGTACCTCTTTCCATTCAGTATACTTGATCCACTGCTATGTTGTTATATCCTCTATCGTCAGGAAATCAAATGCAGTTTGGGTGACTGCTTTGTAGAGTGGCTCCATTCTATCTTTAACCATTAACCTGGCCTTCTAACTACTCTCTGCCCCACTCCCACACTGACCTCTTGCATTGATCCAATGAAGTGCAAAGTAAGCGTGAGGAAAAGAACTTCATCCTTTGAAAGCCACATTACAACTTTTTAAATCCACGATTGAGTTCAGCAATCTTGGGTGATAATGACAGCTCCCAATTTTTTTCAGCATTAGCTTCAGTTAATGATTCCCCTGACATTGATTACATCTTTTCTAGGCCCAGCTTTTGCTTCTATTTCCTTGAGTCTTCCAACATCACCTCTTGCTGTTTAATGTCTCCCAATGCAGAGCTTCCTTTTCATCCCTTCTTGCCCTCTCCCTTTTCCTGTCTTTGTACTTGCTTCTTCATTCTATATAACCCACTAAAGCCATAGATTTAGGGAGAACAATGGGACTGGTTTGCTTGCTGAATCGTTACAGTGAGATTGACAGCCAGAGAGATTCCCAGGGCCACGCCATGGGGCTCTGCTGCTGTAGCCTCTATACTTGCCTAAAACTTGATGCATCACTTGCATTTTCAGTCCTAATGGAAGCTCATTAAACTGAAACAGCTACTAAAATCAAAGACATGAGTCTTGGATAAACACATTTAGTGTTTGTATGTTAAAATCCTGCAATTTTATTTCAACAAGCAACATAGAGGATGTTTAAACAATTGAATTAGATTGCTTTCTGCTACAGTGCAATCTCAAGTGCAGTGTAAACTGTACACATTCAGCTCTACTCGGTCATCCTATAATGTCCATGTGATTTTCCTGTTATCTTCATTAACAGCAAACTGCAATGTAAATTGTTTCTTTTGATTGCTATTTGCTTGAAACAGATGATCCAAGCAATATGCTCGGAGATCTCGGAAAAGACAGAATACATAAAGATAATTAGTTAGATGAGGCTCTGGATATCTTTTAGGATAGGAGATTCCACATCACTATCATGTGAGCATAGGTTTTATAAGGAGACAAAATTAGCATCAGTAGGTAACCTGTTGTCTGGTAGATGTTAATTGGTCTTTCTCTCTACAGGTCTGTAAACCCTGAATACAAATCATATGCCCTTGGTGTCCAATTTCTTATGCTTAGATTACTTGGTGAGTGTTTCCATTCAATTATTCAATAATTTAATGTTGCGTTTTAGTTTGCTCCTATTCATCTGAAGGTTGTCAGAATTTTGCTGAAATGGTCTTTGTGATTCCTGAAAATTTAATGCGTGCTGTTGGCAACAAAGTGACACTGTTGTTGGGTAAATATATCAAGCAAATTGATTTGCTAAAGAAACTGGCCAATAAATAAGATCTATTTATTTATTTATTTATTTATTACTCACATGTGCATCGAAACACACAGTGAAATGCGTCTTTTTGCGTTACTGAGAATGTGTTGGGGGCAGCCCGCAAGGGTCACCACATTTTCAGCCCCAACATAGCATGCCCACAGCTCCTAACCCGTACGTCTTTGGAATGTGGGAGGAAACCAGAGCATCCAGAGGAAACCCACGCAGACACGGAGAGAACGTACAGACTCCTTACAGACAGCGGCAGGAATTGAACCCAGGTCGCTGGCGCCGTAATAGTGTTACGCTAACCGCTACACTACTGTGCCACTGTGCCGCCAAACAAAAAGTGACCATATTCACAATAAATGCCCTTTTAAATCATTACCTATAGAATTTCATCACAAGAAGTAAGGGAAGGGAAATAAAATCTTCACTTTTTTAGAAGACTAGAGGAATTAAAAAATACAAATATCAAATCAGGGAGTACCTTAAAAATGTGTCATACTGAGGAGTCATCAGTTCATGCAAGAAGTGAACATTTAGCATGAATCGATTAGAGAATCAAGCACCAATCTATAAAAATAACACGATAGAGATTTTGATGAACTAAAAGGGAGGGTTGATGAGGGAAATATAGTTGATGTGATATAAATAGATTTTAGAAAGATATTTGATAAGGTTTTACGTGGTCTTATGATCAACACTGAAGGCAATAGAATAAAAGAGCTGTAGTAAAATGGATAGAAATTCAGCTAAACAAAAGGGAGTCGTAAATGGTTGTTTTTTTCAGATTGGAAGAAATTGTATAATAAGCCTCCATAGGTGTGGACAAGTCACAATTACTGTATTTGCAGATGACACAAAACTTGGAGCCATAGCAAATTGTGAAGAGGATAATAATAGATTTCATGGAGATATAGGCTGATGGTCAAATGGATGCATAAGTGGAAGATGAAATTTAATGCTGAGGAATCCAAAGTGTTAGATTTTGGCAGGAAGAAGGAGACACAAAAGTAAAAGTGGTATAAGAAGAGAGCGATCTGGGGCTATGTACACATAACTCATTGAAAGGGCGGGAGAGTGGGACTAACTGCATTGCACCTACATAGAGCAAGTACGGACCTGACAAGCCAAATAGCCTCCTTCCCTCCTTTCCTCATTCCCTTCCCTTCAAAGGCTTAGAAATTGAGTTAGGTCCTTGCATTCAAGGCTTTGCATTCAGCTAAGAAAAAAAAGAGACATATTTGTGGTGGCAGCCTCCAGCCATCGCTTTAAGGGTTATTGATTAAATAAAAGGAATCCAAAACTGTGTGAGATAAGTATGTTCCGAGGCACTGCAAAATAAAAGCATCGGGCACCTGATTAGCATATTGAGGAGGCCTAACTCCTTTTCATATGGCTGTGAGGAACTCCTAAATGTTGGTTAATCCATTATCACTGCAGAGACATCACAGCCACCCTCGGATGCAGGAACTAATACTCCTAAAAATATGTGTTTTTCTCTTTGTTTCATGCTTGTAAATAGCTACAATGAGGTCCAGTTTCTTCTCAAGGGATATAAGTCCCACTGTGGTCTTCAGTTGAACTGTAGTTATCAGTGGGTCATTGGTGGACCAATGTATGCATATGTCATTATATCATTGCTATTTGCATTGTGCCCTATTTTCATTTAATACATGTATTTGACACTTCTGTTTAAAGGCAACATGTAGAGCTGTTTGTAAAGTTGGACAGCCCTTAGAAGTCTCCCTGCAGTACAGGCCATGGGCACTGGAGATGCAGAACTGAGGCACTAATACCCAGCTTATCTCCCCCCACACCTCTGAGAAGTTGTAGTTCTAGCATCAAGTCTAAGCAGCAAGCTCTCATCTTGAAAAAGTGATCAACAATAAAAGCTAATGCACTGGACTGGAAACTGTAAAGATTCAGTGGAATGGAATGGTTCAGGCTGACTTAACTTTAAAGAAAAATTAATAAACAAACTGTCTGATCATCAGTAAGAAAGGTGTGAATTTGAAAAATGAAGACACACTCATAAAGTACCTTTCATATCCCTTTCAGGTTGTCTGAAGATGCTTTACAGCTAACAAATTGCTTTTGAAATGTTGATACTTAGATTTAAAAATACTTCTACAAGAGGAAAAGGGGCTAACTATCATTTTGAGGATAACTAGAACACAAAAAAAAGTAGGCTGATGATCATTAGGGCTAATAATACGAAAGATACCCATGACAAATATTAAATGTCCAGGGCAGAGGTGAAGAGGAAGAGTAAATGACTAATGGGAATATGAAAACAGGCAAGAAATCAGAGGAAAGAGCAAAGATTTCAATGACCATATGAAATTCATATTCATATGAACTATTCAGAGCTGAAGAAATGGCAGATATATAAAACACTTGAAATATCTGGCATTTTCTTACACTGGCAGAAATGAAACAGTAAGTGTGCAATGGGCATTTGTTAAGCAATTACTTAGTGAAAAGGTGATTGGCTCATTTCCATCACAGTACTGAAGACCTGTTGGCCAAACATAGGAAACCTCCTCCACAAACCCTTTCAGTGCAGCCATGACACCACCACAACAGTTTTGCAAAACTGGCCGATTTATGTCCTGTCCACTAAAAGTAAGTTAAGTATAACACTTCCCTTTCAGTCTCCTCCCAGTCAAAAACAAAGTATTGTGAAAAGCACATAATTATGATATGCTAGAAACTCTTTGTAAATGACCTGATTGCCAGAGCTCATTTTAGATCCCACTTGAATGACTCCACTCCAATACTGAACACTGCAGTGATCCAAAGGTGGAGGTAAAGCTGATTGTTAGTAGAAGAATGAGAGTAGCTGGACTCAAACTAAACTTTTGAAAAACTGAGCTCAATTTTAATCAATGGAAAAGACCTTCAGTAGCTGGAGTAATACTTGAAACAAATTGGAATTGGTATTGGTTTATTATTTTCACTTGTACCGAGGTACAGTGAAAAACTTATCTTGCACACTGTTCATATAGATCTATTCATTATGAAGTGCATTGAGGTAGTACAGGGTAAAACAATACAGAATGCAGAATAAAATGTAACAGCTACAGAGAAAGTGCAGTGCAGCTAGACAATAAGGTGCAAGGTCATAATGAGGTAGATTGTGAGGTCAAGAGTCCATCTTATTGCACTAGGATACCATTCAATAGTCTTATAACAGCAGGATAGAAGTTGTCCTTGAGCCTGGTGGTATGTGCTTTCAGACTTTCGTATCTTTTGCCCGCGGGAGGGGGAGAAGAGAGAATATCCAGGGTGGGTGGGGTCTTTGATTATGCTGGCTGCTTTACCAAGGCAGTGAGAAGTGTAGTCAGAGTCAATGGAGGGGAGGCTGGTTTCCGTGATGTGTTGAGATATGTCCACAACTCTCTGCAGTTTCCTGCAGTCCCGGGCAGAGCAGTTGCCATACCAAGCGTTGGTGCATCCAGATAGGATGCTTTCTATGGTGCATCGATAAAAGTTGGTGAGTGTCAAGGGAGACATACCAAATTTCTTTAGCCTCCTGAGGAAGCAGAGGTGCTAGTGAGCTTTTTTGACCATGGCATCTACATGGTTGGACTCGAGCAGGTTATTGGTGATGTTCACTCCGAGGAACTTGAAGCTCTCAGCCCTCTCGACCTCAGCACCATTGATGTGCTGAGGGAGGAACATGTACACCACCAACAACGTGCCCCCCCCCCCCCGCCCCGCTTCCTGAAGTCAATGACCAGCTCATTTGTTTTGCTGACACTGAAGGAAAGGTTGTTGTCATGACACCATGTCACTAAGCTCTCTATCTCCTTCCTGTTCTCCAAACCATTGTTATTTGAGATACGGCCCACTACAGTGGTATCATCTGCAAACATAGATAGAATTAGAGCAGAATCTGGCCACACAGTCATGAATGTATAAGGAGTAGAGCAAAATAAGATAAAGCTGCTGAAGACCATCATGACAGCCCCAAAACATCACTGAAAGAGTATTTGGTCCAACCATCTTCAGCTGCTTTATTAAAAACTTGCCTTCTGACATAAATTGTGCTGTTTGCTGACAACTCTGCAGGATTCAGATCCACTTACAGCTCCCCCATAAAGTAGTGGCCACAATCAATGATAGCAAGACCTTGACAATATCCGCATAAAGGCTGACAAGGGGCAGACCACACTCCTGCCACATAGATTCCAGACAATTAACATCTCTGATAAGAAGGGGCCACAAAGCTCCCCCTGACCTCAAGCTTCAGCACCATAGTCCAGTCTCTCACCATCAGGCACTGGAAGTCACAGTTAACCAGTCAAAGCCTTGAATGTTTCACTTGTCATAGGATTCACTGCCTTTCACAAGAGAATTCTAAGGTTTCCATGGCCTTTGTGTACAAAAGCAGTTCTTAATTTCACTCTTGAATGGCCAAGGTTTAAGTGTCCCTCTCATTCTGGATTCCCCCATAAGAGGAGTAGATTATCTGTAGGCACCCTATCAAATCTACTATTTTGAGTATCTTGAGTAGGTCTCCCTTCAACCATAAAAACAGATGGAAATACATGTTTTTTCAGTCTGTTTCATAATTTACTTCTGAATCTTCTCCATTGCACCTCATATTATCTTCCTCAAACTTCTTTGAAATGGCAGGTTAAAGCTATTAACAAAACCTTTTTATGTTGACTGTTTTCACTATATTGAGATGACAGCCCAACATGCTACCCTGTACAATAACAAGTTATAACTTTCATTTGTAAAGTTGAACTAACCAAATGGTATAGCCACCAAGGAGGGAAATGTGACACATATCTGGCGATGAAATTCACCAATGTTTCAGACAGACCCAGATGAATAATGTTTAATACTTTCAAGCATCAGTGGCTTTGTAAAATTGAAAAGACTGTGATATTAATGTCTGTCAGTTTTGGATGTATTTGTACTTTATTATGTTTACAGTCATTACAGCTGCAGCGACCCTAACCTAATGCTAGGACTTCAATTCAATACAGCCAGAGTCAAGCAGAGTTTTATCCAGTCACTACTTAAATGCAGACCAACTACTTAATCAAATGTAAACAAGGCAAAACAGATTGGACACCAAATTTGAAAACTATTAATATAACCAATATATAGCAGTGCCTTATGAATACACAGCAAAACCCTGAGGGTTTCACCATCAGAACAAGATAAAATTGTATTTTAACTTAATGTAATCTTATTAGTTCCATCCTGCTCTTATGCTAGATATTTGAGGTTGAAATGGAAATGTTTTTAAATGTTTTATATTAAATTCTATGATCCTTATTTTTATAACCGAACATGTTTATGTACCTAGAGCTGTGGGGTGTTGTGTAGAGAATAAGCCCAGAGTTCCTTGAAAATTGCTACCTGGATTGTTCAAAGGCACTTAAAGATCAATGTGCTAGCTAAAACCATTATAGCCTCTGGCACGTGCTGAGGTAAATCACCTCAATTAGGACAACAGTTAGGTTGTTATAACTGACTTCAGCACTTGGACAATGAGTTATTGGGAAAGAAAAAATAATTAGGTCGTGATTCCCAACAGTCAGACAGTGATTCCTTCTGAACAGAATTGAAGTTGAATGGCAAGATTTGAATTGGTAGATGTCTTTCAAATACCAATACACATTTTGTTGTGCACAGGAACCTCTGAAAATGGTTTTCCACAACTGTGAATATACACATTAGTGGAGCACATTAAAAATGTTTTGCCTTCAATCAACTTGGACAAAACTATTAAAATGAAATTACAATTCCATCCCAGCCTAATACTGAGAGAATCAGAGAAAATGTATGACACAGAAAGAGCTTGTTCAGCCCACTGAGTCTGTGCCAGTTGGAAAAGTCTAATCCTAGAGTGCTTGTAGTATTTCATTCATAGCCCTGCAGACCACACATATGTGGAAGATACATCACCCACAAACCACTGTATTTCAAACAGCCAAAGGCAATGACATCACTGGGTTTTAAAATAACTGGATGTTTTAGACACACTACAGAAAGTCACCAGCTAGTCAAAATAAGGTTGAAAAATTAAGGCATTCTGTGTACACTTCAGAAGGACAACAACATTTCCAGAATCTTACTTCACTTAGGGATAAAAAAGGACAAAAATGAATATTCCTTTCTCCTGGTGGTCATGTTGGGATTATACTATTTTTACTGATCTCGCCAGAATCAATCAGTGGACACAACATTAGCATGGGATGGAGAATTTAAGCACTCTTCAGCTGTCCCTAACAACACATGAACTTCATGCTAATTGTTACTACATTGATTTGGGATCACTCTCTGACATCTCCTTACCAAGGCAACAAGTATTTTTTTAAAGGATTGTTTAATTTCAATTTCACGGTACAGGGAATATCAACTTTCCAGTGTACATGTATGGTGGTCCTAAACCTTAGTCTGGCTTTTCTAGCAGAAACACGGAATCATTTTCATTGTATCAAATCTGAATTGCTATCAGAAAAGCATTAACTTTCAATTATCTTGATGTCATCAGGAAATGTTGAATTGTTACTTCATGTTCTGGTTGGACTGAGATTAACAGCATTTTATGCCTCCTCATGACTTGCATCTATTTGCAAATTCTATTTTTTTACTCTGAATAAATAATTAAATACTTCATTTATCATTATTTCACATTAGCATGCCAAATGTTCCTTCTTATGTCGAAAGGAAAGTAGCCTCACAAAACGGCAGGGGTTTCTAATATTCTGCTGTTAACAGCATACAAGCTATTTTTCATTTGCTGCTTAAACGGTTCTTCATGTAACTTTTTACTGTCTCCTTCATATTTTGCTGGGTCCGTATATGAATTCATTTGGAGGATTTATTGACATCCTTAGATTAAAGAAGTGCCTAGGAGCAAGAAAGGCAGTTGATTATACGTGAGGTGTTTGGCATAAGAACACAAGAAAGTGGAGTGGGAGAAGGCCAAGGTGGCCCCTTAAGTTTGCTTCACTATTCAATGAGATCATGGCTAATCTGATCCTAGCTTCAGTTCCACATTCCTACCTGTGCACTAAACCTTTGATGCCTCAATTGACTGAATGTCCGTCTATCTCAGTCTTAAATATATTCAATGATTTGGCCATCACAGGTCCCTGGGATAGAGAATTCTAAAGACTCACAACTCTCTGAGAGAAGAAATTCTTCCATATCTCCATCTGAAGCTATTTCCCATATTTGTATTGAAATTGCTCTCATCTCAGGAGCCTATATTGCAGGTCATGACATAACTTTCTAAGTACCAGAAGGAGCCTGCTGTTGCGATAAACTTTACCAGGGAGGTGGTTTCCAAGTTAGGAACTCTTCTCCAGCAAGTCTCCAGGCAATACTCACTTTTAGCCATTTTTATTGGTAGGAATCTAGATAGAAAAGGCCAGCTTGTGGTAGGTAAGGGTACAGTATATACTCTAAGCCCTGGAGGAAGAGAGTGCCAAGAATTCAAGTGTATTTCAAATGCATGAGTAGGCTACACAATTTGAAACTTTCCCATTGTGATTAAATCTAATTACTTGTTTATGCTCTACACTGTTAAAAAGTATAAAACAAGTTGAAAGTATTGAATTATGACATGACAATTTTCAATGTATTTTACAATATTAGTCCTGCTAATAAATGTTTTTCTTGCATACGTATAACAGCTGTGATGCAGACATTGAAGGTGAAACATGTAGGTTGTATGAAAGCATCTATTTGCACACAATTTCTCCAGACTTAGTTATTCCATTCCATAATGTTACTTGGTGATTACTGCCAGCTTGTTCAGGAGCTGGAATTAATAAATGACTCTCTTTAAGAGGCTGCATAGCTCACAATTTTATTGAGAGAATTTTTTCCCCTAATTTTCTGAACAATGGCCATAGACACTGAAAACTATGATTTTCTGCCATCCTTAATCATGGATTTATCCGTAATGTGTAATACAGAGAACATTGCATGAAAATTGGAGTTGAAATCAGAATGTGTTTGAAAATTAAAAATGACTCTGAGGAAAATATTAGGTATCGACAGGCACTCTGTAGGCTGCTGGAAGAAAGGACTGGTTAATATCAGGTTGGGACTCTTCATCGAACCAGAAAAGCTATCTGTCTTTTCTTGGAGCTACTGAACTTTGTTTTCTTTTATATAAAATAAATCATAAGTTTTGGGTAGTTGGCTTTCTTCTTGTGTACTGCATGAGCATTTGGCTTGAGTCACATAATATCTGTTCATTGATTCACTGGAGATCATTTTGATAATGTCCCTTTGAGATGGAAATTACATTGAGATGGTGAAGTGAAATAGGCCACCAATTCTCTATCATTGTTTTCTACACAATTTTATAAAGTTAAAATAACCCTCACTGTACACACAATTTTACCCAGACTAAAATCAATTGTCGTATAAGTACTAGCAAAAGTTATGTCATTTATTAAACCAGGACATGTGCCAAGTGATTTCTGCTTTGAAATGGTGGGCCATTCTAGTATGATTTTACTGAAATGTGCTTCTTTGTGTACAATCAAGAATTTGAGAGTAAATCATTCCATGCCAAAAATCTTTGAGTATATTTCGATACCCTATGCTCTCAGTGTAGCTCCATTTCTAATCCTGCAACCCTGATGGGACCACAGAGCTATTTGATAATCCACACATTGTAGTTTCTCTGAGCTCTCATCCAGTTCTCCGATCACTTAATTAAATCATTAAATAAATAAATTATAATAAAGCTACTGGTAGGTAATATTTGAAAGGTTTATCAATTGATAAACTTCATTTATCCATTTCTCATACTTTCATTCACATTCTATTTAGTAATTGGCTACTTTTTACTTATTCTCTGTATTCTTCTACTTTTGTTTAGGTTTCATCCCACCGCCACTTATTTTTGGAGCTGCAATTGACTCCACTTGCCTGGTCTGGTCAGAAACCTGCAATAAAAGTGGAGCATGTGCTTTATATGATAATGACTCATACAGATATCTTTACGTCAGCATTGCCATAGGTATGAAGACCATTGCCTTTATATTGTATACAACTACTTGGCATTACATAAAGAGTCATTCCAAGAAGTACGTTCAAGGAGATGAAGACTCAGTTGGCCGAATGACCACTTCAGATCTCTTTGCATCGACATTAACATTAGATGCAGCTACAGGAGATTCAAGCAAATCAGCTGGAAGGACAACATTAATCTACCATTTGGGAGAGAATGAGATGTGTGAAAACATTGAGTCTGTTCTTTAACATTTGTGTGGAGTGACTGCAACATTGTGAAGATATATAGTTTTGTAGGAGAAAAACCTTTTGAAACATCTATTTTAATGTTTTTATGCATCACGAGGATACAATGAAAGGCGCTGGCCTTATAAAAGATTTTTTATTAATCTCTCTGTTGTTTAAAGTACAGCAATAGATATTTTGTGATTCTGAATGGCTCACAATATAAGTGAACAATATGGGCTGTGCTAGTACCAAGAACTAGCAGATCCAAACCAAGAAAAGCAGTAGCTCCAAGTGGTCAGTTATTTAAAAAGAAAGTTCTATTTAAGTAGCTTTTATGCTTATTTTGCATTTTCTCCAGAGGTATAACATATGACAGCATAAAATGCTATCATGTGACTCGCAAAGTCTATGAAAGTGAAATGTTTCAACAACAAGTGTAAGATCTGATTCTGGCCTTGAGTTTATCCTATTTAACCTAATGCTTCAAAGCCTGAACTTCGGAATGCCTCTTGACCACAGAACCCATGTTAACAAACAACATAAGCTTCTGATTGCGTATTTGCCTCTGCTGGCCAAAGTTTATCAAGTATCTTAACTGAATTACTATTACAGTCATCACGTATATTTACAATATTATCATTTCATATTGCTTGTAATGCATCTTGAAATGCAACATTTTATTCTTTCAATTTATTTTAAAGCAAATACTCTCAATTATTCAAGTTATTTGAGGTCATTCAAAAACTGGCCATTGTTCTCAATTCTGCAATATCTAGTACTGTTACAAAGTTGGTGCTGCTAAGTAGCTAGGATCCTAATACCAAAAGGTGCCTCAGGTCATTTATGAAGTATATGAAACTAGACCTGATACCCCATGACACATCAATTATTTATTGTTAAAGCAAATTATTTTTTATTTTCTTACTGGAAACATAGAAAGAGACTACACAACTGGACAAAGATTATGCCAACTGAATACATACATATTGTGTTATTTTAAATATCGTAGCAGGTTTGGGGTGTGAGTAATAACATTGGCAAATAAGGCAATGGTTTCTTTTCAGGCTTTCCCATCCACTACCAAACGCTGAACAGGGTGGTGTCATGATGTTAAAACCCAAAAAAATTGCTAGCAACAATTTAAGTTTGTCAACTCCCAGCATAATTAAAGCAAGTACTGTTACCTTATCAGTTGTGTGGCATAACAAAGGCAGCACAAATAGAGATGCTTTGATCATTGTGCTTGCACAGCTACACTGGATATGGCTATTTTTTCCCTCTGCTGTTAGAATTCACAGCAAGTTGATTTTACCCTGACTATTTCTGGTGCCAGTGTGCCAACTGTAAAATGAGTTGCATGGTTTGCACCCAGTATGAAACGATAACACGGTTCAGTGACCACGGTTAATTTTGCAAAGGTTGTGAAAATGACAAAGCCACACCTGTATTGTTCATGCCTTCTTTATCTGAGTAAATTTTAATACCCCAATTTTTTCTACAGCAGGAATATTGAGAATATTAGTGTATATTATATTGAAACCAATTTGTTTGTATTATTTATATTATGCTTTTTACCATAGAATTTTAAAAGAAAAAAAATGCATTTGACTTTTGTAAAACTGATAACTGATTCTGGTGTCATTTTATTTGGATAACGTATACTTTGCAGTGGCTGAATTTTTAACTCTCTAAAACAGAAGAGTTGGGTTCATGTCAGAAGTGAAATCCAGAGCATCTTGAATGGAAACCAAACCTGCCTCTCACTTCCCATTTTAATGAGAGACTGGACAGAGGGGCAGGAGGACATCACTCTGCATGTGAAAAAGTGGTCTGTCAAGTAATGAGGCTGCATCCTTCATTTTAATAGTTGTTCCATTTTTAACCTTAGACACTTGGGTTTCCAAAGACTTGGAAAATCCAGCAGCTGAAAAGAAGTGAGCAAGCTTGAATTCAGGAGCGCCTTTACAGCAGTAACTATGGGGCAACGCCTCCAGGCTCAGTATATTACCCAGTTAACCCTATCTGCTCACCATCAGCTCTCATGACCTCCAAATCCTGGGATTATCCCACTTCAATCAGACCCTAGCAACAAGTGAAAGGCTCCACAGCCTGCAATCAAGGCGCTTCAATAACTACCACCCCAACCCCCATGACGGTGATTCACCCCCAGTCCCTCTCTAATATTCTCTGTCATTCTATGAACACATCCAACTCTGCTCTTGACGGCTTCGGCAACATGAAGCAGATTCCCACTCTGGTGGACCCCACCAGCCCATCAGACTGCCAACAAGCAGGAATCAAACTTAAGCTCTGCTGGATATTCAGGAAGCTAATTCTTCTTAGTTTCCAAACCTGAAAATAGGCTGCTTCTCCCTGCACCAAACTCAAGCCTGGCTTAATTCCAGGGCATTGTGTATATTTGTGCCAATTATGGCATCTGAATGAAGATTTATTTATTATTTATTCATGGCAGCATATATTATCCTTCCCTATTTGCCCCAGGACAGAGGAAGCATACTGGTGAATCTGAAGTCACCCGTTGACAGACAGTGTACTGATGGCAGATTCCCTTCCCTGAAGGACAATAGTGACCCAGATGGGTTTATGTGATGATCCAATGGTTTCACGGCTGTGCTTGAGGGGCAAGCTTTTTTGAGTTTGTTTTGCTCAAATGATAAATATATTTAATTATTCTATGTGCCATAATTATCTTGGCAGTGACAAATTTGTAGTTACCAAAGCAGTACATATAAATTTGCTGTTTGGAAACCAGTGCATTGACTGGTGATTCATGGGTAAACCTATGGCTTCATCTGGCAACTCTCAAGTTTAATAAAAGTAGTCTTGAAGGGATTTCAGCCACAATAATCCAATGAATATCACTCAATTTGCCTACTTCTTACAAAGAAGGCAGGTGGAAAATGGATTTGGGACCTTTTAAAGTTTAGTGATTAACTCCATTCATTTTCATGGCAACTTCAAACTCAAACTCCATTTTGAGAATTCATTTCAAGGTATTTACAAGTCATTTTTTCAACGGTGCCTTGGTTAAAAAAAAGTCAAGTATGTTCTGTGATTTTCAGTCTGATTTAATATTTTAAATATCTAACCACTCCAAGAAAAATTATTCATCTCGGAGTTCCTTAAAAGTGCAGGATTTGTTTTCAAATGATGCAAGCAAGAGCATCAAGTCTCTGCTTGGGTTTAAATGAAGAATGTTAGGGAAATAAAAACCTGTCAAACCTAATTCATTCTCCGGGTGGATATGTACGTACCACGAAGCAAATTGGTTTAAGCTGTTGAGTAGGAAATGGTCTTGATTGTAGAGGAAGAAAAGATCCAGTGGAGTGGATTAAAGGGAGCTGACCAGGAGGATAGCAGTGGTCTCATCTCACCCTTTTCAAGGGCAATTAAGCTTGGGAAATAAGTGCTGGCCTTGACAACAATACTCTCGTTCAGTAAACAGATCCCAGCTCATGTGCTATTAATCCCTCACGGATGTCTTTGTCACTTCAATTCCACTGTACCCCCAGCTGGCTTGATGTTGACACATTACATAAATATGACCTCATCTGAAGCTCAAGTGACCATATCCTAACCATTTCCTTCTCAATAATCACCCAATTTCTTAATGTTTAAACACCTTGATTATAAAATTCGCATCCTTCTGTTAAATTCCTCTATGACCTTCCACATTCCATCTCTGTAATCTTTTCCAGTCTTGTAAGTCTCCTCTAATTCCAGCTGCTTTTCTTCTTAGACAGTCTCTCAGGTTGAGAATAACTTGATCCCACTCCATTCTGTTTCCTGAGGCACCTGCTGCACGTTGCAATCTGCGGATTACCACAAGTGCAACAGGTGATGCTCGGTAGACAGGTTGCAGAGATTGTTTGGGAAGTTGTGTGCTCCCTCCACTCTTTGCATGTGACCTCTACTTATTCCCTTTGGAATGACTGAAGGTACTTAGTGCTTTCTCAAATGCTTCTTTTCAAATTTTGAGTGGTTTTAGGCCAGAGATTCCCATGAGGAAGTGAGGCTGCTACCTTTGTTCGAGAAGACTTTAGAAGGTTTGAAGTGGGGAATAGGCTAGAAAGTGGAGCTAAGTTCCATGATCGTACTGAATGGCAGCGTAAACTCTGGGGGTCAGGGGTGGGTGTGGTGAGATTGCTTAAGTTTCATGTTCTTGTGAATTCCCTCTCTAAACTTGTCAATCTTTCTATCTCTCCTTCCTTAAGATGTAGCTTAAGCCTCCATCTTTAAAAACGTTAAGACTTTATTTATACAGCAAGGTAACAGGCCCTTCCGGCCCAACGAGCCCACGCCGCCCAACTACACCCAAGTTAACCTACTAACCTGTACATCTTTGGAATGTGGGAGGAAACCGGAACACCCGGAGGAAACCCGTGCAGCCGTGGGGAGAACGTACAAACTCCCTACAGGCAGCAGCGGGAATTGAACCCCGATCGCTGGCGCTGCAATAATGTTGCACTAACCGCTACGCTACCATGCCGCCCACTATGCTATCGTGCTGCCCTATTTTAAAATATGAAGTCCTTTTGTTTGCTTTATCATGTTACATAAGAACATCAGTAGAATGGTCAAGTTACTGGAGTAGTAAACTAGATCCTTGGGTGAGTGATACTGAGATAAGAATTCAAATCCATAACTCTAAATTAAAAAAAAATGACTCTAGCTTCTGCAGGCCCTCTGCATATTTCAACAATTGGAATCATGTTATCATTCTGTTAAAATAACAAAACTCACTCTCTCCAACGCTAATATATTCTTCCTAAGGTGTTGTGTTCAAACGTGTACAATGTACTGCAGGCATGGTCTCACTTGTTTTTTGTATAGCTGTAGCATAACTTGACCTCCAGCAACCTACGTATCACAACTGCCATTTCATTAACTATTTTCCATATCTTCCAGAATATTTGAATGATCTATGTACACAAACCCTTTATTGTTTTTGGACCTTTATAGTTTCTAGCTTATTATTTTAAAAATATTGTTGTCCAGAAATTCATTCTTGTTTGCTAGCACTTAATGTGCTATGTAGTTGTATCAGTGCTTTGTACGTTGCTTTTGAATTTCATTTCATTGAGTTCACTGGAGAGGATTACAGAGGCAGTACTGCATGCTGACACGACAATAGCGTGTTTAGCGCTACTGATTGGAAATGAATTCCTTGACATCCATTCCATCCACTTAATGCCCAAAGCAGATAACTTCACATTTTCCTGTGTTGAAATTCATTCACTACTGTTTCGTTCACTCGCTCAATTTAATAGTATCTCTTTATAATCCAGTGCTTCTATCAGCGCTTCTTACATTGCTGTCTTTTTATGTCCCATTGGCAAATTTAAATCCCATATATCATTATGTAAGTCCTTTAACCATTTTGTGAATCCTTGTGGGTTATCACTCATCATATCTTGATATTAGACATCTGCGCACTATTTCTATTCTCTAACTCATGCTCGTCTCAACCAATTTCCTAACCAGGTCAATAAATTTCCTTTAGTTTTATGAGCTTCAACTTTAACTATCTGCTTCTTATGAAGGACTTATATCAAATGGTCAATTAGATGTTAGAGCTACAGAGATTTGTTCTGATCTATTATTTATGAGGTCACTTAGCTCTGTCGTGAGTCTGCCCCTTTTGGTGTTTAACAAGAAAACAGCCATGTGAAGTAGGTTCACTCAGTACGTATTTTATTCTTAAGGTTGTCATTCCAGACACCTACACTCCCTATTGAACCTGGGTTGGACACCTGGCTTATTGGAGACAGATGAGTGAAAACTACGATAGCCGTGAGACTACACATTGTGATCTTCAATGTCAGAGCAACTTCTTTTTTGAATTTATATCAATGATTGAAAATCAATTGAAATTATAAATGACATCAAAACAGGACTGACACTAGAAATGAGCAAAACCGCACAAATATAACATTCAACCAAAAAAAAAGATTGAATCTTTGCAATGCCAGATGAAATTTATTGCAAGCATATGTAAATTATTGAATACAGAAAAAAACAGCGTATTGCAGAGTAAGACTGAAATAGATAAAAATGTTAAGAAAACCTAGGAGTCTTAGACTTGATGCTCAGCATGTTCGATCAAGGCAGAGTAGTAATCAACAATCAAAAGAATATTGAACTATATAGCCAAATCAGTAAACTATAAATTCCACAAGTTTATCCAGCAAACTGGTGAGATGATATTTTGAGTATTGTGTACTGTTTTTTAAAGAAACCAGAACAATATTTAGGGACTGTGGGTATTGAATAAAAGAATCACACATCTAATAATCTAATGTAAAATGTAAAAAAATAGGAGTAGGCCATACCACCCCTTGAGCCCGTGTTATCCCAATTTTAAGTTCCCACTCCTGCCTGCTGCAAAATCACACAGTACCACAGATTAATTCTGTTAAAATGCATTTATTAGCAGTATTATGCTAGGGAGAATTCTCCTGACTCTCATGTAGAGTCTTTATCGGAGGTCTCCACAATACAGAGGGGCAGACATCAGTTTATACAGCCCTTGTCACACACACTTAATGAATGCGGCTCCACAAGTTTCGACCAGGCTCCTGAGATTCAGACAGACATTGCACTCATTGTTCAGTATAATTGATTTACAATCAAGAGATTCAAAGACAGGTATCACACTCATTGTTTAGGACAAACCTCACACTTACTGTTTAATACAACCATCACCCTTGTTGTTTAATATAATTGGCTTGCAGTCAAATTCTGGACACAGTAATTACCACCTAGTCCTGAGTCAGGGGTTTGCTTGCGTGGTATTTTTTCATTAGTTTTATGTACAGTCACAATTTCTCAACCCTTTACTTCCTCACCTGGGGTGCATGGTACAGGGAAAGAGGTGGATTCAGATGAGAAAAATGTCTTCTAAGGGTTGTGAATCTTCAGAACTCTTTACTCCAGAGAGCTGTGGTTGCTGGGTTGTTAAGTATATTCAAAACTGAGATGTACAGATTATCAGACCAAGGTCAAAACTGAGAAGAGAAAAACAACTTAGTCCATGTGACAGAGAAGGTGGGAAAGAAATTTACTGGGGAAGGAGGTGTGACTGTTATGGAGTTTTATATGGGCTCTCTCAGCTATTCGTGTAATGTTGTGGGAGTAATTCAAATGTAGAATGTCACTTGGTTGCATAGGGACTATGATCATGGTAGATGTTCAGGAGAACTGTCTCTGTAATGGAATGCCTTGTTGGCTCGCCAGCTTTGCCTTCTTTCTTCGTTCAGGTGAAAGATGAAGCTCAGAATCAGAATCAGGTTTATTATCACTGACATATGTCATGAAGTTTGTTGTTTTGTAGCAGCAGTACAGTACAAGACATAAAAATTATTATGTTACAAAAATAAATAAATAGTGCAAAAGAGGAATAATGAGGTAGTGTTCATGGCTTCATGCACCGTTCAGAAATCTGATGGCGGAGGGGAAGAAGCTGTTCCTGAAACATTGAATGTGGGTCTTCAGGCTCCTCTATCTCCTCCCCGATGGTAGTAACGTGGAGAGGGCATGTCCCCATGGTGAGGGTCCTTAATGATGGATGCCACCTTCAACCCTCCCCACCTTTTGAAGATGTCCTCGATGGTGGGGAAGGTGGTGCCCGTGATGGAGCTGGCTGAGTCTACAACTCTCTGCAGCCTCTTTTGATCCTGTGCATTGGAGCCTCCATACCAGGCGGTGACGCAACCAGTCAGAATGCTCTCCATTGTACATCTGTAAAAATTTTCAAGAGTCTTTGGTGACAGACCAAATCTCCTCAAACTCCCAATGAAGTGGAGCCACTGGTGTGATTGCATCAATGTGTTGGGCGCAGGATAGATCCTCTGAGATGTTGATGCCCAAGAACTTGAAGCTGCTCACCCTTTCCACCACTGACCCCTCAATGAGGACTGGTGTGTGTTCTCCTGACTTCCCCTTCCTGAAGTCCACAGTCAATTCCTTGGTCTTGCTGACACTGAGTGCGAGGTTGTTGTTGTGACACCACTCAACCAGCCGATCTTTCTCACTCCTGTACGCTACCTTTTGAGCAGTAACATCACCTTGGAGGCTACATTGTCTTCTTGTTCCTCTTGCTACTGCTGCTCGTCTGCTGGTGCTTCATGGCCCAGTGCTCTGTGACACCAGGCTGCTCGTCCTCATCACTGGTTGGTGTCTTCACTTTCCCTGGTCATGATGAAGTCTCCACACCCTGCTGGGCTCCACCTGGGCTGAAAAAAAAGTGGAACCTCATGTTCAGGAGACCAATGGAGTTCTCCACGACTATCCATATACATGTGTGGTTCTCACTGTTTTGATGGCCAGGCGATGTGGTTCAACGACAAACAGGAGCCCAAAGTCCTGCAAGTAGAGGATAGCCCTTGTTGCCCAAGACCTTCCTTCTGGGCAGTCTCAGTTGCTGAAAGTTTCAGGCAGTGCAGACTCCATAGAACCATAGAACCATACAGCACAAAACAGGCCCTTCGGCCCACCATGTTGTGCCATCCATCAAACCACCCTCACACTACCTAACCCCTTCCTCCCAGATATCGCCCCATCCCACACTCCTCCATATGCCTATCCAACAAGCTCTTGAACCTGTCCAATGTATCTGCCTCCACCACCACCCCAGGCAGTGCATTCCATGCACCAACCACTCTCTGGGTCAAAAACCTCCCCCTGACATCTCCCCTGAACCTCCCACCCATAACCTTAAAGCCATGCCCTCTCGTCTTGAGCATTGGTGCCCTGGGAAGGAGGCCCTGACTGTCTACTCTATCTATTCCTCTCAGTATTTTATATACCTCTATCATGTCTCCTCTCATCCTCCTCCTTTCCAGTGAATAAAGCACCTTAAGCCTCTCCTCATATTCAATACTCTCTAATCCAGGCAGCATCCTGGTAAATCTCCTCTGCACCCTCTCCAACGCCTCCACATCCTTCCTATAATGAGGCGACCAGAACTGAACACAGTACTCTAAGTGTGGCCTAACTAGAGTTTTGTAAAGCTGCATCATCACCTCGCGGCTCTCAAACTCAATCCCGCGACTTATGAAAGCCAACATCCCATTGGCCTTCTTAACTGCTCTTTCCACCTGTGAGGCAACTTTCAATGAACTGTGAATATGAACCCCCAGATCCCTCTGCTCCTCTACACTGCCAAGTACCTTGCCATTCACCCAGTACTCTGCCCTGGAGTTTGTCCTTCCAAAGTGTACCACCTCACACTTCTCCGGATTGAACTCCATCTGCCACTTGTCAGCCCAGCTCTGCATCCTATCAATATCCCTCTGTAAGCTCCGACAGCCCTCCACACTATCCACAACACCGCTTATCTTAGTGTCATCTGCAAACTTAATAACCCAGCCCTCCACCCCCTCATCTAAGTCATCTATAAATATCACAAAAAGTAGAGGTCCCAGAACCGATCCCTGCGGGACACCACTAGTCACTGCCTTCCAATCCGAGGGCACTCCTTCCACCACAACCCTCTGCTTTCTACATGCAAGCCAATTCCTAATCCACACAGCCAAGCTTCCTTGGATCCCTTGGCCTCTGACCTTCTGAAGAAGCCTACCATGAGGAACCTTATCAAACGCCTTACTAAAATCCATGTAAACCACATCCACCCCACTGCCCTCATCAATCTTCCTGGTCACCTCCTCAAAGAACTCTATCAGGGTTGTGAGGCAAGATCTTCCCTTCACAAAGCCATGCTGGCTGTCCCTAATCAGTCCATGATTCTCTAGGTGTTCACAAATCCTATCCCTTAGAATCCTTTCTAACAGCTTACCCACCACAGACGTGAGACTCACCGGTCTATAATTCCCTGGCCTATCCCTATTACTTTTTTTGAACAAGGGGACAACATTCGCCACCCTCCAATCCTCTGGCACCATCCCCGTGGACAACGAGGATTTGAAGATCCTTACCAGCGGTTCAACAATCTCCTCCCTAGCCTCTCGAAGCAGCCTGGGGAAAATCCCGTCAGGCCCCGGAGATTTATCTGTCTTAATATTATTTAACAACTTCAACACATCCTCTCTCTTGATATCTACAACCTCGAGAACATTACCCCTACCAGCACTCCCTTCCACGTCATCAAGACCCCTCTCCCTGGTGAATACCAAAGAGAAGTACTCATTGAGAACTTCTCCCACTTCCGCCGCCTCCAGGCAAATTCTCCCACCTTTGTCCTTACTCGGACCTACCTTTACCCTAGCCATCCTCCTACCCTTCACGTACTTGAAAAAGGCCTTGGGATTTTCCTTAACCCTACTAGCCAACACCTTTTCATGTCCCCTTCTAGCTCTCCTCAGCCCTTTCTCCTCGCTACCCTATATTCCTCACGGGCCCTTCTGAACCTTGATGCTTATACCTCATGTATGCTACCTTCTCCCTAACAAGTCGTTCCACCTCTCTCGTCACCCACGGTTCCTTCACCCTGCCATTCCTTCTCTGCCTTACCGGGACATATTTATCCCTAACATCCTGCATAAGATCCCTGAACATCAACCACATCTCCATGGTACATTTTCCTTCAAAAAGGACATCCCAATTTACACTCCCAAGTTCTCTCCTTATAGCCTCATAGTTCGCCCTTCCCCAATTAAAAATCCTCTTGTCCTCTCTGCACCTGTCCCTGTCCATGACAATTTTAAAGGTTATGGAGCAATGGTCACTGTCCCCCAAATGCTCACCCACCAATAGATCCTTCACCTGTCCCGGTTCATTTCCTAAAACTAGATCTAGCATGGCATTCCCTCTAGTCAGTCTGTCAACATACTGCGTCAGGAATCCCTCCTGGACACATTTAACAAATTCCGTCCCATCTAAACCTTTGGCACTAAGCAGGTTCCAGTCTATATTTGGGAAGTTGAAGTCTCCCATTATAACAACCCTGTTATTTTTGCTTCTCTCCAAACACTGCCTGCCAATCTGCTCCTCTATATCTCCACTGCTACCGGGGGGCCTATGGAATACTCCTAGTAGAGTAACTGCTCCTTTCTTGTTCCTTAATTCCACCCATACGGACTCTAGAGATGATCCTTCTACAACATCCATCTTTTCCACAGCCATAACAGTGTCCCTGACCAGTATCGCCACCCCTCCTCCTCTTCTCCCCCCTTCCCTATCCCTCTTAAAACACTGAAAACCAGGAATATTCAATATCCACTCCTCTCCTGACGTCAGCCATGTCTCAGTAATAGCCACGACATCATAGTCCCCCATACTTATCCAAGCCCTCAGTTCATCCCCCTTATTCCTGACACTTCTTGCATTTAAGTAAACACACTTCAGTCCATCTACCTTACTACTTTTATAGCCTGTATTCTGCTTCTCCTTCCCCAAATCCTCTCTACCTGTTTGATCTAACTTTTCCCCATCCCCTTCTTCCTCTGACCTACTCCTCCGGTTCCCTTCCCCCTCACAAACTAGTTTAAACCCTCCCGAACCACCCTAGCAAATCTCGCTGCAAGGATATTCGCCCCCTTCTGGTTCGGGTGTAACCCGTCCTCTCTGTACAGGTCCCACCTTCCTGAGAAGAGATCCCAATGATCCAGAAATCTAAAACCCTCCCTCCTGCACCAGCTTCTCAGCCACGCATTTATCTGCCACCTCCTCCCATTCCTGCCTTCACTATCACGTGGCACTGGCAGCAATCCCGAGATTGCTACCCTTGAGGTCCTGTTCCTCAATTTTCTGCCTAGCTCCCTGAACTCACTCTTCAGGACCTCATCTCCCTTCCTACCTATGTCGTTGGTGCCAACATGGACCACAACTTCTGGCTGCTCTCCCTCCCGCTCAAGAATCCTGTGGACCCGATCAGTGACATCCTGGACCCTGGCACCTGCGAGGCAACATACCATCCGGGATTCATGCTCACTGCCACAGAACCTCCTATCTGTTTCCCTGACTATCGAGTCCCCTATCACTACCGCATGTCTCTTTCCCACCCTTCCCTTCTGGGCAGCAGTAACAGTCCCAGTGCCAGAGACCTGGTAACTGCAGCTAGGCCCCCGCAGGTCATCCCCGTCAACAGCTTCCAAGGCAGAAAACTTGTTACTGAGGGGAACAGCCTCCGGGGTTCCCTGCTCTGTCTGCCTGCCTGACTTCTTCTTCCTCTTCCCTCCCCTGACAGGATAAAGGAGTCCTTAAGTCCTTAAGTCCTTTATCCTATTACATTTCACAGCTTATATATTTCCCATGGAATCTTTATTTCTCAGTGGAATTTATAGTCCTTGAAAATTATGAAATAATTAAGTACCTGCCACTGCTTATTTACCATTTTAATCTAATTTCCTAATTACTGACGCCAATTTATCCCTCATATAATAGACTATTTAAGTTTTTTAGTTTTATACATACTTTGTTCACTCTCAGACTGAATTTGAATCCTATCATGCTTCAATATTTGTTCTACAAAAGACCCTTTACTGTGAAATTATTAATTAATCCTGTCAAGATCCAAAGCGCCCTGTTACCTTATTGGTTCCAAAATGTATTGTTTTGGGGAACTGAGTCAAATGTATTCCATAAAATCACCCTTAAGATCATGTTCACAAATTTGATTTTTTTTCTCGGTTTTCAACTCTCATGAAAGAACTTGGATAACTTCAGCTTTTTGGCATGCAGGAGGGATGATTTTTTTATAGATGCAAAAAAAAGCAGAAAATAATCTGAAGTATTACTTTAAACAATAAGAATAGGACAAAAGGAAGAGCAAACAAGTAAAAAGAAGCTCAAAGTGAGAAGTTTTGCATACATAGAGCGGAGAGATCACCGCCGGAATGATCTTTTTGAAAGAGAAGTGGATTCAAAAGCTACAGTGATGTTCTGGATGGTTGTATTAAAATGTTCACAATTGCCTTCCTTGTCTTGATCAATAAAAGAAAAGCAATAGTGAATCCCTTGCTTTCATGAACACATAATCCTTTAAATCATGTTTGTCCTTGTAATGTGAATTTTGTCTCAGACAGAGAACATCACATAATGTGCATTTCCTGTAGATGGTAGTATAGTCAGCGAATAGCTTGTTTCCCATTATTTATTCTTTACTGATAACTTATCTAGCCTGGTGCAAAGTGAACAATAGAAGGCCATGTTTGACAGTGTAAATTTACCATTAAAGGATTTTATTGGACTGTTTGTTTGACCCACTGACCAATAATTACTGTAATACCTTACAGCTTTTGGTGGTGTTTTAATGCTAGCTTTTTAGATCATAATTTTGGTAAAGGTATGCATTGATTGCTAAGTTATCAACTTCCCAATTTGCCCACAGGCTGATCATTTGCTACTTTGCTGCACTCCTGCATATCTTGAGATCTCCGGTCCTCAGTGCCGGTGAGCGGGCAGCCTCCCCCATTGACAGTCTAGGCTATGTATTTCAGTGGACCAATACTGCTGAAGGAAACCTGGGAAGGACAGAGTCTCTGTTAGAGCTGTGGGGCTGGGAACTGGATGGGAAGATAATGTGCAGTCTCCTACGCAGCTACATGAACTTAGGAACATATAACCAGGAGCAGTAGTAGGGCACTTGACCCCCTCAAGCCTGTTTCAGCACTTAATAGGGGCACGGCTGATCTAATTATAATCTCATCCCTGCATTTTTGTCCACCCTCCCCTGCTTATTAAGAATCTCTCTACCTTCTGTCTGAAAAATATTCAAGGACAGCATGTTCTGAAGAAAGTTCTAAGACTCACAATTCACTGAGAGAAAAAACCTTTGCCTCTGTCTTAAAAGAATGAATTATTACTTTTAAACAGTGATACCTAGCTCTAGATTCTTCTAGAAAGGAAAGCTCCTTTCTACATCCAACAAACTGCTGGAGAAACTCAACAGGTTAGGCAGCATCTGTGAAGGCAGAGGATGGTCGATGTTTCTGGCCAAGATGTTGCCTGATCTGCCGAGTTCCTCCAGCAGTTTGTTATTTTGCTTTAGATTCCAGCATCTGAAGTCTCTTGTCTCCTTTCTACATTCATCCTGTCAAAACCCTTAGGATCTTCTATGTTTCAATTAAATCCCTTCAATCCCAGCTGGTACAAGCTTAGCCTGTCCAACTTTTCCTCATAAGACAAGCCATCCATTCCAAGTAATTGTCTAGTAAGCCTTCTCTGAACTGCATCCAATTTATTAATACCTTCCTTAAATAAGGAGATCAATAGTGCACACAATACTCTAGATGTGGTCCCACCAGTCTCTACAACTAAAGCATAACCTCCTTACTTTTTTTTACTTCCCTTGCAATAAAAATAAAAACCTAATTAGCTTTCTTGATTTTTTTCTGTCCTGCATACTGCTTTTAAGTAAGATTTCAGATTGCTGTTCTCAACACATTTACCCACTCAGCTGTCAAAATTTAAAACTCTTGTGTACATCTATCTGGCAAAACCTTTCAATGCTTTATTTTTATTTCTTCCTCAACCAGCCCGACACGGCTCTTGTAATGTTTCATTTCTGAATGTAAAGTATTGATAGTTAATCTAATCTTGGCCTTTACATTGCCACTTATGAAATGGTCTTAGCATGAATTAACTTTTGATGTTTGCACCATGCAACAATTTCAGATGTCACAGGAAAAGATCATTTCTAGATCATTTAAAGATCATTTATACACAATAGGCACTCCAATTTTAGAAACAAACTGAACAATAACTAAAATAGAACAGACGGTATTTTTCTTCAGCAGATCTACTACGCGATTGCGATTCCACACGAGATTTTAGAATAGTTTTAGTTTTATTTCTACCAGATGTGGCTGAAATCAGAAAGATGTTTGAGCCACATAGTTAAATATTTAGGTAAATTGGAAACAATATAATGTAACAATCAAACCCCTTGATGTGCTTCTTCCTCAGCTGCCAGTATAAAATACAAGAACAAAGATTACCGCATCAGTGTGTGCAAAGGCCGATCACATTGTTTTCAGCATGGCAGCAGTGTCTAACTTGCGCAGGATTTGCCAGCGAACCTAGTACTGAATTCTAATTCAGCAATGAAAGTGAAGGGCACGATATGTGGCTCAACATACCCAGGAAATAGCTACCAATCAGTGGATTGGTCAATTGGATCCATTGTTAAATGGTGCACATTTTACAGCTTGGTGCAATCAGGTATATAAAACAATAGTTAGACTAATGGATCCATAGGATTATACAGCACGGAAACAGGCCCTTTGGCTCAACTCGTCTATGCCGACCAAGCTGTCTACTTGAGCTAGTCCCATTTCCCCGTGTCCATATCGTTCTAAGCCTTTCCAATCCATGTACCTGTCTAAATGTCTTTTAAATGTTGTAGTTGCATCCACCTCTACCACTTCGTCTGGCAGTTTGTTCCATATGCCTACCACTGTGTGAAAAAGTTGCCCCTTAGGTCCCTTTTAAATCTTTCTCTTCTCACCTTAAACCTCTGCCCTCTAGTTTCAGACTCCCCTCCCTTGGGAAAAAGACTGTGAGTGACCACCTGATCTGTGCCCCTCGTGGTTTTATAAACCTTTACAAGGTCACCCCTCAGCCTCCTACACTCCAGAGAAAAATGTCCCAACCTATCCAGTCTCCTTGTGGCTCAAGCCCTCCAGTCCTGGTAACATCCCCGTGAATCTTTTCTGCAACCTTTGCAGCTTAATGACATCCTTCCTTGACCAAGGTGATCAGAACTACACATAGTATTGCAAATCTGGTCTCACCGCTGTCTTGTGTACCTGTAACATGACATAACAATTCTTGTACTCAATGCCCTGATCAACAAAAGCAAGCATGCTAAATGCCTTCTTCATTAACCTGTATCTCCACTTTTGGGGAACTATATACCTCCTGAAGAAGGGTCCTGACCTGAAACATTGACCTCCTGCTTTTCTCCATGGATGCTGCCTGACCTGCTGAGTTCCTCCAGCATCATCGTGTTTTTCATGTACCTGTACTACTAGGTCCCTCTGACCAATAACACTTTCCAGGGCCCTACCATTTACTATGTAAGTCTTGTCCTGGTTTAACTTACCAAAGTACAACACCTTGCACTTGTCCAAGTTAAGTTGGTCTAAATCCCCTTGTAAACTTAGATAACTTTCTGCACTTTTACAATTCCAACAGTAGCAAATGGTAACATTTCTAAGGTATTTCCTTGAAAAGTATTCTTTAAAATGTGCTTAAATGTAAGACAAGCTAATCATTTCCTAGTAGGTTCCTTCTATTGTAAAGAAAACAATTAATTGATTAAGTGAAATGATTAACTGATCTGTTTTATTGTACAAACTTTATTTTAAAGTGTTATTTTTGGTTTGAAGTGATACCTAATTTGAAACAGTTTAATCCAAAAGTTACAGAAATAGAGGGCTAAACTACTTAAGCCCTGAAAGTCAGTCCAGATATTAACCCACTCACCGATATAGTCAGCAGGCAGCTTCATCTCCCTGTTCATTAACATCATTGCCGTGTGCAGTGTTTGCGAGCAGTTGATGAGTAGCTTGGTGGGCCCAATATTTAGAGAGAGGATCACCATTTAAAGGTATCCAGTTTATACCTCTTAAAGAGCAAGTGCATCGTGGCTGGAGCAGGCACAAGGCCTCAGCGAGGATGCTCTTTCTTAAATGTTCCAAGAGGAGTATTTACTAGCAGCACCCATAACTGGGAGGAACTGGTCTGTGAAGAAGCTTGGTCAGGACTATATTAATACAGACTTGCTAAACCACTCTCTGTAGACTTCAGCAAAGCACTAATACAATTGTAGTAACATGCAAAAGATATCAATCAGCAACTAATCTGAAAGCAGTTGACAATCTCTATAAGCAATGCTGGGGTGGGGCACTTCCTGCTACTGAACACATGTTCAGCTGTGTAAGGTCAAGGGAAACATTTGCTGATGCAGTTGATTGGTATGATGATCTGCCTATTTTATACATTTCTAGCGATGCTAGTTGTACGCATGTAAACACCCTCATGAGTATTGCATCTAATACAGCTCCCCAGACATCAGCCACAAATGTACATAAGATCAAACAATATACTGACTTATTTGGCACTGATAGTACCAAAGGATGCAAGTTTTGGTGTCAAAATTGGACGTCCCTGGAAAAAGAGATTAACCCCACCAAGGAGAGATAGCTAATTGAATGCATAATTGGCTCAATGATAGGAAGCAAAGGGTGATGGTCGAAGATTGTTTCTCGGACCGGAGGCCTGTGACTAGATAAGATACGAAAAGATAAGGTATCTTTATTAGTCACATGTACATCGAAACACACAGTGAAATACATCTTTTGCGTAGAGTGTTCTGGGGGCAGCCCGCAAGTGTCGCCATGCTTCCGGCACCAACAGAGCATGCCCACAACTTCCTAACCCGTGCGTCTTTGGAATGTGGGAGGAAACCGGAGCACCCGGAGGAAACCCACGCAGACACGGGGAGAATGTACAAAGTCCTTACAGACAGCAGCTGTAATTGAACCCAGGTCGCTGGCGCTGTAATAGCATTACGCTAACTGCTACACTACTGTGGTGTGACACAAGGGATGGTGCTGGGCCCGTTGCTGTTCATTATTTATATGAACAATTTGGATGAGAATGTACAAGGCATGGTCAGTAAGTTTGTGGATGATACTAAAATAGGTGCTATCGTAGACAGTGAGAAAGGTTATCAAAAATTATAGGGGGTTCTTGATCAGCAAGGTAAGTGGGATGAGGATTGTCAAATGGCTTTCAATTTGGATAAGTGCAAAGTGTTGCATTTTAGGTAGTCAAACTAGAATAGGACTTATACAGTGAATGGTCGGGCCCTGGAGAGTGTTGTGGAACAGAGGGACCTAAGAGTACATGTACATAGTTCACTGGAAACAGCATCACAGATAGACAGGGTGGTGAAAAAAGTATTTGGTACGCTGGCCTTCATCAGTCAGGGCATTGAGTATGGGAGTTTGGATATGATGTGCAGTTGTACAAGATGTTAGTGAGACCACACTTGGAGCATTGTGTACAGTTTAGGTCGCCCTATTGTAAGAAAGACCTCATTACACTGGAAAGAGTGCAGAGAAGATTTACAAAGATGCTGCCAGGATTCGAGAGCCTGAGTTATAGGGAGAGGTTGGATAGACTAGAATTTTATTCTTTGGAATTTAGGAGACTGAGGGGTGACCTTATAGAGATGTACAAAATCATGAGGGGTATAGATAGGGTGAACATACACAGTCTTTTTTCCCAGGGAAGGGGAACTAAATACTAGAGGCAGAGGTTTAAGCTGAGAGGTGAAAGATTTAAAAGGGACCTGAAGGACAACTTCTTCACACAAGGGGTAGTGCGTACATGGAATGAGCTCCCAGAAGAAGTAGTTGAGGCAAGTACAAAAACAACATTTAAAAGACATTTGGACAGGTACATGGATAGGAGGGGTTTAGAGGGATATGGGCCAAATATGGGCAACTGGGACTAGCGTGGTGGGCACCATGGTCGGCAAGGATGGGTTGGGCTGAAGGGCCTGTTTCCATGCTGAATGACTCTAGGACCTGTTACTTCCCATAAGACAATAAGACATAAGAGCAGAATTAGGCCATTTGGCCCATCGAGTCTGCTCTGCCATTCGATCATGGCTGATTTAATTTTCCCTCTCAACTCCATTCTCCTGCCTTCTCCCCATAACCTTTGACCCCCTTACCAATCAAGAACATATCAACCTCCGCTTTAAATATACCCAATGACTTGGCCTCTGTGGCAATGAATTCCACAGATTCACCACCCACTGGCTAAGGAAATTCCTCCTCATCTCTGTTCTAAGGAGATGTCCTTCTGTTCTGAGGCTGTGCCCTCTGGTCCTAGACTCTCCCACTACTGGAAACATCCTTTCCACGTCCACTCTATCCAGGCCTTTCAATATTCAGTAGGTTTCAATGAGATCCCCCCTCATCCTTCTAAACTCCAGTGAGTACGGGCCCAGAGCCATCTATCAGTCCACCCTTCCATCCCCAGGATCATTCGCATAAAAGTCCTCCGGACCTCACCAATGCCAGCACATCCTTCCTTAGACAGGGGGTCCAAAACTGCTCACGATGCTCCAAATGTGGTCTGACCAATGCCTTATAAAGCCTCAGCAGTACATCCTTGCTTTTATATTCTAGTCTTTATATTGCCGTTCCTTTGCATCCTCCTTGCATTCCATGCCCAAGACCACAAATGGCATTAACAGATAAATCGATCTATACTCAGAATTTGTCCATATATCTTTCACACATCTTTGCTTTTAATTATTTTCTTGTGTCAAAGAGTCCTTTCAGGTCAAGAGCTGCACTTAACAGTGTAGTAGTTCAACAGGACAAAATTGAACAAGTACCTCATCAATTACATAAATGCAATCGAAATTCTACATTTTTATCAGCACGTATTTTATTATTACCTCCCACGTACAGGTACAAAAACTGAGTTTTGTGTTATTTATGCCGTGGTCTGGTTTATTCACTGCCAGATATTCCCTGCAGACCACATTCTGGTAAACAAGTAGGCCCTGATTTCAGCAGTGGATTGCAAATTATGTGCTTAAAGACCCCAAACAGGTAACACACCATAAAAAGAAACATTTTGTACAAGTTTTAACAGACCCCTGCCAGAACGTGGTAGATCTGTCAACGAGCCACCAGGCAGGGATGAAAATTTGAGGTCAGATAAAGAAGAGGGCTGCTCATGTATGTAAAGAGTTTAAATTGGATGACCTTTGGAGGGGCATGCAAAATGGGCATATCATACATCACGCACAGACTGGTAACGATTAGTTTGGAGGGCCCATTCCTGTGCAAAGCTTGCTGTTTGTCGGGTAATCTTACTCCTTCTTCCATAAAAGCAGAATTAAAAATGAAATAAAAATGCCCTTGTTTGGGCCCTGACTAAAACTGCAGAGATGTTTTGATGGCATCATCACAATATCTACACACTTGAAGTAAAGCACCATTCCTGCCTGCATCTGTATTGCTTACCTGCTCAAAGGAGCAGGTTAAGATTGGAACTTCAAAGGAAGCCAGCATGATCACACGACTTGGAGGAGCTGCACAGCAGAGAATTTCTACTCCGGCACCCCAGAAATTGACCAAAAGTGTAGTAACCCAGGATGCTCTGAGGGAATCAAAGCTCTGTGAAATGTATAAGCTGTGAGAACAGAAAGAGACAGAGAAAGAGAGAGAGAGAGAGAGAGAGAGAGATGTGACTGATCTCCTGTGTTTCTTCAGCTATCCATAGAGCTATAATATTCACAATGATGTCATAAAGTATGCTCCAATCTGTCAATACTACTGAGTTAGGAGCTGTTGAATGAATGGCCTCAGAAAGAGCAAACAAATAAAACCGCTAAACCATTGACCTGAAACTTTAATCTGTTGTTCTCTCTCCACAGATACTGCCTAATCTGCTGATTATTTAAAGCACTTCCTGTTTCTATTTCAGACTTACGGCACCTTTTGTATTTTTTCCTTTTCGTTAGCATTTATAGTTGGCTACCTATAGTCACAAGCCTAATGCTGTCTCAGGAAATTCTGTTACTGATTTGATGCTTTTTATGTTTGTTTTATGGTATAGGTGTGAGCTTATTCTGGTGTGTCACTTGGCACTACCTTCTAGAATGCTGATTTGTTGAAGTGCTCTCGGCACAGTAGTGTAATGGTTAGTGTAACGCTTTTACAGCACCGGTGACCCAGGTTCAATTCCGGCCACTGTCTGTAAGGAATATGTACATTCTCCCCGTGTCTGTGTGGGTTTCCTCCGGGTGCTCCAGTTTCCTCCCACATTCCAAAGACGCACGAGTTAGGAAGTTGTGGGCGTGCTATATTGGCACTGGAAGCGTGGCGACACTTGCGGGCTGCCCCCGGAACACTCTACGCAAAAGATGTATTTCACTGTGTGTTTCGATGTACATGTGACGAATAAAGAAATCTTCTTATCTTCCACCCTGAACACTCACAGGTACATATCCACCAGTACTTTAAAAGCAGCCAGCAAACACGATGTTACCATGGAGGAACCTCTGGGGTGGGAAGAACTGTGAAGCCAAAGAGAGGGCGACACAACAACTTCCGTCACATCCTGCAGGAGGCGATGAGAGAGACTGTAGGATGCAGGCAGTCTGTCAACACATGGAGCATCTGCTGCCAGTCCCTGCCAATGCTCATGCTCACTGTGCAGGCTGGGCTGCAGCCCTGAGCACCATGTCTCAGTGCTGTGTAGCTGGACCATCACCCTGACCCACCCAACACCAGCCGTCACACTAAGCTGTTGGGAGATTTACTGCCTGGTTGGGGGCAGGTTCCCAGAACTGCAGCATGCAACAGTGTGAACGGCAAGGGGTCACACCAAATCTCCAGCAGTTACGTTCCAGGTACAGGAGTGGTGAAAATGGGAGTTGGCACAAGGATTTTGGTAGGGGACCACTCTCAGTAATGCAGCTCTCCATGTATCACGCTATAATGACCCCTCTTTAACATTGACCCAATTAGCAGTCTCGTTCCTGGGAGTACATCCTGTGTGTGTTGCAAGATATCGGTGTTTGTATCACATCAGCTTATCTTAAAATCAAGAGTGCACAGCTCAAAATTTTGACCTCATTTCTGAAGTCAGCAAATAGAAAACTATCTAGGGCTGTCATTTTCCAATAACTCCTCTGCAGCTTTGCTCTCAGAAAATGTCTCATTGAGTCTTAACTGAAAACTCAATGATACCTTACCTGGTAACAAAAGAAATTTGTGCTAAGACAAAATGTTTATTGTATCTGAGATCAGATGGTTCAGTAAGTCAGGTAAATCAGCACTACCTGCATACATGTTAAAACCCAATCTTGGTTAGTAACAATCCAGAGGATTTGTATAACAGTGCATGAGGTTGAACCAAACATCCTCTGTAATTTGACCTTTAGCTGAAATGTATGGTTATTGTATGGATTAAAAGTAAAAATGAACATGTCCCATTGCGGCACCTGCTAAAACTGTAGAATGTTTTACATTTTTACACCCACTATTATATAGATGTTACTTAATGCTACATTGCGCTACATGGTCAAAATTCTTCTTTTGTGAAATAAATAAGCATTAGGAATCTGGATTATTTTGAATGGCTAATTAAGCTGCACAAATTAAACTTAAATATTAATTCTTAGTCTTTGCACTCATAACAAAACCTTGCCAATTGCCTTATAAAGCCTCTAGCAAAATTCTGTACTATATTAGGCTAATTTCCTGGGAATAGCACAAAATATACGAACAGTATTTCAATGAGACCGTAGTTTAAAGCCCAAATAGGTCAAAGAACTTAAATGTTTCACAGTAGACTTGCAAACACAGAACTCATCTGCTTTGCTCCTGCTACATATTTCAGATTTGTCATTCAACATCTTTTCTCCATCATTACTTTCAGGAAGTTCTGACTAGAAATTTTATATCTTCTTCAACCACAAGAGGACAGACCAAATGTTGTTCAGTTTCCAGGATATTCAATATCTTTCTGATAACATCAAATCCATTCTCATAAAATCGAGTTGACTGGCCAAATTATTATATATCCCCCAAGACTGGGTAAAATGAACATAGTATGGAACTTTTGTGCCACTAATAATGTGGTTGCAACGCACACAAAATGCTGGAGGAACTCAGCAGGTCAGACAGCATCTATGGAGGGAAATGAACAGTTGACATTTTGGGCCAAGACCCTTCATCAGAACCTGCTGAGTTCCTCCAGCATTTTTGTGTGTTACTCCAGATTTCCAGAATCTGCAGTCTCTCTTGTGTCTCTAATAATGCAGTAGGTCAGGTTAATGAAGCAAACTGTGATACAAGAACAATTGTAGGGTAAAACATTGGCATTCTAAAGGCTTACTTCAACTAATGACCAAATTGTGGTTAAGGAGATAAGAGGGGTGGGCAGGGGATGATTTTCGTCTGTAGTCCCATCAGGGTCTTCAGGCTTATTACAGCCTGCTGAACATTCCAGTTTTGCTATGAGAGAATCTGAAGTGTCATGATAAGGTATCTTTATTAGTCACATGTACATCGAAACACACAGTGAAATGCATCTTTTGCGTAGAGTGTTCTGGGGGCAGTCTGGAAGTGTTGCCACGCTTCCGGCGCCAACATAGCATGCCCACAACTTCCTAACCCGTACGTCTTTGGAATGTGGGAGGAAACTGGAGCACCCGGAGGATACACACGCAGACACGGGGAGAACGTACAAACTCCTTACAGACAGTGGCCGGAATTGAACCTGGGTCGCTGGCACTGTAATAGCGTTACGCTAACCGCTATACTACCGTGCTTAGGGATGGCAGCCATGGGTACAAAAGGAGAGCAAGAAACAAGGCAATGCTAGTGGAAGGTCACAATCAGGATGCCAAATCCTACCCAATGGCTGGCTAGAGATGGGACCAGTACTTAAGGAGTTACAGAAGTAAAATAAATACTTATCTCTTCAATCCCCTAAAATGCAGAGTTATGTACCACTTCCTCCACAATATGATCACATCTGGCTCTAACTCAGACATTCTAATAAATATAACCATGCTATGTCAGTTGGAACAAAGTACAGTAAAACTCCAATAATCCACTATCCAATTGTTTGGAAATTCCAATGGTTCGGCATCTGACCTACTGGGTTCCATTTCTCCTGCTCCCTTTACTCACACCAGGGCTCTGTTTCCTACACTCCCTTCACACTTACTAGGGCACCATTTCTGTGTTCCCATTAAATTCACTGGGGCCCTGTTTCCCAAACTCTCTTTGAACTCACCAGCTGTTTCCTGGGCTCCCTTTAAACACAGCGGGGTCCTATTTCCCATTTTCCCTTTGAACACTCTGAGGCCCCATTTCCTGCACTCCATTTAAACTCACTAAGTTCACTAGAAAATATACTACTGCAGAAGGTTGAAAAAAATTAATGAAAAGTGCACTGGGGTATTAATAGGAGTAATATCCAATAGTCTGGATGATCTGCCAGTCTGGCATCACCAAACTCCTAAAGGTGCTGGATTATTGGAGTTTTGCAGTTTCTTGAAATAGCCTCTTACATTGCGCTGTGTTTGATGTGTTTATTCTCGTGAACTCTGCCGGTTCTTTCTATCACTGTGAAATTTCCTGAAGCCTTCAAGACACATCTTTTCCCTCTCCCCATTGCCGCCTCAGACAAAAGTCCTCAGTTAATGTGCTTTCTTGTTTGCCCTAAGGAGAAGATGTTTTAGTGGAACATGACTCGATTCAGTCAGGTAATTCATAAAACCATTAAGTTAGAATGTCATTTCCATTAATGGCATTTTTAGTTAAATAGTGGAGACCAAAAAATTGTCCACATCAGTTTCACATCCAGCATCCAGTAATTACCCTTCTATAGTTTGTTTTATTGAAGGTCATTTAAAAACCAATTGGATAGCATTTTAAAAGGAAATATTGAAGGGAATGAAGAAAGAACAGGCAGATGGATGTAGAGTAAGAGCTCTAGCTGAAAAGCCAGCTGAGTCAAAATGTACTGAAGACTTGTTTTCGTGATGTGAATCCTGTGACACGAACCAATGACTGTCTTACAAACTCTGAGATACGAGGAGGCTGAATGCACCTTGAACCCCAAGGTCAGCTATTTTAACTTTTCTAAAGCAAGAATGATACCAGCTTGCAACTTATATCTTGTGGAGTCCAGATTTGCAATAGTGAATAGGAAATTGGCAGGGACTGTGAGAGATGGCCTTATTCAGATTAATTTTACAGCAATCTTTTTCACAGTGGTTTTGCGATGATGGAAAATATTGCCACTTCTTTAAACAATTAATGGTATCCCCAACACCATACAAAAATAGCCCCAGAAATGGGCTCAGCAGTTACTTAAATGTTCTTAGAGCTTAGGCACACATTACTGGGGAGAACGGAACCTGGCATTATATTGATGAAGATGAGCAATATATCTGGCCCAAGTATGGAAAACAGAAAGATGTCACGGTCAATCAATGTGGAACAGTGATTTAATGCTCCTGTTGTACTTTAGGTTATCAGTGTTCCAGCTAATTCATTCACATAAACAGCCATTACTACCACATCCTCAGCGGTAGGAAGGATGGGCCCTCGTTCCCTCACACCAACCTCACCATCCACAAGGTACCACACTCATGCATTATTTTCAGTCCCTTCTAGGTCTTCAGGGTTTGACTCTTGCCATTAACCATCTAGCTTTTGAGTGTGTGTCTAGGAGTGTCTCACTACTTAGTGAGGATATCCTGGGGAGAATGGCCAGTGAGGGTAAATGGGTTGAACTTAAATATAAAAAAGGGCAGATCACTTTGATTGGATTATACAGTAGTCCCTCCAGTAATCAGCAGGAATAGGAGGAGTATATATGTAGGGAAATCACAGATAGGTGTAGGAGTAATAGGGTTGTAATATTAGATGATTTTAACTTCCATAATATTGACTGGGACCGCCTTAGTGTTAAGGGATTAGATGGGGCAGAATTTGTTAAGTGTGTCCAGGAAAGTTTTCTTAATTAATATATAGATGGCCTTACTAGAGAAGGGGCTACACTCAACCTCGTCTTAGGAAATGAAGCTGAGCAAGTGGTTGACATGTCAGTGGGATCATAATTCAGTGACCATAATTCTATAAATTTCAAGATAGTCATGGAAAAATATAGGAGTGGTCCTCAAGTTGAAGTCCTAAATTGGGGGAAAGATAACTTTGATGGCTTCAGACTAATTTTGAGGTGGAACTCTCTCAAATTGATTGTGAGAGACGGTTTGCAAGTAAAATGACCTCTGGCAAGTAGGAGGCTTTTAAAAGTGAGGCAAGGAGGGTTGAGGGCCAACATATTCCTGTTAGAGTGAGGGGCAAGCCTGACAAAATTAGGGGACCTTGGTTGATGAGGGATATTGCGGGTCTGGTCAGGAAAAAGAAGAAGGCACAGGTCTGGTGTAGGAAGCTGGGATCAAGCAAGTCTATTGACGAGTATAAGGGATATAGGTGAACACGTAAGTAAATTAGGAGGACAAAAAGAGGCCATGAGATATCCCTGGCAAATAAGATTCTATAATTATGTTAAGAATAAAGGGGTAGCTAGGGAGAGAGTAGGTCCCCTTAAGAATCAGTGTTGTAATCTACTTGTGGAGCCATAGGAAATGGATGAAGTCTTGAAAGAATACTTCTCGTCTATATTAGGCATGGAGGAGGACATGGAAGCGAATGAGTTCAGGGGAGGGAATGGTGATATCCTGGAACATATCAATATTATGAAGGAGGAAGTGCTGGAGGTCTTGAAAAGCATAAGCGGATAAATGACCAAGTGTATCCTAGGACATTGTGGGAAGCAAGGCAGAGATTTCTTATATCTTTGTTAGTCACAGTTGAGGTACTGGAAGACTGGACGATGGCTAATGTTGTGCCTTTAATTAAGAAGGGCAGCAGGGATAAGACTGGGAACTACATGCCAGAAAGCCTAACATCAGTGGTAGGAAAGCTATTGGAAGGGCTTCTGAGAGACAAAATTTATTTGCATTTGGAAAGGCAAGGACTGATTAAGGACAGTCAGCATGGCTTTGTGTGAGGGAAATCATGCCTCACTAATTTGACTAAGTTTTTTTGAAGAGTTGACCAAGAGGTTTGATGGCTGAAGGGTGGTAGATGTTAACAAGCCTTTAACTAGGACCCACATGCTAGACTGGTTCAGAAGGTTAGATCACATGGGATCGAGGGTGAACTGGCTAATTGGATACAAAATTGGCTTGGTGGTGGGAAACAGGGAGTGGTAGTGGAGGTTTTTTCAGATGGGAGGCCAGTGACTAGTGGTGTGCTGCAGGGATCGGTGCTGGTCCACTGTTGTTTGTCATCTACATTAATAATTTGGATGAGAACATAGGTACGTTTGCAGATGACACAAAAAGTGATAGTATAATGGACAGTGAAGAAGGTTGTCTGAGGTTACAACAGGATCCAGATCAACTGGGGAAGTGGGCCAAGAAATGGCAGATGGAATTTAATTTGGACAAGTGCAGAAGTGACGCATTTTGGGAAGTTAAGCCAGAGCAGGATTTATGCAGTGAATGGCAGGGCAATGGGGAATGTTGTTGAACAGAAAGACGAAGGGGTATAAGTACAAATTCCCTGAAAGTGGCAACACAAGTAGACAGGGTGGTGAAAAAGGCATATGGCATGCTTGCCTTCATTGGCCAAGGCATTGAGTTCAGGAGTTGGGACACTATGTAACAGTGGTACCAAACATAGGTTAGGCCACACTTGGAGCATTATGTCCAGTTCTGCTTGCCACAGTGCAGGAAGGATGTGATTAAGCTAAAGAGGGTGCAGAAAAGATTCACAAAGATGTTGCCTGGATTGGAGAGCTTAAGTTATAAAGTGAGATTGGATATTTCATATACCTCTATCATGACACCTCTCTGCTTCCCTTGAGCAAAGGAGGCTGAGAGGTGACATAATAGAGGTATATAAAATGGTGAGAGACGTAGGTAGGGTAGACAGCAAGAATCTGTTTCCTCTGATAGTGGTGTCTAAAACTTGAGAGCATGGGTTTAAGGTGAGAGAGAGGAGGTTTAAAAGGGATCTGAGGGGTAAATGTTTCACACAGAGAGTAGAGGTATCTGGAATGAGCTGCCAGAGGAGGTGATGAGGGCAGGGACTGTAACAATATTGAAGAGGCATCTGGACAGATACCTGAAAGAGCAAGGCATTGAGAGATATGGAATTAATGCAGGCAAGTGGGATTAGTATAGAAAGTCATGATGGTTGCCACAGACACAATAGGCTAAAGGACCCGTTTCTATGCTGTATGGCCCCCTAGGGAAACAGGACATCTGGCCTCCTTTCCACCATCTCCTGGGGGTTCTCCTTTCATCAAGCTGGGTTCAGTTATAGAATGACCAGCAGCATCTGCTCCAGCCACAATAGATCTCCCTTCTCTGAGGTCCATGCTGGCTTTAACATGTGCTGGCCACTCACCAACATTGGCTTCCTGCCGAAGGATAAATGCTGATGGACAATGGATTTGTGTAAATTAGAAGGCAGAATGCAGTTGCTGTATTGGCTGCCTGGGTTAATCGTGCATCATGAATTCCACATTCCCTTTGGGATTGCAAGGGCAATCATATTTAATCCCTGCAAAATCCATTCCCGTAGCTTGTAATTTCCTGGGAGTGCTGAGCCACCTGTGTTACAACTCACCTACCTGCCAAACCTGGTCTAAACTTCAGCAACTTCCTGGCAAGACATGTAGAGCATCAAAAGTCAATTAAAATTAAACATTTTTAAGTTATTTTTATGAAACCTAAAAATAAAAATTACCTGAAGCTCCTTTGCAGCCATCCCTATCCATTGGAATGAATGGAGACAATGAACCTACACTAGGTTTAACCTGGCACGGGCTCACTGAACAGATTTCCCAGTGCAATTGTTGGCTTTCCACCACTGTTTCCATGGAGGTTCCAACACTGGAACACAGTCGGAGTGGAAGTGATGAGGACTCAATAAGAACTTTGGGATTTCCACACTCATGCACACATACATGGGGTCCTAAACATGTAGGAATCCTGGCAGTCATGCATTTCTCAGGAAATTCTGGTTCATACTTCTGTTCAAGATAGAATGATGTGTCTGAGAAAAACAGAGAAGAATCAAACAAAAATAAATGAATTAATTATACAGATTTAAAACATTAATTATGCATACCCTGTATTCCATAAATAAAATATATATCCGACCACATGTATTGTCTATCTGATGCATCTCTGTCGCTTATTTTATTTGAATATTTTATGGTTGAAGAACAAGTTGAAAATTGTATTTGTTTTGTCTAAAACCCGATGGCTTAAAAAGGAGACAACTAATGAATATATAATCCATCAAAAACTGAGAAGAATTTGCATGACTGTTCTACATAGATTTTATTTTACCTACTGTTTTGAACACTTTCCCCATTTTATTAGTTAAAATTAAAAACACAATATACCTGTTAATATATTACATTAACAAATAAAATTTGCATCAGTCACTTAATAAGAAATCATGAAGTGCTATGACCTCCAACAGTCTTATGCAATTGCTTTTATATGGGTTTATTGGCGAAATAACAAATTAAACACATTTCCGTCCTACATCTAGTGAAAGACAGCAGCAAATGTTTCTTAGGTTATCTTTGAATTGCATCTGAGATAATGAAAGCTCCATCTAAAGTGTCTCGAAATAGTCACCTTAATCAAACCTATCTATACATCAAATTCTGGACTCAGAATAAGATTGTCAAATTCATACTAAATCATTAAACTTTCGCTGCAAACTACTTTATACAGCAGAAGATAGTATTCCTAGAATGCTGGTATTACATTGATTCGTATCCTATTTAATTTCACAATAAGAAGTTTGAAAAGAGTACTTTTGAAGCAATAATCTACCTGAAAGAACTTCTAAATACCAAACTCTTACCTAGTGTCTTTCAACCATTTTCTTCAATTCAAATCAAATCAAAGAGAAAATAGATTTTGCTTCTCCTCTGAGCTGACACAGAATTCTACGGGAATTCTAAGTATAGGAAATTTAACTTAAGTTCCCTCTCCCATGGAAGATTCTTGTAGAAGAGGTCACAGGGCAGCCTGAGACTCAGTGAAACTTAGTGATGACACACCAAAAATGATGTCAGGACATTTATGTTCACATACACATGCATAGAAATCCAATGGTGAACGCTGAAAATTTTGCAGCAAAATTTAACATGGAGTTTAATAACTCCCAGAAAATACTACAGTACATGTTAAATTCCATAACAAAATTTAGTTACAGTTACAGTTTTGGTGCATTGCTTGACAGTCTGAACTCAGCCATGACATTTCTACTTTGGCTGCTTCTTTAGGCTTTTCACTTTTTGCCTCACTCTGTCTTCCATCCTGATTCCCACTGTGACTGCCTATTGACATTGGGCCTTTCCTCTATCCTGCTGTCCACTTTGAAATCACAAAGTCATTCCTCTGACTTTCCTTTTCTGGATCATCTCCAAGGCTTTTAACTCTACCATGATTGTTTACAGTCTGAATTGCCCCAGTTTGGCTACCCTGTATTGGGCTAACATTCATAACTCCAAACCTACTGTGACATCTCTCAGAGCATAGAACATAGAACACTATAGCACAGTACAGGTCCTTCGGCCCACAATGTTGTGCTGACATTTTATCATGAAAGCTCCATCTAAAGTGTCTCAAAATAGTCACCTTAATCAAACCTATCTATACATCAAATTATGGACTCAGAATAAGATTGTCAAATTCATACTAAATCATTAAACTTTTGCTGCAAACTACTTTATACAGCAGAAGATAGTATTCCTAGAATGCTGGTATTGCATCTAAGATCTATTTAACCCTTCCCTCCCACATAGCCCCCCATTTCTCTATCATTCATATGTCTATCTAAGAGTCTCTTAAATGTCCCTAATGTATCTGCCCCCACAACCTCTGCCAGCAGAGCGTTCCACGCACCCACCAGTCTCTGTATAAAAACTTACCCCTGACATCCCCCTTATATCTTCCTCCAGTCACCTTAAAATTACGTCCCCTCATGTTAGCCATTGTCGCCCTAGGAAAAAGTCTCTGACTGTCCACTTGATCTATGCCTCTTATCATCTTGTACACCTCTATCAAGTCACTTCTCCCAAAGAGAAAAGCCCTAGCTCACTCAATCTACCCTCATAAGACATGCTTTCCAATCCAGGCAATATCCTGGTAAATCTCCTCTGCACCCTCTCTAAAGCTTCCACATCCTTCTTATAATGAGGCGAGCAGAACTGAACACAATACTCCAAGTGTGGCCTAACCAGAGTTCTATAGAGCTGCAACATCACCTCGTGGTTCTTGAACTTAATACCCCGACTAATGAAAGCCAACACACCATATGCCTTCTTAACAACCCTATCAACCTGCATGGCAACCTTGAGGGATCTATGGATGTAGACCCAAGATCCCTCTGTTCCTCCACACTGCTAAGAGTCCTGCCATTAACCTTATATTCTGCCTTCAAATTTGATCTCCCGAAGTGTATCACTTCACACGTATCCGGGTTGAACACCACTGCCACTTCTCAGCCCAGCTCTGCATCTTATCAATGTCCTGTTGTAATCTACAGCAACCTTCTACACTATCCACAACACCACCAAACTTTGTGTCATCCGCAAACTTACTAAGCCACCCTTCCACATCCTCATCCAAGTCATTTATAAAAATCACAAAGAGCAGGGGTCCCAGAACAGTTCCCTGTGGAACACCACTGGTCACTGACCTCCAGGCAGAATATGCTCCATCTACCACCACCCTCTGTCTTCTATGAACGAGCATGTTCAAAGGTTTTGCTGGCCTCCACATTGCAATGCGGTGCTCTCTTAAAGCATCCAGCTGTGCTTGATTCAAGGCCATTCAATAATTCCGTAAATAATTCTGTAAACCAGAATCTGAGCTTTTCCCCAGAACTCATGCACTCTCACTTTTTGCATCAGTATCGTGTGGACCAGACTTATTTGATGTTATCTTGCCACAGCACCCCTTGCTGAGTCTCTTGCTTATCTTTGTAGATTCCTGCAACAATAAACGTATTGTCCTGAAACTTCTGCAAACTGCTCTCTCGTACTGTCTAAGCAAGTTTAGGACTCTTCCTTTGAATGACAATTCAAAGGAAGATGAATATTTCCATGTTTTGAAAATGCTACGTCACTATCAGACTATCTATAATGTACTGTCTTTCACTAGCCCCCAGTCTCAATGTCTTTCCCTCTGGGATACCTCGCTCAGGTCAAATTCTCTGGTCAGCTTGTTACTTTGCTTCCCAAGTCTATTCATCATGGTACCCTCCACAAGCACTTTGATACATCCCGCCACAGACATTTCAGTTATCAGCACCTCCTTCCCCAAAATTCTGCTCCAATGATGGTGCAATGCCTGTTTCACTTATTGGGCCATGGTGAGAAAACTTCTGCTTATGCCTTACTGAGCAATTAGAACTGCAAATCCATTGCTGTCAAATAATATCAGCAGTATTTTATTTATGTCTCTGATGATATATTCTTTGTTGATTTTACCTACCTTCATTGCAAACTCATTTACCATTCCATGCAGATTTACCACAACCCTTGGCTCCACGTTGCATGATCTTCTCTCTATATCCTGAGTGCACACTATCTCCCCCTTTGAGCCAAACTGCCAATTTGCCTTATGCAAGGAAAGTCTCATATTGGAGTCATCAGTTTTCCCTTTGGCCCAAACTTTGTATTCTTCATCAGGTGGACAGCTGTCAAGATCCACCTGCAATGAAGCATCACTACCCTCACCTTGATCACATGTCCCACTGTTTTCCGCCAGTCCCACTTATAATATCCCACAAGGTCATGAAAGGGAAGATCACACCAGCATTACTATTTCTATGGGCTTCTCTGCTTGCTCCATGGATTTTGTCCTGAAGGAACGAATGAAGAGTTACATTGAGAAATATGCAGCTGTAGGAGGAAGCAGGCATTATTTTCTGGGAAGAATTTTTTGAGCAAAAATAAACCCAGTGTACACAGTACCTTGAAGATTTTTAAAACGGGTGTTAGTTCCCTCATTTATATACATACTAATTTTAAGGCACCTGGGATGCTGGCAAGAATATTGCAGAGTGGGATTCTAAGATACCCTATCCGAGATCTTCCACTCTCCTTATATAGGTTAAAGGTCATGCAAAAGATTTATTCAATGCATCAACCTATATGTTAAACAGTCATTTCAATGGCATATTTTAGTGTCATGGAAAGGCACTTTTCCCAACATTGTTTGCTGATGCAGGAGAAAAGCCGATTGTCAAAAGTCAACTAATTCTATTATCAATTGATTTTCCTTTTTATTCTCTTCCGCTTATGTAAATCTGTAAGTCACTTTTGGAGTCAGCAGAATGATTTCCCAGAACAGACTAAATAACATTTAAAACTAATTATGTTTCAAGTTACTATCTGATGCCATTTTTATGTACACTCAAAAGCAATTAAAAAGGTGTGCTGTGCTATCCCTAATCAGATTCACTCAACTGCAGCATTCCTTATTATACAGCGTAATAAATTGGAATTTATAGAAAAAAACACAAAATGTTTAGCTACATTTTTAATGCACTGAGTTATGAATCATCATGTACAACGAACACTCTGTGCAATTTGAAAGGCATGCTGTGCAAATGAATTTAGTTCAACAGTGCACCAGGTAGTGTTACTTAAACACTTATGCCTAACAAATATCTTCAGCAGACAAAGTGATACATCTCCAAATCCCTTCTGTGAATTGTTGTTATTCTGAAACAAAGAAAATGCTGCCCTGAGTTTTGTTGTAAAGTCTTATATGAATTGTTAATCTTATCTCAACATTCCAGCAAAGTGATAGAAACATAATAAAATATTACACAATAGGCAGTAAAGCAGGATAATTATATTCACAAAGCTAATAAAAGGATAAATTAGACATGGCACAAGAATCTGTGGGAATATGAGTAGATGTTTTAGAAGGCTGTCTTATTCATGATTTTCTGAGATGCATAAATTGGATGTTCATTTCCTTCCTTATTAATTGTCCAAAAGCTTTAATGTCATTCATTTAGCCATTTCCCAACAATCATGATCTGAACTGTACAAAATCTGTTAACTAGCTGGATGAAAAATATATTTCAATGTTATTTATAGTAGTATAGGTCACACAGCATGTTGCCTGATCTGCTGAGTATTTCAGGCACTTTCTGTTTCTATTTCAAAGTTCCAGTATCTGTAGTGTTTTCATTTTCAATATTTATAACAGTGTACTCAATGGTGGTAGTGTAGGCCAGTGTGCAGTGGGCTTCAGTTGGTGTTATATTTAATCTATTCAAACTCAAGTTCAATGAATGTAATATAAAGGGTAATAATAACAAGATTAAGACAAAACAAAAGAGAATAAAACTGGATCTTTTTCATCTTTATTTTCCTTGTTATTGCAGGGGAAATAGCACAGGTATTAATTTGGATTATTCTTAGGTATCCAGTTCCTTTATCTATCAGTGTTCAGGAGGAAATAAATGAAACAAAACAAAAATAGGATAAAGATTAATAGTGTGTGAGGACCACAATGCTGACAGAAACCCATGGTTTATGAGAATTTACAGTTGAGTGCTTTGCTCAGCACTTCAGATGAAACATTTCAGCTGACAGTATGACCCTTTCAAAGAAACAGTTTTGCATTAATTAAAATAACTAACTAAACCTTTCACAGGTACTAGGGTGAATTTTAAGTTTTAACATTTTTAAGCATTGTTCTAATTGTAAATAGCTTTAAATAGTACCCAAAAGATCTTGACAATGTTTGAAATTCTACATTGGAATTTATCAATTGAAATCAGTATGGTAGAAAATGAGAATGCACATCATTATGCAGGGAAGTATTTGGGCTGTTTCTAATCTTTCAGATCTGATAGGATGGATAAATTAGCAGAAGAATAATGACCACTGCACTTAGAATGCCCTCCCACTTATCACCATTTGCAGCTCACAGTTTACTGAATCGGTCAAGATAGCTGTCAGCAGCAAGACTAGATCTTCTGAGTATATATGATTCAGGATATAATGAGGCAATTAAGACCACAAGATATTGTAATTGAAAGTGCAGATGTACCATTGAGTGATCAACATGCCAATAAAACATGGAAGAAAGCCAATGAGGTGACATATGCTGATGCCCTGGGAGGCACACGTTGGTGGACTCAGGGCTGTGCCATTCAAACCCACTCTACATAAGATAAGATCTTTATTAATCACATGTACATTGAAACACACAGTGAAATGCATCCTTCTTTGCATAGAGTGTTCTGGGGGCAGCCCGCAAGTGTCACCACGCTTCCGGCGCCAACATAGCATGCCCACAACTTCCTAACCCGTACGTCTTTGGAATGTGGGAGGAAACCAGAGCACCCGGAGGAAACCCACAGAGACACGGGGAGAACGTATAAACTCCTTACAGACAGTGGCCGGAATTGAACCCTGGATGCTGGCGCTGTAATAGTGTTGCGCTAACCGCTACGCTACCTTGATTGCAGATTTCAGTGGTCAATTGGAATAAAGACAAGTACGCATCGCAGAAAGATTGGGGGAATTTGGAGGAAGTTTTTTAAGACACACAATGGACAGAAGCAACTACCACCTCATATTCTTTACCCATATATTTCAGTGGCGGAGAAATTAACCCTATGAGGTGATAGCAGGGCAATCAATGTTGCCTTATTCTCATGCACAGTTAAGGTGAAACTGAATTTCCATGCAGAGTCTTCATTTTGCCAGCTATAATTTGCTTTTATTCATTCACAGATGTGGATGTCAGCATTCAAAGCCCAAAATGGCCCTGGTGGTGGTGATCCACATTCTTAGATGCTGTAGTCATTCTAGTAATGGCAGTACCAGCGTATTGTTGAATGCAGGATCTGAAAAGGAGTTCCCAGGTGTAAATGATGGGGAAGCTCAACATGATTGGGAGTAGCCAAAGGAATCCATATGGAGTTCAGTGTTGGAGTGAAATATCAGATTTGGTATTCTCACCTTGGTTTCACTGGTGAATTCCAGGGGAAACTTGTACATGCTCAGTTAAAATTAAGACTCCTAGTAACATTACATAAGAAATGAAAAAGGAGCAACTTCATGTGGCCCCTGGTACCTGCCTAAACATTCAAAAGTAGCATCTTAGCTCTCCTTTGCTGCACTAACACATTATCCCTAGATTACTTCAATGTCAAATAAGAATTACCATATTGCAATGGCCAACCTGCCTCTCCCAACAATAGTTCCCTTATGTATCTAAGCAAGCCAAGTGTGGAAGTTGGCAGATCAAGTCAAGTCAAGTCAAGTTGAGCTTATTGTCATGTGCACAAGTATGGTTAATAGGGAAGATGAAAAGATTGCCTGCAGCAGCACCACAGGCAGGTAGGTACAGACAACACCCAGAAAATAAATTATACATAAATAATACATAAAGTTATACCAGTGGAAAAAAGACTGCAGAAACAAGACCTTAGTGCAAAAAAATAAAGACACTTTCAAAGTCCGTGGTAGTGCATGAGGTGGTCTGTAATGGTCCTTTGCTGAGGTAGGGTTATGGTTATGCAGGTTGGTTCAAGAACCTGATAGTGAAGGGAAGTAGCTGTTCCTGAACCTGGTGGTGTGGGACTTCAGGCTTCTGTGCCTCCTGCCCGATGGAAGAGGGCATGAGCTGGATGGTGGGGATTCTTGATGATAGATGCTGCCTTCTTGAGGCAGTGCCTCCTGTAGATGCTGTCAGTGGAGGGGATGGCTGTGCCTGTGATGGGCCGTGCTGTGTCCACAGCCTCTTGAATTCCTATGCTTTGGAATTGCCATACCAGACCATAATGCAACCAGTCAGGATACTTTCTACAGTGCATCTGTAGAAGTTTGTTAAAGTATTTGATGACATGCCAAATATTCTTAAGCTTCTAAAAAGTAGGGGCACTGGTGAGCCTTCTCATGATTGCTCTACATGCTGGGCCCCAGACAGGTCATTGAGATGTTAATACCAAGGAATTTGAGGCTGCTTACTCTCTTCACCTCTGACACACCAATGAGAACTGGTACGTGGTCTCCCGACTTCCCCTTTCTGAAGTCAATGATTAGCTCCCTGTTCTTGTTGACGATAAGCGTGAGTCTCAGTCCTGTATGCTAACTCACCACTACCACCCATGATGGTGTCATTGGTGAATTTATAGATCGTCAGGTTGCTGACTCACCATCACTTATAACAGATAACCCTTCCCCTCCCCCCATTCCCAAATCTGACAGGAGTTAAAATTCTCCCAGTCTCAATCAATATCTTGATGGCATCTTGCTAATCTCAATGTACCTTAATTTTCGTTTACCATCTCACAAATTATGCTTCTCCTCCAGATAAACAAATATTAGCAATGGTTGTCATTTTCCACACAGCAACACAACAACATTTGCTTGCTCACAGAGTCTCAGAGCATAAATGTATTTATCCTGATTCCATACCTCTTTATTTGAAGCCATTAATAACAACCCATACAGATACTGTTTCAGTCAAATCTTATACAAACATTTCTTATAACAATTAGGGGACTGAGAATAGTAAACCACTGAAGGTAAATCGACACTGCCATGGATCTGATGAAACTAAAATAATATTACCCCCAGAATGAAACCAATAGCAAAGAGCTCGATTTAAATTTAATACAGTAATATGCATGGGCCTCTATGTACACTTGCATGAAAATTCTGATTAATTTTCAAATACTATTTTTTATCACTGAATATGTTGACACACAAGGAGAAAGTTGGAAAAGTAAATTCATCAGAAGATCACTGGAGCATTTTAAATTATGTTCTCCAGTTATGGTATAGATTGACTTTTACCGTACAATTAGTTTGCAATGTTTTCTGTTACTTTCATTTCAGTAAGTGGAAAATTTTCAGATAAATATGTTCTGAAGTTGGTGATTCAAACATACATAATTAATCTCCCAGTGCAGTTCTGTGTAGCTTCTTAATTGTCTTTACTGGTGCCTCTAGTCTGCAGAAAGTAATATGCCAATTCAATCATATTTCCCCTGATGTCTAAAAGGAACTGTCACATTGTATAGCTTGAGGAGAGGGGAGTTTCAGTGAAAAATTTGGCATACTGTTATTTCATTATCTGTGGGGATTTTGGAAGACAATGAACAGGTAGCATGGGTTGTGAGATTTTTAACACATTAGTAATTCAAATGCCTACAGGGGCTGGCGTGTGATGAAAATGTGCTACAAGGTGGAAATTGCCTCACTGTTTTTAATAAAACATCTCTCTCCTTGAAATATAAAAACCATATGGAACAGCTTGATTTTGTTCTTTTAATAATTTTAGTCAGTGATGGTTAATGCAGGAAGCGAGTTACAAATATATTATTAAGAACACTTTCATAGTTTTATTTTACCTCTTTTTGCATTTGTTACCTCCATTATAAATGCATTGGTTACAGAATCTGTGATGGGTGCTGAATTGTTTGCAATATGGTAACTGCAGTGCGCACACATTCAGTAATCATACCACGCTGGCCTCCTCAGTGGAAATTAGATTAGTGTTCTCATTGCTACCTCCTCCAATTGTATGCAAGGTGGACAGGTCATGAACTAGGTCAGCTTGTAACCACTCTGACACATTGGAACTCTGCTCTCCGTCTGACACCAAGCATTGACCACACATGGAGAATCAAACTCGCACAGAGGATCAGTTCTGAAGAAAGATCAGCTCCAAGACATTATCTCTGCTTCTCTCTCCACAGTTCTAACAGGAGTTCTGAGTATCTCCAGCATTTTCTGAAGCATCAAGTACTGGAGGACTTAGAAAAGTGAATCGAAATTCCTATAGGTCTGTTGTACGTTGCACACCACTCACAGCCAGACAAACATTGAAGAACTGCAAAGCAGGAGGAAGGGAAGATCGATACATGGAAGAAAGATGGAGAAAGAGGAGGAGGAGGATCAAATGAAGGTAAGAGTCAACTTGCACATTTCCTTTCTGAGGGGCGATCTATTATCACCTCGTCCAACTGCATCACCAATAAACATGATGTCCATTCCCCAATAACCAACATCCCATCTTAAGATTTCCTTTGTTACTAACTATCACACTATCTGCCTGGCCATAATGGCAAAATAAAAGCCAACATAAATTACACATTAAAAAGCTAAATTTTAAAAAGTAAAAAATAATTCCATTGAAAATTGATTGATTACCTTTGTGCATTCTCTTGGGCTTGTTTTCTGAGCACCTTTGGCTGTCCTCTCATGCATTGCCATCCAATGACTGAAGCATGCTCTGTGGAAGACTGCTGCCTTTCAGTGGAGAAGACGGCAAAACTTGGAGCAGAACTCTGGGCTTAAAATGCACAGGTTTGGAGTGAAGCTTTACAGCATGAGTGGTAGCAATCTGGGCTGGCTGACCAACAACAGCAGACACTGCTAGAATAGCAACGTGCGATCATGAATGTTGTCATCCTGAGAAAGGACAGTGACTGGGGCCCCACACAGCGATTTCCACTTCTTCAGAGTAGCACCACGTCACTAATAACCTGTTGGTGGTTTGATTTCTGTAATCCTATGATTACCTGCAAGCTTCCTCATCAATAGTTTGAGCTTCCACTGGTGTTTTCTGTAACAGTATTGGCATATGTAAGAATGGATGTGTGCCTCTTTAAGAATTGTACCATGTGATTAACTACTCTCTACATTTGCATCGTTATATTGTTATTATTGAACAGACTGGAACTGGTTGCCTTTCTTGCTGTAGACACGCAGAGAAAGAATTGCTCTGTCCTTCACTGTAAATTCTTTTGTTTAATGAAGCACATTGTTAGTTTAACCGGCTGTCTATCCTCCAGTATCTCACAAGGAGATATTGATTTTTTTTTGCTGCTGGCGCTGCAATAGAAGTTGTGGTATTGGTTGGGTCTGCAAGTGTGTTAAAGTAAATTGCTTATCACTTACAGGCAAGAAAAGCTGAGCTTCAAGCTCTGTGTAAAGCCCTCCTCAGCTTTGTTGCTGCATTGAATAATCACACAGGCCTGTTAGTACACCAACCATTTTATTGTGTAGACCCCCTCTGCATCCTCCTGTGAGTTGCTAATCCAAATGCTCCTGTGAATCACTTGCCGAAGTGCTCAGATGTGTGACATCCTCATCGACTTTCATTATCCCTTGCTCTTGTTTGGCTTCAGACCACATTGTTTGGTGATGCACCTCATATAGACCCTGCCTTAAATCAACATCTGTGATTGCTGGAATCTGATCTGGAAGCTAGGAGAGTTAAACTGGGTGATGCTTTATCTTCATTCTTACTCTTTATCACTCTTGTACCACAAAGCTTGCTTGTAGTTCTTGGGTATCTGAAAGGAAGAAGGTGTTATGGTGATGGGTAGGAGAGAATTAAGAGGTCTATAAATGAGAAGGAGTTGCATAATAAAAGATTACAGATTAGGTATGAGCTGACCACATAAACCTTAAAGGCAACTCCAACAAGTGCCAGCAATGCTTCTTCTGTGGAGGTAAGGTGATGTGGAGATCTTTCTATCCTGCCTGATAGCTGCTGCTTTCTCTGTGGAAATCTGTCATTGATCAGCCTGTGTTGTATTGGGGTGATGTGCCTGTCATGGCTCAATTACTGACAGCTTATGCAGTGTTTGGGTGTAGGTTGTGCAGTGCTTCGAATAGTCTCTGAATCTAGGAGCACAACTGATGGGAAAAAGACCCTTGATGTTACATTCATTGACTATCTCCTTCCTCTTCAGGACTCCAGGTCTCCTGGGTTATTGAAAAAACAACACAGTCTAGAAGTTCTTCAATGCTTGAAGAAGTTCTTTCTCCAGGGACCTCTCACCCTGGAGACTCCCTGGTCTGCTCATTCTTCCTCACCCATCACTCCCCATCCCCAGGCGCTTTCCCCTGTAACTGTAAGAGTGCAACACCTGTTCATACAACTCCTCCCTCACCACCGTCCTGGGACCTGAACAGCCCTTCCAGGTGCACCTCCTCAAACCTCACCTACTGCATTTGGTATTCTTGATATGGCCTCCACTACGTCGGCAAGACCAAGCGCAGACTAGGTGACTGCTTTGCTGAGCAGCTGTGTCTGTCCGTAATGGCCACTTAGAGCGCCCAGTTGCAGGCCACTGGAATCCCCTTCCCATTCCCACACTGATGTGTCTGTCCTCCGCCTCTTCCACTGCCAGGGTCCGGCCAAATGCAAACTAGAGGAACAGCACCTCATACTCCACTTGGATAGTCTACAACCCAATGGCACGAACATTGAATTCTAGTGTAGTGGTTAGCGTAATGTTGTTACAGCGCCAGTGACTCGGGTTCAATTCCGGCCACTGTCTGTAAGGAGTTTGTACGTTCTCCCCGTGTCTGTGTGGGTTTCCTCTGGGTGCTCTGGTTTCCTCCCACATTCCAAAGACGTACGGGTTAGGAAGTTGTGGGCATGCTGGATAATCTACAAATATGACAAAAGACAAACACCCAAGTACAGGTACAAACATTATAAAAGTGAACCCCATTAGAGAAAGAAGTTCATTTACACGCACCTTTATTTGTAACTCCCCCACCCCCAGCCCCCTATTACCTAATTTCTTTCCCTTCTCCCACCCAGTTCCATTTGTCTATCACCCGCACACTCTACCTGTTGGGTCCCCTATCCCCTTCCCTACACCCATCTGCCCCACTATCCCTTCCTTATCTGGGTCCACTCATCACTTATCTTTCTTATCAGATTCCATCATCTGCAGCCCTTTGTGGTCCCCACTAATCACCTCCCAGACTCCACTTGCTACCTTCACCTGACTCCATCCGCCCATCAACCCCTCCTCACTTGGATCCACCTATTGCTTGCCAGCTCCTGCCTCACCCTTCCCCCTCTCCTCTCCCCTTGTACTGGCTTTCTCCCCTTTATGTTCTCAGTCCTGATGCAGAGCCTCAACCCGAAACATTGACAATCGCTTCGCCTCCCTAGAATCTACTGAACCCACTGAATTCCTCCAGCAACATGTTTTTTGCTTGAAAGTCTCTCTTGAGGATGTGCTGAAAAGGGCCTTTCTGCTAGTTTGGGAGAAGGCTCCAAGTCCCTATTATTGTAGTTGAAGCCAAAGAGATTATTCACAATAGAATAAGGCCTAGCATGCTCAAAGTCCTTCCTCTGCAATCTCCTGCCATTGCAGAGAGTGGAACTCATGTGTGTTGACCAGCAGATTGGGGATACAGGTTAGAGATCGTGGATGAGGATCACCTGGTGGTCAGCAGGTGGGTGCAGTGGTATGATGGGGGAGTGGCATGCAGAGGTATAATGAGTGGAGCAAAACTTGGGGAGATGCAAGATCGAAGTGGCGGGGAAGCAGATGAATGGATCCCAGAGAGTCGAAGATAATTGAGTAAGAACCACAGAAATAATGTAGCACAGGATGTGAGAGCCATTTCTCAGGAGTGAGTGCTTGGGAACCTCAACGAGATTGAACTCCACTGATGGATTGCATTTGGTGTCCATGGGAAGCAGTTTAAAGCATATAGATGGCACTTATCAACAAAATCCAGGCCATTATAATAAACAGGCAGTTTGAATTCTAAGAGCTGCCAACAGCAGATCAAACAGATATGGGTTAATTGTACATCATGATCCCTGTACAATTTTTTGCTATCCAATTTAAATATATAAACACATCTTTTCTACTGTGGAAGTATAAAATATTAAATGAACAATGAAAAATCTACCTGAATTAAGTCTAAACTTGTGTTCAGACAAAATTCTAAGTATGTTTCCTGGATATGACCTTAGGGTATAAAGCAAATCAATGCAAGCTATTAAAATTGTAGCATTGCTGAAACATAATGCATAAATTGTACTGAAATGCACAAACAGAAGAAAAAATACAGATTGTTATGGATTCTTTATTTTTGTTATTTATAAATTAATAGCATTAAATAGATTGGGATAAATCTACCTCCAAACAACATTTATGTGCTTTCTTACATGGAAAATAAAAGAAAAAAGAGAAGTGAACATATAGATTCTTACAGGAACAACATCTATGCACTAGCTTCTGATGTTCTGTGCAGTACTGTGACTGGATCAATGGAAGACTTACAAGATCATCTTGGAACTATGGGATTATGGAAAGACACAGAAGAGAGGAGTGTGCTCAATCCATTTTACCCAGGGCAGCTCTGAAAGAGATATTTGACCAGTCCACATTAAGATTCTTTCCATATAGCTCTGCAAATATTTCTTTTCTGAGCACTCATTCCATTATGAAAGGCACCACTGAATCTGTTCTGCTTCCATCAACCTTTCAGGCACTGAGTTCCAGATCATAATAAATTAGCCTGTAAAATAGAACTCATCCCCCATCCATTATTTTATCATTTTTTTAAAATCTTTGGTCACGATGTGGGTATCGGAGCTAAGGTCAGCATTAACTACTCATCTCTAATTGCAATTGAGGAAGTTACAGTGAACTGCATACTTGACTTGCTGCAGTCTGTCTGCTGAAGGTACACCTCCAGAGCTCTTTGGTAGTTGGAGCCAGGATTTTTACCCAGCAATAATAAAGGAGCAGTAATATCTTTTCAACTCAGGACTGAGCTCGACAGGAACTTAGATTGTGGTGTTTTCTTGTGCCTGTTACATTTCTCCTTCTATGATGTAGAATTTGCAGGTGTGGAGATGCTATTGAAGAAGTCTTAGTGAATTACTGCAGTGCTTCTTGTAGGTGACTCAAACTGTTGACAAGGTTCATAAGTAAGATTTTTAGGTTGGAAGTATGGCAGCTTCTACAGAGAGAGTAACAGAGTTAACTTTTTATTTCCAACTTTTTGGAGTTCTGATGAAAGCCCACTAACTTGAAACATTAACACTTGTTGCTGTCTCTGCAGATGCTGTCTGACCTAAGTATTTATTTGTTTTTCAGCATTAGTAGTATTTTGCTTTTGGTTTACGTCAGTGGACTGGAATTAGATCAAATAGTCAATGTGGTGGATAATATTCTAACACACTCCTGATGAACACTATCTGTCATAGAAAGGGGTTTAGGAGCTGAATTACCACAGAATATCAGGCCTTTAACCAGCTCTTGTGGTCACTGTTTATGCGGCTGCTCCTGTTATATTTCTGGTATTCAGTGATGGTTTAGTGTTGATCATTGATCATCTACCTCAATGTTTTGAGGTAGTTAGAGGATCTCCATTGGATTTAATCACTGCCTGGGACTTGTATGGCCAACTAGCTCAGGTCATTATTTTTAAGTTACTTTTTGGGCATGTGGGCATCACTAGCAAAGCCAGGATGTATTGGCAATCCCTAATTGCCCTTGAACTGGAGCTTTTCAGAGTCAACCTCTTAGCATGTGTCATGAGTCACATAAAGGTGAGGCCAGACTGGGTAAGGATGCAAATTTCCTACCTCAAAGGATGTTGATGAACCAGATAGGATATTATGATAGTCTGGCAGTTTTAGTTGCATTACTACAAGGACTATTTGTTGTTCCAAGTTCCGGATTATTAATTGAATTTAAATTCCGTGGCTGCTATTGTGGGAGCTTGAACACTAGTGTATTACTATTGCCATAATTTAACCACTCTGCCACAACTGTAAATGGCTGTCTGGACTTTACTGCACTTAGAAGCAGAATGCTTCATCAGCTGATGATTCCTGAATGAAGCAGAATACCGTACACTCATCAGTGAACTTCCACACAACATTCTGATAGAGGGAAGCTTATTGATAAAGACACCGAAGATGCTTAAGGTGAGAGTACAGACCTGACAGCGTTCTGTAGCCAAAAAAAAGCAATGTTCAGGGGCTGAGTTAGTTTGCCAGAAATCCCATCACCAGCTTCCTTTGTACTGGAATCTCGAGATTGGAACTCACCTATTCTTGATGCAATGCAACTTTGTTGCATTTAGCGCTGGCACCAAATCAGGCCCCTTCAAAAATATTGCAAAACTGGTCAAAAGCAGAAGTGCAACAGTATAAGCATGTTTTACACCAAGAAAGCACTAAAATGTGACCTGCACAGTCCTGACAGAACTATATTAAACTCAATGCAGTTAACAAAATTTTACCACACAGCATTCAGAGAAGACTGACAGCCCCGAATGACACTTTCCCCATCACAGCCAGATAGCAACACAGGCTGAGACAACCAGAGAGGTTGCAGGCGAGAAGGTAGGAACTCCACAATTCACAGGGTACGACTTGGAAACCCTGCTGAATGATATGCATATTAGGAGAAGACCCTGTGTGCTGGGAGCAAGGAAACGTGTTAGTTTCACCAGTAGAAGAGCCTAGTAGGAGGTGGTTTGGGGTGTGAATCACATACACATTGATACACACACACAGAGACAAACACGCACACACGTGACCCTCCTTTACACATCTCCCATCCTAATCTCATTACCTTCTACCCATTCCAGTCCCCATGCAGAAGTCAAGCTTCCAAAGGTGTGATAATGAAAAGGCCACTCAGAGGCTTTCATCTCCATTTAGGCTAAAATGCCAAAGAACAGGTTGGAGGTCCACACAAACTGGAGTGAGTCCTCTTGAGTGTGGCATATCTTCAGGTTGGACAAGATGATCCCTCTGAGGTGATTGTACTTCTTTGCAAAGCACAGCTTCTAAGCAGGTACAGTTGGACACAAAACATCTTCCTGTTTCTATGCAATCTCATCCTGATCCATCTTAAGGCCTTTGATTTTGCCATTTGGGAACAGCAAAGTTCTTTTCTTACACTTACTTCCATGAAAACCATTCTATCTCACTTATCCAACAACTCAACTCTGATTCTTATAAGACTCACCTACCTTAAGAGCAGTTTACAATAGGCAATTAACTTATCAATCTGCGCATCTTTGGGAAGTGAAGGAAACCAGAGCACTTGGGGGAAACTCACATCATCATAGGGAGAATGTGCAAACTCCACACAATCTGCTCTTCTGTCAGCTCTTCCCAAACTTCCAATGGCAACCTCTGAGGGAAGGACTCCAATGAGAAATATGAGCAAGGTCGCAGGTTAGAAGAAAGATATCTGTATTAGTCACATGTACATCAAAACACGCAGCGAAATGCACCTTTTACATAGAGTGTTCTGGGGGGCAGCCCGCAAGTGTCGCCACATTTCCGGCGCCATCATAGCATGCCCACAACTTCCTAACCTGTACGTCTTTGGAATACGGGAGGAAACCGGAGCACCCGGAGGAAACCCACACAGACACGGGGAGAACGTACAAACTCCTTACAGACAGTGGCCGGAATTGAACCTGGGTCGTTGGCGCTGTAAAGCGTTACACTAATTGTTACACTACCGTGCCTGCCCTAAACATCTTATAAATGGGCTTCAAATTGACACAAATAAGTGAGGAAGAATTAGGCAAAAGAAATAATGTGTGCAGGCCAGCATGACCCCATGTTAATCACAACCACTCATTATAATTTGAATAGCAAGGACTCTTTCATCTGGTATTGTGTTGCACAGAATCATCCACACAGCTGAAGAACAAAATCAGTTAAATGGCAATAAGTTATGGGCCTTTCATGACTTAACTGTTTGGCAGAATAGGTTTGTGGGGCTCATATTATGCTGCCATGTTGCTGTGTAATGGTAGCTTGATTATTAGGATGTCTGTGGCGTTGGCATTTAATGGTATTGGTATTGGTTTATTATTGTCACTTGTACTTAGTGTCACTTGTCACTTGTCTTTCATACCCATCGTACAGGTCAATTCATTACACAGTGCAGTTACGTTGAGTTAGTACAGAGTGCATTGAGGTAGTACAGATAAAAACAATAACAGTACAGAGTAAAGTGTCACAGCTACAGAGGAAGTGCAGTGCGATAAGGTGCAAGGTCACAACAAGGTACATCGTGAGGTCAGAATCCATCTCATCGTATAAGGTAACCATTCAATAGTCTTATCACAGACGGGTAGAAGCTGTCCTTAAGTCTGATGGCATGTGCCCTCAGGCTCCTGTATCTTCTGCCTGATGGGAGACGAGAGAAGAGAGAATGACCCGGGTGGGTGGGGTCTTTGATTATGCTGGCTGCTTTGCCAAGGCAGCGAGAGGTAAAGACAGAGTCCAAGGAGGGGAGGCTGGTTTCTGTGACACGCTGGGCTGCGTCCACAACTCTCTGCAGTTTCTTGCGGTCCTGGGCAGAGCAGTTGCCATACCAAGCCGTGATGTATCCAGATAGGATGCCTTCTATGGTGTATCGATAAAAGTTGGTGAATGGTATTGCACCCATGTTGGAAGCATAAAGCAGCACTTAAGCATCCAGGTGGGTCCAATGTGCTCATTATAGGGGGAAGGATCACTGTTATGCACACTGGTAAGGCAAAATACAGGAGTCCATGGTATGGCCTTTATTTGCATATGCAAATAAAGGGATGAATGTCTGTTTAGTCTCCTTTTGTAAATATTACTGAGGTTTGAAAATATTATTAACTAAACATGGATCTGCTGGAGAACCGATGTTTGGCCAGCCCCTGTTTGACTCTTTATTCTGATTGGTTTATTCTCTTCACCAGTCGTTAGCCATCCTCCCAACTGCCTCCCTCTCTGCTAAAGGCCTCACTCTCTCTCAACTGACTTCCTCCAACTAGATCAATGTCTCCTTCCCCCTCTCAGGACATCCCTGAGGTCCACTGCTTTGAAAGTTAAGTTGTCTTCACCACCAGACTGTTCGGAGTCACCCAGCATTCTTATCCAATGTAAATAAGGGTTGGGATTAAATATATTAATCTTACTCTTTCTGCTGAGGGTTTGTACCATGCAGTCTGACTTCAACCAATCTGTAGGGCATATCTGACATCCCAATATTATCTCAGATTGCACTGTTAAAAGATACTAATTATTAAACTTAATTTTCTGTGGTGTTAAATGAAAATTAATTTGCATATCCAGCAAGTTATTAAAAACTGAGTGGCTGACAGAATTTTATATTAACAACATATATGCCCAGTATTACACACCATTATTTTTCCAACAAGATCTGGCTAAATGTGTTTTAATAAAAAAGAATGCAATGATAAAAACCAACATTGTGAGAGCAGTGTTCTATTAGAAATACAGAAATTTATATATTGTTCAAAGAAAACAGTAGTATAAATTCATGAGACGCAGCCATTCCCACCTCTAAATGTTTTAAGTGACACCAATGACTTTCACAATCATAAATTATTGTAAGACTAATATCCACAGGGTATTTTGAAAGTCTCTTGCTGCTTTGATGTGACATGCAGATGCCAAAAAAAAATCCATTTGTTTAATGAGGTTTAAATTTTAACTAGAAAATACTCATCTGATTGACAGTGTGAGTTTTAAAGATTATTATAAAATTAAGACCTTCCTCAGATGGAGGCAGCCTGCTTGCAATTACAGTACTGGTTCTGTAGTTCAGCTCTATTGTTCTGTTATGGTCTATCAGTCCACATTGATTAGAACAGCATTAATTCAGCAATATTGCAGTCACCATTCATTTTAGTGTGGAGGAGATGCTATAATCAACTGCTTTTGTCGGGGTCCTGGTGGATGGACATAGAAGTGCCAGGAAGTTACGTGTGGTGTTAATAACGGCACACGACATTCACGCCACAACTTCCTGGAATATCTATTCCATAGTGATGTTGCATGCTTTCGTTACTATGCCTCAATTTCAGGAGAATCCACCTCAATATTGATTTTAATGTGCTCCACAAAGTACAGTTGCTTTGTAGGAAAGATCTAGAAGGAAGGGAATACATAAAGCAGATGTTAAGGATTCATTGAAGACTCCCTTTTCCCTCACCACCTCCCCGCCCTGCTGAGGCTGAACCAGAACACTTGCATCCTTGGTATCCAATAACTGGACGGATACATGCATTTGTAAGGTTATGGGCCAAATGCTGGCAAATGGGATGGGGAATGTGGTCAACATGGACCAGTTGGATCAAAGGATGTGTGTTCATGCTGTATAACCCTATGACTCTATTTCTTTTCCAAGCAAAGCACCATCTACTTTCACCTTTGTAACATCACTTATTTTGATCCTTCCCCTGGCTCATGAGTTACTTAAACCCTCATTCATGGCTTTGTTAACTCTAGACCTGATTATTCCAAGGCTTTCTTTGCCAGCCTCTCATCTTCCACTCCTCATCACCCAGACCTTATAGAAAGCATAGCTCTTTGTATTCTCTCTCACACACAGCTCAGTTCATTCAGCACTCCTGTTTGTGCTGATATACAATGACACTGAATAATAAAAACAGAAAATGCTGGAAAGAGAAACAGAGTTAATGTTCAAGGTCAAAGACCCTTCTCCAGAACAGGGTAAGAAGAGAATACACATTACTTTTAAGTTGAAAAGAAAGTGGGGGGAGTGTTGGACAGGACAAAGGCAATGTATCTGATAGGGTAATGCTAGGGTTTCCTTCGGAATATGTTGATGGGTTAATGTAGGTAGGTAGAGAGGGAGAAAATGAATAAAAACTATGGAATGAGGGCATCTATAAACTCAAAGAGCAATACAGCCCAAATACAGGCCCTCTGGCCCAACCAGTCCGTGCCGACCATGGTGTCCACCCAGCGAGTCCCAATTTCCTGCTTTTGGCCCATATCACTCTAAGCCCTGCCTCTCCATGCGCCTATCCAAGTGCTTCTTAACAGAGTCATAGAGCAATAAGAGTGAGACTAAAACCGAAGGAGTGTAAAAGTTGTGAAGTACAGGGCTGCAGGACATGTTCGGCAGGTCAGGCTTTACTAATGGAGAGAGTAAACTGAGCCAGTATCACAAAGGATAGGTCAGAGTGCGTGAGGACACCAGAAAGATCAAGCTTTGGCAGCAAGCAATGAAAAGATCGAGAGAGGGTAAGAGGTCAGAGAGAGGGGTCTGATTGGATCAGGAATTCTGGAGATGGGAGAAAGGGTTGAATATTTCTGGCCAAAGGAATGAGCACAAAGCAGGAAGCAGTTGAAAACTATACTTCCTCTCTCCCTGCCTCCTGTAAGGATGCCGTTCCTTTCTCCCTGTTCCTCCACCTCCATCATTTCATGTACTCCTGCACTCCTACTCTCAGTCACTCTCCTCCTGGACAGAGTAAGGATAGATTTTCTCTGATCCTCACCTTCCACCTCACCAGCCTCCACATTCAACGGATCATCCTTCACAATTTCTGTGAGCTTCAACGGGATTCCACCACCAGACACAGCTTTACCTCTGCTCCTCATTCATCATAATGAAGTGACTATTCCCTCTGCAAATCCCTGATCCGCACTTCCATTCCCAGAAATCATTTCCGATTCTACAGCACTTTCTTGTGCAGCTGCAGGAAGTAACACCCATGTGCTTTTACCTCTTCCTTTCCCACCATCCGGAGACCCAAATAGTCCTTTCAAGTGATGCTTAAGCATGGCTTTCAATCTAGTCTACAGCATTTGGTGTTCACAGTGTGGTCTCCTCAACATTGGAGAAACCCAACATAGACTGGGTGATGTCTTAGTGGAGCACCTGTACTCAATGTGCAGGTACATCTTAGGGCTCTATATTTCTGCCACAAACTCTTCATCTCACTCCCACTTTAATGTATGTCTATGAGCTCCTGCACTGTTACATTCAAGCCCAACATGAAGAAGAACACCCCTTCTTCCCTCTGAGCACATTGCAGTTTCTGTACTCAGTACTGAATTCCATAACTTCAGGTAACTCACTTTCTTTGTGTCAGAACTGGTCTTTCTGCTGTAAGCCATCTACCTGTAACATTGGCTCTGTTTTTTTCTCTTGACTTGGGCAGCCTGTCCGACCCCCTGCATCTCGCAGCTTTTACATGTCTTTTACATGTTTACCAGGACTAATTATTGAAGAAGCTGAAACATGTTGACATCAGAGAGAATCCCCAAAGAATTTATTAATGCATTCATACCAGAGCTTAAGAAGAACATGACCAGTAACTGTGTCCTGACATTGAGACTGGTTTGGAGATGTTGAAATTTGCAGGCAGTAAAACTGATCAGAGTCTGAAATGATTAGACTTTGCCAGATTGCCTTGTTGAGAATTTGACAATGCTGTAAGACTTTTACTGCAGTCATTGCTTCACTGAATGATCTGAATCTTAAATACATTATAGTCTTCTTGGTCAATTGGTTATTTATAAGGTAAATTCACTTTAGTTCTTTTAGTTTTAGAGGATGTGAAAATTAATCTAGTGAACGGATAAGTAATCAAACCAAAAAAAACAAAACAACACATGTTTACATGTGTTCTCACTCTCTTTGTACCCTCACTGCATAGATTTGTTTGTTCATTTTAGCTTTCTCCAACTACTTACGCTGACCCATTGACTGGGTGACCTCTACAAAATGTTTTGATCTGAAATGTTAACTCTGTTTCACTTTCCTAAGTTGCCTCTTGACCTGCTGAAAATTTCCAACATTTACTGTTTTTATTTCAGATTTCCAGCAGCTGAATTTTTTTGGTATTTCATTTACATTAGCTCCTTATTTGGCAATGTCTTGATTTTAAAATTCATATCTCTGATTTCACGTCTCTGCATAGCCCTTTCTCTGTTGCTGCTGCTTCCTCCAGTCCTATAACTCTCCTGCTTCCTCCCTATCTTGTGCATCACAGATTTTAACAATCCCATGGTGTAATACTATGTGTTTGTACCACTTTGTGAATACTGTGTATTTCCTCTTTAAGAAAACTATGAGTAAATTCAGAGCACGTGTAGTAGCACCATCAAGACAATAGAAGCCAAGCCGTCTCCATTTTACTGAGAAGCAATATGGAACAATTCTACCATTAGGGAGTAAGCAGAAAAAATACTTCAGACGATTGGATGACAGCTACCCATACAAAGTAGAATGCCATTTCAAGGGAAAATTCAACAAATGTGTGATGGCTTCCTGTTCAGCAAAGTTTAAGCTTGACCCAGTGCATAAGAGCTCATCAACACATGCAGTGAGTATTAAAACGGATGCAGAGATAAACAACATTCGGAAGATCCTAAGTACGAGATTGTCATTCACCACCCCCATCAGAATGTTTGGCAATAGACACGATGAACATTTGCAACCTGTGAAAGATGACAAGAATATCCTTTGTGTGATTTTTGACAATACCCTATGATGGGTCTGTATCTAAAATTAGGAAGGACCTGTGAAGAAATCAAGTGTTCAGGATTTCTTTTAATGTGCACTAATTCAACAGCAGTCTGAAGTAAATTATGCCCAGTGGTGGTTTGAACAGAGATTTACAAAGGAATGTTGTGAGTCAGCTCATTTACATATCCAGTTGATTGATCAGTGTAATGTGCACGTAAGATATATAAGTAACCTAAAGTGTTACATAAAAACCCATATAATACAATTCTATATTAGTTGTCCAATTAACTCAATTCCTCTTTTCTGTTCAAACCAAGTTCATAAAGGGCATAGTAAACATTTGTTTATTTTCTTGGTCTGGTTACCTATCCATTCACCAGACCAATTTTCACATCTTCTAAAACTAAAAGAACTAAAGTGAATTTACCTTATAAATAACCAATTGACCAAGAAGACTAGAATGTATTTAAGATTCAGATCATTCAGTGAAGCAATGACTGCAGTAAACATCTTACAGCATTGTCAAATTCTCAACAAGGCAATCTGGCAAAGTCTAATCATTTCAAACTCTGATCAGTTTTACTGCCTGCAACTTTCAACATCTCCAAACCAGTCTCAATGTCAGGACACAGTTACTGGTCATATTCTTCTTGAGCTCTGGTACGAATGCATTAATAAATTCTTTGGGGATTCTCTCTGATGTCAACACGTTTCAGGTTCTTCAGTAATTAGTCCTGGTATATATATTTTTGATCCTTATGACCTTCTAATCTTTTTTGCTGTTACAGTAGAATTCTTGATAGTTCAAGGACATTGAGTATTCATTTACACCCAGTGTATTAAGAATGTGTTCAATGAAAATTAATTTTGTACTCCTTTGCTCATTACAATACTCAAAGTCAGGTCTACGCAACATTAATCAGAGCACTTCATGTGAATTCACATGGACTAAAGTCATCAAGAAGTACTAAAAACAAACTGGCAATAATGCTGTTGAGTTACCCATTACATTGCTAATCATCTTAAACCTACAAAAGTTGTCTAACTTTCCCCCTGCTTTTTGTTCTGAATGGGTTAGGGACAAATGTAGAAACAAACCCATGTTTTTCACATAAATATGAAAAATAAAAATATGAGAAGCATTCTCGAAATACAGTTTAAAAAATTAACATGCACCTATTTCTGGAAGAGAATCTTTCAGGCTGTGGGAATGAAATTTTGTGAGTGTAAAAGTAAATATCTTAAACATTGGGGAAGGCATATAAATTTTTGTTTTCACAGACAATGGACTAATTGCAGAATAGATTGTCTGCTGCTATAAAGCCAGCTTTATTTCCATTGCTTCCATTGTATCCAGTGTGGTGAAACATTTGAAGTATCCTTCTATTTGAAATGAGCATTTATCAATAGAAAGGGCTACATTCCATCAATATCCAATGAGTAATCAATCATTAGGTCTCCATTATGAAGGTTTGGGCATGCTGATACAGTTAAATCTTGAGGCAATTCACAACCTTCCGTTGCTGCTACTCATCATCATTATAACCAAAGTGGTTTCTCATTTGGGAGATGGGCCCCCCATAGCTGTGTTCTGCTCACGTCAACTAGATCCTTTGATACAAGAGATTCTGCAGATGGTGGAACCTGGAGCAACACACACAAAAAGTGCTGGAGGAACTCAGCAGGTCAGGCAGCATCTATGGAGGGAAATGAACAGTCGACGTTTCAGGTCGAGACCCTTCATCAGGACTGGAGAGGAAGAGGGCAGAAGCCAGAAAAGATCCTGTGATAGTTAACTCAAAATTGTGCAGGCTCTGTCCAGTCCCAGAACTGCCAATAAAACCTGTTCATACTGCCTAAAAGTATCCTTTCTAGCCTTATAGTTTATTTCCTTATTAAGGGGGCATTAATTGCAGGCATGGTAGTGTAGTGGTTAGCATAATGCTATTACAGCACCAGTGACCCAGGTTCAATTCCGGCCACTGTCTGTAAGGAGTTTGTATATTCTCCCTGTGTCTGCGTGGGTTTCCTCCGGGTGCTCTGGTTTCCTCCCACATTCCAAAGACGTACGGGTTAGGAAGTTGTGGGCATGCGATGTTGGCACCAGAAGCGTGGCGACACTTGCGGGCTGCCCCCAGAACACTCTATGCAAAAGATGTATTTCACTGTGTGTTTTGATGTACGTGTGACTAATGAAGAAATCTATCTATCTATCTTATCTAAGAAGGAGCACGGAAGGAGGACTAGCAGGCTGCCCTGGCAAACAGGACTGTAACAGCTCAGAAAACAGCAGGTGGAGTGGTAAAGAGGCACAAGGTGAGGCTGCATTTGGAATATTGTGTTCAGTTCTGGTCACCCTGCTATGGGAAAGATGGCATTAAACCGGAAAGAGTGCAGAGGACATTTACAAGGATGTCGCCAGGAGTCAAGGACTGAGTTTTAGAGAAACGTTGAGCAGGTTGGGACTCTATTCATTGGAACGTCGGAGAATGAGGGGTGATGTTGTAGAGGTGTATGAAATCATGAGGGGCACAGATATGGTGAATGCACACAGTCTTTTCCCCACGGTTGGAGAAACAAGAACAAGAGGATAGAGATTTAGGGTGAGAAGGGAAGGATTGAATAGAAACCTAAAGAGCAAAGTTTTCACTCAGAGGGTGGTCAGTACATGAATGAGCTGCTAGAGCGAGTGGTTGAGGCAGGTACATTAACAATATTTAAAAGGTACTTGGACAGGTACATGAACAGGAAAGGTTTAGAGGGATATGGGCCAAACACAGGCAAATGAGACTAGCTAAGATGGGAATCTTGGATGGCATGGACCAGTTGGGCCAAAGGGCCTGTTTCCATGCTGTATGACTCTATAACAATGACCCTATGACAAGGTCTTCTTGAAAGAGGTTCTACACAACATTAAGGGGTATGATAAGAGTCTCTTTCTTGGACATCTCTAAGGAATGGTGCCACTGAAGGACACTATTCTTTTCCAACTAAGACTTCTGCAAATCTTGTGCAACGTGACCTGTTGAGGAAATAACCATATCTACCTGCTTGACAGGAAGAGTCACTGTAGCCCATAGCCTTTTGGTCAATGGCTTCAGAATACTACAGGAGGACATAAGTAACATTTCTCAGTGCACAATGCAGTCATTTGGTGTCCAACTCCTTGTTCAAAGTGATGACTTAAGTACTTGTTAATGATACATCTGGGCATGTTTAGATTCCCTGCGATGTATTAGCATGGTGACTGTCTATCCACACAGGAAGATAATAATCTGCGGTGGAGTACACCATAGACAAAGCAACTGCTTGAAGGATCTTTGCTTCTCCACCCTATGCTGGTCCTGTTGGCAGAAGATCAGATGTGTGGACTGGTCTGGAGACTCCCATATTATGTACTCTCAGACAGGTCCACCATCATTTTATTGCAATGAGCAGATATGAATAGATACTCATTGGAAACAATTACAACTGTGTTTGTTAACCACTTCTAGAAAGATGTTGATAAGTAACAGCAATAGAAGTTCTGTATAGAATGAGATAATCCAATTCAATGAGAAAAAAGTTGTTCTCTCAACCTAGACATAATGTTCTTTTTGAAAATAAGGGAGCAGAATGTTATTGTTGGAATACAGAAGAGCTTTTTAGAGATTTTATTGTATTCTTGATTAACCAAATATTAAAGATTGTTCACGAGGACATTCTGCTAAGAGCTGACATTGGTCAATGATAATCACATGGTCTGTAGGAAATTTCAGGTAAATGGGCTGAAGGGTTTTCACTTGTCCTGTGTACTACAATGGATTTAACTTGTCCTGTTAACTCCATACTATGAGATCATAGTCAAATGGGCGGCTTTTCCATCATTAACTGAAAATAAGCAACAAGCAGTTATAGAAGGATAAATGATTTTTGAACTCATCAGATTCTGAAACAGGAAGACCTGAAGTTAAGGTCACAAAGGCTTGGTGTGCTACACAGAATAATACTTAATGCAAAATAAAAAGTTTAATGTATTCAATTCGTTGTTGTTTTTGTTCTGAATAATTCAAAAGCAAATAGTGCTGACATTGGAATTCAGAAATAAACTAACAAGAGGTAGAAGTCTCTTCAGAAATAACAGTGAGGAGAGTGAATAACAAAAACCTGCAGATGATGGAAATCTGAAATAAAAACGGAAGATGCTAATTACACTCAGCAGGTCAGGCAGAATCTGTGAAAAGAGAAACTGTTTCAGGTTGAAGGCCCTTCATTAGAATTGGGGAAGAAAGTAAAAAAGTTATTGAGAGGATAGAGAAAGAATGAATAGGATAAAGGGGAGAAAGGAGTCCAGGTTTGCTATTGGGATAAGATGTAGAGGTCAACTGGTTAATGGGGGGTAGTTTGAAAGAAAGAAAGTGAAAAAAGCTCTGAAATAAGGCAGTTAGAGAGTTGCAAAATACAGAGCTGTAGAACAATGGGCTTTGATAATAGAGAGAGAAAAACTGAACCAATATCAAGGCTGGATGACAAACAGCAGAAATGGTCGGTTCTGACACAGGCAAAGTGTTACCTGAAACTGTAGAATCGATATTGAGTCCTGCAGGCTGCAAAATGCCCAGAGAGAAGATGGGGTGCTGTCCCTCAAGTCCCTCATTATGATAGTGTAAGAGACCACAGACAGAGAGACAGAAAGGTCAGTGGATTGGAGAGTTAAAGTGGCAGACAGCAGGGAGCTTGGAGTCACAAAACAATCATCCGATCTGCGTTTGGCTTCTCCAATCCAGGGGATACTACATTGTAAGCACTAACAGCAGACTGGGAGAAGTGGAAGTGCATTACTGCTTGGGTCCCTGGATAGTGGGAAGGAAAGGGATGAAAGGACAGAAGCTCCATCTTCTTTGGCTGCACCAGTGAGGAAAATAACAGGTTCAGCAATATCGGTCAATGACCTATTGACTTACATCTCAAGTTCTGCTCACACTGCCAGCTATTCAGCAATGACAGGCACATCATCCAAACATGCAGTGCAACACTAACATATTTCCCTCATTTTAGACAAAGAAACAGGTTCCCTGCACTGACATCGACCTAGCAGACAGCAGAAACACAAACAAAAAATACAAAAAAATATGCTGGAGGCACTCAGCATCTGTGGAGAAAGAAACAGTGATACAGTGAAAAGCCTTGATTTACACGGCATTCAGACAGATCATTCCAAATATAAGTACATTGAAGTAGTACAAAAGGAAAAGCAATAACAGAATGCAGAGTGTAGTGTTAAAGTGCAGTGCAGGCAGACAAATAAAGTGCAAGGGCCATGACGAGGTAGAGTGAGAGATGAAGACTTCATCTTTATTGTACAAGGAGTCTGTTCAAGAGCAGGATAGAAGCTGTCCTTGAGCCTGCTGGTATGTGTTTTCAAGCTTTTGTATCTTCTGCCCGATGGAAGGGATGAGAAGAGAGAACGTCTGAGGTGGGAGGGGTCTTTGAATATATTGGCTGCTTTCCCGAGGCAGCGATAAGTGTAAACAAAGTCCATGGAGGGGAGGCTGGTTTCCATGATAGAGTGGGCTGTATCTACATTTCTCTTCAATTTCTTACAGTCTCAGGCAGAGCAGTTGCCACACCAAGCTGTGATTCATCCAGATAGGATGCTCTCTATGGTGCATCTATAAAATTTGGTGCAAGTCATTGGGGACATGCTGAATTTCTTTAGCCTTCTGAGGAAGCAGAGGCACTGGTGAGCCTTCTTGGCCATAGCACCTACTGCATGTGGTTGGACTAGGACAAGCTATTGGTGATATTTACTACTAGGAACCTGAAGCTCTCAACCATCTCCAGCTCAGCACCATTGATACAGACAGGGATGTGTACTCCACCCTGCTTCCTGAAGTCAATGAGCAGCTCTGTTGTTTCACTGACATTCTGCTGAGTATTTTGAGCATTTTGCTGAGTATCTCCAGCATTTTCTGTCCTAGTTTCAGATTTCCTGTATCTGTACTTTTTTAGTTTACAGAGGACAGATATACTTGCGTACTCAATTTACTTTTTTAAAGGACCTGCCAATTGGTCAACAAGGTAGATTTTCCGCCAATTGAAAAGATAGGCAGCCAGAGAAAGCCCAACTAAGTTGAATTACATAAAACATTACAGCACAGTACAAGCCCTAGTTATCTCCTGAAATTATCCTTACATTACACGTAAGTCCAGGAGATGCAATTGTCACCTCCCAACACCCTACCCACAACTGCCAGTAAGCTTTAGGCCATATTATAAATGACATTTGCTTGCTTTTAACCTACCTATAGTCCTTTGGTCACCAGTGATGTACTTGTTAAATTTCAGCTGTGTCAGAAGCTTTCTCTCCAAGCATAACTGCAAACTAATGCCCTGCAGAGTCTCCCCTTTAACATTTTGACTGCTTTGTTAAAAGTTATTAACTTTTGCAGAACATGCTGATCTAAAATGGTAATGATTGGCATGTGCACAAAGGGTTGATTGGCTTTGCCTTGTGCTGTGATTTTGTTGACTTGATTGCCCTCATCTGGGATGCCACTAACACAATGTAAAATCTATCCCGAAATGCATTGGCATTTCTCTGCCACCAACAGTGAGAAGAGATTTATGAGACCAGGAACTGGGAATAGTGATGAATTTAATTGAAATAAATGGGCTTATGCTGATTTTAACTACTTGGCCTTCAATAGCTTTGTGCTTTTTCCCACCTGATCTTTAAACTGCCCCGTTTATGGTGTAAGACAGATACTCAGTCATCTTCCATTCTTCAGTCTGGTGGAAACAAGTCATTCTCAACCCCAAGAAGCTGCCTAAGAAAAAGAAGAACCCTGGTTTATTCTGCCTTCAAACGATTGTGCAATAGGTACAGGTGCATGTTTTCTGTTTGCATCCTGCTACTCCTGCCGTAACATGTGTTAACACATAAGATTGTGCACTATAGGACAACGTAGCATGCAATTACATGCCAACCTCTTTCCTCTACTGCTCTGTCTTTGTCTGGGGAGGATAGTGTGGGGCTCACGTGATGGTGTGTGGTGCGGATAATGTCAGTCTGAGCACATAGTTGATTGGAGGGGTGGCAATAGTTAGGGACATGTGACGCAAGGTCTGCTGCAGGATGGCCTGATTAAAGTCTGCAGCAAGGGGTGGTGGTTATGTGAAAGTAACTGAAAATGTAGAGGTTAATAATGTACAGCTGTTATTGCTTCAACCATGGCGTGACTATAGTTATGACTGCAAGATGTGCAGGTGCTTGGGTGAAACAAAGAAGTGCTTAAGGCATATCTTGTTTTGCCTAAGTTTGCTGTAAACAACTGCCCAGGAAATATTTTCTGTTTTTATGCCAGACTAAATTGTTCTGCATTTCTCATTTGCCCATTGTTCATCCCATATCAGTGCTTAATCTTCTTACCTTCATACTGCCATATGCAATATCCACTGCAAAGTTAACATTCAATTGAAAATGGGTTCATCAGGGAAGGGAATACTGGACATAATATTATCCAGTAAAACACCATTACAGAATTTCAGATCTGTGCCTTATTCTTTGAACTAAGATTTAAGATATTTATTAGTCACATGTACATCGAAACACACAGTGAAGTGCGTCTTTTTGCGTAGAGTGTTCTGGGGGCAGCCCACAAGTGTCGTCACGCTTCCGGCACCAACACAGCATGCCTACAACTTCCTAACCTGTACGTCTTTGGAATGTGGGAGGAAACCCACACAGATACGGGGAGAACATACAAACTCCTTACAGACAGCAGCCAGAATTGAACCTGGGTCGCTGACGCTATAAAGCATTATGCTAACTGCTACACTGCCATGCCTGCCTATTTTAGTGGGCTTGAATTTCCCTTTTTGTGACAAAGTCTTCTGAAAATGAAAGTAGATCTTTCTTCATATTGGTACTTTATTAACTGAAAATCTCCCCGCAGAGCTTTTAAAAATGGCTATGGACTATTTATTTAATTTTATTCAATTTTTTATGGTGATTCAGTTTACTGCACTGTGAGATTTTATTAAAAATGCAGACAGCTTTTTTCTTGTAACTTTAACTTTTGTGGTCTTTTACTTACTGTTCATCCGCACTTTGCTGTTATCCTTTCAGGAAAAGTGATAGGTTTGTGAAAACAGGGCATTTGAAGGAAATGGTGATCACTGCAGAGGATTGGGAGTACAAGTATTCATGCAGGGCCTCTCATTCCCTGAAACATGATGTGCAATTGACAGAAACTGTCATCAGATTCATCAGAATGCATCTTCCCTAAGAGCACTTAGCAGAAGGAATTTTATAAAAAGTGAATTCTTTCCGAAGAGTATGCTGTTCATTTTTATTCTTTTTTCTACATCTGTTCAGCACTTAGCACAAAGTCTGATGACTCCATATGGATTCCTACAATGATAACATGCCTATCATATATATGTTTGATTTTCCTCCACGATCCACACATCATATCTCAGATGCAGTACAGAAACCCTTACTTTATGAAAGTATTTCAAGTCTGCCACCACAGCCATCCCTCCCCATTAGACAACACATGCACGTATCTTCCTATACTTAATTATACCTTTTTATACCTCTTGCCAAAGTAGAAGGAAATGATGGTAATCAGAAAAAAATATTCTGCACCATTAACTTTGTTTTGCATTGGTTGCTAATTAGACCTCATTCTTAAAATTAAAGTTGATTTTGCAAGTAAATTATTCTGTACCATTGAAAAAAGTCATCACTGCTTGAGGGGGCGGTAGTAATAGATTCACTGCTGGGGCAGATCTTTCTTTTGGCTGCACCTGCAGCACACTGTTCATTTCAATCCCGCCCCGGGTGCAAACCTTTGCTCAGAAGCTCATCCTGAGGGTTGGCACAACGTAGTGGAGGTGCAGGTGCTCTCCCAGAGTAAGTGGCCAGCTGTTCTCTAGTTGTCAAAGGTGACATTGAATCTAAATAGTCTATTAATGTCCTTGACATACAGATTCAAAAGTGTTCTACAACTATAGGAAACAAAAAAAAATTATTAAATAAGTTAATTAAAAAAATAAAACACTAAAAATGCACACAAAGATTTATACATTTAAATTAACTGAATTAAATAAGGTGGCCTGCAACTATTTCTTCCCATTGATTTCAATGGGGCCACTATACCTGAGAACTGGGAAATTCACACTGCCCAGTTGAACTCAGTAAGAATCTACTGTGCAGGGCACATGCATCTGCCAACACAGGTGGCATTGCACAGTGTGCCAGTGCTGGCTTAGACCTGCAGAGCTTCCTCAGACAGACACAGGTAAACTCTGCTGAAAGTGCTGGCACCCTTATGGAAGATCTGCCTCAATGACTATCAAAGGGGAACTGGACAAATATTTGTAGGGGTAAGGTTTGCAGGCTCTGGAGAGGGATAGGCAAGTGCATCTGAATGAAGAGCTCTAAGAGCTGGCATAGACAAGAAGGACCTAATGACCTCCCTCTGTACAATTATCATTCTATACCTTTACAATGAATGAAACTTTGAAACTGTAAGGCTATTAGCAGAGTTTTACTTATCAAACCAAATAACAGATATTAAGAGTGCTATCCTTAGATCTACTTACATTTAAATGATCACATTTTCACACCTGACAAGCATTTTTATTGAGGAATTCTGTTTATTTGTAAAAGTATCCAGTAATTACTGGTGTTAATTGGTGTTTTTAGTTATTGTGCTTCCTCCCATTACAGCTGACTTTATTTAGATGGTTGGAACAGATCCACAATGATGAATTTGAGTGGTACTGCACTACCAGAGCAGTTAGCAAAAAACTAACATCACCAGCTGGATAAATCTAGTGGCAAATGTTAATTCCCTTATGTCTGATCCTTATGTCTTTCCCTCTTTCCTTGCTGTCCTTAATTGCTTCTACCTATTTGAGCTAATCTATAGAAGTAAGCATAAACAGAGGCTGTTCAGAACTTCTGATCTTCCCTGTTAGTCAAATCCTTGCACAACATCTACTCAGTTTCCTGCCTGTTTTAGAGTAAACTCCTCTTTTTGAGATGGATCAGGAATCTGCCAGATGACATGTAGCTGTGGGAACCTGCGTGGGCCCAAGCTATGCCTGTCTTTCTGTGGGATACATGGAACAGTTCTCATTTCAGTGCTACTCCGGACCCCTCCTGGTACATTAATACCTGCACTGGGGGTACTTCCTAATTTCATTAACCTTGCACCAATTTCCACTCTGCTTTCACCATCATACATTTCATCTGTCTCTTTCTTTCCTTTTCCGGATGTCATCTATTAAAAGCCCACAGACTCCAACACCCTATTTCTACTATACTTCCTCCCACTTTGCCTCTTTTAAGGACTCTATTCTATTCTCCCAGTTCCTTTATCTGTAACACATCTGCTCCCTTGATGAGACAATTCACACGGGTGTCTCAGAAATGTCTTCCTTTTTCCTTAACCATGGCTGCTCCTCAACCATTGCTGACAGAACCCACAACTCTGCTTTCAGCTCTTCTCCTCCTGGACAAGGTAAGGATAGAGTTCTTCCAGTTCTTATTATCCACTGAACTAGCCTCCACATTAATCCTTACCTATCACAAGTTCTGCCATCGAGATCCACAACCAAACACATCTTCCCCTCCCCTTCCTCCCTTTTTAGCGTTCTGTAGGGGCCACTCCCTTTGTGACACCCTGCTCTGCTCTTTCATCTCCAGCAAGCACTCCCCTTCTTGTGGGACCTCCCAATGCAACACCTGCTCTTTTCCCTCATGCCTTCCTACCATCCAGGAACACAAGCAGCTCTTTTCGGTGAAGCAGTAATTCACTTGCACTTAGAGTCATTGAGTCATATACAGCTGGGAAACAGGTCCTTTGGCCCACCAGGTCCATGCTTCTCTTGTACTATCTACACTAACTCTATTTACACACGTCGTTTCTGCTTCACCCTGCCGGGTCTGCACCCTCTTCACACTTCCAGTCACCCTGCTCTCGGCCGAATACTGTTGCTCATTCTTTGGTTAGTTGTCCCTTCACTCTGTGCATCCTTGCTCCTGGTTCCCCCTACACGGTCCGCTAGGCCGTCACCACTTCAGGTCCGCTCCGGTCCACAACGGGTTTGCCAGATCCACTCTGGATCTTCCTGCTTCCCCCTGCCACCTGCCACCTTTGTGTCCTACGTGGTTCACTCTCCCTTCGATCGGTATTCCCGCCCTGTACATGCTTCACCCAACCTGGTGTGCTGGCTCGTCACCCTGCACCTCTTCACAGTTCGCCGTCCACTTCCAATCACCCTGCTCTCCCTGCTTCACCCTGCGGCCGATTACTTCTTCCAGTCTAGTGTTCTGCATCCAGTGTTAACAGCGTGGTCTCCTCTGCATTGGAGAAACCAAATGCGGACAGGGTGATCGCCTTGCAGTGCATCTTCATTCAGTCTGCAGCAGCAACCATTAGCTTCCATTTGCTTGTCACTATGACTTTCAATCTCTGACCTAAGATTTCTTTATTAGTCACATGTACATCGAGACACACAGTGAAATGCATCTTTTGCGTAGAGTGTTCTGGAGGCAGCTCGCAAGTGTTGTCACGCTTCCGGCACCAACATAACATGCCCACAACTTCCTAACCTGTACGTCTTTGGAATGTGGGAGGAAACCAGAGCACCCGGAGGAAACCCACCCAGACACGGGGAGAACGTACAAACTCCTTACAGACAGCGGCCGGAATTGAACCTGGGTCACTGGAGCTGTCAAAGCATTACACTACCATGCCTGCCCCTACCTGGACAACAAGATTCTACCATTAGACACATCTTCCCCTCTGCATTTCATAGGGATTATTCCCTTCAGGACTCCCTGGTCCGCTGTTCTGTCCCTGCCTACCACTCCCGGTTGTATGGCACTTACTCACGCAACCCCAGCAAGTGCAACGGCTGCCCTTTCACCTCTTCCCTTCCCACCATCCAGGAGCTGAAACAATCTTTCCAAATGAAGCAGTGATTCACTTGCACTTCCTCCAATCTAGCCTGTCACTTTCAATGTGGCCTCCTCTACAATGGAAAAACCAAATGGAGACTGGGTGATTGTTCAGTGGAGCTAAACAATCACCTGCGCTGGGTATGCAGGAATCACCCTAAGCTTCCCATTGTCTGCCATTTTAACTCACCATCTCAATCCCAATCTGGCTGTGGCCTGCTGCACTGTTATGATCAGCACCAACGCAAGCTTGAGGGACAACACCTCATCTTTGATCAGGCCACGTTGCAGCTATCTGGACTTAACGTCAAACTCCATTACTTCAGATAACATGCTCTTTCTTCCTTTCTGTAAAACTACCATTTCAACTTGCCATCTTACTCTCCATGTACAGTCAGACCTGCTGACGTGTCTCAGTATGCAAGAGCCACATCAGCCACAAATTACACAACCATAGTACCTTATTCTACCTGCTACATGAATTCACTCTACCAGAGAAATTCCCTTGGCTTCACCCATTTAGCTACTACCCAGACAAATGTATTTCTCCCTTTTTCTGGTCTGATGGAGGGTCTCTCATCTGAAATATTAACTGCTTCTCTGTCCACAGTTGCTGCCTGATCTGCTTAGTTTTTCAAGCATTTTACATTTACTGCTTTTTTCTTATCCAATATGGATAAGTCTAGCCTGCTAGGTGTGTAAATCCTAACACCTTACCATTAACAACCCATTCCCAGGCCGACAAACTTAATGTGCTGATAACTGTTGCCATTAAGCTATTTCAACTCATCCTAATCACAGATATTCTCTTTGTTCTGCACATCCCTCCCCCCCCCCCCCCCATCTTCCTTCCTACTGGAAACCTACTTGCATTTGTCTCTTTCTCAGTTCTGACAAAGCATTGCAGACCTGAAATGTTGACGGTTTCCCTTTCCAGAATTGTTGATTTTTTTTCCAGCATTTTCTGTTTTTGTTGCAGATTTCTGACATCAGCAGGTTTTTTTTTATATTTTATGTTCTATGTAAGGCTATCTGTCTGTAATACTAACATGTTTTCTGTCTTCACAGAGACTGCCTGATTTTCTGGGTATATCCAACAGTCTCCTTTTGGTTTCAGTTCTCTGTAACGGCTCTGACCTGCGTTTCACAGCTTTTACGTTTGCTCTCTCTAATTTCCCTCATTAATCTATGAACCAAAAGGCTATATAAATAGTGTATCACCACAGTAACCCTGGCTTCAGCCAATCAGAGATATCCTTTATGCACGTTGACTGACCTTCTCGGCAATTTAAAGCTACCTTGTTTTCTCTCTTTCCCAGTTCTGATGAAGGTTATTGAACTTAAAACATTAAATCTGTTCCTTTTCTCCAAAGAAACTGCCCAACTTCTGAATGTTTCCAGCAGTTTCTGTTTTTGTTTCAGATTTCCAGCATCAGCAGATTTTGATTTTCAATCTATCATCCTCATTTTGCACCCAAGTTCACATTCACTAAAACATCTTACAGAGCAAGAATAATTTTCCAGACAAGTTTTTCATCGACTATGTAAGTTTATTTAATTCTTCTCTTAGGATCCAATTTCTCTGGTTAATGACAACGCGGATAAAATGTTGGACCAGCAGAATAAAACTTACTTTACTAGACATGAATGCAATTTCAAACCTTTAGGCATCATTAATCGCGGCAATCTTCACATCTGGCATTACTTTGCAAAGATGAATAATGATGTTCCAAATAATGTGTACTTAACATAAGAATATGTTAATACATATGATTAATGGTCATTTAGATCATCAAGTCAGCTTGTTAATGGATCATGTGCAATCTACTGTGGTAGAGATTTTATCCACCAATGTTGTTCTCTGAAGAAACAAAAACTGCAAAATTCACTCACAAAAGTATTTGTCAAAACTCTGGAACATTTACTTTGTTTTAACGTTGTCACTGTTCACTCTTGGTCTTCACTGGAACTGAATTTCAGAGGTAGACCACAGCATATAACTGCAACAATAATGTGCAGTTAGTACATGCGATCATGACCAAAGTTCTATCGCTTTATCTTGGTAATTGCCATCAATAGGAACAATAACAAAAAAAGGGAAAGATTTTCATTTATACTGCATCTTTCACATCATAAGATACTCTGAAGTGTTTTGTAATCATTGCAGTGCTACTTTAGTGCAGCTGCTGTGGTTACGTAATCTGACTTGGTGGGCTAAGAGTACATAAAACATTATTTTGTATTTTGTTCTCCTACTTTATTGACAAGCTACTCAAAACATCGTTCAATTTTGTTTTACTCCAAGAGAAGTTATTCGCCTGCTGACAGTTTTCTGCACTTAGCACAATATCACTAAATTCTTCCCACCTCTTATTTCACCAACTGGGAAAACCCTAAGTACCACTACAGTGTAGCAACATTATGACCGCTCTGAGCACTTTGCTCTAAAATGGACTTCTTTTTTCATTTTAATTGTGTTTTTTTTGTAAAAATTGTGTATAATTTATGTTTTTCTTGTGAATGCTGCTTATATGATCCTGTGTGCCTGTGATGCTGCTGCAAGTAAGTTTTCCATTGCACCTGTGCACACATGTACTTGTGCACATGGCAATAAACTCAACTTTGACTTTGATGTCTTACGTAATACTGGTTGGTCATAGTTAATTTATGGCTGTATGAACATGGAGCATAAAACATCAAACAGTACAGCACAGGAACAGGCCACTCAGCTCATGATGTCTGTGTTGGCCATGACATCAGTACATGCTAATCCTATCTGCCTGCACATGGTCTATATCCCTCTATTCCCTGCCTGTTCATGTGCCTGTCTAAATGCCTCTTAAATGTTGCTATCTTATAGTAAATTGGGAACAAATGTTCTTGGGGAAGTGCACAGCGGAAATGTGGAGGTTGTTTAAGGAATACTTGCATGGGGCTCTGGACAAGTTTGTTCCATTGAGGCAGGGTAAGGATGGTAAAGTGAAGGAACAGTGGTTGACAAGAGATGTAGAGTATCTTGTCAAGAGGAAGAAAGAAGCTTACCTAAGGTTTAGAAAGCATGGATCAGACAGGGCTCTGGAGAGTTACAAGGTAGCCAGGAGGGAGCTTAAGAATGGACTTAGGAGAGCTAGAAGAGGGCATGAGAAGTCCTTGGCGAGTAAGATCAAGGAAAACCCCAAGGCGTTCTACATGTATGTGAAGAATAGGAGGATGACTAGAGTGAGGGTAGGACCGATCAGGGATAAAAGAGGAAACATGTGCCTGGAGTCGGAAGAGGTAGGGGAGGTCCTTAATGAATACCTTGCTTCAGTATTCAGAGAGAGAGACCTTGACATTTGTGAGGATGGCGTACGACAGACTGATACGCTAGGGCATGTCGATGTGAGGAAAGAGGATGTGCTGGAACTACTGAAAGACGTAGGATAGATATATATAAGGGATATATACAAGGTTCTTACGGGAAGCGAGGGAAGAGATTGCTGCGCCTTGGGTGACGATCTTTGCATCCTCACTGGCCACAGGAGTAGTGCCGGATAATTGGAGGGTGGCAAATGTTGCTCCTTGTTAAAGAGAGGAAGTAGGTATAACCCTGGGAATTACAGACCAGTGACTCTTACTTCAGTGGTGGGCAAATTACTGGAGAAGATTCTTAGAGACAGGATTTATGGGCATTTAGAGAAGCATAGGCTGATTAGGGACAGTCTGCATGGCTTTGTGAGGGGCAGGTCATGCCTCATGAGCCTGATTGAATTCTTTGAGGATGTGACAAAGCACATTGATGAAGGTAGAGCAGTGGATGTAGTGTACATGGATTTTACTCAGGCGTTTGATAAGGTTCCTCATGGACGGCTTATTCAGAAAGTCAGGAGGCATGGGATCCAGGGAAAGTTGGCTGTGTGGATTCAGAATTGGCTCGCCCATAGAAGACAGAGGGTGGTGGTAGATGGAGCGTATTCTACCTGGAGGTCGGTGACCAGTGGTTTTCCACAGGGATCTGTTCTGGGACCCCTGCTGTTTGTGATTTCTATAAATGGCTTGGATGAGGATGTGGAAGGGTGGGTTAGTAAGTTTGCTGATGATACAAAGGTTGGTGGTGTTGCGGATAGTGTAGAAGGTTGCTGTAGATTACAACAGGATGTTGATAGAATACAGAGTTGGGCTGAGAAGTGGCAAATGGAGTTCAACCCAGATACGTGTGAAGTGATACACTTCGGGAGATCGAATTTGAAGGCAGAATACAAGGTTAATGGCAGGACTCTTTAGCAGTGTGGAAGAACAGAGGGATCTTGGGGTCCATGTCCATAGATCCCTCAAGGTTGCCACGCAGGTCGATAGGGTTGTTAAGATGGCGTATGGTGTGTTGGCCTTCATTAGTTGTGGTATTAAGTTCAAGAGCCACGAGGTGATGTTGCAGCTCTATAGAACTCTGGTCAGACCACATTTGGAGTATTGTGTTCAGTTCTGGTTACCTCATTATAGAAAGGATGTGGAAGCTTTAGAGAGGGTGCAGAGGAGATTTACCAGGATGTTGCCTGGATTGGAGAGCATGTCTTATGAGGATAGGTTGAGTGAGCTAGGGCTTTTCTCTTTGGAGAGAAACAGGATGAGAGGTGACTTGGTAGAGGTGTACAAGATGATAAGAGGTATAGATCGAGTGGACAGTCAGAAACTTTTTCCCAGGGCGACAGTGGCTAACATGAGGTGACATAATTTTAAGGTGATTAGAGGAAGGTATAAGGGGGATGTCAGGGGTAAGTTTTTTACATGGAGAGTGGTGGGTGCGTGGAATGCACTGCCGACAGAGGTTGTGGGGGCAAATACATTAGGGACATTTACAAGACTCTTAGATAGACACATGAATGAAAGAGAAATAGGGGGCCATGTGGGAGGGAAGGGTTAGATAGATCTTAGAGCAGGATAAGATGTCGGCACAACATTGTGGGCCGAAGGGCCAGTACTGTGCTGTAATGTTCTGTGTTCTATGTTCTTATCTGCTTCCACCACTTCCCCTGGCTGTGTGTTCCAGGCACCTAACAATTTGTGTAAAAAATATGCTTTGTAAATCTCCTTTAACCTTTCCCCCTCCCACCTTAAACTTTTGCCTTGTAGTATTTGACATTTCTACCCTAGGAGAAAGACTCTAACCATCTATGGCTCTCAAAATCTATACACTTCTATCAGGTCGTCCCCCAGCCTCTGATATTCCAGAGAAAACAATCCAACTTTGTCCAACCTCTCCTTTTAGCTAATACTCTCTAATCCAGGCAACATCCTGGTGAACCTCTTCTGCACTGTATCCCATGCATCCACATCCTTCCTGTAATGTGGTGACTAGAACTACATGCAATACTCCAAATGTGGCCTAACCAAATTTTTGTACAGCTGCAATATGACTTCCCGACTTTTATACTCAACACCCTGACTGGTTAAAGCAAGTACGCTATACTGTATGCCTTCTTTACCACCCCATCTACTTGTGTTGCCACTTTCAAGGAGCTATGGACTTGCATGCCAAGATCCCACTGCACATCAATGCTCCGAAGGGTCCTGCCATTTACTGTATACGTTCCTCTTACATTTGGCCTCCCAAACTGCAACACCTCACATTTGTCCAGATTAAACGCCATCTGTCATTTCTCTGCCCATATTTCCAACTGGTCTATGTCTTCCTGAATACTTTGACAACCTTGCTCACTATCCATAATTTATTCTTTTTAGGAACTGTATCATGTGAATCACTGTTTTCTTTTGTTGCAAAGTTCCAAAGACTCAATTTATCCCTGTAGAGAAATCTACAGTAAGAATGTTCTTCTACAAATGTAAGCTGTTCTTACATTCAATAAAGCACCTTTGTAGTTAATTTGAATTATTGACCATTTTCCAGTTTCTTAGAAAGTGGTATTGAGGCAATATTCCTTATCCTTTGAACAAGTTTAATAAAATATAATGATAAATGACACTGAGGAATTTTACATTCCTACAATCTATTATCTAAGGAGGGGATTTAATGATTAAATGATCATTTTGATGAGAAGAAAGCCACAATGCATTAAAAAGCAATTAATTTCTCTTTTCGTGAGCTTAAGATTTACCAGTCAGAAACTTTCAACCCAGATAAGTGTGAAGTGGTTCATTTTGGTAGGTCAAATATGTTGGCGGAATATAGTATTAATGGTAGGACTCTTGGCAGTGTGGAGGATCAGAGGGATCTTGGGGTCCGAATCCATAGGATGCTCAAAGCGGCTGCGCAGGTTGACTCTGTGCTTAAGAAGACATATGGTGTATTGTCCTTCATCAATCGGGGAATTGAATTTAGGAGCCGTGAGGTATTGTTGCAGCTATATAGGTCCGTGGTCAGACCCCACTTGGAGTATTGTGCTCAGTTCTGGTCGCCTCACTACAGGAAAGATGTGGAAGCCATAGAGAGGGTACAGAGGAGATTTACAAGGATGCTGCCTGGAATGCGGAGCATGCCTTATGAAAGCAGGTTGAGGGAACTCGGCCTTTTCTCCTTGGAGAGATGGAGGATGAGGGGGGACCTGATAGAAGTGTATAAGATGATGAGAGGTATTGATAGGGTAGATAGTCAGAGGCTTTTCCCCAGGGCTGAATTGGTGGCCACAAGAGGGCTAAGGTGCTGGGGAGTAGATATAGAGGAGATGTCAGGAGTAAATTTTTTACTCAGAGAGTGGTGAGTGCGTGGAATGGGCTGTCGGAAACGGTGGTGGAGGCTGATACAATAGGGTCTTTCAAGAGACTGTTAGATAGGTACATGGAGCTGAGAAAAATAGAGGGCTATGGGTAAACCTAGTAATTTCTAGGGTAGGGACATGTTTGGCACAGCTTTGTGGGCTGAAGGGCCTGAATTGTGCTGTAATTGTTCTATGTTCTATGTTCCATGTTCTATTAATACCTACCTTTCATTTCAGTAATAATTGTCTCAGCAATGGCCCAAAAGAGAGACATAAATCATTAATGTTTGTCAACTCAGGAGTTTTTATCAGCATGCAAATCCCATGATAACTCTTTCACAGATGCCACTGGATCATTTTTGAATAGTTGAGTAACCAATGATCAACTTCTTGAAGAATTTGTTGTTTTGAGCATGGAGAACATGTACTAAACTAGGACTGTGATTAAAACAAATTGAATTACATTAACTGTTTATTTTAAGTGTTACAAATTTCAAATATAAATGATAGACTTTTGAATAATGTCACAAGTCACAGGTGCTAAACTTAAGCAATTTGTAAACATCATCTAAATCCCTAAATTCGACCACAGTCAGTAATCGGTTTGAACAATCCTGATGTTTTCAGTTATAAAACAGTAGTAGTATGAACAGGTGAATAACTATGACAATGGGAAGGACACTGCTTCTTTTGACACTGCAAATGCCTGCCATTGTATTCTTTGTCCATTGGTGCACCCAAGAACGGTTGGTTTTGGTGCTGTAGGTAATTGGGTGTGTCACTGAGTGGAATGGATGCTTATAGTATAAAAATAGTGAATGGCTAAAATGACGTTCAGTAAAGGGACAGCTGCAAGCAGTGTGTACATGTCTACATCAAAGCAGGGGTCTTAAATAAACTGCAAGACACAGCAGTAAAGATTTAAGCATGAAACGAAACTGATCTATGGAGAAGGAGTAAGAACACTGCATGGTATTCAAAAAGATATTGCCAGCAAAGCTACTTGTACTCCATGGAATGTTCTCTCCATATATCCTGATTGCATTTGACCTCCTCCAGCTGATCTCTGATGAGCGTCACTGCTAGTACAATGGACAAAGTTATATTGGCTTCCCTGATGACCCCCTGGGGATGTGCAATAGATTCTCGCAGCTTGGGAGCCTGACTTATTAAAGGGGCAATAAGAGGGACAAAGACCATGATGAAGCCTTCTTTGGACATGCTGTGCTGGGATCATCTTCATGTGCTTAGAAATTGGTTTGCATAGTGCCAGATTTTTTCTGTGCTATGCAATCCAATATCAATGTAACCTAGAGTTGCTTTACCAATCATTCCTTTGAGAAAGCATGCAAACAGTTAGGATCCATGCTACTAGTTCTGATGTTTTCCTGGAGTGCAAAGTGGACCTCTTGATGTCAATGATCATGCAACGGATGCTTGATGAGAGCTCGCATATTCAGTAAAATGTAATTGTTTGCCAGTCATTAAGATAAATGAGGACAACCCATTGAACTCCAATTGGGCCCATCTAAAGGATCATTCAGCTCATAGTTGGAACTCTTCACAAAGGAGATCCAAAAGTCACTGCTTATACATCCTCCCAATGTGCTCAGATCATGCTAAGACTAGCAAAGTGGCTTGATCTTTGTGTGGGATTTGTAGGATGGAGTGGGGCTTTATTTATCTGTGTGGGAGGATGGTAGGAGATGTGTGTGTGTGTTTGTTCTCTTGCGTTTAAGTAAATGTCGGCATGACAGAATGGTATTCACAGTGTTGTAGAGGTCACTTTGACATATCCAGTGATGTTATGATCTTCCTTCAAGCATTCCTCCATTATATGTAGGTTCCCCTTCCTGGCATGTATTTCATTTACCATCTCTTCAAAATCTCCCTCAGAGAACTTTGGCACCCTCTCCATGATCCTTGCAGTCTCTTTCTATTCCACTGGAGTTAATGCTTAGTAGTGCCCACTTAAGACAGAGATAAGGAGAAAGATAACGAGAAGCTGGTGGAAAGAGTCAAAAAGATCAGAATCTGAGAGGTTAGTGTCCTCCAGTCTCAACAAGTCTATTTGTATACTCCCTTTGTTCCCATTCCGTCCCCCTCCCCGCACCATACCCAATCTCATTGCTTCCTTCTCACAATTGATTGCCAACCACATGTGATTCCCCAACCCCGCCTGCTGCCCAGTCATGAGTTGCCTGTACTATCTAATGCCCCATTTGGCAATTGGAAGCCAACCCGCCCGGAAGCCGCCACACTTTCTCCAACCACAACTACTCCACGTCACTACCACATGTAATGCTTTCTCAGCCCACCCAACAACCCATCACCCAGGACAGCTGTGGAAGGGAATGCAGCAGAAAATCATGCTGGTTCTGCCATTTCTGCCTCCACACTTCACTGATCATGGATCACAGTAAGGTCAGGGCTCGAGGTAGGGAGAGTGAAGGGGTGCTTAATAGTAAAAATCCCTCCGAATCTGGAATGTAGAATTCCTTGTAAATTTAATGATAGGACTTCGTTATAATTTCCTCCAGCAAGTGAAAATCAAAAAAAAGTTCTCCCCCTCTCCCATAGGGCAGAAAATACAAAAGCTTGAAAGCACCAGACTCAAGGACAGCTTCTATCCCACTGTTATAAGACTATTGAACAGTCCCCTAATACAATAAGATGGACTCTTGACCTCATAATCTACCTTGTTATGACTTTGCACCTTATTGTCCACCTGCACTGCACTTTCTCTGTAAGTGTAACACTTTATTCTACATTCTGTTATTGTTTTCCCTTGTACTAGCTCAATTGGTATTGGTATTGGTGTTGGTTTATTATTGTCACATGTACTGAGGTACAGTGAAAAACTTGTCTTGCATGCTGTTTGTACAGATCAATTCATTACACTGTGCATTGAGGTAGTACAGAGTGCATTGAGGTAGTACAGGGTAAAAGCAATAGCAGACTACAGAGTAAAGTGTCACAGCTACAGGGAAGTGCACTGCAGGCAGACAATAAGGTGCAAGGTCAAGGTCGATTGTGAGGTCAAGAGTCCATCTCATTGTATAAGAGAACCATTCAATAGTCTCATCACTGTGGGATAGAAGTTGTCCTTGAGCCTGGTGGTACATGCCCTCAGGCTCCCGTATCTTCTGCCTGATGGGAGAGGAAAGAAGAGAGAATGACCCATGTGGGTGGGGTCTTTGATTATGCTGGCTGCTGCACTAAGGCAGCGAGAGGTATAGACAGAGTCCATGGAGGGGAGGCTGGTTTCTGTGATGCGCTGGGCTGTGTCCACAACTCTCTGCAGTTTCTTGCAGTCCTGGGCAGAGCAGTTGCCAAATCAAGCCGTGATGCATCTAGATAAGATGCTTTCTATGGTGCATTGATGAAAATTGGTGAGTGTTAAAGAGGACGTGCCAAATTTCTTTAGCCTCCTGAGGACATAGAGGCGCTGGTGAGCTTTCTTGGCCGTGGTGTCTACATGGTTGGACTAGGGCAGGCTATTGGTGATTTTCACTCCAAGGAACTTGAAGCTCTCAACCCTCTCGACCTCAGCACCATTGATGTAGACAGGTGCATGTACACCGCCCCCTTTCCTGAAGTCAATGACCAGCTCTTTTGTTTTGCTGACATTGAGGGAAAGGTTGTTGTCATGACACCATGTCACTCGGCTCTCTATCTCCTTCCTGTACCCCGACTCATCATTATTTGAGATACGGCCTTGTAATGAATTGATTTGTACGGATGGCATGCAAAACAAAGTTTTTCACTGTACCTCAGTACATGTGACAACAATAGACCAATTCCAATCTAAACCAAAAACAGAAAATGCTAAAAGTACTCAGCTGGTCAGGCTGCATCTGAGCGAAGAGAAACAGGGTCATTGTTTCAGGTTGGAAGCCCTTCGTCAGAACCGAAAAGGAGAAGTTTGTGAAGCTACGGGCAAGGTGGGGGAAGTGGATATCTCTGATAAGGTACAACCAATGTGGATAAGTTGTAAACAAAGCTCTCTAGTCAGTGAGTGAAAGGGAACAGTTAGAGTTTGTTTTTAAACAGAAGCCAGTGGCTGATAGGTGGAAACAGCTAAAAAAAAATGGGTGGATAGAAACAGGTGGGGGGAGGGATAGGAAAGGTAGGCCATGGGAGAAGAAACTCACATGGACAGATATGTGGGTGATGGGCAGATTGAAGAATTCAAACAGACTGCAAAACAGAAGTAAGATTTGCATTTATGTATATGTTGGTTTTCAGTTCATCACAAAGGACCAGGAAGTAAAAGTATAAGCTTTAAGCATATTTTGCAGAACATGAAATTAAGATAGAAACTGAAATAACACAAACAAGCATTAAATAAAAAAAGCTAAAATTCATATTCATTATTTTAAAACCCAGTGGAACTTTGGAATGTTAATCTAGGAAAATAACAAGTATAAAAATATTTTCTTAGGGTCAGAGAGGTCGTTAGATGGCTACTGTTAAAAATCATGTTTCATCCAACAAATGTTAAAATTCTGTGAAGGGACAAGAAATTACTTCTGGATTTTCATATTTCACTGTGTATGTGGGAACTCCAGAAGTTGCTGTTAGATTTCCTCTGTTATAACCACAGGCACCGTTATTTGTTTTTCACTTGGTCAGTTCTCCTGCTCCTATTTTTTAACAAACTCCCATCAATATAAAATATGGGGTGAAGCTGAAATTAAGGATGTTGAAGATCTTTAACAAGAAAGAAGAATTGGAGCTACAAGAATAGACTGGACTAAATCAGTGCAGTTTGTTGAGGCCTCAAAACAAAGGAAGTAACCATAGGAATTAAGGGTATCGGTGCTGGAGCTGAACACATCTACGTGCAGCACAGATGGAAAGGCCAGTTTAAAGTAAGGTAGACTTCCATCAGTAGTGTGGAAAAAAGTGTTTTAAAATTAAGGGGAAAATATGCATTATGTTGGCCTAATAAGCAGGAAACGGGACAAACAAAAAGTAGCAGATTTTAGAAATCAAGAATAAAACAGAATAAATAGGAAATACAGATGAAAGGTCACCAGTTTGAAGCATAACTGTCTCCGTCTCCACAGATGCTACCTGACAAGCAGGAATCAGTTCTTTTGTTTATGAAATCATTTCCTGCTAGCGTTTATATACAAAGTACAATACAAACAAAATAAAATCAATTTTGCAGGGAATACTGCAGAATATCCAAAAATTGAATCAAAAGCTCTGCTTTTCATATGAATGCACTTTTGACAAATATTTATGATTTGCTATACCTTATATATTACAGATGTAATATTCAAAATGTCATAATCACAGCCTACATTACAAATATCTTTCAGTTGCTTAACCTTGTTGTTGGATTGTTGCTTAGCAACCAAAAGAATCTTCTCTAGAAAGTATTACATTTAGACAATAATTATTATTACCTTGTTATCTTTGATTTAAATGCAATAGTCAATTGCAGTGATATCCTGTATATTTGTAGGTCTTATAATTATGTGTTGCTTGAGTACTTTGTAGCATCAAAGAAGGAGTCATATTAGCAGCAGTGTACAAGGTAAAACTCTTTTTCTATGTTTTCTCTATTTTTAAAAAAATCAATCACGACTATAGTTCTGCTTTGAAGTTTACCTGAATTGTGTTGCTTAATTAATCAATAGAAATATAATCAATTATCTGCAATAACCATAAAGCAACAACCCTACTGTCTGTGTGCAACTGCATACTTAGGCTGTTGCTTTTGCATTGTTTCCTCGCCTTTGCTGGCTATGCAGAGTTTTGATTTACATTTGAATAAAGGGGCTAAAAGACAGCAAAATTGACAAAAGTGTATCATTCTGTGGAATGTTAACATGGGGTTCATGCCAATTATTCTGATCATTGATAGGATAGCTGGATAGGTAAAATAACACTAAGAATCAGGTTTTGTTGACGGAAGAGAAGGAGCCAGGGAAGTCAAACAGCTGAAGCCACTATTCAGCATCTTTGAGGAAGTGGTTGTGGAGAAGCCAACTGAAAGTCATTTGCTTTCTTATGTTGTTGCAACGTTCTGGTATGGAAAGGGATAGTTAACAGAAGACAAAATGTTGCTCAAAGCTTGGGGTTTTTTAGTGAGCTTCTCTCTGTTCTGACGGCCTCGCTAAACTCCACATGTATCGTACAAATTTGCAGCTTCTTAAACTCCACAAGTATCGTACAAATTTGCAGTTTGTGCTCCTAGGACTTATGTACAGATGCTTTCAGAGCTGCTGAGTATTTCTATCATTTTCTATTTTTATTTCAGTTTTCTGGTATTCAGAATAGCTTGCTTTTGTTTTAAGATTAACTGACTTTCTTTCCACAGATGCTTTCAGGCCTGCTGAATGTAATCAGAATACTCTGTATGTTAATTCAAATTTAAGATAAGATATCCTTACTAGTCACATGTACATCGAAACACACAGTGAAATACATCTTTTTGCATAGTGTTCTGGGGGCAGACCACAAGTGTCGCCATGCTTCTGGTGCCAACATAACATGCCCACAACTTCCTAACCTGTACATCTTTCGAATGTGGGAGGAAACCGGAGCACCCGGAGGAAACCCACACAGACAAAGGGAGAACGTACAAACTCCTTACAGACAGCAGCTGGAATTGAACCTGGGTCGCTGGCACTGTAAAGCATTACGCTAACCGCTACACTAACGTGCCTGCCCATATATACTTAGTCATATATAATTTGGAAAATAAAAATTGCAGTAAAGGAACTAAAGAATTTCTAAGTGTGAATTCATAATTCATTGAAAATAGCAATGCAGTTAATCTTCTCCTTCTTCTGTAGTTCCTTTAACTTACTTCTGCTCCAGTTCTGTAGGTTCTTAGCTGACTGATAAGGCCAACACAGGAACGAGAGACTCTACCACAGATATCACAGGACCAGAGACTCTACCACAGGTATCACAGGACCAGAGACTCTACCACAGATATCACAGGAAGTGCCTGAGGGGATAGATGAGTGGGTAATTTGTAAAGTGCCATGCTCCTCCATTTATGCTGTACTTTTGTGTGCTCCCAATGCAAGGACTTGAGGCTCTCAATACCATCCTGAGAATGCTTCTCAATACCAATAATTCCTTCTCTACCATGAGTCGTCATGTGCCAGAGATTCCCAGGATTCAGGGGTGATGTTGCATTTCTTCATGGAGATTTTGAAAACATTCTTGACTCTTTTTCTCTTCCCATGACAGAGCTCAGGATAGTGTCTGTATCGGGAATCCGGTGTTGGGCGTGTGAACTACATAGCCTGTCCAATGAAGCTGACTGAGTATCATTGGAGCCTCAGTCATGGGGCACTGCCATTGATTCACTAATCCTTCAGGTAGATAGGGAAGATTTTTCATTGGTGGTATCTCTTCAGCACCTTGAGGACAGGAATCACTGCTGCCATGGGTTTTGAGCCAGGTTTGAGGTCTTCATCATCAAACACCCTTCTCTTCAGTCATCTGAAGGTTGTGCTGTTACTCTGAGAGCAATGTGAATTTTATCAGGGAGGTGGCTCCCAAGGTATGAGAAGGACTTTTGTTTTACGCATGTTGAACAAAATGCCCCTCCTCTTGTACACTTCAGCGAACAGATTAACGATCACTTGCTCAGCCTCTGACCCTGCACAAGTGCATGAGGCTACATGCAAAAACAAAACAAGCTCTAACGTTCATTTCCAGAGGGACAGAGTTGAAAGAATAGGTAAATTATGTTAAACAGGTATTGCATAATTAGGTCACACTTGAAATGTTGTATTTGGTTCTGCTCCATATTGTAAAGTGAAAATTTATATTTCAGATTCATGAACTCTGAAGAGAGAGAGAGTGCAAAAGTATTCACAACATTGGCACCAAAAATGCCTGGTTATATATAGCAGTATTGAGAAGAAAAAGTTGAGTGGTGACCTATTAGAGGTCTTGACGATTATGAAGGGCTTTAATAAAGTAAGTGCAGAGACTGTGTTTCCACTTGGAGGAAGAGCAAACCTGTGGACCATCAATATGGGATATGTTTTGGGAAATCAAGTTGGGAATTCAGAGGAAACCTCTTTAACTGGAGAGTGGTGAGAATGTGGAATTCACTATCATGGTTGAGACACATGATATGGATATGTTTAAGAGGAAGTAGGATAAAAAGATGATCAAAAAGTAAATAGAGGGTTATAAAATTGGATAAGAAAAAGAAGAAGGAATCTTGTCTGGAGTGTAAGTGCTGGCATGGTAATTGGTGATTGGTTTATTATTGTCACATGTACCAAGATGCAGTGATAAGCTTTGATTTGCATGCCATCCAGACAGATCATTGCAAGTCGGTTGTTTCTGTGCTGTATATTCCACATATCATCCTACACCTTCCAATGAACACAAGAAGGATACCGTCTTGTTTAGTCTGTAGGAGGCCACTTGGCCCATCAGGACCATTCCAACTCCCAGCGGAGCAATCCCATTAGTCCCATTTCCCAACTCCTTATTTTCGTCCACATCTGCAACTTAATGTCTTTCACACAAGCCCACCATGTTGGCTTCAAAATTACATTTCATTGTGAAAGGTTTATGTGTGGTAAATAGATTTCTGTGCACTGGTGACATACTCCCTGAGATTAGCCATGAGTCCTCCATGCATGTGAAGGCATCTGCCAGGAAGTGACAGGCCATGCACAATGACATCATCATTCTTGCATCACTTGTGTGAAGTTATATCAACCAGATGTGATTTGCAAGCAGCACAGCATCTCACGCTGAAGCAGGGTTTAAATCGAGGGCTGAAGTGTGATTTATCATTATTTGGGATCTCCGTTTTCTTCCAGGTAAATGCCTTATTTATACACACTGTTACTAATCATGCCCCCTTTAAGAATGTTCCACACCTTTCTTGTAGTCTCCCAGACACAACTGATCATCTCCTGAAACCCAGCCCCACATGGTCACCTCCCTGACCAACACACCACACCCTCAATCATCACTCCAGTCATTTCCCTGACAATAGTCTGCCCCATCACCTTCCAGATCAACCCCACTGATCCTCTTCCCACCAATCCAGATCATCTGTCAAAATGACCCCACCCCCCACACTCTGCAAACATCTCCTCATCCAACTCTCCTTCACTCCAGCAATTCTTTGCCACCCCCAAGCTCTGATCCTCCTTCTCCCCCCATTATATACCCACCTGATCATCTCCCCTTCTTGCCCCCAATCCAGTCTCCGTCTCAATTCCGCCATCAGTCTCCACGTTGAGGCCGCATGCAGGTTGGAGGAACAACACCTCATATTCTGCCTTGGGAGTCTCCAACCTGGCGGCCTCAACATTGATTTCTCTAACTTCTGGTGACCCCACCCCCTCTTTTTCTTTTCGTCCCCCCCCAATCCTTTGTCTTCTCTTATTCCTGTGTCTCCCTTCCCCCACCTTGATGACCTGCCCATCTCCTCTCCTCCCCTCCTCCATGCTTTATTCCATGGTCCACTGCCCTGTCTTACCAGATTCCTTCTTCCTTGGCCCTTTACCTCTCAGCTTATTACATCTTCTCCCCCTCCTCCACCTACTACCTTCCCCGTCTCACCTGGACCCGTCTATCACCTGAACTCACCTATCCCCTGCCAGTGTGTGCTCTTCCCCCTCCCTCATCTTCTTATTCTGGCTTCTGCCCTCTTCCTTTCCAGTCCTGATGAAGGGTCTTGGCCCAAAACGTCAACTGTTTATTTCTCTCCATGGATGCTGCCTGACCTGCTGAGTTCCTCCAGCACTTTTTGTGTATTGCTCCATTATCTGTAGTATCCTGGAGTCACAGATAGAGTCATAGAGTCACACAGAGTGCAAACAACCCCTTTGGGCCATCAGTCTGTGCTGACCATTACACTAATCCCAGTGACTCCCCAGTGATGGGAAATAAAGGAGGAAAGGCCCCTCCCTGTGTATGTTTCCTCATGCAGTGTCTATTCTATCACACAATGTCTTCTTCACAAATGACTATTGGTACCTGGTGGACTTGAATAAAATTGGTTCTGGCCCCTCATGCACCATCATTTTATCAAGCAATTTCCAGGCTTCTCTCTTGTTTGGTCTATGAAGTGTGAGTCTGCAGGAATTTTGTATTTGGTTCCTTTTCTAGGTTGTTTGTGGCTTCCTGCAGTCCTCTCACAAGGCCTGAAATACCATCTTTGTCATTAATCTGCTGAAGGATCATTGCAATAGTAATGCATGCACACAAACAAAGATCTGCCTTCAAATGGGTTGTTTGGACTAGAAGCTGATAACGTCTGCTTTAAGTGAATGCCGCTTGAATAGTTTTCTCAAACCCTTAATATCTTCCTGCCTTGACTGACACATGAAGAAAGTTTAAAGTTTAAGCAGAGGATTATAGCACAGATTTAAATAAGCCACAGCTACTGGTGTGAAAGTCAAACATACGTAAATTTTCAAGTAATATGAAGAATATAATTTAGATATAACCTCATGGAAAAGTAAAGGAAATTAAAAAGAAACAAGAAATTGATCTGATTGAAAACAACATTACTAAAGAGGAGTTGGTTATTTAGGAATGCAGTTGAAAGCACAAGGAAGCAGGAAGATATGAAGATGTTTCTTTCTACCTTCTGAAAGATGTGACCGATATAATTTCCTGCTGAACAGATACTTCTGTCAAACCGCAAGAGGCTGCATTATGTGAGACATTCATTGCACTGCTTTTATTGGGAGTGGGGGAGGGGAAACCTTGTTTTATCACTGCCCAGGTTTTGAAAAGAAGCATACAAACAACGGTGATGCAGACAGGTTTTGCAGATAAAAACTCTCTGTTTATGTGACCTTGGGCCAAACTAACACACTTTGCTGCCAATATATCTTTTTTAAAGTGTAGTAAGGAATTAGAATCTGCTGGTGTCAGTGAGACTACATAGCATATGGACTGTAGTACAACCTTCTACACTCAAATCTGGGGATGATGTCCTTCTCAAATGAGAGTGAGATAATCAGTCGTACATGAAGGAAACAGGTCTTTCAATCCTTCAACCCACTGGGTCCACACCAACCATCAAAGCACCTATTTACAGTAATCCCATTTTATTCTTCCCACATTCCCATCAGCTCTTCCCAGATTGTAACATTTACCTATGCACAAGGGACCATTTGCAGTCACCGATTAATTGAGCAGCATACAAGTCTTTGGGATGCGAGATGATACTGGAGCAGCAACCCTTTTGTTCAAGCTGTAAGGGAATATCTCTACTAGCTGCAGCACTGCACCTCTCCAATAAGAACAACCAGCAAAATGGAGCTTGTGCTCCATTGGCTTCTTATTTGCAACAACATTTTGAATTTATATAGCACCTTCACATCCCAAGTTATTTTATTGATGAGTTATCAAATAAAGTTTAAAACCAAGCCACCTTAGACATACAGTGTTTTGGGGTTATACAAACACAAGCTTGAATAAAGGGATAGTTTTCAGGAGCATCTTACAGCGGAAAAGAGTAGAGATATGGAGAGGTTCGGGGACAGATTTCTCGAGCCTTAGGGTTTGGCAGTTAAAAGTAAGATGCCGATGGAGGAGCAATTAAATTGGGAGAAGATTGAAGGCCAGCTTAGAGGGATTCAGATAGTTCAGAAGTTTGTACAGTTGAGGAGATTCCAGAATGTGGACGTATTTGCAAACAAGGATATGAATGTTAAACATTGACATCATACTTAAATAGGAGTCAACGCGGGCTAAAAAGCAAAGTAAATGAAAATAAACAGTTACCATCCAGATGCTGCTTGATTGTATCATTTCTTGATAATGCAAAGGAACCTGAGTGGAAACATAGAAGCATAGAAGTGGGCCATTCAAACCCTTTGGGCCTGGCTGATCCTCCATTTCAGTACAACTTTCTCATTCTCCCCCAGATCTCTTGTTGGTATTGGTATTGGTTTACTATTGTCACTTGTACCGAGGTACAGTGAAAAACTTGTCTTGCATACCGATCATACAGGTCAATTCATTACACAGTGCAGTTACATTGAGTTAGTACAGAATGTATTGAGGTAGTACAGGTAAAAACAATAACAGAACAGAGTAAAGTGTCACAGCTACAGAGAAAGTGCAGTGTAATAAGGTGCAAGGTCACAACAAGGTAGATCGTGAGGTCAGAGTCCATCTCATCGTATAAGAGAACCATTCAATAGCCTTATCACAGTGGGGTAGAAGCTATCCTGTACGTGCCCTCAGGCTCCTCTATCTTCTACCTGATGGAAGAGGAGAGAAGAGAGAATGACCCGGGTGGGTGGGGTCTTTGATTATGCTGGCTGCTTCACCAAGGCAGCGAGAGGTAAGGACAGAGTCCAAGGAGGGGAGGCTGGTTTCCGCGATGCGCGGAGCTGTTTCCGCGATGCGCGGAGCTGTTTCCGCAACTCCCTGCAATCTGTTGCTTTTGGCATCTAAAAAATGCATGTACCTGCTTCTTAAAAATGTTCAATGACCTGGTCTCTACAGCTCTCTGCAGTAGTGAATTCTATGGGTTCACCACCTGTATAGAATCCACTCAGTCCTAAATCTGTGGTCCTGTAACCTGAGACTGTGATGCCCCAGCCAGGGGAATCATCCTCCCTACATCTAATTTGTGCAGCCAAAGACCACCACTTCCCAAGCCCCTCCAAGCTTCTAAGCTCCAGTGAATACAAACCTATTCAACCTAATGTCTTCTCATACAACAATCCTACCATTCCAGAAAGCAACTGATAAACGTTCACTGCACTCTTTCTGTGGCAAAGTTGAAGCAAAAGCATACTTCCAAAGACAAGTACAACTTTACATGCAGTTTGCACCCTGATTGCTGATAGTAACCAAGCTAGAAACTTCACTCTAATACATGTTCATGAATACTAACAGAATACACAGGCACACTTTATTATAGATGAAGAGATTTTTCTGCATCTAAGCCAGATGTACTGAAGCCCCTATTTCAATAAATATCTGATACTTTGGACCACACACCTTGAAAAGACATCACTCATTGGTTTAAATGGAAAAAAAAATCAAGTTGGTTCCTTCAGTGTGCATCCTGCCCCATTGTTTTTTCTGATACTTGCTACGGTCAGAAGATCCAATGTGCTCGAACTCAAACCCAGGAAATTTCCTTGGCATACAAAACCTTCATTATATTCCTGAAACACTGGAAGTGAATGTTTTCAACCCAGCAATAAACTTGCTGAAGTTTTGGATTGACTCCTATCTGTTAGCAGTCATTTCCTGAAATTAATTTACTTTTCTCTTCTATTGCAGAAGCGTCAGCCATTCATGTCTTACCCAAAAAACAACTGGCTGGTAAAGAGAAAGAAAAGATGTTCAGTGTACAAGCTCCATCAGCTTCATGTCAAATTTTGGATTTTTAAAATGACTCTCATTATGAAAATGATTCCTTTTCAATCATTCTCATATAAGTCTGTCTGGCAAAAGCTTATTAGAATTTATTCTGAAACAGAAAATGCTGGAAACATTTAACAGTTCAGGCAGCATCTGTGGAAAAAGAAGAAGAGTTACTGTTTCAGGTCAAGATTCTTCATCTGACCTGAAATATTAACTGTTGCTCTTTCCACAGATGCTGCCTGACTTGCTGAGTGTTTCTAGCAGGGTCGATGTTTATTCCAGTATGAATGGGGCATATTTTAAGTGCCCCACTGTTTTGCAGCCTTTCTTGACAGCTTCAGAAAAATGTGGCACCATTCATCAGTACTGGCATGGGACCTAACAGGATTTACTTCATTCGTGTTTTTCAGGAGATCTGGCAGAATCTCAGCTGCAATGCTTAATACCTGTTCCAGTGGTTGGAGTTGCAGATGGAACCATTGTTAGTTCTTGTTGAAAATAGCTCTTATAATTTACTGCTTAGAATTATTAAATTTAAATTGTGATTTTTCTTTTGATTTGATTAAGTGGATTACGAATGAGCAATACCCACAAAGCACAAATCACAATTATGGGTGAAAAAAAGTAGTGCTGGTTTAACTGCAGTTCTAATATGATTACTAACCTGCATTCACCAGTAGCTCTAAAGTATAAAAGCTGTTTATGATTACTCAAAGGAAATGTAGATATTATCATTCAATAATCTTGAAGTTTAATCTGTTTTGTTGCTTGAACTTCATCTTGCCTTACCACTTTCCAAAACATACTGGTTTTACACACACACCATGCACAATCTTTGAAATGTATTGGCCCACATTTAACATTCTATCTTCAGGATACCATTGACTTTTATCATCTTGGGGCCCGTAAATTGGGAAATAAACAATTTCTACAAAGTTATAGACTCATATACTTTTCAACAGCAGCTTTAGTGCTTTCCTGAATTGAATATCCACATTACCTGCATCTGATGATAATAGGTGGATAGCAAGCACTGGACTGTTTATATTATGTGACTTACTTTCCCAATGCTCCAAGATAACTATGAAAGGGCATACTTGTTGCCAACATTGACTGATGCTAATAAACTTGCTTCCATGTAGAACAGTTTGGAGAATCTTCGAAAGATAAATACTTGACTTGCAGAAGAGCTTAGAGTAATTTTTTCACCAGGAGCTGATCTAGCCTCCAACAGTCTGGATACCTTCTTACTCCCGGTAACTGCTAAAATTGTCGATGTGGATTTATGCATTTTACTGATTCGAGGTAGTAGGATATACTAACAGCTAGCCAACGTCTTGTAGGGAACCATTGACTAGATGCAATATGCATATCAGTCAATCTGCCAGCTACTGAACTGAGTGACCAGATACATTTCACATATGAGCACTTGGCTTTACGTCCACCACGGCGGATGCATCTAGCACAGTCCAACTCACTTGAATGGGCTCATGAATTTGCCCAAAAAGATAAATGAAGCTGAGGGTTTTTGACACTTATTTTAATTAATATTAATATTTTCAATCAGTTTACGTAAGTTGAATGTGCTTTAAAATATTTTATTCTTGTAAAATTATTTCAATGGATTTCAACTCATTCTGAATCTGCCTGATGATCATAAGGCATTGGAAATGATGTGAAGGTTTTTACATCATTTCCAAATGTCTTTGATTATCAGGCAGACTTGATTACCTGACAGCACCAATTCTCAAAGCCCCATCAAGATTGGGGCTTAGTTTACATCGTTTAAGCTCAAGGACCGTTCTGCCTTACAGCAAGACAGAACATTGGAAGCTGTATTATCACAAAAGGCAAGTATGATATTGGCCATCCCACAGGAGGGAAACAAGAGACCCAATTTGACTGCATCAGAGTAGGGTCAAAACAATGCATCTATCATTGGAGAGACATAAGTCCAATCATCCTTGTACAATATTCAAATTAACAAGTACAAACTTATAATATTTTTAAATCCATGATTTAAATTCTAACAGTCAAAAAATGCATTGCCTGCAAATGTGGTGAAGGCAGGTTCAATTGTGGCTGGGACTGCTGTCTTCTCCATATCAGGCTGAGAACTGGCTGTGCAGAGGACCAGTTTGGGAAGTTTTAGTAAACGACAAAACCAGAATTCCTCAGTTGAGAGTGAAATATCTTTACGAGGTTGAGATTTACATTAATCTTAATGTAACAGCTGATAGTGGATACTTTTCCTTTCTCTCTGCCCTGCTGTGCCGCCATCTGATTTCTGAATATACTCACAACTGTCCTGGGGGTCAGTCCACTGAGGTACAACTTCTGGTGATCAACCAGGTTAACTCTTAAAACACATGTTCAACTGTAGCTGAAAGATCGAGGCTTTTAGGTAAAACATCATTATTATTAACAACAGAAACTGAGCCTGTCCTTTGATCTAAAAGTAAGCTTTGAACTGCCCTCCTTTCTGGCCTGAACAAATGGCATTTCACTCTCCACCCTCTCCTACCTGTAATTGTTTCAGCTGTCTGAAATAATTGCTAGTGTTACAATGTCATAATTTTAGGTGATTAAACCCAATTTCAATAGTTACAGGGTGTTATTTTATTTTGATGATTTCCAGTGAATAGACAGTACAGTGGAATTATACATTCACATTGGGATGCGTTTTAGTTGGGGAAAATAAGAACTTTAAAAACTTTAAGGTTTCTCAGCATCTGCTCTTCCATTGTTAAACCTAACCAACGCCATATTGACATGAAATACCATTTGTAAGTTGCAACCCCTACAAGTTAGTATGCCTAAAAACTTCCTAGCAAAACATTCAGACATTGAGTCTTTATTTTGTGACAGTTTAGTAAATGCTTTAGCTCTGCAGACAATCAAAGACCACAAGAATTCAGACACGTCTCTCTTGTTCTGTCTTTGTCAATCTCACACAGCTTCATTGTTTGTAGTTTCACAGATTCTAGGTTCTCTCAAACTATGCTGGAATACTTAACTTTTGGTTAATTTCTGGAATTGTGGAGCATAAAGTTTCTTGTTGTACAGTCTCCTGTACAGCCAGCCCTGTTAATGCATAGACAGTTAACCACTTTTTCTTCGGGTATTGTTATGGTTGGGAACCATCAAACTGCATAACTAAATGCACTGATAAGCATTCCTACTTGGCTTGGGCCAAGTTCAGCGTGATGCGGCTCATATGATTTGCTTTCAAAGTAACGTTAAAACTCAGCAAGAGGTGGGTGGATGCTGAGCAGTTCTCAAAGCAGGGAGGTGGCAGGCAGCTGTCTTCTGCATATTATTTTAATACCATATCATAGATAGCTCTTGTAAGACTGAGAAGAAAATACACATCTACGATTTGGCTTATTACTTGTCAGCGTCTGTTGAGTTGAAAGTTGTTCATATTAAGAAGTTGAACAAGTATGGATGATTAATTCTTTTTGTATTGTTAGCTTACCACTTTACATTGCAATGAGAACTTGTGAGAGCTTTAGTCTTCATGAATGTGATTTCTTCTTGCAGTTCAGTTACCATGTAATATATGCAAGCAGAATTAATTAACTGAACAGGTAGACACAGGTGATGATTTGTGCCGAATAACCACACTAAGCCAATACAGCACAAAGAAAGTGTCATTCATCAACAATCCAAAAATACGTTGGTGTCTTACTTCAAAATCAGAAAACATTGGAAACACATAGCAGGTCAGGCAGCATCTGGGGAAAGAGAAACAGTGAACATTTCATGCAGAAGACCCTTTGTCAGAACAGTTCTAATGCAGGGTCTTTGATGGAAATTTTATTTTTTTTATAGTTTTTGTTCATTTTATTGTATTATTTATGTAATTTAAGTTTATGTAATTTATGGTCATCATGTTTGTAATGTACTGTGCTGCTGCTGCAAAAAGCTAATTTATACCCTGGGTATGTATACCCATGACAAACTTGAACTTGAAGTGTTAGAATCAAAAAATTGTCATTCATAAAACTCTAATTTCTCCAGTTTCTTCCCTCTCGCTCATAAAAGCTTTGAAAATGAATATACCACAATCTCAAGTATCTAGTGGATACTGTTCTATCCTTTGAAAAAAAAACTTTTCTTGTTTTCGTCGTAATCTTGAGTAAGCGCCAATAATTCAATTGCACACATGTCTGTTCATGTAGTCTGAGCAGAAGCAGTAAATTCATGCTGGAAGCTCATTAACCTGACTCAAGCTAGTAGTCAACATTCTCTGAGCTGTTAATTGGCTGCATACTAATTTGGGGATGTAAGAAATTAAATGTTTTTGACAGACACAAAAAAAAAGAAATGGGAGCAAGAGTGAGCCATCTGGCCTCTTGAGCCTGCACAGCCATTCATCAAGATTGTGGCTGATCTTCTACCATAACATCGTTTTCCTGCATGATCAGGGTGGCTTTCTCCCAGGGCGAAAATGGCTAACACGAGCGGACGTAATTTTAAGGTGATTGGAGGAAGGTATAAGGGGGATGTCAGGGGTAAGTTTTTTTACACAGAGAGTGGTGGGTGCGTGGAACGCATTGCCGGCAGAGGTTGTGGGGGCAGATACATTAGGGACATTTAAGAGACTGTTAGATAGACACATGAATGATAGAAAAATAGGGGGCTATGTGGGAGGGAAGGGTTAGATAGATCTTAGACCAAGAAAAGATGTTGGCACAACATTGTGGGCTGAAGGGCCTGTACTGTGCTGTAGTGTTCTATGTTCTATGTTCTATCACCATTTCCTTGATTCCCTTCATACCCTGAAATCTATGAATCTCTCTTTTGTATGAACACAGTGTCAGGAATTCTGACACCAGAACCAACAGAAATGTTCAAAAAAATCTGTTATCCTGAGTATTTAAAAAAAATATCCAAATAAGCTTTAATTTTAGCCGCCTCCTGGCCAAGACCTCTCACACTGCCACTGGGTCCTACTGCTCCTCTGCTTTCACCACTACTCCCCACCAACCCCAGGTCCCTCAAGTCTCCCCCCCTTCACTCCTCTGAGCCCCCACCTTCCTCCCACCCCAAATTTCCATGACTCCTCCAACCCTCCTCTCTCCTCTGACCCCTCCGACCCTCTAACCTCCCCTGACCCCAGCCCTGATCCCTGCGGCGTCTTCACTGTCCCCTCCGACTTTCCCCTCTCTGAGGCGGAACATTCTGTCCTCAGCAGGGGCCTTACCTTCGTCCCCCTGTGCCTGCACCTCAACCAGTTCCGCGCCCGCCACGATACCGAACTCTTCTTCCGTTGCCTCCGTCTCTGGGCCTACTTCTTCAGCTAGGGTTCCCTGGCCCCCACTGATGACTCCCTTCTCCCACCTGAGCCTTCCTCCTCCTCTTGGACACCCCCCTCTGGCCTTCTGCCTGCCCTGGATCTTTTCACCTCTAACTGCCGATGGGATATTAACCATCTCAACTTCACCACTCCCCTTACCTATTCCAACCTCACCCCCTCTGTACGCACTGCCCTCCACTCTCTCTGCACCAATCCTAACCTTACCATCAAATCCGCAGACAAGGGTGGTGCTGTTGTAGTCTGGCGGACTGACCTCTACCTTGCTGAGGCCGGATGGCAGCTCCCAGACACCTTCTCTTACTTACCCCTCAACCAGGACCCCACCAAGGAGCATCAGGCATTGTCTCCTTCACCATCACTGACCTCATCGCCTCTGGAGATCTCCCATCTACAGCCTCCAACCTCATAGTTCCCCTACCCCGTACTGCCTGTTCCTACCTCCTACCCAAGATCCACAAAACTAACTGCCCCAGTAGGCCCATTGTTTCTGCCTGCTCCTGCCCCACTGAACTCGTGTCCTCATATCTCAACTCCATTTTGTCCCCCTTGGCCCAGGCCCTTCCCACCTGCATCCGTGACATGTTGCACGTCAGCATCTGCAGAATCTCTTGTGCCAACCTTTAATTTTAAATTTCAGGGCATACGGTCTTGGTTTGTGTGGTGCCTGTAAACTTATTGTTCAGCATTCTGGTAATCTGCATTCCCTCTGAGGTCAATATATCTTCACTGAGATATGTAGCCTAGTACTCACAGATGTAGCCTTTATTAGTGCTACACTTAATTCTTCTCTCTTGCATTCTAGCTCTCAAAGTAACAAAATATTCCATTAGGCTTTCTATTAACTGCTATAACTTATCCATTACATTGTAATGAGCTATGCTCATGTATTCCCAGGTCTGTTTGGACTTTATTTGTTCTTAACAATCTTTTTCCATTTAAAGAGGACTTTGTTCTTCCTTAGATCCCACGTACATCAGTTCATACTTGCCTCCGCTGAAATCCATTAACTGCAGTTTTACCCATTTATTTATTGTAATGTAATACTTACAATCTTGCCTATCGTTATGCCATTGGTAAATTGGATATGACAGTCCTATCCTGTAAATTGTCAATAAATATGGCACAAGGTTATAGTGCCGATGCAGATCTATGAGGAGGACCACAACACACAATCACATATACACATAGTATTTGCACAACAAAGGTACTTTACAATCTTGTTGTCAATTATAAACAGACAGAATTTGTTTTCTTGCGTTGGTAACAATATTAGGAAGCGTAGACAAGATTTATAAAGCTAAGCTGAAGGAAGGCAATAGAATGGCGATGGTAAGGGAAGGCTTCATAAGAATTGTGGAACCAATGGTGTATCAAGAGTACAAGGGGTGGCTTGTATGACAAACCCTTGGATGAGGTTTCCATGCTTTTCCTCCTTCTGTTCTTACTGCATTTCTTGACATCTCAGGTGAAGCAAATAAGAAGTATTCAGCAGGCAATGGCGTCACAGGGAGACAGGGGGGTGAAGAAGGCGTTTGGCATGCTGGTCTTCATCAGTCAGGGCATTGAGTATAGAAGTTGAAATGTCATGTTGCAGTTGGTACAAGACACTGGCGAGGCTGCACTTGAGTAGTGTGTTCAGATTTGGTTACCCTGTTGGGAAGACTGCTGAGAAGTTTTATGAGGATGTTGCCAGAACTTGCAGTACAATGTTATAGGGAGAGACTGGGCAGACTTGGACTTTATTCCTTGGAACGTAGGAGACTGAGAGGTGATCTTATAGAGGTGTTTAAAATCATGAGGGGCATAGATAAGGTGAATGGACACAGTCTTTTTCCCAGGGAAAGGGAATCAAGAACTAGAGGGCATAGGTTTAAGGTGAGAGGGGAAGGATTTGATAGGAACCTGAGGGGCAAGTTTTTCACACAGAGGGTGGTAGATATATGGAACAAGCTGCCAGAGGAAGTAGTTGAGGCAGATACAATAACAACATTTAAAAGGCACTTGGGCAGGTACATGGATAGGAATGGTTTAAAAGGACTTAGGTTAAATGTAGGCAGATGAGACTCTCTTAGATGGGCATCTTGGACAATTTGGGCCAAAGGGTCTGCTTCCATGCTCTCTGCCTCTATAACCAAAAATCTGGACAGCTGCTTAGAACCTGGTCCACTGAGAACAGGCCAGGGAAGTGCAGCCACTTGCAACACCAGCTCTGATTGTGGCAACATCAATCTCTGAACCCTTGTGCTAAAAGACACATGACTGCCTGCCAACGTGGTTAGCTCTGTTGAGATGTCTAGAGCAGAACAATTACCTGACCAAGTTGAAATAGGAGATGTACCACAGGCCATTGCTGACCCTGTGTTGAACGTGTTCAGTCAACAAGAAAGAAAAACAGGGCATGAAAAAAAGTGTGCTGAAATATTAACCTATAAGAGGTGACTCGATAAGAGGGCATTACATTAAAGCTAGCTCTTGAACCCAATTTCCCTTTTGGGAATGCAGTTGTAGTATAATGATGACATGATATCCTAGAATGAATGGTCTGCAACTGTGCACGGGGTGAAATGAAACCAGTGGACAGAAATGAAAAAGAGAATGTAATGTATCCTGGGGTATAACAGTACTATTTGGCAGAATGCCAAGACTTGGTAAGTCAGGTACTACACTCTAAAATACTATTTGAAAACATGCCTTTCCTTGTAATTGTGTCTAACAACCCTGAGGAAATCCCATTGCACCACCTGCTAAATTTATGTGAGACCTGAACTAACCTCGTTTTCCTGTGCTGAGTCTCTGGATTGCCTTAAATACTTTCTATTATATTATGACAATCTATTATATAATGACAATCTCTCATCAAAATGTTGAAATCGTTGAATCAATTCACATTTGTGCAAAGTAATCATCAAATGCAAAATGAACTGTGGAGCCACATTCTGCATCAAGGTTGTCACAAATTGCTCCAAGTGTGGCCTCCTCGACATTGGCGAGACCAAACGCAGACTCGGTGACCATTTCATAGAACACCTGTGCTCCGTCCGTAACCGTGATCTAATCTCCCCGTTGCCAGTCACTTCAACTCCCCCTCCCACTCCATCACTGATATGTCAGTCCTCGGCCTCCTCCGCTGCTGGGAGAAGTCCAAACGCAAACTGGAGGAACAACAGCTCATTTTCCGTCTTGGGACCTTACAGTCTAACGGGATGAACATCAAATTCTCCCACTTTAAGTAACCCCCCCCCCCTTGCCTCTTCATTTCTTCCCTTTCCCAGCTGATCTCTCTTTTCTCCTCTCATCATTTTTTTCTCTCCTTTTCCTCTCCTCCTCTCCCCCTATGCTGCCTGCCCCCACAGCTTTGACCCTGGTGTGTCTGCTCTCCCCTCCTCCCCAACATCTGCCTATCACTATCTCTCACCTGCATCTACCTATCGCCACCCTGTGCCCACCCTGCCTCCCCTCTTTTGTCCACCTATCACTGCTCTGCTTTCCCCCCCTATATATTGGGCTTCCCCTTTTCCTATCTTCAGTCCTGAAGAAGGGTCCCGACCCGAAACGTTGACCATCTGCTCTTCCTTTGTTTCTCTAGTATTATGGCAGGGTACAGAAGGGGCATATACTTGGAACACTGGCACATGAAGTAGTGAAATAAAATCGATAGAACTAAAAGTCTCATAGATAGTGTATTATAGCTAAAGTACAAAGGAAGATAAACAAATCTGCTTCTGAAATAAATTGAGTTTTTCTCATTGAATCAAACAATTTGCTGAAATGTGAAACCAAGATTCCACATAAAGCAAATCTACAAATGCTGCAATTTCAATCAAATGTAATCTTTGCCATAAAGGTTCCAGCTATCATTTTTGTTTCTGACTCAGCTGAATATACTGTATACCCAAATAAATAGTTCACTCTAAATTTATTAGATTTACTCATAAAATTGATACTTTCATATTAGAAGCTCCTATGCAAAGTTTCTCCACAGGGACCTACTTTGTTGTAGTGCAGACTACAGTTCAGTATCTAATCCTCTATAGGAAGTGCTAACAGATCTTGTTATTTGGGTGGATGGAAGTAAATTGAACAAATTGCACCAACAACCTAACAATTCCAATGGAGAAAATAAAACAGATTTATATGCAGCTTTTCATAGCCTCAGAATGCCTCAAATACATTACTGTCATCAAACTCACTACTGTCAGCAAAATACTTTTGAAGTTGAAGTTACTTTTGCTGTTGCATTGAAGGAAACACAGGAGCCAATTTTTGCAAACTCCATCATATGGCAATGAAGTAATGAACAGTCATCTACTTTACGGATGTGGATTGAAGGATAAATATTGGCCAGGAAACTGTGGATAATTCCACTGACCTTCTTCAAAATAGTGCCGGGGCCAATGTACATCAATTTGGTTTCATGACTTATTGGAAAGATGGCACCTCCAATTGTACAGCACTTCCTCAGTATTGCATTGGAACGCCAGTTGCATGGCAGACGCAAGCTTGGCTGGATTCTACTCTGCAACCTTTCTCAAACTAGGCAGATTATATTGTGAGTAGAACCAGTTTGGAAAAGTTGAAGTTACTAGAGCTTGGAGAATAAGAGGTAGGTCAAGAAAGAATGGAAAGTTAAGTCTGTAAGTGACAAAGGGGGAGACTGGAGCTTGAACAGTGGATGGACTAACACAGTGCTGGGATGCGACATTCCAGTGATGAAGAATGTTTATTTATAAAAACAACAGACCAAATTTCAAAGACCTGCCATCAATGACACAAAGCTATTAAAAATTCTGGAGTCTTCTAAATTCATTATTATTCAATGAAACATATCTACCACCAATTTGTTGGGGTAGGCATGGTAGTGTAGCAGTTAGCGTAACGCTATTACAGCGCCAGCGACCCGGCTTCATTTCCGGCCAATGTCTGTAAGAAGTTTGTACGTTCTCCTCGTGACTGCATGGGTCTCCTCCGGGTGCTCCGGTTTCCTCCCACATTCCAAAGGTGTACGGGTTAGGAAGTTGTGGGCATGTTATGTTGGTGCCGGAAGCGTAGCAACACTTGTGGGCTGCCCCAGAACACTCTACGCAAAAGATGTATTTCACTGTGTGTTTCGATGTACATGTGACTAATAAAGAAATCTTATCTTGTTACTCACAGCACAAAGGCAAACAAAATGTATAGAAAAGAACACAAGGAGTGTGCAACTTGAAGCAGTGAGCTCTGGCCTGCTTTGAAAGCAGAACCAACGTGTTGTGAATTCAAATTAAAAACAAGAACATAGTGACAATTTTTTCTAGATCTGATGAAAAGTCATCTTGCTACAACATTCACTCAGCTTCTACTGTTAAATATGTCCAGCATTTTCTGTTTTTTATTTCAGATTTCCAGCATATATAGTTTGTTTCTTTTTGGCTGCTACAGTGAATGGAAAATATGAGTCAAAATGGAACTAGAAATCAAAGTGAATTCCTCTCCCTGAGAATTAAGCAGAAATTGGCTTAGCTTAGCTTTATTAACAGAGCTTGTGAAATATATAGCAAAAGAACAACCAATACAAGAGCTAACACCAGCTGGGATAGAAGAACTCATCTGCAGACCCTAAGCACCTTATTCAATGCCACAAGAGATTCGATACCTTCACAAAGTCAATAAAAGATATTCAGTGCTGGTCTTGTGCAGACCTTTTTATGCAAAAAATGCATCTACATGCAGGTATCACTATAATCTTATCTATCTGGGGCATAGGATAACCCATGCCCTAAATACATTGTAGCAATAACCACGAGGTAAACTTAAATGAAATGGAGATCATTTTCTGCGATGTGCGTTGAAGCCTCTAAAAATTCTATCAGAAAATAAGAGAATTCTTAAAATAGTTACCAAACTTAAGAGCCTTTAAATAACAATATTGGTATTGGTTTATTATTGTCACTTGTACCGAGGTACAGTGAAAAGCTTGTCTTACAAACTGATCGTACAGGTCAATTCATTACACAGTGCAGTTACATTGAGTCAGTACAGAGTGCATTGACATAGAGTTTAAATTTAAAAGTGTAGAACGATTATAGTAAAGGTAATGAGTAGATCTGTAGAGAGCAGCTTGCAACGTGTCACCACGCTCTGGCGCCATCATGCACTTGCAATAACAGGCTTATTGTTCCATGCAATGGAAGTTTGTACATGATCAGCAACAAGACAAGACTACAATAGTAGATAAGATCCTGGAAAACCACTTGCAAAGTATGGTTTTATACTGGCAAAGTACTAAATGGCCAAAGACCTTAAATGATTTCTCTTTTGTAAAGGCTAATATCCCAAGGGGATACCTACACACCCCAACAAAAAGGAAAAGGTGATCGGGAAACTCTCAACAATTTTTGTTCTAATAATGTTACCTGAAAGCAAGAAAGTCACTGGTGAGAGAAAATGCCTCACTCCAGCATGAAGCCTAACTTTTATTTTTATTCAGCAGTCTGATAGTCTTACTTGGTCCGAACTGATTTAAAGGAGATGTTAGCAGAGCTGATACACCAGTTACATAAAAAGCCAAAGGATGAAATCAAGGATCAGAAACCGCAGATGCTGGAAATATGATAAAAAAGTAAATTCAAAAAATATGTAGCAGGTATGGTAGTGTAGTGTAGTGTATGGTAGTGTAGAACCAGAAATTCATTCCTGGTTAGTAGGACTAAATGCAGTATATAACGACATCAGCGTACTGCACTCTGCCTCCAAAATTCGTTCTATTGAAGCCCATGTGATGAACTTCAAGACAGAGTACAATGCTCCGACATGCCTCGGGATGACTTTTTGGACATGGATCCCACTGAGCAGTCGTTGTACAAAAAGGTAAATGCAATTACCTCACTTCACCTCTGGGTAGAGATGTTACCTTCTTTAAAACTTTGTTTTTTGTTTCTTTCTGTAAATTACGAAGCTAAGCCAAGACCTTTGTATACCTCTTGTCCTGGATACTGTCCATGATGATTCATTGTGTCCTGATAACAATTATTATGAACAATACTTCCGAAAGTTAGGCAGCTTTTGTTAAAGCAAGAGATGTCGACATATTAATCATCTAGGGCAGGTTGTTTCAAAATGTATTCATAACGTTTCAAACAAACAGGGATGGATCACATACCCTGCATTTCAACAATGTCGTCAATAACATTTTACACATGCATTAAATCACCAATATTATGCAAATGAACATCTTAACCACTTAATTTGTGACCTGTATTAGAGCTGGCAAAGTAAAAAAAAAACAAAATGTTAATTGCATGAGATTAGACTGAATCCCAATTCTATGCTTAGATGAAAACACAAATAGGATATATTAAATTAATTTTTTGTTGGGTTTATTAGTGATTATCTCACACTTATAATCTCTTATTTTGGTCACCCACAAGGGCACCATTTTGTCAACAACTACCCATTAGATTACCCCTCAGACTTTCTATTTTTAGGGAAAGGGATCTTATACTGAGTCTTTCCTGGTATTTATATTATCCTTGTTAATTCTTCTTGCACCTTCCCCAATGTATGTTTCCTTTTATAGTGGCCACATTGTTGCAAGTGTGATCCTATCAATGATCAACACATGACTTCCCTCTTTTCAATTCTATCTTACTAGAAACAAACCCAGACACAAGAGATTCTGCAGATGCTGGAATCTGGAGCAACACACATAAAATGCTGGAGGAGCTCAACAGGTCAGGCAGCATCTATGGAGGGAAATAAACAATCGACGTTTCAGGTCAAGACCCTTCATCAGGACTGGAAAGGAAGAGGGCAGAAGCCGGAATAAGGAGGTTGGGATAGGGGGAGTCTCTTTCATTAAAGTGATTTACATACATGTAGATCCCTTTGCTTATCCATTTGATTTGTTCTCAAATTATGCAATCAGTTGTCATGTATATTTCGTACAAAAAAGCACCATCTCGCACATGGCCATCATGAATTATTTGTATTTTCCAATGAAAATACTTATTCTGTGAGATAAAGTTGAGATGCAGATCATCATGATTTCACTGAATGATGGGAACAGGCTTCAAAGATTGTATGGCTGTCTTCAGTTTTTTTCTGTCCCTAAAAGATACAATTTATTCAACAAAATATTGCTTTCATATCACTGGAAATTATGCAAGATACAATCTCATGTTCTGAACAACAAAGGAAAGGAGCTTGTAAAAAGAAGCACTCTATGCAGTTTGTGTAGTGAGTGTTCAATTTGATTAATTGAAGAATACCTGAAGTTACAAAATTCCAAAGATGTTTGATCAAAAGAAAAATACTGATTGTCTCCATTGGAGAAATAATTAGCAATCTGTTGGTGTAAAGGGAAGAGGTTTAACCACTGAGCCATTGAACAGCATTCAACCCACGTTCCCAAACACAAATTCTTTTTCAGGTTTTGTTGCTCAGAATAAAAGAATCCAATCTACCTTTTTCTGCTTCAATACATTTGATGTTCTACATAGAATCACGGGTTACCTTTCAAAAGTGTATTAATAGAACATGTAATTTGACATTTTACCACATATTCATGTCCATTCATCATCTGACTCATGGTAGCCAACATTTCAAGGTTGAAGATAAAGGAAAAAGTGTTTTACCGTGGAAGAAAACACACCAAACATTCAGGTTACTACATTGTGACTTAGCTCCTGGAAGGCTAACACTAGAAATGGATTGGCATTGTTGTTGCTTTTGTAGAATCCAGACCATTATGTTCAGGAGAACTAATAGAATTGAAGTCATATCCAGCAGTCCATCACATGCTATTTCTGCAAATTAACATAAAATAAGGACAGTCTTATGAATACTTTCAATACAATAACTTGGACCTTGCTGATAAATGCTGACAATCTTAACTATTGGTTCCACCAACGAATAAGGTCCCAAATGTGGTATTATTCTTGGCTTCCCATTATCATTTGGAAGTTTCAGAAACTTACAGAGTAAACATCTTTGTAATGAAGTCATAGAGCCACACAGCACAGAAACAGGACCATCCATCCACTGAGTCCATGCTGATCAACCAGCACCTATTTACACTATTCCCATTTTATTCTCTCCACATTGCTGTCTATCTCCCAGATTTTACCACTCACCTAAAGACTAGGGACAATTTACAGTGGCCAGTTAACCTTCCAACACACATGTCTTTGGGATGCACCTGGAGGAAGTCCACATAGTCACAGGGAGAATGTCCAAACTCCACACAGAAAACAAGGTTGGACCTAGGTTGCTGGAGCTGTGTGGCAACAGCTCCACAAGCTGTGCCACTCCAATATAGAAGTCTATGCTGGCTCTCAGAGCAAGTATTTCCTTGTAACCTCTTCCCTCACACTTGTCCATTATCCATTCTCCTACCAGCCACCTACACCAAGGTTAATTTACAGTAGTTCAATTAACCTAACAACCAGCACATTCTTGGGATGTAGGAGGAAACTGTAACACCCAGGGGAAACCATTGTCCTCACAAGGAAAATTTGCAAACTCCATTTGGACAACGATATAAATCAGAACTGATCCTGGGTCACTGTAGCTGTGAGACAGTGGGACTTTGCAAGAAATCTTCGAGAATTAGCAGTGTAAGGTGAAAAGGGGAGATTTACCATGTACAAAGAGGAGCTGTAATTCATAAAATGTGTTCAGGAAATGTACTGATCGGTATGTTTTCATTAGGAAACAGTGCTGCTGACTTGGGCAAGTGGAGCATATTTCAGTGGCTAAGCATTTGGGTAAGTGACCATTATATCATCAGTTTTAGAATGATTTTGATCTGTTTTAATTATGCTGATTGTGGTTAAATATTGACCAGGACATGTGGAATAACTTACTTGATCTTCAAAATAGTGTAATCTAATCTTTTACATCCAGTTGAGAGAGTCCCCAGAGTCTCTCTTTCACAGTCTTCCAGGGACAAGGGGATTGTGTCAAAGGACAGGAGATTTTACACCTGTTCAATAAAGGGGAGCAAACAAACCTGGCAAGTTTTCTCTCTTTCCCAATTCTGATGAAGGGTCTTTGACCTGAAAAATTACATGCTTCTTTTCCACGGATGCTGACTGTCTTGCTGTGTGTTTCTAGCATGTTCTCTTCTTATTGAAAACCTTGTAAGTATAGGCCAGTCAGTGTGGTGTTTTGGAACTACCTGAGAAGAAAGACCGGAGCAAAATTAATTGTAATTTGGGAAAGCATCAGCTGATAAATAAGGCAGATCGCTTTTGACTAACTTGATGGAGTGATGGAGAGGGATGATGAGAATAGTGTGATTGATGTTGTGTTAATGAACTTTCAAAAGACGTTTGATAGAGTACTCAATAAGAGTCTTAGTACTAAAATTAAATCCTATGGGATTAAAGGGACATTGACAACATGAATACAAAATCAAAAATTTGCTAAAAGCTAGAAAGACAAAGACTAGTGTTGAATGCTTAATATTCAGACAGTGATGTTCCCTGGGTCAAAATTAGGATCATTTGTGTGTGTGTGTGTGTGTGTGTGTGTGTGTGTGTATTATGTACATATATATATATATATATATATATACACATCAGGTATGTAAACTGGGAAGATGGAAAGATGAATTTTATTGCATAGATGTGTGAGGTGATGTGTAATGTTCGAAAGAATGAGAAGGAGTGAAATGAAACAACACAACTTTGAAGGGGAAGCAGCAATAGACAGACCTGGGATTTATGCATACAAATTTTTTAAAATTAAGTCATTGGGAGGGCTGTTAAATAAAACCTATAGAACCCTTTGATGATAAAGATATACTTTATAAATAGATGATAGAAGCAAGGAGGATGTGCTCAACCTTTATAAAACATAGAATTGAAATTTGTATTCATTTCTGTGCACTCTCAATACCAAACATATTTACAAATGGAGAAACTGAAAAACTGTGATTGCTTTCCTTATGCGTAAAGGTTAAGGAGAGATTTTAATATTGTCATTCAATGTTGTGAATAGCTTTGATAAAGAAAATATGGAGAAAATATCTACTAGGGCTGAATGATTGGAAAACTTAAGATATGGATTTTGGGTGACTGGGAAAAGAACCAGAAGCAAATGAGGATTTATTCTCTTAGAAAACAGTGATAAACATAAGAACATAAGAAAATACAAGTAGGCTACTCAGTCTCTTAAGCTTGTCCCTCATGAGTCTTTGTGCTTGTGAGTTTCACCTTGCAGAGTCGGGAGCTGGAGCACGGTATGGAGCGGGAGCTTTGAAAAGAGGTGAGTCTCTGTGCTTGTGAGTTTCACCCTGCAGGAGTCTAAAAGAGGCACGTTTGCAAATTGTTAACAGTTGATTGGCTATTTAACAGCAGCCAATATAAAGAAGTAGGGTCAAGTGGAGCAGCCATTGTTGGAGTAGACCAGTGTTAGAGTGGGGGACTGAGGCTTTGGCGAAAGGAGGTTTTGGCGAGAGAGGAGGAGACTAAGGTATGTCTCTGGTATGTTTCTTTCTTTCTTTGATTTTTCCTTTAGTGCCAGGCTAGTGTAGTTAGAATGGCTCCAGGGCCAGTGGTGTGTTCATCTTGTGAGATGTGGGAGTTCTGGGAGACATTCAGTCTCCCTGATAGCTACATCTGGACAAGGTGCATCCAGCTGTAGCTCCTTACAGATTGTGTTAGGGAACTGGAGCTGCAGCTGGATGACCTTCAGCTGCTATAGGAGAATGAGGAGTTCATAGATAAGAGCTACAGGGAGGCAGTCACTCCTAAGCTGCAGGAGGCATGTAGCTGGGTGACTGTCAGGAGAAGGACGGAGAATAGGCAGGTAGTGCAAAGTACCCTGTGGCCGTTCCCCTCAATAACAGGTATTCCGCTTTGGATGCTGTTGGGGGGGACAACCTACCAGGGGAAAGTTGCAGCGACCAGGTTTCTGGCACTGAGCCTGGTTGTGTGGCACAGAAGGGAAGAGGGGAGAAGAGGAGATTGGTAGTGATAGGGGATTCGATAGTAAGGGGTCAGACAGGAAATTCGGTGGACGTGAAGGAGACTCCCAGATGGTATGTTGCCTCCCAGGTGCCAGGGTCAGGGATGTCTCAGATCGGGTCCACAGCATTCTGAAGTGGAAGGGCGAACAGCCAGAAGTCATGGTACATATTGGGACCATTGACATAGGTAGGAAAAGAGATGAAGTCCTGAAGAGGGAATATAGGGAGCTAGGTAGGAAGCTGAAAAGCAGGACCTCGAGGCTAGTAATCTCTGGATTGCTGCCTGTGCCACGTGCCACTGAGGGTAAGAATAGGTTGATTTGGCAGGTGAATGCATAGCTGAGGAGTTGGTGCAGGGGACAGGGTTTCAGATTTGTGGATCTTTGGGATCTCTTCTGGGGAATGTATGACCTGTACAAAAGGGACGGGTTACACCTGAACTGGAGGGGGACGAATATTCTTGTGGGCAGGTTTGCTCAAGCTGTTGGGGAGGGTTTAAACTAGTTTGGCAGGGGGATGGGAACCTGAGTGATAGGTCAGCGGTTGGTGCATTTAGTGTACAAGTAGATGCAGAGTGTAGAAAGACTGAGGAAGGATAGGCAGTTGAAAGGGCAAAATTGCAGTCAGTTGGATGGGTGAAGTGTGTCTACTTTAATGCGAGAAGTATCAGGAACAAGAGTGATGAACTTAGAGCATGGGTAAGTATGTGGAACTACGACATTGTGGCCATTACAAAGACTTGGCTGTCACAAGGGCAGGAGTGGCTGCTGGATATTCCAGGGTTTAGATGTTTCAAAAGGGACAGGGACGGAGGTAAAAGAGGTGGGAGAGTGACTTTGCTGATCAGGGACGGTACCACAGCTGTAGAAAGGGAAAAGGTCCTGGAGGGATCATCTACTGTGTCAGTGTGGGTGGAAGTCAGAAACGGTAAGGGAGCGATCACGCTTTTAGGAGTATTCTACGGACCCCCATAGCAGCAGAGATGCTGAGGAGCAGATCAGGAGGCAAATTTTGGAGAGGTGCAAAAATAACAGGGTTGTTGTCATGGGGGATTTCGACTTCCCTGATATTGATTGGCACCTCCTTAGTGTAAAGGGGATAGATGGGCAGAGTTTGTTAGGAGTGTCAAGGAAGGATTCCTGACACAGTGTGTGGACAGGCCGACTAGTGGTACTAGGCAATGAGCCTGGTCAGGTTTCAGATCTATCGGTGGGCGGGCATTTTGGAGACAGTGACCATAACTCCTTGACCTTCTCCATAGCCTTGGAGAGGGATAGGAGCAGACGATATTGGAAAGTATTTAACTGGGGGAGGGGGAATTATGATGCTACTAGGCAGGAACTTGGAGTGTAAATTGGGAACAGATGTTCTTGGGGAAGTGCACAATGGAAATGTGGAGGTTGTTTAAGGAATACTTGCGTGGGGTTCTGGATAGGTTTGTCCTATTGAGGCAGGGTAAGGATGGTAGAGTGAAGGAACCATGGTTGATAAGAGATGTAGAATATCTTGTCAAGAGGAAGAAAGAAGCTTACCTAAGGTTTAGAAAGCAAAGATCAGACAGGGCTCTGGAGAGTTACAAGGTAGCCAAGAGGGAGCTTAGGAATGGACTTAGGAGAGCTAGAAGGGGGCATGAGAAGGCTTTGGCTAGTAGGATTAAGGAAAACCCTGAGGTGTTATACACCTATGTGGAGAATAGAAGGATGACTAGAGTGAGGGTAAGACCAATCAGGGATAGAAGAGGAAATGTGCCAGGAGTTGAAAGAGGTAGGGGAGGTCATTAATGAATACTTTGCTTCAGTATTCACCAGTGAGAGAGACCTTGATGTTTGTGAGGACGGCGTACAACAGGCTGATACACTAGAGCTTATCGATGTGAAGAAAGAGGATGTGCTGGAACCTTTGAAAAATATTAGGATAGATAAGTCACCAGGGCTGGATGGGATATATCCAATGTTATTACAGGAAGCAAGGGAAGAGATTGCTGTGCCTTTGGCGATGATCTTTGCGTCCTCACTGGCCACAGGAGTGTGCCAGATGATTGGAGGGTGGCAAATGTTGTTCCTTTGTTCAAGAAAGGGAGTAGGGATAACCCTGGGAATTACAGACCAGTGAGTCTTACTTCAGTGGTGGGCAACTTACTGGAGAAGATTCTTGGAGACAGGATTTATGAGCATTTGGAGAAGCATAGGCTGATTCGGGACAGTCCGCATGGCTTTTTGAGGGGCAGGTCGTGCCTCACGAGCCTGATTGGATTCTTTGAGGATGTGACAAAGCACATTGATGAAGGTAGAGCAGTGGATGTGGTGTACATGGATTTTAGTCAGGTGTTTGATAAAGTTCCTCATGGAAGGCTTATTCAGAAAGTCAGGAAGCATGGGATCTAGGGAAACTTGGCTGTGTGGATTCAGAATTAGCTCACCCATAGAAGACAGAGGGTGGTGGTAGATGGAGTGTATTCTACCTGGAGGTTGGTGACCAGTGGTGTTCCACAGGGATCTGTTCTGGGACCCCTGCTGTTTGTGATTTCCATAAATGACTTGGATGAGGATGTGGAAGGGTGGGTTAGTAAGTTTGTGGATGACACAAAGGTTGGTGGTGTTGTGGATAGTGTAGAAGGTTGCTGTAGATTACAACAGGACATTGACAGGATGCAGAGCTGGGCTGAGAAATGGCAGATGGTGTTCAACTCAAGATAAGTGTGAAGTGATACACTTTGGGAGATCAAATTTGAAGGCAGAATATAAGGTTAATGGCAGGACTCTTAGCAGTGTGGAGGAACAGAGGAATCTTAGGGTCTACATCCATAGATCCCTCAAGGTTGCTGTGCAGATTGATAGGGTTCTTAAGAAGGAATATGGTGTGTTGGCCTTCATTAGTCGGAGTATTGAGTTCAGGAGCCACGAGGTAATGTTGCAGCTCTATAGAACTCTGGTTAGACCACACTTAGGAGTGTTGTATTCAGTTCTGGTTACCTCATTATAGGAAGGATGTGGAAGCTTGAGAGATGGTGCAGAGGAGATTAACTAGGATGCTGTCTGGATTGGAGAGCATGTCTTATGAGGATAGGTTGGGCGAGCTAGGGCTTTTCTCTTTGAAGCGAAGGAGGATGAGAGGTGACTTGATAGAGGTGTACAAGATGATGAGGCAGTTGGAGACTTTTTCCCAGGGTAAAGATGGCTCACACAAGGGGGCATAATTTTGAGGTGACTGGAGGAAGGTATGGGGGGATGTCAGAGGCAAGTCTTTTTACAGTGTGGTGGGTGCGTGGAACGCACTGCCATCAGAGGTGGTGGAGGCAGATACATTAGGGACATTTAAGAGACTCTTAGATAGCCACATAAATGATAGAAACACGGACAGCTTTGTGGGAGGGAAGGGTTAGATCGATCTTCGAGCAGGATAAAATGTTGGCAAATATCGTGGGCTGAAGGGCCTGTACTGTGCTGTAGTGTTCCATGTTCATCTCTTCTGTGCTAGTTTGCCATAACCAGCAATTCTCTCATCTTTCAAAAATTTACCTACTTCCACTTTAAATATCTCCATTGATCTGGTTTCCAGGATAAAGAATTCCAGAGATTCACCACCCTCTGCGAGAAGTTTTTACTCATCTCCGTTTTAAATGACTATCCCATAATCTTGTATGTCCCCTTGTTTGAGATTCTCCCACTCATAGAAACATCTCGACGTCTACCCTGTCATGCCCCCTAAAGATCTTATCTGTTTTGATAAGTTACCCCTCATTTTTCTGAACTCCGAAGAATATAGATCTAATTTCTTTAGCCACTCTCATAACAGTCCTCTAACCCCAGGAATCAGCTCAGTGAATCTCTAGCGGTTACATTGAATGTACCTCATGAACGTGTATGGGTGCAGATTCAAAAGTTGCATTCATGGGATAGAGAATATTTAAATAAATATCTACAAAAAAGTTACAGGACTATGTGAAAACATACAATAGGCTTAATTGGATAGTTCAACCAAAGAATCAGCACAGGCACAATCAGCCAAATGACATTGTTCCATCATTCTGTGATGCAGCAAAATCTGGACTCATATTTTGCTGGTTTTCTAATTTGGAAGTGTCACACCAGAAATAGTGCCCTCTCCGTAATGACATTGGATATGTGATGAGCCCCTTTGGCCACTTGAAATACTTAAAATAATCTGAAAATGTTGTGCAAACATAGTTATTTCCCTCAAAAATTATGATAAATGAACTAAACAAGAGCTGAAATACGTAAGTTTTATCTTCATTTGTTTTTAATATGTTGGCCTCAGTCATGAATCCAGTAATGGAAAATAAATACAAATGTTTAATTAATAAGCTAAGTGATCTCAGTTGTAAATCTAACAGATAATAGGATATTAAACACTGATGAAGGGACACTTTTGTGTGCTTGAACTCTGAAGTATTTCGTTTCATTGGCCATAAGTACAATATCAAGATTGTGATTGTGGACCTGGTGCTGACAAACTTCGTGACCTGTAATTTCCACATTTAGTTTTTAGTCCTCTGGGGAAATTAGAAACTAGAGTGTGCAAATGTTTTGGTTTGTTTCCAAAAATGATACAAATGCAATTAATTTCCAAAGGTGCATTAGATATTTTACTGTTGAATGCCAATGAAGTTTTTCAATGATTTTGTTCTTTTTTGTGATCAGTTGAGAAAGATCTTTGACATTCAACAGTGAAATGTGCCTTCTGAAATTAAGTGGTTTCACAATTGGATCCTTTTATTGTGGCAAACAAAAGACCCAATTAGTTTAACCAGACTGGAGAAATTAATGCAATTGTTCGAGGTTTGTCTTTTGAAGCCTGAATATTGAAGGAATCTATATCTCAGTAACTATACCTTTTCTTTCTTTCCTAAAACGAAGAATGTTGGGATTGTTTTTGGATTGGGGGTTGCCTAAAGATCTAATGGTGAAAGGGACAATGTAAGTTTGGGCATGGGCAGAGGTTTATGGATCACCTCACCTGTAGATAGTGGAAAAATACCTGACGAACTGGGACAGAGCCCCAAATAAAGATATTCCATTATGAGTGGAGAAGTTTGCAATGCTTTGGTTTGGACATTCCACCTTAGGAGGGAGAAAATCAGCTGGCATCATCAGCTCTAATATTTGATTTTTTGCAGTTGTTCATCGGTGCTTCACTGGTACAAATCTGTACCCACAGTACTGGCCTCACACCCAGTCTCATACCAGTACCCTCCAGTTGTACTTGTTTATGTGGCCTCTTACTGTGACAAGAAGACTTTTGGGACTAGCAGAAAGTCAAGTTTATAGGATTGAGTGCTAAATGGGAGAATATGGATTCTGTATTACATTCTTTGCTTTGTACATTCTTTAAAAGATGATAACTTCGATGAAGGCAAAGTGTACATTTACCGGAAAACTGAAACGTCAGAAGTACTCCTAACCTTTGTTGGGTCCAAAAGTAATTTCCAAACTCAAACACCAGCCTATCTTCTGTAATCCAGAGCAGTTGCCGTTACTTAAAGTCCTCATAGGACCTCCTATCTTTTTAGAATTACTTTAAACTCACACATTCATACCACTCTGACTCTTAAAATTTGAGAATTCTAGTAAACTTATATGATTACCTTGCCAATCTCTTGTATTCTCTTTTCCTGTTATTGTAATTTAGTGAAGAGTGTGACTAACCTAGAGTCCACCTTTGTCTAGCATGGACATGACGGGCCAAACGCCCTCTGCGTGTCCTGTAAATTTTCATGATCCTATGATTTCCTTTGTTTTGTTATTTATTTTTTGGTTTGGCTGTCACCAGTGGTGATGAGCTGCACTCTTGAATTATTGCGGTCCTTCTGGTGAAGATAATCCCACAATGGTGTTGGGTACAGGGTTCTAGGATTTAGTCCCAGCAATGATGCAGGTGACATATCTCCAAGTCAAAATACTGTGTGACTTGGAGAGCAACCTGCTAGTGGTGGTGTTCTCATGTGCCTGTGGCCCTTGTCCTTGGTGGTTTAGATCATGGTTTGGGATGTACTACCAGAGTAGCCTGGGTGAGTAATTACAGTGCCATTTGTAGATGGTGTGCACTGCACCCTGGCTTGTGCCTTGTAGATGGTTGAAGGGTCTTGGAGTGTGAGGAGGTAAGTTGCACACTGAAGGATACCCATCCACTGACCTGCTCTTGTAGCCACGGTATTTATGTGACTGATCTAGTTGAGTTTCTGAACAATGGTGACACCCACCCCAAGCCCCGCAGATCCAGATGTTGATGATGGGGCCTCAGGTGGTTAGTCTTTTTCTTATTGGAGATGGTCACTGCCTGGTACTTCTATTTCACTTGTAATTTCTGATGCAAGTGTTATTTGCCACTCATCAGCCTATGCCTGAATATTGCCTGGGTTTTGCTGCTTGCAGGCATGGGCAGCTTCATTTGCAGAGGAAACGTGAATGAAATCATTGGAGAACACCCCTACTTGTGACCTTGTGATAGAAGGAAGCACATTGATGAAGAAGATTGGCCTAGGACACTTCCCCGAGCAAAACCTGCAGGGACTGGGATGATTGACCTCTGACAACCACAACCATCTTCGTTTGTGTGAGCTATGACTGCAGCCACTGGAGTTACCTGCTTTGAATTACTTTTAGGGAATTAAGTGTAGACGAAGAATGTGCTGTGCATTGCTCATTATGAGACAGATTCAGCTTCAATTTGCCCAGTTTACCTGTCAGAAGTTGAGATACAAGTCTTGGACAGGAAGTTGAAAGGTTGTTTCACTTACCTAGTTACTAACTATTAATTCATTGTTTTAACAGAGTCACAATACACTGTTTGTACGCATTTGGTATGTTCCAAATTTAGAATTAATATCTGGTATCAAATGATTATTTCATAAAGCCATAAAGTTAATGGTGAATTGCTATTCATGTAAGTAAATCTCTGAAACAAGAGAAAATTTTATAGGGTACATTGAACAAAATATTTTATTAATATATCATTTAAATTGAAATGTGTATAATTATTGCCATTTGCAAAGAGGAAGAAAAAGGGATGACATTAATTTATTAGCTCAATTTTCTAGATGATCTAAGCAGAACCTTTTTCATCTTAGGAATGTTCAAGCTCTCCAGAATATTAAATTATGTTATATAACTACATGAGGCTGTTAATATAGTTTTGGTGCAGTGAATATCCCTGCTCCTCCTTGAGCACTTTAAGGATCACTTGGCTAATGAAAGGAGAAATAAAATGCTTTTACATTATGCCTTTTCCAGATCGGATGACATTGCATTTTGCAATTAAAGAACTTTTCACTTGTAATGTCTGTTATATTGTTAGAAACATGGCAGGCAATCTGCATAGAGCAAGGCCCCAGCAATGACACAATTAGCCGATAATTTGTTTTCAATTACTGGCTGAGGGATAAATGTTGGCAAAAACTTCTGAAAACATGTCTCTACTTCTTCAAAATGGTGCCATGGGATCTGTGGAATCTGTCACTGATTGTATTCAAAACAAAGATCAATGGGTTCTGGATAGTAGAGGAATCGAGAGATGTGGGGATGGGCAGGAAAATATTGTTGAGGTGGAAAATTACTCATGATATTGTTGAGATGAGAAGTACACCAGTTTAACTTTTCATCTGCTCCAACTGCTCAGTACACCTTTATTACTCTAACAAAACATAAGGTTAAATTTTATGTTTGACTCTTTGAAGTGGAATTTAAATTGAGAGCCTTCTGACTCAGATTCCCATCAACTGAGCCACTGCTAATGAGTTGATCTTGGAATGTGAAGTCAGCTTATTTAAATGGTAATACTTTGGGTGATAGCAATATATTGGGACAGAAGAGTTCGGGTAAACTCTATGCAACTCAAAGGACCCCTGGCTTTCTTAAAGGAAACAGGCACAATATTCAAAATATCTTTAAGCACAATGGCAGTGGTACTCAACTTCAACAAACTAACTTTAAATTGGCTTCTTACAGAGCAACAAAGCAGATAATCATTTTTATAATTTAACATCAAGGAACCATACAGAATGCTGGAATGAGAAGTACATAAGAAATAGGAGCAAGAGTGGGCCATTCAGCCCTTGAGATTACTCTACTCTGCCATCCCACAACATCATGACTGATCTTCCATCTCAGCACCATTTCCTGCCTTTGATTCGTCTAATATCCAGAATCCATCAATCTTTGTTCTGAATACAAACAATCATTGAGGTTCCACGGATCTCCAGAGTAGAGAATTCTAAAAATTCTCCAGTCGGAGTGAAGAAACTTCTCTTCCTTTCCATTCTAATTGGCTTACACCTAATTTTGAGACTGTGAACCCTAGTTCCAGGAAAGCAAAAGAAAAAACTGGTAATGCCAGAAATCTAGGAAAAAAAATTCTGGGGCTACTCAGCTCAGACCTCAGTTACTCTGTTTTTCTCTTGACAAATAATGTTTAACCTGTTGAATATCTCCAGTATTTTCTGTTTTTATTACTCCAAGTTCTACATTCCTCAGCCAGGAGAAAAGTCCTCTGTGCACCTACTTGTCAAATTCTGGAAGAATTTTGTATGTTTCACCATTCAAAACTCTGGAGAACAGAGGCCTTGGCTACTCAACCTCTCCTCATGTAACAGACTTGTCATCCAAGAAGTAGTCGAGTGAATTTTTGCTGCACTCCTTTCATAACATGTACACTGTATGTTATGTAGGAAGACCAGAATTGTATGCAAAGTGCCAGGTGTGGTCTCACTAAGGTCCTATATAATTGTAGTAAGACTATAATTGCAGCAATACCATATTATTGTGGTAAGACTATATAATTATAGTAACAGTAATTCAGTTTACTCAAATTCTTTTGCAATAAAGGACAACATACTTTTTTGCCTTCCTAAATGCATGCTACAACTGCAAGAGTACCCAACTCCTTTGAGTATCAACATTTCCCACTCCCTCACTTTTTAAAAACACTCAGCATTTCTGTTTTTTTGTATCAAAGTGGACAAACTTTTATATTTTTTCCACTTTGTACTCTATCAGTCCCTCAATTCACTTGTCTATATTCTTTCAAATCCTCTTTGTACCCTCCTCCCTAATGACATTCTCATTTAGTTTTGTCTTATGAGTAAACTTGGAAATGTCTTACAGGGCAGCTGCAAGCAACTACATGCAGAACCTCTGTGGGCACAGATGAATTCATTTTTAAGTGTCAGCATAACATGCAGAAACATTCTGCACAGAGAACAGAATGCTGTTAACAGTGTCACAAATCATAATCACCAATGTAGAATGCACTTCATTTTCATAGGTAACTCATGGTTATACTAACTCTGTTCATCAAACAATTCTGATCAGTTATACAGGTCTGTGCAATGCAAACAAAAGCCATATGTTGTTTTTTTAACTATTTTACCTTGAATGACATGAAGGCAATTTTTTCAGAGCTGCTCCTGTTTTGCTGTTGTAACCTTGGTTTAAGAGGGACACCAATCTCACCTACACATGTAAGCTAGCATTCTGTCATACCTCAAATAAAGTGGCAATACAGAGGCAGGAACAGTTCCATAGAAATCCCCAGCCTGGAGAGCACACATTGGCTGAATTGTCTGTTTTACTTCATTAAATAGGCACAAGTTAAGCATGCTTTGAATCAATTAGCCTTTAAACCATGAAATGAGGTGTGAAATGATGGCTATAATTTAACTGAGACTTACATATCACTGGAATTCAAAAATGAATTAATAAATTTTCATATTTGAATGTTACTCATTACAATGCTGTAGACAAATCTTGTGTGTAATTTTTCTTTCCAATTTTCTGCCATTACTTTGCTAGAGAAGCCATTATATTGAGTCCTGCCAGACTGTTTCCTTCAGCATGACAGGATCCAATATGGATCAGTAAGGTGATAAAATGGCAGTAGCAATGTATTTAGTCACGTTAAACACTGTGTCAGAAATTCAACCAAGTATTTCCAGTCGTGCTTCACATTTACATTGATCGAGTGATCGGTGTACTTTGATGTCCTGCCTTTGTGTTCAAAATTCTGAAAAGGAATGAGGTGTGAGAAACTGAATCACTTTATTTCAGGAGCAACCACTGATTGACAGGAAGTGGTCCCTCCCAGAACAACCAAGTATTATTATTGCGGTGCTGGATTGGACTCCCATGTAAGTTAAGTCTATCAATACTCTTCAGAGTATCAGAGTGATCTCAATACTCTTCTCAATACACATAAACTTTACATGACTAATGGCCCTTTTCTAGCCAATGCAGCATTCCCAACGTATCCCAGCTGGGATCAGTTAAGTTAGCACAAACAGGAATTGACGTTTAGAACTTCTGTTCGGTACAGTAGAGAAAGATGAGACAGTTGCATAAAATATAAACAATACAAAACACTTAAATTTCCTGTTCTGTTTTTTTAATTTTCTGTTTTTTCTGTTCTGTGCATTTTGCCAAAAGGCAAATCAGTTTAAAAAAATTTATTTCAGTTACGATGATTGAGGTGACTTACTGCATTATTTTATGCCTTAAGTGTTTATTTCCTGGAATTATTGCAGCACTAAACAATACTGCGATCCTCTAGCTGCAGTACCATTGCCATATAATGATGTTGATTTGTTTCTTCACAAAAACGTATGCTGCTCAGAATGTATGGGTGCACACAGGTACAAGATTGGCTTTCTGACTCCCAATCACCCCTGACTTTGAAATGGTCACAGAGGGAAGACCCAACGTTGCTTCGGTTGTGGGCCTGCTGCTTGAGAATGTTGTAGCTCCCGAGACCCAAGGCAGGAGGTGCTACCGGGTCAGCCTTGCCTTCATGTTCTGTGCCAATGCAGAGTGCATGATAGGAGTGCATTCAGTCCAGGGTGTGGGTCTGAATCTGATGAGGGAGCATCAGCCAGGAAGGCAAGGAAGGAATGTAGATCAAAAGTGAGGTTGGAGCCAGCGTCAGATGCCGGTGAGCAGTGATCAGGAACCAGCATTTGGTCTAGAGGGTGGTGAGGTTTGGGAAGAGTATGCTGGGATGTGAATGATTGCTAAGCCACTGAGAAACTTACCAAGAGGTAGAGAAATCAATGGCCTGATTTTAACACTGGCACCCAGCATAAGAGAGAAGCCAGAAAACAAAGTGAGTTCAGGGGTGCCCTTTGGGAGGAGATCTGAGAGCAGAGGCAAGAAAGGTAAACAGCTGATCGGAGCTGTGTCTCTTATGAACAAGAACATGCAGTTCATTGAAGACAAAGGCGAGAGGAGTGTGGAAAAGTGCTTATGATTGGTATTATGGAAAACAATCTCTGACATGAGATGCAACTGAAAACTTATAGCAAGTTTGGCAGAAGAATGGTGCCACTTAGCTCAACATGCTGGTTTTTCCCCCACAGGGCTTCTCCAGTACCATGGGAATCTCATTATTATACCTATATCCTGGAATCATCCATATCCATCAACATTGCAAGTTCCCTATGTCCCTAAGATCTTCTCTATAAAAGGATATCTAAAATTGTACAAACTACAGTCATTAACTAACAAATCTTATGTACAGATTCAGCCTCACTCCAATTTTTCAGTCGTCTTCTTCATAAAATACAGAGTCTTGTTCTCTGGATGTTTTTTCACCAATAGTCCTTCATCTAAAGGAATCCTAAGGTCATTGATTTGCATTAATGTTTCCTTTCCTTTTATTTTTTACCAATATGGAGTTTGCTCAATTGTGTTAATCTGCTAAAGCTGAAGAATAATCAAAGATCAAACTTAATTACCAATAAATAAATTCTAAAAATAAAACTATAAATTGTTAGTCATACTAGATTTATAAAAAATACTGTTTTTACAGAATTCTTTTGAATTTAGGCAATCACTAAATGCCTACTTTGGAAAAACTTGGCATAAATTACTCCTATATGATCATTTGTCAGGCTTCAACTAATTACTGTTCAAATTTGCTGTGACTTGCCTTTTTTAAAGAAGAACATACAAAATGTGTTAATTTCTGTTCTTCCCATTTGTAATCTGTAAACCTGGCTCCAGTGATTTGATTAAACACCTTGCCCTACATCCTTGGCATTTAATCAGCTTAGAAGCCACTTATTGCTTCATGCACATGAAGCATCTAACACTCTGTCTTAAATCAGCTCTGCCTACACTTATCTGAGCCCATTTCTGCAAACCAAGATTTAGGTTTTTGTGGATTTCAGGGACTACTGAAAGTTTGATAATCACATCACATGCAGGTAATGGACCCGAGTGATAAATTACAGCATATTTTATTGAATTCTTTTTACTTGGTGCATACAAGAGAATATTTTGTCTCAACATGAGGGATAGCTATATCAGTCATCAGAGCATTTTCAATGTTTTACATTCAGTTTCATGTCAAATAGGTGAATTATACTACATGTTTAGTGCAAAGTAGAAATTCTCCACTGATCTAATAATGGGATGGATCACTTTGATAGCTAGCTAACTGCTCCATACAGAAGTGCCAGCCAGCTACAAGTGCACGCACCAGTGCTTTCCAAACCTTCATCTCACACACTGCAGTACATGAGCACACAATGCATTAGAGGTCAGATGTGGGTAGGTCTGATACCTTGCTTTACTCCAGGACAGACTATTCAGTCCAGGGCAATTCCATTATGTACTGAGGCAAAGAGTCAGATATATTTTGAATCAAAAGTTGTTGAAGTCTTACTATCAGTCATAAAGTCAAGTAGGGTGGGACAGACACAGGTCCCTTGGACCACCAAGATCACACTGACCATCAAACAGTCACTGGCACCAATCACATTATATTCATCCTACATTCCTCTCAACTCCTCCCAGATTCTACCACTCATCTACGTGCCAGGGGCAATTTACAGTGGCCATTTAACCTACCAACCTGCAGATCTTTGGGATGCGGAAGGAAGCTGAAGCACCCAGTGGAAACCCATGTGGTCACAGGGAGAACATGCAAACTCCACACAGACAGTAGCAGAGGTCAGTATTGGACCAGGTTGTAGAAGCTCTGAGGCAACAGTTCTAATAGCTGTGCCACTCTTGCTACCCCACAGCAGAAGGTGGCTTTGACATGAATAAACATTTTGTCAGAGGAAGAATCGGGAATGGTTTTCCTTTGGCTATGTAAATGTATGGTCTGGGTGAGAGACTCTTTCAGAGCCTTGAAGTTCATTTCATAGCAAACCAGTGCTACTCAACAGTGGTGGGGATCACCAACCAATTGAGGCATACTGTGTGCATGCTCTTCCAACTGCTTCTAAATGGATAGTGTAAGGCTGTGGGATAAAAGCAAAGTGAGGACCCCAAATGATTACGGAGTATGTGTTGGCTACTTTGAGAGAGGTAGGAATGAATCCATATAGAATTACCGTCATGTGTCAAAGGAAAATGGACAGATAACTGATACAGGCAAAACAGAAGATATGATAGCAAAGAATGTTAAACAATGGCTTCGATCAAGGTGATCTGAGAAGTGAATGTGAAACATGTTTATGTTTCTATAGTCTAAAGAAGGCACACATTCCAAATATCTGTGTTTCTCTTCTTGAATATGTATAGTTAGTAAAGTAATATTTCTATTTGGGTGGAATATTCCTAATCTTTATTCTGTTAATGTCTTGGATGTAAATCTGATGGCAAGGAAGTACAACATATGTGAATTTTAGTTTGTTTCACATACTCAAATTTTCTGAAAATGACACAAGATTGATCTTTAAGTCAATGAAAGGCATCTCTGGTTTACCATGTCCATTAGATTTCCATTGTCTTGATCCATGGAAGTGATTTAATGGTGTGAAAGTGAAACTTTCTTAGCGATGATTAATTGCATGACTACATCTCTCTTGCTGAATAGCTTGGAGACAGATGACATTCTTTATAATGGGTTTGGAGGGGGTGTTCAAACGGTTAAGAAATCAATTCCAGTCCAAGGAGGTGTATGACCCTTCTGTGCAGCCACTTCTTTCCGAAAATAATTAGAATGTTGAACAGAAAACATTAGGCAGTGCCAGTATTATTTCAGCAGTTCTCATTTTGTTTCTCTAATCTAGCAAACTGATCTTTAGTTCACCCCTGCTGCAGATTGTACAAGATCCTATATCCAGAAAATGGATTTATTTTGAGGAGTTATATTTGTGGAGGGTGAGGGGATTCACTGCCAACAAATAATTTAGCAGTATAGTATATGGTACCTTTTTTTGACATTAATACATGCCCATAGGGAGAAGCATTCTAATGAATTAAAAAAACAAGGCTGTAGATAGAGCTTTAAACAAAGGTGGGTGGGTGGGTTCTGGTGAGTCTGTCAGGTAGGAACAGGGCAGACAAACATAAGATTATCTCACTAGGTCAAGACAGTGCAGGTAAAGATGATGCAAGGACAAAACTGAAAGATCTTTATCTGAACAGACATAGTACTTATTACAAGGTAGGTGAATTAATGGCACTAATAGAAATAAATGGAGGCAATCTAAATGACATTACAGTGAGAGGGTTGCAAAGTAACCAAGGCTGAAATGAGATATTCTGGTAGACTTAACTTAAAGAAGAGATAGGCGTAGTGAAAAAGGATTTCTGATTTTGAAGAATGAGATAAAGGAAGTAGAGAGGAAGGAATTTAGCTCTGGAAATCAGGAAGTAGAATCAGTTTAGGTAGAATTGAGAAGCAGGAGGAGGTAAAACATATGGGAACAGTTGTCTATCAGCCTCTGAAGACTAATGTAGGTGATAGCAAAATTCAGGAAATTAAAGGTGCATGCAACTAGAGTATTAAATTATCATAAGGGATTAATGTAGATAGGAAAATTACATTAAAAGTAATGATAGTAAATAACCAGTGGCTGACTTAAAGAATTAATAGGTGGTTTACATTATATATCCATTTAAGGCAAAGAAAGAGCAGGAAAAGTGGTCTAGTTGTGGATATCAAGTGAAGTTAAAGATAGTAAGGGAAAGGGAAAGATCAAAGGGAAAGGCTAATAATGTTGCCAAGAAGAGCAGGCAGACTGAGGACTGGGAAATTCAGAATTCAGCAAAGGAGGACCAAGGCATTGATAAGGAAAAGGAAAGTAGGATACGATACTCAAGTGAGAAGCATAACGTCAAACTGTAATCGCTTCTATGGATGCGTAAAGAAGAAAAGCTTAGCTGAAGTTAATGTGGGTCCCTCGTGGACTGTTACAGGAGATATTATTGGGGACTAAGGGAATAACAGAGAAATTAAACAAACATCTTGTGGTTGTCTTCACAAGATAAGATTGAAAAATCGTCCTGCAGATAGTGGAGGACATCAGAGGACATGAAGGCCTCAAAGAAATAAACATTATTAGAAAAAACTAGTTTTGGAGAAATTAATGGGACTGAAAGCTGATAAATTTCCAGGACCTGATAACCTGCATCCTAAGGTTTTGAAGGTGGTGGCTATGGAGATAGTGGGCACACTGATTGTCATCTTCCAAAATATACTGTACATAATGTTAATTATCCCATAGAGTAGGTAAGTAGCCAAAGAATCAAAGGGTAGTTGCCAGATTTGTGAGCAACAACAAGTTGCAGCTACAGGGGAATAAGAAGGAGAGAATGGGACTGATGACATTGTTCTGTTGGAGCTGTAATGGACCTGTTGGGCTGAATGGCCTCTGTCTCTGTTATAATGTCCCATTAATATAAATTATTTCTCCCTCCACAGATGCTGCATGATCTGCTGAAAACTGTTTTTATTTTAGATTTCGAACATCATAAGTTCTTTGCTTTTCAGCAATTAAATGGCATTGATGTTCAGAAGGACTGGGTGCATGAATCAATGACAGCGGATAAGTAGGTTCAGCAAGCAATGGTAAATTGGCCTTTATTGCAAGAGGATTTGAGGAGCAGAGGTTCTCTTCCAATTATATAGAGCTTTAGTAAGGCCGCATCTGGAATACTGTACAGATCTGTGCTCCTTATATAAAGAAGGGTACATTTGCTGTAGAGGGAGAGCAGCAGAGTTTACCAGATTGATCCCTAAGATGTTGGGTTTGTTGCATTAGGAGAGATTAAGCAATACTCTTGAAGGAAGAATCAAAGATGATCTCACTGAAACACACAAAATTCTTACAGGCCTTGACAGGGTAGATGTAGAATGGATATTTCCCATGGCTGGTGTGTCTAGAGCTCAAAATTAAGAGTTGGCCACTCAAGATAGAGATGAAAAGAGGTGGTGAGTCTGTGGAATTCACTACACCAGAGAGCTGTAAGGCTCAGTTGTTGAGTACATTGAAAACAGACATGGATGGATTTGTAGACGTTAAAAAAAATCAAGAGAAATGGATTTAATGCAATAAAGTGTTACAGACATAAGGATGCAACTATAGTGGAGCAGACAAGAGGGAATGACTGACCTACTCCTACTTTTCTTCCTTAAGGAAGTGGATTAATTCCTGCAACCTGGATCTCAGTAGGCGTCAGCTGAAACATTGGCTTGTGGTCTTTTTACCAAGAGCTGACAACGTATGCTACAGTCTCCGAAGAAAGCGCAGCCTTCTAATGAACAGCTCTACAGAAAAAGGGAGTTGTGAGGGAAAAGAGATGATTTCTCTCTCCTCCTATGGTACCTTAGCTGCTGCATGTTGTCCTTTAACTTACTATTTATTTCTTCTCTTATTTTTCATAGAGATGATTTGCCAAATTTATTCCCCGTTTCAGGAATAGTGCTTTACCTGCAGTTCTCTTAAATCTCCTGGAGGTATTCTAGCTACCTGAAGCAAAAACCAAAATACAATTCTGCAGAAATAAAAGCGAAATGCCTACCAAATGTTTACAACAATCAAATTAAAATCAGGTGAGTTATCTTTTAATTATGACAGAAAGTATCAGGTTTCTGCTATGTATATCCATGGGTTTGTTGGCAGGTTTAAGAAGCATTAGTGACTCACATGAAACTGGCATTTGTCTCATAATCCCATTATAGAACATTTTTTGTATAAGCATTGTAAGGCCCCCATCTGTTTGCCGTTGAAGTGTTGACCACCAAATAAAAGCCTGCTTAAAAATTTCAATGCAAGGGTTCCAGTGGAATTACTTCTTCATAATTTTGATTCTGCCAGTATTAAGATTCATGCTGGAAAATACAAAATCACCAGCAGGCGTAATACAAAAGGGTACATATGGATTCAGAGATCTCTGAATAAGATAACACAATATTGAATCATTTGAACGCAAGGATAAATACTACATTAGTTATTATGCTTTCCTGATAATAGCATATTGCACCAAAAATGAAGCTTCAATAATAAAAAATGATGTAATGTTCATAAATTTTACACAAAAGAGGATTTTAAAATGGCATTGTACTAATGGCATAATTTTGAAAGCAATATATTACAAAATTTGAAATTAGACAAAAATCTAATTTTCTTTTCAATTACATTATGAGAATTTGTCAAAGTCTGTTAGCCAGCTTAATATAATCTCATTCTAGCAGGAACGAATATTAGCCAATATCTATTAAAAATATTATTAGAGAAACCATTTATTTCCTTGTCAAGTATTTTTATACTCAGCTATTAAAAATATTATATTAATAAAAGAGATGGAGATGCATGGGTCTCACTGGTATTTCTAAAATAAAACTCATTTCCTACAAACTATGCTTTAATTTCTCTTACTTTCGATAATACTATGTCACTGCCATGTAAAGATCTATTTTTAAAGAAAACCAGATGCAAATGAGCAATACCAGGAAGTGTAAAATAGACTATGGAATAAGTACTTACAGGAAAACACATATGGTAAAGAAGAGGTTTATGAAGCTGACAAATTTAAGTGTGTTTGGCTAGAAAGTTTTCACCTCTCAAGTACATGTGCTAAAGCTGTGCTGCACAAGGAATCCAGCCTTATTTCTTCTGGTCTGGAGTCCAGTTTTCTATTGTACTTCTCAAGCACCAGCATGTATTTTAATTGTGATGTGCTTCAGTTTCTCTATAACAGCATGATAAACATTTCACAGCAAATCAATACTGTTCACCCATGGAAATGATCCCATGCTAATTGTCACCAGGGCTTCAGTTCTTAAAGGTGATCTGATTGCCAAAGCATACTATTGCCAGAAATCTGCCTGACATTTCTGTTTTCAGAGGCTGCTTGTGTGAACAAAGATCCACAATAGCTGATATGTACATTGCTTCATCACAGGCATGCGGATTTCATAATGGAAGGAAATCGTTTTGTCAGCCCAGCTGCGTTACCACGAGTGCATCCTCTGATATTAACAAACATAGAGGACAGATCATATCCTGTTCTAAATGCTAATGGTAAAGGCTTTTATAATGCAGAAGGATACTTGATGAAAATGTGGAACAAGCGTAGTTATTTAGAGAAGGTCACTTTGACATTTTGTTTAAGAGATTTTAATGCATTAACATGTAGATTTGCCTGGTGACATGGTCAATGAGCACATTTGAATTTGTTGTCATCCCAAAGCCTTCCTGATGCAGATTTGAGGAATTGTGACCTGTTGCGGATTGAGAGTGATTCAGGAGAGTTCCTTCAAGGCACGGCCAAGTAGAATCTGATGGAATGATTGCAAAAAGAGCTGAAGAGGTGATAGTTTGCTGATTGTACATTGATTGTGTCATCAAGTGAGTAAGGCAGTCAATAATTTTTGGAAAGGATATAGCATACAGGACATCTTGCGTGGCACTAAGCTGCTGTTGGCTGACTTATTATCCAATGTACTGGCAGCACAGAATTATTATGAAATCTGGCTATAAACTACATTCCAGCATTTGCATTGTGGAGATGAAAGAGAGAAAAGATATTGATGACTAAAACCCATACATCTGCCAAGGAGGAGATTTGATGCTTCTGATGATAGGTGACTGATCTAAAACAGTAACACTGTTTCTCCATAGATGATGAGTGTTTCCAGCATTCTTGTTTTAATTTGGGATTTCAGTATTGCCTGTTTTTTGATAACTATTCCATGATTAGTTTTTTAAGGCAGCTTTCTGATGACATAACTTGTGCTCAGGTCCACTCTATTGCATCCACAAGATAAATTGTGCTGCAGTTCATTTCCTGAGAGTGACCATTCAAGCTAACGGAGAGGTCTAGAATCAAGAGATGGACTTGATCAGGCAATGGGAAGTTAGTGCTCTGGGAGAGGGATTTGAGCTGCCTATCAGACTGGAATATTCTAGAAATGATTTGAGTTGGCTGAAGAGGTTGGAATAATCTGGAAGAGAGATTTGATGTGGCTGCAGAAATGGAATATTCTGGGAGAGGAATGTAAACTGTTATAGAATTGGAAAGATCTGGGCGAGTGATTTGAACTGGCTTTTGGTTGGAATACTCTGGGGGAGGGATTTCACACAGTAATGGAAGAGCAAAGTTCTGGGAGAGAGATTTGAACTGGCTATAGGATTGGAAAAACAGGGAGAGGGATTATGAGACTGGAATGCTGCAGGGAAATGATTTGTGCTGGCTATGGCACTAAAATGTTTTAGGACAGGAACTTAAACTGGGTGTAGAATTGGAATGCTCTGGGAGAGGGATTTGAGCTGGTTAATCCTACTGGGGAGGTCAGCTGGAAAGTGTGTTGAAGTAAGTTCTGGAGGGTGGGTTTAATTGTTATCTCTGTAGCCATGGCTTGTTGAATCCTACAATGTTGGCCAATCAGTCCAGCTTTTGTAAACCTTCAGTCCCATTAATATTTCCAGCATTTTTTTCTTTATTAATATTTTATTTATTTTGATTATTATCATTGGATCCTTGGCTCTTCACTATTTCTAATTTATTTAAAAGACAGACAAGAACATGGATAGGAAAGGTTTAGAAGGATATGGGCCAAATGTGGGCAAATGGGACTTGCTTGGATGGGCATCTCGGTCAGCATTGACCAGTTGGGCTGAAGGGCCTGTTTTCAGGCTGTATGACTCAATGACTCTATTTGGAGATCTATGGTGAAAGCATGTGCACAATATTGGTCAATGCAGCCACCATCATCATACTTAAATTTATAATTTACCCTGTACCTATCTCTAAAGTATAACCTTCACTTTTCCTCCTCTCTTTGATGTCACATGCTTGTTGAAGCTCTTACTTTAGTCATTTTTCTAGGCAGTTTTCTCTTCTCTCCTTCTTCATTAAATTCTTAGTCATTCTTTATTGGTTTCTATATTTCTCATTATCCTATACTTGGCAACATTATAAGCCTTTCTGAATCAAGTTGGATCTTCAACTTCAATAGCTAGCTGCAATGGAACAACTGACAGCATCAGTTTCCAGTGAATGTATATTCATTGGGAAATACTGCTTTGAATATCTGCCTTTGTTCAGCTGCAACAAAAACAGAAATGCTGGAGGGCAATCAGCGTCTGTGGAAAGGGAAGCCAGTTAATGGTTCAGGTTAGGGACCCTTCAGGGGAGAGTGGAGAGTTTACAGCTTTCGAAGCAGAGTTGGGGGGAGGAGTGAGGTACAAGACAAAAGCCTATATGACTAAGACAGCTCATTTGATAAAGATAATAAGTACTGACTGCAAAACCAAGGAACTGGTTGTGGACTTTAGGAGTGTGATGATATTGAGTGTACCGTCCGAGAGCTCTAAACTTAAGTTAAGACTTTAAGTTCTATTTGGCATAAGTATCTGAGTACCCTCACTATAGGGAGACTATACTGTATCAACTCACACTTCAAAGACTATTTACTTCACTACTTTAGTCTCTATGGAAAGGTTTGGCTGTCAATAATCACTATTTCGAGCAGTGGGTCCCCCCTCCCAACCAAGAAGATACTTCCAGCTAACGAAGCAGTCCAAACACAGTTTATTTTATTTTAAGTGAGACACATTTAATTCTAATAAATAATTCTTAACAATGACTTGTAACTTACAAAGGATTTGCAAACACAAGTACAATTCATACAAACTAAAAAGTCAAACCAACAAGTTGCAGACCAACAAGTTGTCTGTTGTCAAAACCAAAGGCTGGGGAATGAATTCTAGATCTTCTTTCTGTCACCCCTTCTCTCTGTCATTTCCCCCCTACCCTGACTACTTTCTAACACTTATACTGGTTTTTCACTTAGTTGACATCATTGGCATGTGATTTTTTTTTCAACCACATTTGCAGGACAGGTGACTGGAGTGTTTAATTAAGTAAACGTGGATCCCATTGTTCACTTGTTCATGTTAAGAGGCTGAGCAGGGAATATTGGTTAGAAGTTTAACTTATCAAACTACAAACACCTTAATCCTTGGACAATTTCTGCTGTTTTTGCAAAAGGCATTTTTACCTCTTCCCTTCCCACCATCCAGGGGATCCAATAATCATTCCAGGTGAAACAGCAATTCAATGAGCAACCACTTCTTGACCTTTGGACTGAGCTTAACAATAAGCCTTTTTGGGGTCTGGAAAGTGAAAATCCATCACAGGAGGGAAGTCAGGTGAACTAGCACCAGTCCTCATTGAAGGGTCTGCATTGGAAAGGGTGAGCAGCTTCAAGCTCCTGGGTGTCAACATCTCGGAGGATCTATCCTGGGCCCAACATATAGATGCAACCAGGAAGAAGGCATGCCAATGTCTCCATCTTTTTACAAGTATAAGGAGATTCGACATGTCATCAAAGGCTCTGACAAACTTCTACTGATGTACAGTGGAAAGCATTCTGCCTGCTGGCATACAGCCTGGTATGGGAACTCTAATGCGCAGGGATGCAAGAGGCTACAGAGAGTAGTGGACTTGGCCAGTTCCATCATGAATACAGCTCTCCCCACCATCGAGGACATCTACAAGAGGCGATGTTTCATGAAGGCAATGTCCATCATTAAGTACCCCATAAGCTGGGCAATGCCCTCTTCTCATTGCTGCCATCAGGCAGGAAGCACAGGAGCCTGAAGTCCACACCTCAAGGTTCAACAACAGCTTCTTCCCCACTGCCATCAGGTTCTTGAACCGACCTGAAAAACCCCAACACTACCTCGGACTGTATTTCCCTCAACTTGCAGTAATGTCATTATGTCATTTTTGTTTATGTAATTTCTATTTGTCATGTTTGTAACGTACTATGCTGCTGCTGCAAAAAGCTAATCTTCATTGGCATTTATACTCTGGGTATGTATGCCCATGGCAATAAACTTGAACTTGTAACTTGTAAACATGATAATGGGAAACAATGAGAGAGCAGTTTACCTGAAGTTGGAGAATTCAATGTTCATTCCAGAGGGTTGCAAGGTGCCTAGACGGAAGATGGGATGTTGTTCGTCTAGTTTCGTTAAGCCTCACTATGGGAATGAAGGAGGCCATAGTCAGGCCGATCCGAATGGGACTGGGATTTAGAATTTAAATGACACACAACAGGAAGCTTAGGGTCATTCCTGTAGACTGAATGCAGGTGCTCTGCAAAGTGACCGTTTAATCTGTGTTTGGTTTTTCCAATGTAGAGGAGTCACATTGTGAGCACCCAATGCAGTAGACTAGATTGGACGAAGTGCAAGTGAATCGCTGTTTCACCTGGAATGATTATTGGATCCCCTGGATGGTGGGAAGGGAAGACGTGAAAGGACAGGAATTGCATCTCCCCCAGTTGCATTGGAAGGGGCCATGGGGCAGAATTGGATGGGTGGGGATGGAAGAACACAAGAACACAAGAAGATAGGAGCCAGGAGTAGGCCATCAGGACCTTCAAGCCTGCCATTTACTATGATCACGAATGATCTATGCTGACCTTAATTTCTCTTTAGTGACATTTCTTCAAACCTCTCTTGTCCTCGAGTTATCAACTATTTATCCACCTCCACTTTAAATACTTCTTATGGTCCAGCTTCCACCAGCCACTGGGGCCGAGAATTCTAGAGACTCACTACCTTCTGCAAGATGAAATTTTTACGTACCTCAGTTTTAAATGACCGTCCCCTTGTCTTGCAGTTCTGTCTCCTTGTTCCAGATCTTCCACTGGTGAAAACACCCCAACATCTACCCTGTCAGCCTCCTGCAGGATCTTATATGTTTGAATAAGGTCACCCCTCAACTCTTCTAAACTCCAAGGAATACAGGCCAACCAGTTAGTCGGACAACTTTCTCATCCGAGGAATTAGCCTGGTGAGTCCCCATTATACTGCCTCCAATGTTACTTTGTCCTTTCTTAAGTAAAGGGACCAAAACCATGTGCAGTATTCCAGGTGAGGCCTCACCAACACCTTGTACAATTGCAGCAAAACCTCCCTATTTTTAAACAACACCTTTGGAGTTCAGCTGCAAACCACTCCCAACTGTGTATTTGCTTCACAAGTTGAGCCAGTATTTAAATGCCCATCCTTAATTGCCCTTGAGAACCAAAGAACCATAGAACCATACAGCACAAAACAGGCCCTTCGGCCCACCATGTTGTGCCGTCCATCAAACCACCCTCACACTACCTAACCCTTTCCTCCCGCATATCCCTCTATCTCACATTCCTCCATGTGCCTATCCAACAAGCTCTTAAACCTGTCCAATGTATCTGCCTCCACCACCACCCCAGGCAGAAGTTGAGGGTGAGCTGCTTCCTTGAACCGCTGCAGTCCTTGAGGTGTGGGTATTCTCACAATGCTGTTGGGGAAGGAGTTCCAGGATTTTGACCCAGTGATGGTGAAGGAACGGCGATATATTTCCAAGTCAGGGTGCTGTGTGGCTTGGAAGGTATTTTCAGGCGGTGGTGTTACCCGTGCTTCTGCTGCCCTTGTTCTTCCAGCTGGTAGAGGTGGTGGGTTCAGAAGGTGCTGTCCGAGGAGTCTTGGTGAGTTGTTGCAGTGCAAACTGCTGCCACTGTGCCTCGGTGATGCAGTGAGTGAATGGTTATGGATGAAGTGCCTTTCGAGCAGGCTGTTATGTTATGAAGGCTTTGAAAATTCAGATAAAGTGTCTTTAATTTTAACTTTTTAATATCTTTTCCTTGACTTGATCTCAGGATTTGCACTGGTATCAGCAAACTCACATTTCCTTCCTGAACCATTCTGCTTATCATCAACGTAACTGCTGCACTGCTCGAGGACTTTGTTTTTTTAAAATGTACAAATTCTTCCTCACCAATACCATAACACCCACTACCACATGTTTTTTTTTAAGTTTAATGGTGTACGTTCAGCTGGTTGGTTTTCAGGGACGTTTGTCCAAGCACAGTTAAATTGGAGCCTGTCCCCACAGAATGGCTCGTTCTACCCCCAGTATTGGATTGAGATCTTCAAAATATTAATATCTCAGTTGATCCCAACCTACCTGGATTCACCTGAATATTTTTATTGTACGACAGTCAAAGGTTCTATTACCAAAGGGGGAAAGCAGTCTTGACAGATGGCATTCACATGGCTTCATGGACATTGGATTTGGAAATCTTCATCTCCTCTTTATTCCATGCAGTGATAGAGTACGGTACTGATACAGGCCCTTCGGCCCAACTAGTCCATGCCAACCATGGTGCCCACCCAGCTAGTCCCAATTTCCTGCTTCCGGCTCTTGTCCCTCTAAGCCCCACCCCTCCATATACCTATCCAAGTGCTTCTTAAATGACACTATTGTACCTGCCTCAACCTCTTCTTCTGGCAGCTTGTTCCATATACTCACCACCCTCTGCGTGAAAAAGTTGCCCCTCAGGTCCCTTTTAAATCTTTCCCTTCTCACGCTAAACCTATGCCCCCTAGTTTTGGACTCCCCTGCCCCGGGGAAAAGACTGTTACCATTCACCTTACCTATGCCTCTCATAATTTTAAACATTCCTATAAGGTCGCCCCTCATTCTCCTACATTCTAAGGAATAAAGACCTAGCCTGGCCAACCTCTCCCTATAACTCAGGCCCTCTAGTCCTGGCAACATCCTCATAAATCTGCACTCTTTCCAGTTTAACCATGTCTTTCCTATAACAGGCTGACCAAAACTGTACACAGTACTCCCAGAGCAGCCTCATCAATGACTTATACAACTGCAAGATAATGTTCCAACTCCTGTACTCAGTGCCCTGACTGATGATGGCTAGCATGCTAAACACCTGTTTCACCACCCTGTCTACCTGTGACGCTGCTTTCAACAAGCTATGCACTTGTATTCCTAAGTCCTTCTGTTCCATTACACTCCCTAGTGCCCTATCATTCATAGTATAAGTCCTACGCTGGTTTGACTTCCCAAAATGCATCACCTCACACTTATCTATATTGAAATCCATTTGCCACTCCTCAGCCCACTTCCCTAACTGATCAAGATCCCCCTGTAATCTACCATAACCTTCTTCATTATCAACAACATCTCCCAATTTTGAGTCATCTGCAAACTTACTGATCAAGCTTTGTGCATCTGCATCCAAGTCATTTATATAAATAATGAATAATAATAGTCTCAACACTGACCCCTGCGGCACACCACTGGTCACCGGCCTCCATTCCGAGAAACAACCTTCAATCACCAACCTCTGTTTTTTATCTTTGAATCCACCTAACTAGCTTGCCCTGGATTCCATGGGACCTAACCTTGCAGACCAGCCTACCATGTAGGACCTTGTCGAAGGCCTTGCTGAAGTCCAAATAGACAACATCCACTGCCCTACCCTCATCTACTTTTTCTGGTTACCTCTTCAAAAAACTCTAAAAGTTTCATTAAGCACGTCTTTCCACACACAAAGCTATGTTGACTCCTCCTAATCAGACTCTGTCTATCTAAATGCTGGTAGATCCTGTCCCTCAGAATTCCCTCCAGTAACTTCCCCACTCCTGATATCAGGCTGACTGGCCTGTGGTTCCCTGGCTCGTCCTTTCTATCCTTCTTAAATAACAGAACAACATTAACCACCTTCCAGTCTTTGGGAACTTCACCAGTGGTTAATGATGAAGCAAATATCTCCGCAAGGGCCTCCGCAACTTCTTCTCTAGCCTCCCACAAATCCAAGGATGCATTCAGTCAGGCCATGGGGATTTGTCCATCTTAATGGGCTGTAAGGCTGCAAATACCTGCTCCCTGGTAATACGAATGTTCTCCAAAACATCGCCACGTGTTTCCCTTATACCTTGAGCAACCATGATTTTCTCCTCAGTAAACACCGAGGAGAGAGAGTCATTAAAAATCCCACCCATCTCCTGCAGCTTGAGGCATAGGCGGCCCTGCTGATCTCAAGAGGGACTTACTCTTTCCCTAGACACCCTTTTATTCTTAATATAACTATAGATCCTCTTGGGATTTTCCTTAACCTTACCTGCCCAATCCATCTCATACCCTCTCTTTGCTCTCCTGATCTTAGAAGATGGAGGAGTATAAAGGACTCCTGGGATCTCTTTTCTACCTGATGCTTCTTATCTGCTGTCATCTCCACTTGTTTATCCAGTCATGCCTTGTGCATCATTGGACGGTCTCCTCTGATTCTCTCTGTCCAATTTCCTCAAGAGGAATATTCCTGTGTCATTACTTAGAGAAGCTGAATATTTGATTGATTCTCATGGGTTCTTAGCAGGCTGCTTCCCACTCCTCCCTGGTACCAGCACCACTGCATTGGTAACTAGCTACACGGAGAAAGGGAACATCTTTTAACCTGGCAGGCAGCCAACAGCTGTGCAAATGGTAAAAAGACCTCATTGTAGGAGGGTGTAAGTGACTGCAAATTGACATTAATTTGAGTGCAAATGGCTAACTTGTATGAAGCCCCTCAGCAACGCCCTCAATGCGCTACATGTTGATTATCTGGAAAGCTTGCTTCTCAAGTCAGGTGGAGCTTAGGTAGACCTGCCACTGATGATGCAAGTCACCAGCCTCCCCTCCTTGGACTCTGTCTTTACCTCTCGCTGCCTTGGTGAAGCAGCCAGCATAATCAAAGACCCCACCCACCTGGGACATTCTCTCTTCTCTCCTCTTCCACCGGGTAGAAGATACAGGAGCCTGAGGGCACGTACCACCAGACTTAAGGACAGCTTCTATCCCACTGTGATAAGACTATTGAACGGTTCCCTTATACAATGAGATGGACTCTGACCTCACGATCTACCTTGTTGTGACCTTGCACCTTATTGCACTGCACTTTCTCTGTAGCTGTGACACTTTACTCTGTACTGTTATTGTTTTTACCTGTACTACATCAATGCACTCTGTACTAACTCAATGTAACTGCATTGTGTAATGAATTGACCTGTATGATCGGTTTGTAAGACAAGCTTTTCACTCTACCTTGGTACAAGTGACAATAATAAGCCAATACCAATACCAATACCATTGCACAATCTTTGGCTGTATGGTATTTGCAGATCAAGCCCTCAGCACCAGCATAAAGCTTATGATCCTTGCCCTCCTGAGACATGGATTAACACAGGCATCTCAAAGCACTGGAGAGATATCACGGGCAGTATCTCAGCAAAAATCCTTCAAATCCACTCTCAGACTAAGTGACCCAATGTCAGCATCCTCTCTCAAGCCAATTATCCTTGGCACTCACATTCTAATTACACTCTTCCAGCTTTGAAGGGCATTCCATATCATTCACTTACACGACACCAGACTCCCAAAACAGACATCCTGTTCCAAGCTCTTGTCATTGCAAGAGATCACCAGGTGGATCGAGGAAAAGATTCAAGGATGTTCTCAAGGTCTCCTGGAAAAAAAAAGCGGCATCCCCACTGACCTGTGGGAATCCCCGGCCCACGACCATGCAAAATGGAAAAGAAACATGCAGGCTGGTACTTGGAAACTCAAAATTCATGTGGTAGGAGCACCAAAGAAGCCTGCGTAAATGGTCGAAGGAGTGAACCATCTCCCAAGTTACCCAGGAGTTTGTTCCAGCAAGTACGTCCTGCACAAACTGTGGCAGAGTCTGCAGGTCTCACATTGGTCTTGACAGCCACCTCAGAACCCATAGAACTTGAGTGGAAGCAAGTCACCCTCAACGCCAAGGGACTGCCTCAGAGAGAGAAAGAGAGACTGTGGTCATGCAGTCACATGTGGATCTCCAAATGGTGATAGGTTACAATGGTGGAACGCACTGCCAGCAGAGGTTGTGGGGGCAGACACATTAGGAACATTTAAGAGACTCTTAGATGGACACATGAATGATAGAGAAATGGAGGGCTATGTGGGAGGGAAGGGTTAGATAGATCTTAGAGCAGGATAAAATGTCGGCACAACACCGTGGGCCGAAGGGCCTGTACTGTGCTATAATGTTCTATGTTACCTTTTGTTACAAAAACCAAGCATTCAGATGTTTTTAGTATTTAGTATAAACTTATTTTCCAACTCATGTGGCGTAAGGAGGATTAGAGTTTAAGGAGCCAGACTGAGTGGAAGAAGCAACAGATAAAAATTGCTTGTGCCAGCTTTCATTAGAGACCAAGTTGAAAATAAAGCCTCACTGCTCCAGTAGTGAAGGGTTGTAAGGTGTGAGGTTTGGCCATTGGCCAGCAGACTGCACTGCTGATACTTTGCAGTGAGGTTATGCAACATGTAGTCAAGTGTACAATATTGACTCACTCTGGCCTACCAGTCTTCCGAAATCATGACAAACTTTTGTGTTGCAAGATTCTGCTTTACTTCTCTTACATTTATTCTGATTAGGTCCAAAAAAAGCAAGTTCCCCTGTGTCATGTTCCACAAGACTTCCAGTTTCTCTTCAATGGGAGGGCACTGCTTGAAGATCGCCCAGCTGGCATCATCACCTCTGATCATCTCCCACCAGAGAAGAGTAAAGCCCATAAGACCCAAGCTTTCATCCTGATTGACAGTCAGTAAGTGCTGCAGCATGTGATACACTTCTCCCTGTCGCAACTAAATGCTGCAGCAGTGTCTGGTGAGAAGCAGATGCATGGATACATGTCAATACTCAGCAGTTGTTATTAACGTTGTATTGCAATGAAAATTGTGTCTAGCTGTCTACCTCCATTTCCATGGTAGTTCAGCAAAACACACTACTAGTAATTACAAGCATAAGAAGCATGTAAAACAATGTGATATGTATAAATAATTTCCAATCAAACTTTTGAGCATAGAAAAGGAGATGAGCAAAGTCATATTTCTTAAAATTGCACTTTGTTTAAATATCTTTTAAAAATGTCAATATTTAGATTTTTTCTTTTCTTAATTTCATAATATTGAGCTATTTCCTCTTTGGTTATTGACTCCGGCATCTTGTCAATAATAGCTGTTTAACTAACTAGTCTGCAGTTCTGCTTTTCTCCTTCTTTTGAACAAGCGAGTCACGCCGGTTGTTTTCCAATCTGCTGGTACCCTCACGGAGTTGAGTAAGTTATGAAAATTTTCAACCAATGGGTCCACTATCTTAGTAGCCACTTCCTTTAAAGCCCTAGCAATGTAGCTCATTGGGTCCTTGATGTGTCAGCCTTTAGCCCCTGAGTTTCTCCAACACTTTATCCCTTGTAACTGGGATTTTTGGAAGATCTGCCATGTTATTTTAAATCAGACTGTTTGGTATCTGAGGGATATTATCAATGTCTTCCATGGTGAAGACTGATACAAAAATTAGACATATCTGCCATTTCTTTATTTTCTGTTATTAATTCACCAGCCTTGTTCTCTAAAGGCCCCACATTTACCTTAGCTGCCCTCTTCCTATTTATACAGCCATAGAAACTTTCACTTTTTTTATACTACGTGCAAGTTTTCTCTCACAAATTCATTTTCTCCCTTCTTGTGAACTTCTTAGTCTTCTGCTGCTGGAATCTAAAAACTTTCCAGTCCTCTGACCTACCACTGGTCCTTGCTACTTTGTATACCCTAGTTTTCAATTTAATATTATCCTTTACCTCATTTGTTAACCACTGATTATGTCTCTTTCTCATGAAATCCCTCTTTTTTGATTGGGATAAACTCCAGCTGAGCATTGTAGACCAGCTGTTTGAAGCTTGGAGAGTGGGCCATTGAGTGAGGGGTACCTTTGAAATGAAGAAAGGGGAAAAGAGGGGAGATGTGAGTGATGGTGCGATCATGTTGGAGCTGGCACACATTGTGAAGGATGATGTGTTGAATATGAAAGCTGATGAGGTGGAAAGTGAACACCAGGGGAACTCCCTCTTTGTTCTGTCTGGTGGGGAGGGTAGAACTGAGTAGAATAGAACTGAGGGAAATATAAAACATACCATTAATTTCCCAATCTACCTTAGCCACCTGGCCTCTCATAACTATGTAGTTAACTTTCTTTGGCAAATTTAATTTATTCAATCCACATTAAGATTAAAGATCTCCCTTGATTATTGTCTCATCTTTTCCCTAAACCCCACTTTATTCTTTGGTGGCTGCTATGGGTGGTATAAACCACTCCCAATTGTGTATTTTGTCCTTTATTATCTCTTCCACCCATACTTATTTACGTCCTAATTCTCTGAACATCAGTCTATCCTGACTTCTTTCTCTGAGGGCGCGCCCTGGAATTCAGGATGACTTGCTTCCATTCTAGTTCTGTGGGTCCTGAGGTGCTGAGACCAACACGGGAATGACAAACTCTTCCACGGTTCGGAACAAAATCCTTGACTAGACAGGGTGGGCAGGTTGACTGGGAGGTTCTGCAGCCTTTCTACTACTTAGCCTTTGAATGCTCCCATTTAAGAAACTAGAGGTGATGAGGGCCTTCCTGAATACCCCTCCACTTTGAGCAGTCCACAGGTTGAGGTTTCCTGTGAGTCAAAGAGGATTGATATTGGTATTGGTACTGGTATTGGTTTATTATTGTCACTTGTACCGAAGTACAGTGAAAAACTTGTCTTGCATACCGATTGTACAGGTCAATTCATTACACAGTGCAGTTACATTGAGTTAGTACAGAGTGCATTGATGTAGTACAGGTGAAAAACAATAACAGTACAGAGTAAAGTGTCACAGCTACAGAAAAAGTGCAGTGCAATAAGGTGCAAGGTCACAACAAGGTAGATCGTGAGGTCAGAGTCCATCCCATCGTATAAGGGAACCGTTCAATAGTCTTATCACAGTGGGATAGAAGCTGTCCTTAAGTCTGGTGGTATGTGCCCTTGGGCTCCTGTATCTTCTACCTGATGGGAGAGGAGAGAAGAGAGAATGTCCCAGGTGGGTGGGGTCTTTGATTATGCTGGCTGCTACACCAAGGCAGCGAGAGGTAAAGACAGAGTCCGAGGAGGGGACGCTGGCTTCGTGATGCGCTGAGAAGATGTTATATTTTGCGTTGGATGTTATATACGGCAACATTTTCAGTATGCACCTTCAGCAAGTTAGTGAGCAGTGATTTTTTTTTTGAGCTGAAACATGCTGAAGCAAGCCAAACTAATAGCAGACACTGATAAATACTATGGTGTTGCAATTCTGCCCTGTTACGTAGCAAAGTATATTCTTTGGAAGATAAATGAAGGAGATACAACAGGAAAAACAAATACCAATAGCCCTACCTAAAATACAGGAAACAGTTAAAAGCTTTAAAAAATCAAAATAAAATTATTAACCACTGTATTTTGACAAAAAAAAATTGACACTGTATTTTGACACAGGGAATGTCAGAACAAGAAAGCCTCACAGAATGGATTACAGCTTTAACTGCAGAGAGCATCACATTGAAGATAAATGAAAATGTTTTAAGCACTAAGGAACCATAAAACACCAAGGCATCATAATTATTATATTTTCTGAGTAGCCCATCGAGTAGATGATTTTTTGGTGTCTGCACATGTTGAGATCCACTGTTGGGTGGCCACTGAAAACATGTGCATGTGCAGAATTTTGATTAAATGTTCTTACAGCAGAGCAGATAACCCTGAATGACTACAGAGGGAAGGCTGACTGTCTTCAGCCACAGACAGCTGCAGATACTGAAAGAAACAATGAATGTAGAAAGCATACCAGTGTTTCTTTATATATAAACACAGGGAACCTTGGTTACAGGAAGACCAGGTCAATGACATTATTTAAAAATGGTATTCTCATAGGTTCAGAAGGTTCACCCTGCTTCTTCAGACCCACAAGGAGGTAATTACACAGGGTCTCCTGTGCATCAAGCTAGACTCTGCTCCTAATGCAGACTTTCTAATTCCTCCCCAGCTTCCAGCTCCCGCCTTGAGGCCTGATTCTGTGACCTCCAGTACCACCATCAATCTTGATCCATTTGTCAACAGTGACATCATTCCCAATGGCATCATGCACAGGTCAGCATTCAGTCATAAAAATTAGCCAAAATCTCCTGATCCTTGTGGGGCCAGACATTTCACCCCCGACATCCACAATCCAGTTCAAATCTGGGGTTACATGTTTGGGAAGTAATATTGCTGCTTCAGGTGGGCACAGCTTTGTAATGCCATTTACAAAATACTTCTAAGGATGAATTATATAATTAATTCTAAATGTTTGAAGCCCTGAATTTCTTGTTCGCTTGATTCAGGCTTTAATTGCCTTCGAACAAGTGGGGATTTCTGATGGTCTGATATACAAAATTCTGATTTCTGTGTTATTCTAATTTTACTTTCCATTCTTCATTATTTAATAAGTCATGTACATAAAGATAAGAATGCTTCTGCTTGCTGTTAGTGTCAATATCTTGCTCTCCTTTTAGGGTCATTATTGGACACAAAAAGGGAAACCTTATCAGTATCAACAATATCCATTAGCCGGAACCTCAGAGTTACACTGGCCTAACTATTTTACCCATAACAATCATCATCACGACTCTCTGAATTCCTCCAGGAGTTTGTTTTTAGTTCCAGATCCTTATGTCTCCAATCATCTTTATAGTCTCTATGAAAGCTCTTTCGATGTAATCGCAATAACTGCAAGTTATTAGAAGTTTATAATACAGATCCATGCCCGTCACAACTGAATCAACTTCCTTTTATCGAATCCCTTCTAGTCTTCAGGGAGATTCTCTTCCAGGTGGATTGATTTGAAGTCAAACCTAGATCCAAAATATGAAAGACAATAGTAATCTGAAAAGCACATGGTCCCAGTATTCACATCTAAAATTATTAAGTGTTTTATTACTCAATGTAAAGCAGAATCCATAGTTAATGAAAATCAAAAACTGCAGATGCTGGAAACACTCAGCAGATTGGGCAGCATCTGTGACACAGAGCTGAAGTTTCAGGTCAAAGACCTTTCATCGGAAGTGACACTTGGATCATGATGACAGATCGTTGACCTGAAACATTAACTCTTGTTTCTCTTTCCACAGCTACTGCTCAACCTGTTGAGTGTTTCTGTCATTTTCTGCGTTTATTTCAGATTGCCAACATCTGCAGTTTTTTGATTTTCAATTACGGCAAAAGTCACTGCCACTTCTGTTCCAGGATTGTCACTTTGAAGAAGCTTTGCTCTTATTCTGATGAAGCAATTTTGACCTGAGACAGGTGCTGCCTGACCTGCTGAGTGTTTCCAGTATTTTCTGTTTTTATTGTTTCATAATTTTCTATTAAATTGGGATCTACATGCAGTGGTTGTTATTGAATCCTCCTCCTTATTTCTGCTCATCTGATCACGAGAAATTTAAGAAACCTCCCTGGTGTAATGCATTGGTTCCAACCCTACAAGCCACCTTCCTGCATCAAATATAAAAACAGGAAATGTGGGAAATAGACACCGAGGTCAGAATTTATAAAGAGAAAAGTTTGGTTATGACTTTTCATGTGTAAACATGTCTTTTACTGCCAATAGGTTTTAAGCCCTGTAAGTACCATGGTCTCATTTTTATCATTATTGACCTGCTAGAATTTTCCATTAATTTTTGCTTCCATTTCAGATATCTAGCATTTGTAGTTTTACATCCTATACTAATGCATGTGTGATATTTTTATACTTCTTATACAAGGTATTCCAAATGGTCTCTTGCAAATGTGCCAACTTGTCAGGAATATGTGCAGTTTTGTGTAATGGATTACACTCAGAGGAATATAGAGCAGCTACCAGAGTTCACTTGACAAAGGATCCTTATGAGAAGAAATTCATTGGTTATGGTACTCTTCCATCTGGGGAAAGTAATGAGTCAAGTCCCAAAGAAAGCTTTAAAAACTGAAATTATTAAATCTTGCAGACCATAAGCTACCCTCCTCCTTAAAGCCTGCCATTTGGTTGTAAAAATTCAATCAGTCTGCTAACAATCTTCAGGTGACAGAATGTGCCGTCCTAGTCCAGCCTCACTGTGGCTGAACCTGTGTTAGCTCTTGTCCGGTTAGTAGTCCGCTGACCTCTCACTTGGAAGATAGTGGGTTCAAACCCATCTCCACTGACTTGAGAAGAATAATCCAAGCCGATAGTTCAGTGCAGTGCTGAGGATGCCATCTTTTACACAAGACATTAAACTGAGGTCCTGTCTTTTCGCTCAGGTGGATGCCAAAGAACCCATGGAGCCACAGAGTCCTGCCCAATATTTATTTCTGAAGTGCTTCACAAAAGCCGATTCTTAGTCAATAGCATAGTGATCTTTGTGGGAGCTTGGTGTCTGGAGATGTGGCTGCTATGTTTTCTAAATTCTGACAGTGAATCCCCTTCAGAAGCACTTTATTGGCTGTAAAGTGTCGAGGAATGATCTCAGGCTATACAAGGTGTTTTATAAATTCAAGGCTATTTTCTACAAATATGAAAGGCTCTGGCCCATATAATGTTATTGGATCACCATAGCCTTTAAGCTAGCCAATTATGTCATCACTGAGGCACTAAATTTTCCTTGCTCTTGTAAATATTTTGTCATCCTTTGATTTTTTAGCATCCAATTTTTATGTTTCCAACAGGCTTTGCAGTGTATTAAATGCAGAAGGGAAATATTTACAACCATTTTCTAGGTTAAAATGTCATGAGTCCACACACGGACAATTACTCTTGTAGTCCTTCAATTTTCCCAGCAGCCAAACCTCCAAGGACTAGACTCAGTGCAGTACAGAGCTCACTGCTAAACCTTGGCTATTTTGGATTACTGGTGCCACTTTAAAGCCACTGAGCCTTGCTTTTGTTACACAGATCCTTTGTTAATTTCCAACGTCCAGTATAGAAACTATTCTACCTTTTTTTTATCTTTCACATAAAAATAAAATGATTGTATATCAATAGGATTCTTTTAAAAGTAGAAGATATTGGAATTGCATAGTAGGTCAGTCAGTGAGTGAAAAAAAGGTTAACGTTTCAGTTGGGAACCTTGAATGTTTATAAATGTCTTGCAATTTATTCCCATGTTACAAAATATATGCTGTGTGCAGCTTTCACACACAGTTGTAAAGATCTATGCCCAGCCAGGGGACTAATCCCATTGAATTCTATCTTATAATTGGACTGTGTATGAGGTGGCTTAGAAGGTTGCAAGACTAAAGGGAGTAAGTGTGCACTTCCTATAGCAGACACAATTACTGGAAAGTTGAAAATTTCATTTTCAATTTTAACGCAATGCAGGAGCAAAGCAAAACTGAATCATGTGGTGTGATTTTATGGGGTAATCATCCCATTGCATAAAGAGCCTTACCCAGTGGGAGTACATGTCAGGATTCAGGTACATACTGCACACTATTATTTACATGGCCAGAATACCACCAGCAACTCACAGGTGAATTTCAACCGTTCACTCTCAGTGGGTGAAGATGCTTACCAAGAGCATGAAGTTGTCAATTACCATTGTGATGCATTTATCTAAGTGGCAAATATGTGATCTTACATTCCCAATAGGGAATTATGTTTATGGGAGCAGTATTGTGGGAAATTGCAGCTCTCGGACTGTTATTTTACCACCCATTAAAATAATGTATTGCAAACCATGGGCAATGTCTCACAGTGTCTTGCAGAGTGCTTCATGAGTACACCAGTCACCACAAACAGAATGGAATGCTGAGTGGCATCTATAATAGTTTCTAATGGTTATGTTCTTTTCCTTGAGAGTCTTACTATTAAGCTTTTCAACTGAGACAGATATTTAAATGCACATCCTCTTCTGCCAAGCCATTTTCAAGAACTGAGTTTTAATGTTAGAACTCATCTTCAGCCTTTTCTGCAGAGTTTGGGTTACAACATCTCTTACAATTACATAACGTAATATTCGCAGCAGAAAAATGTGGTGACTTTAGAGGAACAAAATTTCTTAAACTGTTTGATACTCGTATAAAAGCATTTAAAATCTCATGTCATTATTGGCAGAGCTATTGCACTGACTGCTTGTGCCACTGATTTCCTCAGTCCTTCTCCATCTGCCTATTTTACAAGGTCAGAGCATAAATAAATTGCTTCCGAGAATCCAAGGAAATGGGGATCAGGCTGCAGAGTGGAGGTGAGATACAATATTAGTCAAGTATTGAAGGGCAGATCCAACTCAAAGTGCCACCATGACCTACCTTGCCTTTTATTTCTAGTGTACTTATCCCAATAAACAAGCAAACTATTAACTGGCTAACTTTGGATTCAGCTGGATTCCTACCAAGATAAGAGATGGCTGAAATCAGGAGACACAAGAGACTGCAGATGCTGGAATCTGGAGCAAAAGATAAATTGCTGGAAGAGCTCGACAGGTCAACCAGCATCATCAAGACTCCTGATACAGGTCTCCATCCGAAACATTGACCCTCTCTTTGCCTCCACTGACGCAGCTTAAACCACTGAGTTCTTCCAGCAATTTATTTTTTCTTGCTGAGATCAGGAACTCAACTTATAGCGAAGATATTAGACCACTTTGTAATCATTACATTGCAAAGTTCTTTCAGCTATCACCAGAGGACTAACACTAATTTATTTTCCATTAAATGCTAGTCTTTAACCATTCTTTAGACAAAATTTGGTAACTGCAACATTGAATATTCCTAAGTCATGAGTTTACTTATGTATTAATAAAATGTCAGCTGGACCAGAGGTGACAGTAAGGTAGTACGGCATTCTGGTAAGAAAATAGCTGAAGCATTCACTGCAAGTGGGTTAAATAGTACCTTTAAAAAATTTAAGTTACGTTCATCCCTGAGTTCAACCTACTTTTAAAATAGCATTGTTATAATGTGGCAAAGTCAGAGACTCAGGGTCTAATATGGTAAACCACAAGATGTATTAGGTAAGGCATTCTATAGTTGTTCATGAGGGTTGGCTGAATCCAGTCAATGCAAACCTAACACCAATTCCATGCCCCTTTGAAAAACTGGCTCTCACAAATGAAAGCAACATTGTGGCTTATTTTTAAGTGGACTAACAAAAGATTGATAATTAAATCATGTATTTACTTTCCTGAATGTATAACAAGGGGGAACAGGAGTGCTGCAGCTGATCCCAAGTAAAATTCAAGTTGCTGTTAGTCACCCCACCACTTCCAGATCTAATCCCAATCCTCCCTGCCATACCCCATTTCCACAATCGAACGAATCACGTCATTGGCTGGTCTTTGCCACTGAGACCAGCAGACTGTCAATCATAGTACACCACTCATGTCCTGAAGGTACAATAAAGCAACCAGTGTGGTGCTCCTGGGCACCAGTTCAGGAACACCAGTTCATTGCTACCAATTTCTAGGCTTGCATGGCAAAAGAAATGTTTACAGCAAATAATTGAAAATAGATGAAAGTAAATTTGAACAAGAAGGATCAAATTGTTAAATTTGTGTGTTTTGCTGGAAAGTTATTGTATTAAAACTAATAAAGGATTTCAGGGTTAACTGAATTACATTTCCTTAAGCCCTTGCCTCTGTTAAGATTGTAATCTATTTCATAAATCTGCTCAAAATTGTTATGGGAAAAATCCTGCTGATCAATTCTGAACATAATCTAGAGTGAAAACATTAAAATGATTTTAGCTTTTTCTTGGACCTAGTATAAAACTCCAAATAGTCAATCTGTTTTCAACAAGTTCTTTGTCCAGCACCTTGACATATATCTTCATTATTCTTTCCAATCTTATTTCAAAATTATTCTTGTTCAATATTTCAGTCTGGCAGCAGCTTAAAGCAGTGCTCTGTAATATTCAACAAACTAATAAGATTCTGCAATATTTCACCAGAAGTAGATTATAGTGCATGTCAAGTTTAGATGTGCGGTAAAACATGTTCACTTCACAAGGCAATAATCACAACTTTCCTAAAATCACTACATTTATGCAGTCCAATGTTTGAGGAGTTAAAAAGGGAAGTCAAAGGCAATTTTCAATCCATTATAAACTGGAATGCAAAATTATATAACAATCTCAGTGTGGTTAATACAAGTACTGGATAGAACTTTACCCTTTGCCCTAACTTCTAAACAGCTGCAGGTAATTATTAAATAAATTAGTAATCGGTAATTGGTTTATTATAATGCCAGAGGAAGTGGTTAGGGCAGGTACATTAACAACATTTAAAAGGTACTTGGACAGGTACATGGATAGGAAAGGTTGAGAGGGATATGGACCAAATGCAGGCAAATGGGACTAGCTTAGATGGGAATCTTGGTCAGTATGGACCAGTTGGGCTGAAGGGCCTGTTTCCACACTGTATGACTCTATGAATGCAAACCAAGAGAAGACGGATGTCAGACTGGTGTTGACTGAGAGGGGCGAGAAGAGATTTTGTTAATGATGGCTAATCTGTCTGTAGGAGGAGGAAAAAAGAGGAAGAAAAATCAGAGGAGGAAAAAAGTGCTGGGACTGTGAGGTACAGAATACAGCAGCTGGAAATCTGAAATAGAGGAGAATACTGGAAGTGTCCAGCTTGTCAGGCAACATATGTGAAGAATAAAACTGAGGTATATCAGAACTGGCCAGGGATTGAGATATAAAACAAATGCTAGAAATCTGAGAGAAAAACAGGAAATACTGGAAACACTCAGCAGGCTTGGCTGCATCAATTACAGACTAGCCCTGGCAATGAACAGGAGACATTTTTACATGTGTCTATAAGTTAATTTTGTCCATAAGTCGGAAAATACACAAAAAATCATCCGATATGGTAACCATACCTCCACACTATTGTAATGAATGTCACCAAAAGCACATAAGACTGATAAGAAACGACAATTGCCAAAAGTGGAAAGGGAGGAGAGGAAACTAGTTCCGCTGTTCAGAGGAGCCAATGTATGTACGTACATTAGACATTTGAATTTAATATTATGGGAGATCGTTTGTATGTAAGGGTGTCCATAAGTCATGCATTCATAATCCAGGGACTGCCTGCACTGATAGGATTAGAAATGTGGGGAGGAGGTTGGTGTGAAGCAAAAACACCAGCATTGACTTATTGGACCAAATGGCTTGTTTCCATGTGCTGCACCTTATTTGTTTACCTGCACTGCACTTTCTCTGTAACTATCTGTAACACTATATACTGGATTCTGTTATTGCTTTTCATTTTGTACTACCTCGATGAACTTTTGTTTTAAAGTGATCTGTATGGATGGCATGAAAAACAAAGTTTTTCACTGTATGTCAGTACATATGACAATAATAAACCAATTACCAATTACCCACAGTGTTGATGGGTAGGGTGTTGAGGGGCATGTGTGAGAAAAAAGTTTATAAGCAAATAATTGGGGGAATGGGATTGTTGGGATTGCATTAAGAACTAGCATAGATTCAGAGGGCTTAATGGCCTTCTCCTGTGCCATATGGAGATAACATAAAGAAATATCATCTATGACTAGCTAGCTCACCTGATTGAAACTCTAACGATTACCCTGAATATTACCTTCCTTCACAGAGGTACCAGTTTTAAACTGTATTGACAAGATGTGTACTTCACTGGTAAGGTCATCATTAAAAGCTAATTCCTAATTTCCCTGAAACACTCCACCCTTGCATCATCCTGGTGAATTTCCTCTGCACCCTCCAGTGGAATCACGTCCTTCCTATGGTGTGGCGATAAGAACTGTGTACAGTATTCCATCTCCGGCCGAAATGATATATATAAGTGTACCATGACCACTCTGCTCTTTTATTCTGTGCCCTGCCTAATGAAGGCAAGTATCCTGTAAATAGGATATGGCAGATGCTTTTTGGGAGATTAATAGCTCTACATAGAATGGTAATGTTCAGAACATTCTCAGAGAAGCATTTATTATAATTGTCATTTAAATATTTGCCAAAACTTTCTAAAAAATGATAAATCCAACAGAAAATAATTAGAGAAAAGTGTTGATTATTGGGAACTTATTGTTGTGTAAGGTGAAAGAATTGAATTGTCTTCTTCTTATTGAGTGCTGCTGTAATCTAAATGAGATGCTGTAATGCTAAATTAAGATAACTGCTCAGCCTAACACTGTCCCTGTGCTATTCACTGGAGGCTGCTGAAATGTGCCAGCAGCACTAAAGGGATAATGCTGCATTGGTATTAATGGACTAGTTGTGAATGTGTAAGTTAAGTACCTCATCTTCATGCATATACTTAAAAAGTGGGGCAGTAGTTTACCTTAAAGTAGACAGCACCTAATAATAGCCTGCACGTCACCCAGATTTATACCGCAAAACTCTTAGGTGTTGATAGGTAGGGTGTTGAGGGGCATGTGTGAGAAAATAGTTTATAAGCAAATAATTGAGGGGATGGTATTGTTGGGATTGCTTTAAGAGCCAACACAGACTGAGGGTGTGTTGGCTCTTACAGCAATCGCAACAATCCCATTCCCCCAATTATTTGCTCATAAACTATTTTCTCACACATGCCCCTCAACATTCCACCCATCAAAATCATCTGGTGTCCTTTAGATGAAAATGCAAACTTTTTTTTTACCAAAATTTAATTACAGTAACTCATGAGAGTCGAGCAACAGTTATTTTATTGAGGAAGAAAGTTCATATTCTGTAAAAACCAAAAAAAAAATGAACATGCAACCATCCCTTCATTGCCTGTGAATGCTAATTCTCAATGAAAATACTCTTTGCACATCAGCATGGCACCTAATTACACTGAATTGCAGAGAAATTACAATTAATTGGTCTGTAAGTACAAACAGAAGCCATTACTAGAGTTAAAATCATCTGATGGGGAGAAACGCTGCTTGATCTGTGGAGTATTTCCAGAATTTTCTGTTTTCCTTTTAAATTTCCAGCATCTGCAGTATTTTGCTTTTCCACTGCTAGGATATCATAAATGCCTGGATTCAACTTCCATAAAGAGGTAAAAATTATAACATGTCAGAAAAAGGCAGGTTCCTGTGACCCCACTCTATCTCCTGTTACCTCCTAGTTTGACCTTATATCTTTACAGCTTATAAATTCCAGATCTTTGGATGACTGGAATGTTGTGGCAGCAAGAATGAAGATGATCCAATTATTGCCCATTCAGTTCCAAGAGTCCTGTGGAAGAAGAGCAGGGTTAGAAAGTGTCTCAGAAAGAAAGAGAAAGCGAGAGAGAGAGAGAGAGAGAGAGAGAGAGAGAGAGACAGAGAGAGAGAGAGAGAGAGAGACAGAGAGAGAGAGACAGAGAGAGAGAGAGAGAGAGACAGAGAGAGAGAGAGACAGAGAGAGAGAGACAGAGAGAGAGAGAGAGAGAGAGAGAGAGAGAGAGAGAGAGAGAGAGAGAGAGAGAGAGAAAGCAAGAGAGAGAGAGAGACAGAGAGAGAGACAGAGACAGAGACAGAGAGAGAGAGACAGAGAGAGAGAGAGAAAGTGAGAGAGAGGGAGAGAGAGAGAAAGCAAGAGAGAGAAAGAGAGCGAGAGAGAAAGCGAGAGAGAGAGAGAGGTATCGAGGGAACAATAGTGTCACCATTGAAGGAGGAAATAGAGAAAGCATGGAGAGAAAGAGAGAGACAAGGTAGATCAGGAAAAGGGTAAGAGCAAGAAAGAACTTGTTGGATCATAGGAAGAGAGGAAATGACAGGACTAAGTAATCTGAAAAGCTGATGCATAGTGAGGGAGAGGAAGTACTTGAATGAGGGAGTTCACACCCTGATGGCTGTGAGCAAGAGCTGGGGTATTGAAGGCTTCGGAGGCAAAAGAAGCAGATTAGTGGAACAACAGATTTAAACATTTGTTGGATTAATCCACTATTAATTCTACATTTTTCCACAGAAAATGCAATATCAGTGCTCTGCAGTCAACCTATTCAATCTCTTTGGAATAAACAATATGTAAATCCCTCTCGATACCAAAAGCAATCAGACAAAATTCCAAAGCAATCATTTACTCTTGCAATTATTGCTTGCTGCTACTTCACTGATACCAACAGTTCTAATATCCGTCCCACTTCACCATTCCTCGTCCCTAACATTCCAGCCAATGTCCTCATAAAAAAGGTAACCATCAAAGAAAAGTCACTAGGACATGAAGGAGCTTGCTTAACATTGTTTTGGAACTGGTGCTGACAAATTTTGATATTTTTCTGGAGCATGTATTAGGAAGGTGCTAACACTATTGTAACATCAGAAAAGCTGCATTGATAATGTTTTAGGTCTAGTCTCTAATGAAAAGTGGGTAAATGTGGCATTTCATGAGGCTTTGCCCTGATTGTATGGTACAATAAATCTGTAAAATAAGAACTGGAAGTTTTGCTACTGTGCTGAAATTCATAAGCAGCAGTTCTCGTGTTTTTGGTGCTTTAGCTGTGAATAAATGCACAGGATTTAGAAAATATATACATATAAAGTGCTTCTATCTGCATTTATGAATGATACTATTTACTCTGGAAGACAGGTCCAGACTAATTCTAAAATTTAACATGTGACAATTGATTCCAAAATTATTCAGATCATTTCAGATTCCAATTATTGTTCAACACTCCTCCTGGATCACATTTCACAGCAAATTCACACCCACTATTAAGTACGAAAATATTTTAATCTCCCTGCTACCTCAAAAAAAAATGCACTGTAGGAGGTTGGCCTGCTGCAGAACAGAGATGAATGTGGTTGCGCTGATGATACAGTGGGCCCTTTCATGGTGTGCATGGACCATTGCCACAGAACGACTTTGCCCAGGACATGAGGTGCTCTATGACTTGAAAAACTGTAGATTGATTTATTTACTCAGCATAGTTTTAGTTTAAGTGAACATACTAAGGCAATTCATTAGTCAACTTTCCAGCATTTATGAATTCTTACTGTCATGATCTACAAGATGAATTGTTAAATGAGTTAACTCAGAAAGAATTCTGCATTGTGGAGACTAATTTGTTCCATTATGCACCAGAAAATAAAGGAGATATGTAACTTTTTTTTAAAAGGCACAATTCAACTTCTTCTGTCCAGCTCCAAGTAGTTATGGACAAAGATCCTGTTGATAGTTTTAGTTGGAAAAGTTTGCAAGAGTATATTACAATTACACTGTTTTGCATTGATGCAAATTTGCCATAAAACTATAAAAGAGATCTCCATGTACTTCATTGGTATTGGTATTGGTATTGGTTTATAATTGTCACTTGTACTCAGGTACAGTGAAAAACTTGTCTTGTATACCGATCGTACAGGTCAATTCATTACACAGTGCAGTTACGTTGAGTTAGTACAGAGTGCATTGAGGTAGTACAGGTAAAGACAATAACCATATAGAGTAAAGTGTCACAGCTACAGAGAAGGTGCAGTGCAATAAGGTGCAAGGTCACAACAAGGTAGATCGTGATGTCATAGTCCATCTTATCATATAAGGGAACCGTTCAATAGTCTTATCACAGTGGGATAGAAGCTGTCCTGAAGCCTGGTGGTACGTGCTCTCAGGCTCCTGCATCTTCTACCTGATGGAAGAGGAGAGAAGAGAGAATGACTTGGGTGGGTGGGGTCTTTGATTATGCTGACTGCTTCACCAAGGCAGCGAGAGGTAAAGGCAGAGTCCAAGGAGGGGAGGCTGGTTTCCATGACATGCTGCGCTGTGTCCACAACTCTCTGCAGTTTCTTGTAGTCCTTGGTCTTGACAACACATTGCACATTTAAAAAAGGTAGCGTGGTGTCCAGAAATTACAGGTATAGACTTGAAATCCACTATCCTAGCATGTCACCATCAATGTAAAATGCAAGTAATATCGCTGATGTTGAGACTTCTAACATGTTGATGGCAGGGTTCTAACTTTGGCCAAGTTAGAAATTTCAGTTCCTGAATATCTTCTGAATAATTTTTGGAGTACTGATGTAACTGGCAAGGCTGAAGTTTATTCTCCACTCTTATCATATATTAATGTTTATTGGAAAGCCAACATATAATAAAGAGAGGTTGTTTGAACTGTATTTTAAGTGATCGAAATGCAAGCATGGGAAATGAATATGTAATTAAATGCAACGAGACTGACAGCAGATTGGAGGTCCAACCAACCCGACCATTCAAGCATATTAGTCATAATGCAAAACCTCTCAGAGGGGGAGGGTTGCTGATTTCAATATCTCATTTAAAACATTATTGACAAGGATTTTTAACTTTGGTTATGGCTCCATGAGCTAATCTTGCTTCTTGGAGCTTGTGAATGAAACCAAGGCAAGAACCCAAAGTGGTTAAAGATAAGTAATAATGAAACCAAATACTACTTATGAGGTTCAAAACTACCACTGTAATATTGTGCATACCCCTATGCAATCTCAACCCTTTACTCTTCTTCCTACCACTTGGTGCATCATTGTCCATTCAAACCCCTTGATGATATCAGTCACTGTTTTAGAAACAGGCTTGGTCATCAGGATGTCTGGTCACATGTCAGGTACTGACCAAAGGCTTTCAAGCAATGGGTGAGCAATGGAAATATTTTGATCAGATTTCCCAATTCCATGTCTCCTTTTCCCAAATTCCTGTGATGGCACACGCATGCTTCCCTGCTGGCAACGACAAGTTAGTGGTCCAATGAATGACTACGACTAGATTTTAACAAGGCTCCTTCTGCCAGAAAGGAAAGATATTTCTCTTCATGCCCCTGAAGACTTCAGTATTACAACCAGCAAGTCATCTGTAAAACAAGAGGCAGTGTGAGCTTTTCCCCTCCATTCTGTAACTTCTTTGTTTGCACCTCCCCATTCCAGAATGTGTCAAATTTCACAGTTGCAGTGTCCCTTTAATGGAGTTGAAATGACTCATGTAGATCAGCATCATGCCTGCACAGCCCAATTGTTCAAGAAACTCAGAAATAATCTGTTAATGCAGTGGCTGTGTTGAAAATATCCTGCACTTACTTTCTGGTTGCTCTCACAGCTGAACCACCTGTTACCACCAATCCCAGCCCACAACCCCCATCTCCCACTCCCAGTGCATCAACAACCTAAAAGTTAAAATTCAGCCCTTTGTATAATCTTTCATGTGGAATCTAAAGGCAAATGGTATGTTGACCTTCATTGGAAGCAGATTTAAGTAGAGGAGCCAGGATGTCTTGCTGCAGTTTTATGGGGCATTAGCAAGATCCCATTTGGAATTGTGTGTGCAGTTATGGTGTCTATATCCAAGGAAGGATGTTCTTGCTATCAAGGGAGTGCAGGAAATGTTTAAGAAGAATAACTTTTGGGATGGTAGGTCTGACATACGAGGAGATATTGGGTCGAATAAGCCTGTGTACACTGGAGTTTAGAAGAATGAAAGGCATCACAGAGAAATCTATAAAATTCTGATAGGAAAACACAACAAAATAGAGGGAGGGAGTTCCCAACGGCTGGAGAATCCCAAACCAGGGGGTCACAGATTCAGGATATGAGGCATGCTATTTGGAACTAAGATCTGAAGAAACCTCTTCATCCAGAGTGTGATTGTTCAGTGGAATTCTTGACCACAGAAAGCAGTGGAGGCCAAGTCAGTAAATATATTCAAGAAAGAGGTCAATATATTTCTTCACGGCAAAGGGATCGAGGGATGTGGGGAAAAGGCAGAAGCAGAACACAACTTGATTATGTTGATTAGTGGAGCATGCCCAAAGGGCTATACTTGTTCATACTTTTTATGTTTCTTGTACTTCACCAGCACCCCATGTTGTCCCGATGTATTATTAATGTGTTAATATGGAAACAAGTCAGCCAATTTGTGAACAGCAAGGTTTCGCAAACAGCAGTGTGAAACTGACAAGGTAATTTGTTCTTGTGATGTATTTTAAGTGAAGAATATTGTCCAGGCCATTGGATAGCTCTGCTGCTTTCTTCCAACTCAGCAATGGGATCTTTTATGTTCACCTAAGTGGGCAGGTGGCGCCTCAGTTTAATGTCTCAAATGAAAGGCGACACCTACGGCAACGAAGTCCTGCAGTTCTCCATTGGTGAGTCAGGACCGATTTTCTGCACGTCTCCACAGTAGGACATTCTAACTCAGAGATGAGCATGCTGCCAACTGAGCCATGCCTGACACACAAAGTACCCTTCCAAATCATCCAGCACTCATCAGGTTTCCCAGTCTGAACTGAGTTAGTCAAGGTGGCATTTGGTTTCCTACAATTGATCTTGTTGAAATAGTGATTTCTTTCTGCTTCTGTATGCTCTCTATTTACTCTTGCAGATAAGTCCACAGGTGGAAACATGATCTATCTTTGCTGTGATCAAGAGCTGCTGACTTATCAAGTTTAGAAATTCAATGGAGCTGTAATGAAGACATAAAATGTATGCTGAAGCATACAATGCAGTGGAGTGCACGTCTGTGCACATTGTGCACCATATGTTCGCCACATTCAATGCCTGTATCAAAAGAGATATTCAGAGGTCATCCATAAACAGGGATTAAGCTCTTTGTATGTGCAAATAAGCAGCCTATCATGTGTTTAATACAGTTGAGACTCTCTAGTCCAGCATTCTGTGGTCCATTAACTCCTGTTGACCGCTATGTTTTGAACCTGTAGCACAGATCTATACTAATTAACTATTCAAACTAAGATCTCACTGAGACCTAAAATTAACTAAAATCCACACTAACTTGTAGCTAATTAACCAATCAGTGCATACTTTGCAAACTCAGCCAACAGGGACCTCAGCTGAGAGTGTTTCCTATTTACGAAACCTTCGGATTACGGGCAGTTCTTGGAACCCTTCTGTGTCTGAGGGAGTGTCTATATTTAAAAAGAACAGTGGCCCGAATTTTCTGTGGTCCACCACCAGTCAGGCTCCAAGGATGCCAGGTTAGAGAGTTTCACCCTGTTGTTCTTTTCCAAACTGTCATCCTTTGAATGCACCACAGTCAGATGTGGAGATTTCGTCATTGTGTGCTGCAAAACCTTGTGAACCGAAGGCAGTAACCAGTGCCAATGGAGAAGCAGCAAGGAGACCTGTAGCCCATGAGGCATGAGAAAGAGTCTAAACAGCAGCAGGAGCAAGAGGAACAGGAGAAAGAAGGAAGCTACCAGGAAGATGTCCCTGCTCAGCATCCACAACTTCATTGCTGATTTGAGAAGTGCAGATTATAATGGTGTCCTTGACAGATACATTGCTCCCAAGGTGCCCGAAAAGACGCAGTTCCCAATGTAAGTCAAGTGACCTGCTCTACACTCCAATTGTTACACCAACATAATAGGCCAATAATTAGTGGGGAATCCAGCTAACACTTTAAAATCCCACCCATTCTCTACCTGCACTAATTCTAACACATGACTGAAATAATTTCTGCTCAATTACTTAAATGGCTTGCTAATACATCTTTGCATTCCCTAATGAGTAACACCTCTCTTAATAGACTTAGACCTCTGCATAAAATACACTTCCCTGTTAGGATCTAATCTCTGCAGGTATAAACAGTAATGTGCTGGTCACACCAACATATGTTGTGAGGAGATAAAATTTCTTTCAAGATTGCTCTGTTGTGCAGAGTTTCTCAGTACCAGAGGAGACCCCAGTTGCCACTCTTACCAGGCCCTCCTTGTGGTCAATTTGGTAGATCTCCTACTGATGAGTCCCTGTCCCTCTCCCCCTCCTCCTTCTCCTCTTTACTCTACCCCCACCCCAAACTTGGGCAATGTGTCTTTCAGGCCAACACTTTTCTCTGATAGGTGCATAGCAAAGTACTTGGAGCTGTGCTGAATTGAGTCATGTCCTGCTTTAGTACTTACTTCTGAATGTAGACCACTCTCATGCAGCTTCACATTGGACTTCAGCCAATTTCAATATTAGTTTTGCAAAGATCCAATTTGGCATTTTGCAATTTTGTTTTAGTGCACCAAAAATAGGTGCAATCCAATTTCTAGGCACTAATTTCATTGGCAAGTCCTAGGTTTGTGGTTTTCCTCAGGCATTATCACAACCTGAAGGGAATTGAACAAAGTCTTCAGATAATGGAGTTATTCCAGACAAAAAGCCTGATAGTGTTATACTGCTAATTCGGGGTCAGTACTCAGATGTGGCTCTGGCAGAGTCAATGCAAAACCTGAAAAGGAGTTTACTAGAAATCTATCAAAGTTTCTTTCTATTTCAAGATGTTTGCCAGCACACATAAAGTTGCCATTTGTCAAATGACACAAAGTACTTTATTCATAACATTAAATCACCACACCATATTTAATTGCAAAAGTGAAGAGCATTTTAAAGTTACAACAATAATAAGTCTCTCTAAAATAGCACAGTCAAAAAATGTTTAATTGTCAGTTTGTAACAGTGCAATTAAATATGAACAGTATTGAACTTAACTATGATATAGATTCTTGATCTATAAACCTATATGCCAATTTTGGCTGAAAGCCATTATGTATTTATCAAGTTAACATAACTGAAGACAGGAAGAGATATATGTCTCAACATCTCCATTTTCCTTCAAGGTGAATGCAACAAATTCTCAGGATATGTTAAGTGACAGAGATTTTCTCTGTCAAAACCAAGCAAACTTCTAAAACTGCTCTTGAACTTATTGGCCTGCTACTTTTAGTTTGAAGGGACAGGCACAGACTAATCCTTTTATGCATTTCAATTACCCTCTGAATTATCTTGAATTACATTTCAATAAAATAATAAAAATACACCATTTTGAGTCAATTAATAGGTACTTCAGATAGGAGATCAGAAATAGACTTTCAGCATTTTGTTTACTTCAAAACGGGGAGTTCCCATCCTGTGTAATCTAGCTATATGACATTCTTTATGAAAGATCTTATACCAGATATGCTCCTTCTTTAATAATTCCTTGATTCCTGTAACCGTCCAGTAAATATTCCCAATTAATGAGGTCCTTGCATTGCAGAGCACGAGTAAAATTGAGCTCAGCACAATTCACAATGGGACTCAAAGTACGCTACACTGTGAAGCATCAGCAATTTCACAACATTATTACTTTCGCCTCAGTTTAGTCTATGCTTGGGTTTTAATTATTGTGAGAAACTATTTTTCACATTCTATTTAAGTTAATTTATGTAAGATAGCAATTCAAATATACTATAAAATGCAATTAGCCAAGACAAGCTAGTTTCTACTGGGACTCTTTTCAAGCAGAAAGGCAAATAATTTAAATAACTAAAAAAGAATAGAAAAATATAAGTCATGCATTACTGTCATTAATGCAATTTAAATGCCTAGTACAAATTTTGTTTTTTTTTCTTATCTTGTCTACACTATGTGCTCTATGGAAGTATTACAATATTTTCTACCTGAAACTTAGAGGCACTCAAACACATGAAGCTTCTCTCAAATTTACCCTCAAATTACATCATTTGCAGCTCCAAGTGACACAGTGATTGATCCACATTTTTATGGTTTTTATGAAGAATGAGTGGTTATTATCTTTGAGTGGGAAAGTAAGTGAAATCTCCTGATGCACTTGGTGATAGAAGTTTGGAACCCAAGACAATTTTCTGTGGCAGGCAATAGGAATCTTATCAATATTCTGTATAATGACATCTCATGAGCCTTCATTAAGAGCTGACTTTGTCAAAAGATCTGACGAAGGTCTGCTTTTGTGAGTTTGCTAAGTTGCTCTGAAAGGAGGTGTCTGCAGGAGATAATATGAGAAACATATTAAAACAGTTCACATATATGTGTGTGTACATCTTTGTTTTTGTTTTTCAGAACTGAAATGGAGAAGTTTTCCAGTTATTTTACAAAACTCCTAATTCTCTACCCTACAGCTGCATCATTGGGCAGACTGACCCAGAGCCAGGGACAGGATACTTACTGCAGTAGCAGATTTAAGGAGCTGGTGATTTGCCTTAAGGTGACAGTGGCAAGTCCACAAGTGCAAATTAGGAAATATAAAAATCTGAAACTCACTTTCTTTGGAAAGGTACTGCATGAAGACCAAAATGTGGAGAACTCCTGCTACCATTACAGGGACGGTTCTGAGGGGAATGCTGTGGAAGATGTGATAAGTGAGTTTCTATTTTTGAGGTCAAGGAGTATTAATTCTACAAGTTTGTTTTCTATATTGTCTGGGTAGAGGTCACAAGATAGTTGTTTGCTTCACTGGCATAGCACAAGTTGTACGAGCCTAGGCCACTGCTAAAGGCAGAGAATAGACACTTGCAGATAAGATCCAGATGTCTCTGGGATCCCCAGTTAACTTGACACTATTCCTTGGCAAGCATCTTTTCTTAGAGTCATAGCATGGAAACATTCGGCTACTGAGCCCACATTGACCACCAACCACACGTTTTCACTAATTCTATATTAATCTCATTTTCTTCTTCCTTTGAATGAATCAAAGAGTCTCTAACTGAGCCATTGTGGAAAGCTTGCTGTCATTCTAGGTGTTCCATTCCAAGGTTTCACACAATGCATGGACAAAGGTAATTACAAAGAAGCATATCTTTGTAAAGCAATTGTGGGGCCAGGAGGTCCATTCAATATTGATAAGCTTGCAGGATTCCTTTGCACATCAGTGGTATCGTTATAATCACAACCAATCGTAGCAAGTAAAACAGATGGCTGAAGAGTGAAGCATGGGATATATTCATGCACCCACAATCGCTTTCACAAGAGAGCTCTCAATGTCCAGGCACATGGTCATCTATGTGGCAATGATAACACCACTCAGGGTTAGTGAGGAGTAAATGGATTACAGATTTGTTGAAGAGGGATTACAGATTTGTTGAATTCATTGTCCATCTGGATTTCAGGAAGGCATTTAACACAGTCTACACAATAGACTGATTAAGAATGTGAATGCTGATGGATTTGAAGGATTGCTCTGTGATTGAGAGGTAGAAAACTGAGGATGGTGGAACATGTTTGGAAGGGGAAGAATAGCAGTTTGCCAGAGGTACACCTGAAGCTGCTGTTGCTTATAATGGTTATAAAGTGACCTAGTGGTGGAATATTGTCTAACACATCCAAGTTTACAGATAATAACAGCTAACTTTTTATCTTTGCTACTTAGGTGATAAGCTAGCAGACAATATGTCTGCCCATTATAGAACTTGCCAGTTTTTTTAATCAATTTTAATGGAGGGAAACTGGGATGTAATTTATAATCTATGGAAAAACAAACTGATACGATGCAAACAGGGAAGCCACAAATTTAGGCACAAAACATCAAATTGATTTCAGTAACCAATGATATCAATCAATTTGATAATCCAAAGGGGTTTGGTCTGAAGTCATCAAATTCAGAGTGGTGGCAAAAGGACTTCAAGATGGTTTGTAAGATCTAGTAGAATAAGTGAGGATACATATTATATGTTAAGTAACAAGAGTTCAATAAAGGAAATGGATAGATTATTAAATATTTCTATTTTTATAAGCAGTGAAGGAAGCAAATTAAATATTGGGATATGTACCTAAGAGTAATGTTAGGCCGTAAATGGAGGCCGTGTTTTTCTTGCTACGGAAATGATATTCATACGTTTGTAAATCTGAAAGCTGGGTTGGGAGAAAATGTTTTTCATCCTCGTACATCACGTTCCAGCGAATTGAAATTTGAAGAGAAAACTGATGTGCTCATGAAAGGTTTTCAGGGATATTAACAATTTTGATCCAGGAAAAAATGTCCATTAGCCAAAGGATTTGAGGATCTTAGGAATTCGAAAGCATACAAATAGATTACACAATGCTTTCTGGGTTAGATGGCGGTAGAATTACAAAATAGATTATCAGTGGGTGATAACAGCAAGAAATGGTAGATTTTAACAGAGGACAGAACATTCTTATTGGGGAATGGACAAAGGCCTATAAATTACAGAGTCACAGCAAGGAAATTAATGGAAAATCAAAGAACTGCAAATACTGGAAATCTGAAATAAATTCAGAAAATGCTGGAAACATTCATCAGGCCAGGCAGCATCTGTGGAAAGAGGAAAAGAATTAATGTTCGAGGTTGAAGACCCTGATCAGAAAGCATCAGAAGAAAATCAGTGTTCTAATGAAGAAAAGTAATGGATGTTATAAAAAATTGCTTTGGGAGCGTGGATGGTACTGGAATAGGCAAATATACTGAGAGTCCAGAGTTGCTCTGAGAAGGTATTTTTAGAACTTCACAAAGGTTTGTTTTTACCTTTGATTGATGTGCTTAAATTCAGTCATATAGAGTGGGACTGATGTCATCTCAAGGCCAGAGTAGCTGCATGTTGTTATTATGGGAAGAATAGATAGAGACAGATTGATAGACAGCAAAATGGTTAGCACTATACAAGCAGCTAGAAAATGAGATCAGTGTCATCCGTAAAAATGTTGCCAATGGTTGCTGAGAATTATTCATCAATTATCAGCAGTAGTCATAATTGTCCCCTAACATTTTAACACTGGCACGGTAGCGTAGCGGTTAGCACGACACTATTACAGCACCAGCGATCGGGGTTCGATTCCTGTCACTGTCTGTAAGGAGTTTGTACGTTCTCCCGTGTCTGCGTGGGTTTCCTCCAGGTGTTCCAGTTTCCTCCCACATTCCAAAGATCTACCGGTAGGTTAATTTGGGTTTAAAATGGGCGGAGCAGACTTGTTGGGCCGGAAGTGCCTGTTATCACGCTGTAAATAAAATCTAAAAAAAATCTAAATATTGGAGCTCAGTTACAGAGATGGAACCAATCTGTTAACAATGCTGGCTGCCTGCCCATAATACCCATTCCTCACTAATCTTAAATACTTCTTCATCCTGCTATTTCCCCAAATATTACTGTTGATTGTTAATCTTAATTATAGTATTATAGAACATAATAACCCAATCACTAAGTTTAGTGCATTTGCTAGATAACAATGCAAGTACACTGAAGATGCACATTGATAAGCCAACACAATCCATTCTTCTTGACTTCATGCCTAGCTCTTCCAAAGAGCTTTATATTAAAACCAACCAGAAAAGCAAGGCTCAAAACTTTGATCAATGGACAAATCATAGTATTCCTTCATGTGTTATGATCAACATTGATGACCTGATCAAATGCCAGATATGAAAACGATTATCCCAGGGGATGGCACGGTAGCGTAGCGGTTAGCATAATGCAATTACAGCGCCAGCGATCAGGGTTTGATTCCCGTCGCTGTCTGTAAGGAGTTTGTAAGTTCTCCCTGTGACTGCGTGTGTTTCCTCTGGGTGCTCCGGTTTCCTCCCACATTCCAAAGATGTACGGGTAGGTAGGTTAACATGGGTGTAATTGGGCAGGGTGGTCTCGATGGGCCAGAAGGGCCTGTTACCGTGCTGTGTAAATAAAGTTTAAAATTTAAAGGGTCTTCCATCTAGCCTGCTTTCTTCATGGAACAAACCATGAATGTTCCTGTGCTGTACTGTTCTATGTTCAATTTTAGACTATTTTATCAAAGAACATCGCTGGTTGACATCACACGGGAATTGCACATTGATAGAGTGATATCCTTTCCTTCTTTTGACAGAGATGGATGGCAATAACTGATGATGCCCTGTGCACTAGCAAAATGATTAATAGGAAAGAACGTTGCTGCTTGAATTTACCTTGCTGTGACTTGATGCTACAGTTCACTAGTGAAAGGCATGACTTAGAAAAACCTCAATGACAGTTCGGATGTAGGAAGCATCTAAATTACCCAGCGCAACTTGGGAAGATTTGAAGTAGATCTGACACCGTAAGATTACACTATTCAGCAACTATCTTGCTGAGTAACCACAGGTATTGCATATTCTTTTCTGGGATCTCAGTGGTCACGAGGTTAAATATATTCATGTCAGTAATGATGCAGAATCTTGAGGATTTTTGCCTTTATGCAAGTATGTGTGAGCAATGTAAATTGTACAGAATATATATAACCAAATTCAATTCAGGGTTGGGTGAGTATCTTGTGAAAATTTTGATTGAGGTTTCTGAGTGATATTGTGCAAAAATCATATTTTCTATTCACTGTCATTGGCAAAAGAAACTGTAAGGGGAAATATTCACAGAATATGGCCATGAAATTCAATCACAATCTCCAAGGTTTTTAGACTACATGCAATTGAATTGAGTACAAAATTGATCACATGATTTCCCAATGCCTTTAGTGTAAAATAGAACTTTGAATATATATATATATATATATATATATATATATATATATATATATATATATATATATATATATATATATATATATAGCTTCCTGCCATAGTACGGACATAGGCAGTAGACACACAGCAGTGATATCAAGCCACGTTGAGCATTGTTGCTGCAACACTGGAGCATGAATACAAGACTGTAGAACAGCCTTGACTGGGAAAGCACACTCAAGGGTAACAAAGCAAGCTGCTCGAGCACGCAATATAAGGATGAACATTACCTGTACCATTGCTTGGAAAATTTCCCAGCTGGTAACCATGGATTCAGCTCATATACTGTACTAGATCTCTTAGCAGTTTCTAAATGAAGTATTCCATCTTTTTGTGGGACGCTTCCAATCTCCTTCCTAAGTATCCACCTCTGCCATCACAATATCCAGTTCAGTGTCCGAGAAATAGAGCGTTCGGTTCTGTGTCTTGGAGACACAAGAGACTGCAGATGCTAGAATCTAGAGCGACAAACAATCAGCTGGAGGAACTCAGCGGGTTGAGCAGCGTCTGTTGGGGGAAGGAATTACTGATGTTTTGGGTCAAGACCCTGTATCAGGACTGAGAGTGGAGAGGGAAGATAGCCTCCATAAGGAGGAGAAAGGGAGTGGTGAGAGAGGAGCTTGAGGTGATTGATGAAGGACGTTGGGCAGGTTGAGCTAGGTAGGGAAGGGGGGAGGGACAGAGTTGGGAGACAGAGGCAGGTGGATGATGGATGGAGGCAGAGAACAAAAATAAGAGGCAGATGGAGTGAGGTGGGAGGAGGGGAGGGTGAAGGTGGAGACTGCTGCTGGAGGGAGATAAGTAGGAACACGAAGGCTGCCAGTTTTGGAATCTGGTAAGTAAGGAAGGTGATAATGGGAATCACCAAAACAGGTCTACAGTGGATGCCATCTCCCTGGCCCTACACTCATCTCTGGAGCATCTGGACAGCAAAGACACCTATGTTAGACTATTGTTTATTGATTACAGCTCTGCTTTCAATACTATAATTCCAAGCAAACTCATCACCAAACTCCCAGACCTGGGACTCAACACCTCCCTTTGCAACATAATCCTTGACCAATAGACCGCAATCAGTGAGGATAGGCAGCAATACCTCTGCCACAATTATTCTCAACATTGGTGCCCCACAAGGCTGCATCCTCAGCCCCCTATTCTACTCCATATATACTCAGGATTGTGTGGCCAGATTCTGCTCTAACTTTGCAGATGATATCACCATAGTGGGCCATATCTCAAATAATGATGAGTCGGAGTACAGGAAGGAGATAGAGAGCTGAGTGACATGGTGTCATGACAACAACCTTTCCCTCAATGTCAGCAAAACAAAAGAGCTGGTGACTGACTTCAGGAAGGGGGGAGTGGTGCACATGATCCTGTCTACATCAACTGTACTAAGGTCGAGATGGTTGAGAGCTTCCAGTTCCGAGGAGTGAACATCACCAACAGCCTGTCCTGGTCCGACCACGTAGACACCACGGCGAAGAAAGCTCATCAGTGCTTCTAGTTCCTCAGGAGGCTAAAGAAATTTGGCATGTCCCCTTTGACCTCACCAATTTTTATTGATGCACCACAGAAAGCATCCTATCCTGATGCATCATGGCTTGGCATGGCAACTACTCTGCCTGTGACCGCAAGAATCTGCAGAGAGTTGTGGACACAGCTCAGCACATCACGAAAACCAGCCTCCCCTCCATGGACTCCGTCTATACTTCCTGCTGCCTCGGTAAAGACCCCACCCACCCCAGACATTCTCTCTTCTCCCCTCTCCCATCGGGTAGAAGATACAGGAGCCTGGAAGCACATACCACCACGCACAAGTATAGCTTCTATCCTGCTGTTATAGGACTATTGGACATTTCCCTAGTACGATAAGTTGGACACTTGACCTCACAATCTACCACATTATGACCTTGTACCTTATTGTCTGCCTGCATTGCACTTTGTCTGTAACTGTAACACTTTATTCTGCATTCTGTTATTGTTTTACCTTGTGCTACCTCAATGCACTGTGTAATGAATTGATCTGTATGAACGGTATGCAAGACAAGTTTTTCACTGTACCTCAGTACAAGTGACAATAATAAACCAATTCCAGTTCCATTAGGAGAGAGGTGAATGGCAGATAGAACTAGATGGGGGGGGGGGGGGGTGCATGGAAGCCTGTAGGTGAACTGTCGATGAAGATGGGTGATGGGGGCTGGGAAAGGGGGAAACACACAAGAGGGGAGGGTTACCTAAAATTGGAAAACTCAGTGTTCATGTCATTGGATTGTAGGCTACCCAGGTGGAATATGAGGTGCTATTCTTATGTAGTCCTTTGCCTTTCTGGTTCATTCATCTCATTTCAGCTGAAGCTATCCTATTATTTTCAGCAGCAGATCCAGTGGTGAAACTCCACTTTAAGAACTCTGGCCAGTACATAGGACGTCATATATGAAGTCTGCATTTAGCTCAAGATTACATACAGTTAATGTTTATTATACCTGAAGGCTGCAAATTACACCAGTTTAATGAACAATGCCAAGCAAATGTAAGTGCATTAAAATTACTACCCTGAGGCCCAGGAAGAAACTGAAGCAATTTTAGCACCCATTTGCTCACACAGTACCATTTCCAAGCCATTGTATTTAACTTGCATCTGGACAGTTGACTTTGTGTTCATTTTTCACACCAATATTATCGGGCTTTAATTTCAATAGAAAGGAATATATCTCAGGAGGCTCATCTGCTATTATTGGTTTTAACAGGAGTTAAAGTCATTCTTATGCTTCGAAATGACCTCATTCAAAATAATTTGAAAAATACAACTGACGGAACTATAGAGAATGGCAAAAACTGCCCAGTCCATCACAGACTTGTCACTTCCTTCTCTCCAGTCCATCATCATGATGCATTGCTTCAGAAAGGCTAATAATATTGTCAAGGATACCTGCCACCCTGACCATTCTCGCTTCTACCTTCTGGGAGAAGATAGATGAGGTTGAAAGCCCAGATGAGCAGACTCAGGAACAGCTTCTTCCTCACTGATATCAAAGTTCTGAACCATCACCTCTTGCACATTCCCTTCCCAGTGGCGCTGCCACGTTCTTGGACTCTTAATTCTACGTCTTCTGTTATTGTCATTTTAGCATTTCTTTTTGCATTACTTCAGATTGCACTACAGTCTTTGCACCAATTTGTCATTTTGTACTTGTCGCTGTACTTACTGTTGTATGTATTATTACTATGTATACTGTTTACTCTGTGAGCTTCACACAAGCAAGGAATTTCATTGCACCCTGATGTATATGACAATAAACCAATCTGATAGGAGGTCGAGGTTGTACTTCTTAAATTCCAATATTACTCTACTACCTCGGTGGGATTAAGTTTGAAATAAGTTTCCCTGCTGCAGCAAATTTGGTCAGTCTCAGCTCAATCCAAAACATAAAGAAGTTTCCACACTTAGGTAGTGATCTTTCTCATATACAGTAGGCTTCTATCCTGTTGCTGGAAAAGGTTCCCCAAATTATGCTGCAAACTTAGTGGTCACTGAGAGACAATTCAATGGAAGATGCTGCATGATCAGATGAAAATCAGTGCCAGCATGCAGTTTTCAACAGGAAACAGTTCAGGATATCATGACAGAAGAAGTATTTTGTACAATAATACTGCAGCCAAAAACCAAAGGAAATGTTTTCCCTCAGATTATTCCAGTGCTAAAGAGCATCCAAGGTGGCCATATTGGATTCTCAAGCTATAATTCTGATTCAGCCTGTTTAGCACAAGTCACCATAGTATTAAAGGAGCTGACACATCATCAAGTGGTTGATTGACAATGAAGTGACTGGTAGCTTTAATTAAAAGGGGTGCTTGCCATGTTGATAGCCAGCCCTTGATCTAACACTCTGTCCTCACAGTGACAAATGAATTGGGAATAAGTAAGTTGCTTCGGTGGATTTTGACCATCTGCTCCCGATTTCAAGGGTCTTTGAACCCGAAACATTAATTCTGTTTCTCTTTCAACAGATACTGCCTGACCTGCTGAGTGTTTCCTGCATTTTCTGTTTTTATTTAAAGGGACATCACTTTTTCATGTACACTTGCTGCTGGGGGTTTGGAGAAATTTGAATTACTTTCAGGGACATTTCTTCAAGGCATCTGAACACCTGATCAACATATATTTTGGAAATCCAATCAGCACTTTATCTTGAAATTGTGAGAATTGAGTCATGCTATCTTATTGAAAGCCTTCTAACTCACCAGAAGAGAGGGAGAACTTGCTCATTGGTCTCATGCTGAGGCACCATGAGCCTGCAGGAGGAACATGTAAGTAGCTGCTGCAGGAGAGGGACAGAAAACCCATACTTGTAACAAGAGGGCTGTATTAAGAGGAAAGGCTCTTTAGTCTAGAGTTGTATCCACTGGACTTCAGAAGAGTGAGAGGTGATTTTGTTGAAAAGTACAAGATCCTGAAGGGTCTCGACAGGATAAACATGGAAAGGAAGATTTCTCTTGCAGGAGAATCTAGAATAAGAGGTCACTATTTAAAAATAAAGCAACACCCAAGACAGAGATGAGGCAATTTTTTTCTCTCAGAAAGTCGAGAGTCTTTGGAACAAATGCCCTTCCTCAAAGGGCAGTGGAAGTACATTCTTTAAGTATTTTTAAGGTAGATAGGTTCTTGATAAGCAAGGAGGTGAAAGATTACTCGGGTTGGCAAGAATGCAGAGTTGAGTTTACAATCAGTTCAACCATGATCTTAATGAACGACAGTGCAAAGTCGAGGGATTGAGTGCCTACTCCTGTTCCTATTTCATATCTTCATAGGTCCTTTCTCCAGTAAAAAAACAAGACGTCCCTCCTACAGCAGAGCTCATCAACCTAAACTCCTGTAGCTGCATCCAAGAACCTGTATACCATTTCACATGAAACCAATTACTTTGATAGAATATTGTAAAGTGAACAATTCAGGAATAAACCTGCCTCTTTGGTTTGAAAGAGCTTAATAGCAAGATTGTGTGTGAATAAGACCCATTGACTCTTAAGTTTGGAGGTGATTCCATCTGTGCTCCACCTTAATTTACGTGGGAGGCCATTGGCTGAAAATTAGTGATAATTTTTTAAAATTTAAAAATTTTTTTTTTAATTTTAAAATTTTTTTTATTTACAGCGTGGTAACAGACCCTTCTGGCCCAACGAGTCCGTGCCGCCCATTTTAAACCCAAATTATCCTACCCGTACGTCTTTGCAATGTGGGAGGAAACCGGAGCACCCGGAGGAAACCCACGTAGACACGGGAGGATGTACAAGCTCCTTACAGACAGCGACGGGAATCGAACACCAATCGCTGGCACTGTAATAGCGTCGTGCTAACCACCAGTCTCTCATTTTAGTTTTGACAAGAAACTAGTGCAATTCCAGTAGAAGTTGTGGCCTCAATTTTCAAAACTATGTCATATTTTGTCTGCTGCTTTCAAACCCAAAATCTTTTTTATTTTTTACCACCCCAAAGCCACTCTGAATCCTGTTACTGTGTACCAGCTTGGCCATTCCAAGCCTTCAGTTTGAAGGCCATAAAGATAGCTTTAGGAAAATTGCAACTAATCAATGCCTGTGCATAACCTACTGTTGTAGAATGCCTGCAGTTCTGTTTAAATCATGATAAACATCAATTATCCCAAAAACTGTTTGCTATATCCATAGTGAAAAACATTGTATCTTAATAACACCTCATCAGTTTAGTGTCTGCATTCATCCTTCAGTCAAAATAACCCTAAATGTGTATCAAACGTGAAAAATTACAGCTCTCTAAAGAATTCATATTGAAAACCAAAGAACTGCAGTATGAGCCAAGGTCTTCCAATTCTCTTTGATTAGGCTCTGGACTTGAAATGTTGCTGGTGCTCAAATTATAATAGAAGCATGCTGTGCCTGGAAGTCACATGAGAAATGATGATTTCTCCTGCAGTCAAGGTTGTAAGTTTAACAAAAAAAGTCAAAATACAGCAATGACTGCAAAATGTAATAATGAAAATACTACGTAAATGCTGATAAACTTCATATAAAACTTGATTTAATGTATCAACTCTACTCAATTTTTCATCAGCACTTCTAGTTACTATTTGGTGATGTTCTTTATCAGTTAATTTGTAAACTGTCAATGTTTCTGACTTTTTAGCAAAGGCACCTTGATATTATCCATCTTTCTTTCAACATCATTGGTAAATACTTTATAAGTACAATAAGAAGTTTGGTCATGAAAGTTTATTTTATGGACCACTACATTTTGTGATGAAATCCAGCAGTACTTCTTTGATAGAATATTTCAAAGTGAACAATCCAAGAAAGAGTCAGACTCTTTGAACGTGCTTGTGAGCAAGATTGTTCATTGAACATGACCTGTTGGTCCTTAGTTTGGTGGGGGTTTCATTTGTGTTCTACAGTAATTCCAGTGGAAGACTACTTTACTGAAAATTACAGCAGTAACTTTCACCAGTCTAAGCTATGGCAGAAAATTGACAGAATTCCAATAGAAATTGAAGCCTCGAGGTTGAAAGTAAACACACACACAAAAGATTCTGCAGATGCTGGGATCTGGAGCAACACACACAAAGTGCCGGAGGAACTCAGCAGGTCAGGCAGCATCCGTGGAGGGAAATAAACAGTCGACGTTTCAGGTCGAGACCCTTCATCAGGACTGGAAAGGAAGAGGGCAGAAGCCAGAATAAGGTCTCCGGGAGGGGGAGGAGTACCTGCAGGCAGGTGATAGGTGAGTTCAGGTGATTGGTGAGTCCAGGTGAGAGGGAGAAGGTAGGAAGGTGGGGGTGGTGGAGGGAGGGAGAAGTAAGAAGCTGGAAGGTGATGGGTAGAAGAGGCAAAGGGCTGAAGAAGAAGGAATCCGGTAGGAGAGGGCACTGGACCATGGAATAAAGGGAAGGAGGTGGGGAATAGATGGGTAGGTCATGAGGGTAGGGGAGGGGAAAGAGAAGGAGGGAGGGGCCACAGGAATGAGGGAAGATAAAGGAGGAAAAAAAAAGAAGGGGGAGGGGTGACCAGAAGTTAGAGAAATCGATGTTGAGGCCATCAGGTTGGAGACTCCCAAGGCGAAATCTCCCCTTCTTTTTCTGTTGCTTTTAAACCCTTAACCTCTATTTTTTCTCTATCTGCCTCCTTGTTTTTTTCTCCTTCTTTTTGGGTGGAAGGTAGGGGAAGGTGAAGAAAGGAGTCACCAAAAGCAGAAAGTAAGGTCTTCAGGTGGACAAAATAATGGTTGGATTTCCCTAGGAAAAGCCAGCAGTTCTGTATGGAACTGCCAGCACTTCCCTTTATAACTGTCCAGGTTGAGCACTCCCACATGAACACAAAAGCCCAAACTTCCTGATTGGTTCTCACCATCAGCTTCCTTGTGAGTCTCCTGATGCCAGTATCCCAAATTTCACCTGGTCAAATGTTGAGGGAATTGCATACTTTCAGAGTAAGTGACAGGCAGGTGAAGAGGGATTTCTTAACTCAGAGGTTAGAAAATCTTTTGAATAGTCTACCCCAGAGAGAGCTCCTGAAGCTTAATCATTGAATTCTCCCACTTTAAGTAACCCCCTCAACCCTCCCCCACCCTGCCTCTTCTTTTCTTCCCTTTCCTAGCCTCTCTTTTTTCTACCCCCTCTTTCCTCCATATCTTTGACCCATCTCCTGGTGAATCTGCTCTCCCCTCCTCCCCCGCATCTGCCTGTCACTATCTCTTACCTGTACCTACCTATTACCACCTTGTGCCCACCCTGCCTCCCTTCTTTTGTCCACCTATCATTGCTCTGTTTCCCGCCCCCCCCCCGGTATATATTGGGCTTCCCCTTTTCCTATCCTCAGTCCTGAAGAAGGATCCTGACCCGAAACATTGACCGCCTGCTTTTCTCCACAGATGCTGCCTGGCGGGCTGAGTTCCTCCAGTATCGTAGTGTTTTTCATCTAGATTCCAACATCTGTAGTCCTTTGTTTCTCGAATATATTCATTGCCAAAATAGACAGATCTTTGGTCCACAGGCAAGTGAAGGTTATGGGGAACAGGCAGGCAAAGTGGAATTGAGGCCAAGATCAAATCAGCCATGGTCTTGATGAATGGCAAAGCAAGTGGGCAGAGTTATATGGTCCACTCCTGTTCCTATTTTTAAGTTCTTATGTATTGTCAAGTGCAGACTCACCCACAGTGATAAGAGACTGAAAAGTTTCAGGTAAATTATATTTTAATTAACTAAATTTAATTAATTGTTCATAGGCATTTTATCTTGTTTAAAAGTATATCAATTAATTTATTTTTTAAAATGGTTGTTGTGATTTTTTTTGTTAGTGTGATTTTTTTCAGTAGCTGAGTCAATGGCAAACAATCAAAGAGTTTGGTAGCCATAAGCCCGAGGGCACTAGTTAACTAGCTGCAAACACTTTTTGTTCAGCCCAGGCTTCCTGTTTAAAATTGCACAGGTCTCATTGCTTCATTCATGAACTTTTCTTTTTAACTTATTGGCAGGATGTGGACATATTGGGAATGCTGATATTTATTTCATCAATATTGCCCCGCCCCCCCCCACCCCGAATTGAGAAGGCAGATAAGGTACATTGAAGAGCTTGAAGTCACATAAGGGTGGGACTGGTCAGGATGCAAATTTTCTTTCCTGAAGGGCATTAATTAACCAGATAGGTTTCTCAACAAGTTGGCAGTTTCCAGGTTATCATTACTGAGACTATTTTTCTCTTTAAAAGAATTACAGATCTATTTAACTACTTGAATTTCAATTCCCTAGTTTCCATGGAGAGATTTGAACACATGGTGGGTCCAGAAATCCAATAACCTAACTACAATACTATTGGCGTTGCTGCTATAAGATCCATTCCAGTAAATGTGGAGCCAGAAAGCAGGGAATTCCAGATCACTGCAGCTTAAATTCCATCCAATCTCCTGTCACAACATGTGTGGGTGACCTGCAGAATTCCAGATAAATTTGTTCTCATTCACTTAAACACACAGTTTAGTGGCTGTTGTCCACTGTTCTGTGCTTCTGAAATTGTTCCATTAGACTTTGATTATGGAATGCAATGAGTAAATTCTACAAATGAACCCTCCATGACCTTTACTCTGAGGTCCACCTACAAATGGGCTCTATAGTCAGCATCGCCTTTGAATCAGAAATAAACACTATTAAATACATGAACGGCACGGTAGTGTAGCGGTTAGCGTAACGCTATTACAGTGCCAGCGACCCGGGTTCAATTCAGCCGCTGTCTGTAAGGAGTTTGTACGTTCTCCGTGTCTGCGTGGGTTTCCTCCCACATTCCAAAAAGACGTATGGGTCAGGAAGTTGTGGGCATGCTATGTTGGTGCCGGAAGTGTGGCGACACTTGTGGGCTGCCCCCACAACACTCTACGGAAAAGATGCATTTCACTGTGTGTTTCAATGTACATGTGACTAATAAAGATATCTTACCTTACCTTATCTTAACACTCCTTGCATGAACTCTTGTTTGACAGTAATGCAGATAGGATTGGGTTAGTTACAAGGAGTTAAAATCCTGGCAATAAACACATAGAAATAAAAAAGGTGTAATCGAGGAGGTGTCAGGGTAGAAAAGTACCTTTGTAGCACTGACAATGGGTTGTTCACCACTTCCAAATGTGGGTCCATTGACTTCTGTGAAATTTCAGAAAAGGAATACATGGCTCACAAGTTACTGTACTTTACAAATGACAGAGGATAAATTTCCGTCCTTTTGGCTCAGCAATTAAAGCACATAAATTGAGTGCTTTTAAAAAACTATGCAATTAAATTCCAGTGCAAAAGCAACCTCAGACATGATCAGAATCTTTTGGTGCTGCTAGTACCTTCTTCAAAGCATAGGTGATTGTGCAACAACTAATGACTCTCAAGAGAATCGCTTTAGCCCTGAACCCCCAGCAGCAGTGGAATCCAGACCCACAGATGCAGCAGTTGGAGCTTGCTGGTAGAAATTGGAGCTTCAAGGGAAGCACTCAGATGTTCGATGGTTTCCTCCCATGTCACAATGGAAGGTAGAAACCTCACCGTCAAACGCTGCACCATGGTTGGGCCCCCCAGCAGTGGTATGGATCCATGCTGGGAAGGATGACTCCATGCCAGAAAGGATGACTCCATGCTGTGACTTGTGTTGCAGCCAGTCTCTGCATAACCCTGGACATCTCAAGTGTGCTTTTCTGTCAACCAGACAGGCCCAAGCATTTCCATATGCATTAGCAAAATACTCTGGATACTGGAAATACACAATATATTAGGCACAATCTGTGGAACGAGAAAAAGAGTTAATCAGAAGGCATGAAGGGACTAGAATTACTCTGGTTGGGCAACTTTGATGTCCTTAGATGCTTGAAACCTGAAATCAGAAAAGATTTCAGAGGGCTTGAGGAACTGATTTATTCCCAGAGGGGGAGTGGTAATTTGACCAGGTACCATGAAACTTCATGGGGTTTGGGGTCAAACTTGAGAGCTTCCAGGCTCACCCCTTTCTAACTATGTGTCACCATGCTCTTGCCTCTTCTGGGTTTGAATTAGTCGTAACCAAGAATTGTGACGAAGGACCTTGGGACACTGGCTGATATGTGTGAATCTGTGAATATGTATTGTCTCAGTTGTTTGATTAGTTAATAGAACAGTGCCCTTAATTTAGGCATCTTATTTTAGGAGATTTTCATCATGTCTTCTGCATCATCTGGTTTAGAATATATAATTGGTACTGGCCTTTAGTGAAACACAGGTTGATTCTGTTTGAAAACTGAAATAATATTCAATGGAAAGAACAATTTTTCTTTCAAACACACCTCTCCCTTTGTTTCTGAGAATACTCTCATTCAATATACTTTTTAAAGTTAATCGTGTCAAAATGGAAGTTGCATGTATCGCATTAGGGAACCATTGCATTCTCCTTTGTATGTACATTGGTGTGCACTCATTTTCTACCTTTTTATTAGGGATACTGCATGTGCTAAGACTGCACAATCCACATTCAGCTCAAGATATACAACTCTGAGCAAAAGTATCAGCTTTTAGCTTTGAAATTCAAGCTTTGAAAAGGATGAGACATAGAAATGAAAACATTAATGAAGGCATTAAAATGCACAACAGCAGATTCAGTAAATGTATAACATAATAACTTTCATTATGAAATATATACTTTTGATATTTTGATACTTCATTAAGCTATTATTTTTGACACCAGAAATTTCAATAGAAAATTGTGAGCTGCCAGAGGAAGTGGTTAAGGCAGGTACAATAGTATCATTTAAGAAGCACTTGGATAGGTATATGGAGGGGCGGGGCTTAGAGGGACATGGGCCGAACACAGGAAATTGGGGCTAGCTGGGTGGGCACTGTGGGTGGCATGGACTGGTTGGGCCAGAAGGCCTGTATCCATGCTGTATTGCTCGATGACTCTATGAGAAATTATTTTGCATCAGGAAAGGGACATTAATTCAGCAGTGTGTGGTGGGCCAATGAACATTATCTTTCAAAAGCCTGCAGCTACAAAGACACCCATTTCATCTTGTGCTATACATGGGACCTTGCACACTTAAGCAAAATTGTGGGCGTCCAGCTTTGGAGGGGAAAGTGTTGCTGGGGAGAGAGGAAGAGTGGAAGGTGGCAGGGTTAGCGGGGGGAATGGGAGAGGGAGGCAGTAAAATCAAGACATCAAGAGTCAGATCAGAACATCAGCGACGGGTGTCAAGATCAGCTGGTGGGTTTGAAGATTAGGTCTGTGATCAGAATAGGCTATGGGGCTGATCTGGAGATCAGAAAGGATCGGAGTTGCAATCAGGTTGGGTGGTGAGGCAATCGGACATGCTTTGGAGGGCTGAGCATTGGGCTAGCCATCAGGTGGGAGTAGAGATCATGGTTAGTAGGGCTGAGGAGGAGTTAGGGGGCCTTAAGAGAGTCAACAAGAGGGCTGTGTGAATTTAAAGAGGTCTTTCAAGATGGGTTTTGTGCGTCGGATTCAACAGCACTAGGCTTGCTCATGCACCACCCCTTTAACTAAATGTTGAAGCTTGAAATGGCTTGTAACACACAAGGGCCTTGTATGTGTGAGGGAAAATCCCTCAGGAATTAAACACTGGAATGTTGATGAATGCCACAGCATCTGCCCGGTGCCCTTGTGTATGAACATATCTGACATAAAGAGGCCCTGAAAGGAATTTTAAGCACTTTACAATACATGCATTTTCTTCTGCAAATTTGTTCATCAGATATCTCTTGCATAATGCACATTAATATGACACATAAACAACCTCATTTGTAGGCTACAATGCTTAAAAATACTCAAAAGCATTTCAAGTAATTTGTAGGACTTGTTAGCTAACTGAAAATAGCAGTCAGTATGTGTTACATGGTGTAGCTGCTTTAACTTTGAAAAGACCTATCACGTTCCTCCTTTAAAAGTTACAAGTACTGCAGATTTTTATGAAGACTCTGTGGCCTGAAACTTGGGTCAGATCATTTTGTGTTGGGCAGGAAGAGTGACTTCCAACAGAGAAAGTGAGAGTTTGAATTTAGTTGCAAAAATTCTTGACATCAACACTGCTTATCTTTAAAAGTGATAATGAACTTGTGATTCAGTAACATGTTTTTTAGGGAAAGTAACCTAGTCTGGCCTACACGTGGACCCATTTTCACAACAATGTGCTTCACTTTTATTTGCCTGAGGTAATCTATCAAATCATCTCAAAGACTAATAAGGCCACATTAACTGTAATGGTCTCTTCACCTTCTTGTGTAACCAGTTCTGGGAATCAGTAGCAGCTTTGCCAGTGATTTGCACACCCTGAGACTGAAGGAACATGGCAAATATTTTATTTATAATTTCTAATACATTATAAACGCAGATGGCAAAAAGGTATTCCAGCAAAATGTAGAGGGTGAAAGCCATTTGAAGATCTTGCTTTTCAGGTCATTGATGCATCCGAGAAGCTGATGGTGTTTCCTGCCACAGGTCATTAAAATAAACTTGGGGTAGAAACCACATTCAGAGACGAGAGGACTCTGCCAGAGGGGAATGATGGACCACTTCAATTTTACGTCAGTCTGATTTATCTTTTCTACCTTACTAATTTGTAGAATGTGCATTGATTAGCTGTTTGTGGTCTGGGGAGAAGTGAGCACTCTTACACTGCAATCCTCAGCTCCTCTGAGGCCCATTGGGGGAGGTTTTTTTTAATATCAAAGTGCTTAGTTATTCGATGGAATGCAATTGTGAAACATTCTTGACAAAAATGCATCACTTAAAGATCATTAGCGAAATGGAACACAACCAGGAAAGACTGATGCACTAATGGGGAAAGGAACAAGAACAGTCAAAGAGAAACAAAGAGCAAAAGAAGAAGATTAATCAATTCAGAGGTGAAAAGAGGAAGAGCTACAGGGACCATGCCCACAGGATGAGAAGTACAAAGAGAAAGTGAGACAAAGGAAGAGAGAGTGGTGAGGATGGGCATTAGATTCACTGTGAAAAATATAAGGTGATAAATGGAAAGTAACAGATACACTTGAAGAGCATGTGAGAGAGACCTGAGGGATAAAACAAGGGCATAAATACACCAATGTAGAGCTCAATAAAATCAATTAATGATGTATGTATTTTGTCTGAAATATAACGGGAAACCCTCTAACTGCGGCGACTCACCGTCTAGTCGGGCGAACCGGCTCGGCAGTCGGGTCGCGCGGCGTCGGAGCGACGAGGCCCAAGATGGGGGCGGGCCTCGTCTTTCCGAGCGACGGGGAGAACCCGCGCGCGGGAAAGTCCTGATGACATAGGACTTACGTCATTACCGGTTGTTTTGGGCGGGAACATTCTCCCTTAAAGGGCCCGCGCAAGGCGGGAAAATAAACCAGTTCTGTTTGGCAATCCTCCGAGTAGAGTCTTGTTTTATTCCGCGGTAGTGACCGCTACATTGGTGACCCCGACGGTCCAAACGGCTTTTGGACCCGCGAAATGGACGACAGCGCAGCAGCCAACGCAGTGGCCCTCAAGCTGCCCACCTTTTGGACACTTCGGCCCAGCGTCTGGTTTGACCAGGCCGAAGCGCAATTCCACCTTCGGCAGATCACCTCCGACTCCACGAAGTACTACCATGTGGTTAGCTCTCTGGACCAGGAGACAGCCGCCCAGGTTGGAGACTTCATCCAGTCGCCTCCGGAGGAAGATAAGTACCCTGCTTTCAAAGACCTTTTGATCCGGACCTTCGGCCTCTCCCGTCGTGAGCGCGCCACCCGCCTGCTTCATCTGGATGGCCTGGGGGACAGATCCCCATCCACCCTAATGAATGAGATGCTGGCATTGGCCGAGGGTCACAAGACATGCCTGATGTTCGAACAGGCCTTCCTCGAACAGCTCCCCGATGACATCCACTTGTTGTTAGCCGACGCCGACTTCAGCAACCCCTGTGAGGTGGCCGCCTGGGCAGATGTTCTGTGGAAGGCCAAGTGCGAGAGCGGTTCGTCTGTCAGTCAAATCACCAGGCCACGAGCCCAATGCCCGCCTCGCCCGGACCCAGCAACCGAGCAACCACGCCCCAGGAACGCAGACGACGACACGGGTGACCAGCTGTGCTTCTACCATCAGAGGTGGGGTGCGGAGGCCCGTCGATGCCGCCCACCCTGCAAGTTTCAGGGAAACGCCAGGGCCAGCCACCGCTGATGGCTACGGTGGCTAGCCGCCGACAGAGCCTCCTATTCGTTCAGGACAAGAAATCTGGACGGCGTTTCCTCGTTGATACTGGAGCGGAGGTCAGTATTTTGCCCCCGACAGGCCGCGACACTCGTGACAGGCCACCAGGTCCTCTACTCAATGCCGCCAACGGTACAACGATACGGTCTTTCGGCACCCGTACGCTTCAATTACACTTTGGCGGCAGCCGTTTTACCTGGACCTTTACCCTTGCCACTGTCGCCCGACCACTCCTAGGAGCCGATTTCCTTCGGGCCCACAACCTGTTAGTCGACCTGCAAAGGAAGCGGTTAGTCCACTCTAGCACTCTCCGGACCTATCCCCTGGGAGAAATCAGCCCACCAGCCCCGCGCCTGGACTCCATTTCCCTTTCTGGCGATGATTTCGCCAAGCTCCTAGCCGAATTCCCATCGATTTTGGCACCTTCGTTTACAAACTCTAGGCCCACACACGGGGTACGACACCACATCATTACCACAGGGCCACCCCTTCATGCCCGAGCATGACGATTACCTCCAGACAAGCTCCGCCTGGCAAAGGAAGAGTTCCGTCACATGGAGGAGCTGGGGATTGTTCGCAGGTCAGACAGCCCCTGGGCCTCCCCCCTGCACATGGTCCCCAAAGCCACCGGAGGGTGGGGGCCCTGCGGCGACTACCGCAGGCTGAATGACGTCACCACCCCGGACCGCTATCCCATCCCTCACATCCAGGACTTCGCAGCGAACTTACACGGGGCCTGCATCTTTTCCAAAGTGGACCTTGTTAGAGGATACCACCAAATCCCGGTCCATCCGGATGACGTCCCCAAAACTGCGATTATCACCCCATTCGGCCTGTTCGAATTCCTTCGGATGCCGTTCGGCCTTAAGAACGCCACGCAGACCTTCCAGCGGCTGATGGGACGCGGTAGGCCGAGACCTGGACTTCGTGTTCATTTACTTGGACGACATACTGATCGCCAGCCGTAACCGCCAGGAACACCTTTCCCACCTCCGCCAGCTGTATTCCCGCCTCCGCGATTTCGGCCTCACGATCAACCCGTCCAAGTGCCAATTCGGACTTGACTCTATCGATTTCCTCGGCCACAAAATCACCAGCGACGGGGCAACACCCCTACCCGCCAAGGTGGATGCTATCTGCCATTTTGCCCGCCCCGACACAGTCAAAGGCCTACAGGAATTCCTTGGGATGGTCAACTTTTACCATCATTTCATCCCTGCAGCAGCCCGTATCATGCGCCCTCTGTTCTCGCTGCTGGCTGGTAAGGGCAAGGACATCACCTGGACTGACGAGGCTGCGGCTGCTTTCGTTAAGGCCAAAGACGCCCTGGCAGACGCCACGATGCTGGTACACCCCAGGACTGACGTCCCGACTGCCCTCACGGTAGACGCGTCCAACACCGCGGTGGGTGGGGTACTGGAACAGCTACTCGAAGGCCGTTGGCAACCCTTGGCATTTTTCAGCAAGCACCTTAGACCGCCCAAACTGAAGTACAGCGCTTTTGATCGGGAACTTCTAGTGCTGTATCTGGCGGTCCGGCATTTCCGATACTTTCTAGAAGGCAGGCCTTTCACCACTTTCACCGATCATAAGCCTCTGTCCTTTGCCTTCTCCAAAGTCTCCGATCCCTGGTCAGCTCGTCAGCAGAGACATTTATCCTACATTTCCGAGTTCACAACTGACATCCAACATGTCTCCGGAAAGGATAATGTCGTTGCTGATGCACTTTCCAGACCAACCATCCACAACCTATCCTTGGGTGTCGACTACACGGCCCTAGCCGACGCACAGCAAGCCGACGACGAGCTGCCCAGCTACAGAACCGCAGTCTCGGGTCTGCAGCTCCGAGATTTCTTGGTTGGTCCAGGTCAGCGGACCCTACTTTGCGACGTTGCGACTGGTCAGCCCCGCCCTATAGTCCCTGCAACCTGGCGGAGATGCGTTTTTGACTCGGTACATGGGTTGGCGCACCCGTCCATCAGATCTACTGTCCGACTGGTCGCCAGCAAGTTTGTCTGGCATGGCCTGCGCAAACAGGTCAGTGAGTGGGCCAGGACTTGTCCGCACTGCCAGACGTCAAAAATCCAGTGACACACCAAGGTCCCACCACAGCAGTTCGAGCCTACCCGTAGGAGGTTCGACCACATACACGTCCACCTCGTGGGCCCTCTGCCGGTTTCAAGAGGAGCCCGGTACCTCCTTACCATCGTGGACCGGTTCACGAGGTGGCTTGAGGCAACCCCCCTGACTGACATCACCACTGATTCCTGCGCCCGGGCGCTGCTCACAACTTGGGTCTCACGTTTTGGCGTTCCGGCCCACATCACTTCAGACAGAGGCACCCAATTCACTTCCAGTCTCTGGGCTGCATTAGCGAACCTGCTAGGGACGCAGCTGCACACCACCACGGCCTACCATCCTCAATCAAACGGGTTGGTGGAACGTTTTCACCGCCATCTGAAATCGGCCTTGATGGCCCGCCTGAAGGGTCCTAACTGGGTTGACGAGCTGCCTTGGGTCCTGCTCGGCATACGCACTGCCCCCAAAGAAGACCTCCGCGCTTCGTCAGCTGAGCTTGTATACGGGGCGCCACTAGTTGTCCCCGGGGATTTCATACCTGCCCTTCGGGACCAAGGGGAACAACCCCCAGCAGTCCTACAAAGACTGCGCGAGAAGCTTGGCGACTTGGCCCCGATTCCCACCTCATGGCACGGTCAAGCCCCATCCTGCCAGCCCAAGGAACTACGGGACTGTAAGTTTGTTTTCGTTCGCAGGGGCACACCTCGGGCGCCATTGCAATGACCATACGAGGGACCGTTCCGAGTCATACGGAATAACGGATCCACTTTTATTTTGGACATTGGTGGCAGGGAACAGGTTTTCACGGCGGACCGCCTCAAACCAGCCCATTTGGATCTGCAACAGCCTGTCGAGGTTGCCACGCCGCGACGCAGAGGCCGCCCCCCTAAGCGGCAGCTGGCACAGCCCACGGACCTTGGGGACTGTATCGCTTGTTCAGTGGGGGGTTGTGTGGCGACTCACCGTCTAGTCGGGCGAACCGGCTCGGCAGTCGGGTCGCGCGGCGTCGGAGCGACGAGGCCCAAGATGGCGGCGGGCCTCGTCTTTCCGAGCGACGGGGAGAACCCGCGCGCAGGAAAGTCCTGATGACGTAGGACTTACGTCATTACCGGTTGCTTTGGGCGGGAACATTCTCCCTTAAAGGGCCCGAGCAAGGCGGGAAAATAAACCAGTTCTGTTTGGCAATCCTCCGAGTAGAGTCTTGTTTTATTCCGCGGTAGCGACCGCTACATAACATTATAAGTTGTGACTTAACACAATCAACCAACTAATCAATGGAGCGGGTAACTGTATCTTTTTAGAAACAGATGTTTGAATTTCTTATGGGGTGCACACTTTGCACCAGCCAGAACAACAACTTAGTCTTCTGAGCCATTCTTGCTTAAGTTATCCTTTCAGGCCAGAGAAAGTGTAATGATATCTGGTTCAGCGGTGTAATGCATGATGGAGAGCGAGATGTAGATAGCTTGCTTAATTACATAAAAAATTTTCAAACATCAGCTTTATTCAGGATACTGCAAAGCCATCTGTAATTTGACTTTAAATTAGTCATTACATTTAGAAAAGCTTCTAGGATATGGGATACAATAAATAGAACTACCCCAATAGTGCAGTAATTGTTCCTTTTGGATTGTGACAAGAATATTGGTGGAATAATTTCTAGCCGGTTGTAGAATAATGACCTAAAACATAGCATTTGGTCTGAACTATTGAGAGTAATAACTAGCCTTTAGTCTCAATAAACCGAATTTGTTTTATCCCAGTTTGCTTTCCACTCAAAAATTTGTTGGGGTGAAAGATATGGGGATGGCAATTTTTTTTCGTGGACTAGAAATGCATCAAAGGGGAGGGAGATCATGATGTTCAGGAACTGGGAGATCGATGCAAACTCCATTTGTGCACTATTACCTCAAACAGATGAATAATAGCACGAGCTCGAGCAGCTCAGATTTTCCTTTATGCACATTTTGTTTGGAACTTGAGTTTATTAAGATGCGTTATCTTAGTATAATAGCATAAAACATTCCAATTTTATATCAATTTCAGTATCAACCACTTCAGATGTTGTACAATTTTTTTTGGAGAGTTAAAGCTTCTGAACTGGAAATCCTGCAGATGCTAGAAATCTGAAATGAGAACTGTTTTGGTTCAAGCCTCTGAATGCTGTTGCCACATTGTCAAAAGAGAAATTATGTGCTTCCGATATATTTCCCACTCAGATATCTTAGTAGTTTCTCTCCGAGAGACTAACAATTGTGCTGAATTACAAACTGGCTTACAGTGATTCATGTATCTCTAATAAGAGTTGTGTTTCTCTGTCCAAATTCAGTTCACTTAATACCCTTACTGATGACTCACCATCAGTCTAGACTTGATGCAGCCCATGTTCCCGAAGTGAAAGGATTAGGCAAAAACCCATACAATGTCCAGTACACACTGGGAGTGCACCTTATTCAGTGTAACCCAGTATTTATTAAGATATTCAATCAAACATCTGCCAAACAAGTCCTGGCTAAAGGTGATTCCTCTTTTTTTTAATTACTCGGTGAAGCAAAGTGAATTGTTAGTCTTGCAGTTATTTCTGTAAAACTGGTGAATAGTGCACTCTTGGACAATGTTGTAGGAAAGCACCAAAATATACTCCTAATCTTCTCTAGTGCTAGTTAATGTTCTTCAACTGAATGCACAAAAATAACAAGAATAGCAGGACTGTGCCTGGATGAAATAAAAGTTTTATTAACTATTTATTGTGTCCCACACAATTCATGACCATCTACAGGACGTGGGAAGGGTACAATCTAAAAAAGAAACTTTTTCAAGCTCGAATTGGTACAATCCTGCAAAAGAGAGACTTGACAATAGGCTTTTCAAATATTACTCCAAGTCCACTTTACATGTTTGCATTAAATCCTTTTATCCATTACATTTATGGAGGTTCTGACCCTTATCAAATGAACATATTAATGCTCCAGTTAAATTAGAGGACAGAGGAACCTGATATAAATGCATAAGCATTCATATGTTAATATTCAAAGTTAATAATTTCAAACATTATGAACATTTAAATAAAAGGGCCAATTTTGTTGAAAGAATATGTACAGTATTTATGCAACTCAAAATTGATTGTAAAATTCATCTGCAAATGGAGGCAAGCTCCTCATTGAATAGGACACTAAAGATGATGGTCATTTGTTCAAATATTGGTTCATATTATTTCTATGGTTATAATTAATGTTCTAGTGCATTGTAGATAGGACCTGGGGATTGAAAGCTGATTAAAGACGACACTGGTGTAGTCTCCACAATCAATCAGTTCTCTATTCCTTAGTCCATTGTAAATTAAGCTACAGCTTCCATTAATGGATAGAAAGCTATGTAACTGTCAAAATGCAGTTTTGCTCCAGGAATGTAAGCTTTTCCATTGACTAATAACCTCTACATAGGCCAATAATATTTCCAAAATTCAATAAAGCATCTTCTAATAGACACTGAAAAACAGTGATTTAAGCCTGTTGTTGACAGTCTAAAATTGATTCCTATTCTATCAAAAATAGGCATTACCATCATCTGGATCTTTTAACTTAATGGTGTGTTTATTTAATGATTAAAAGGAAACAATTACACTCTTTCACATAAATATGTCAACTGTGCATAGTAAATTATATTGAACAACTATTGGTGATCAATAAAATAAACACATTTTGGATTAATTTTTATGTCTATAAAATTGAAGGACTTCAGTGAGTGTAATATCTTTCTGGTTAATGCAACTAAGCCTCCCACATATGAATTGAAATTGATGCAAGTCAGTGCCTACATTGGCCCAAGAACATGGCACCACACATTGTCTATCCACTTCACCCAAAACCCCTTCCCCATCACCACCACCTTAGTACTCAACCCAAATTACTCCCACTCCACCCCTCCTCCCACCAACTCCTACTTCAGGAGAGCATTATCTGTTGGTCCAGATGGAAATTTCATCCTTTCAACCAGACATTCATGCACTGTTCAAAAAACAGTTGTATACAATTGAAACAACCCATTAAGGTTTTTATATTTCTCAAATGACACATTTATTTTAACCCTAGCATTTAATTACTTTTTTGATAGTTTTAGCATTGTCTTGGAATGTGGAACTATTCATGCTTTTAAGATAATTAATGTAAAAAAAAATGACAATTATTGAAATAATCTGAAATTTAACAGAAAATATGGAGATTCACAGAATTCATCATATCTGAGGTGAATACTTCCATTGTCATAATTCTCTACATATGTTAGCAGGCTGTATACTTACAGAAGATTCCATTTTTATTCTTGATTTTTATCATATGTATATTTTCCTTTGTCACCAAAGTACAATGGAGTCATTTTCCAAACATGTTAAATGGTAGTAAAATCTTGCCCAGTGTATGTTTTCAGCTCCAATTTCTACTGCAGATGAAATAATCTAGCAGCAGGGCAATTTTGAAAAATACAGGCCTATAAACCAATTTGCTCTGAAGTTGGAGGATTAAAAGAACATTGTGCTTTTCCTTAGTTTCTAAAAAGTTGCCAAAGGATTATAATCTTCAACTGCAATCTTAGTGCAAGAGCAGAGGTAGGGCTATTTTTCAAATGCTGCCTTATTTGGCAAGTGGTGTAGCCTATCAGGAACATCCACTGCGATTTCATGCCTCTTCATACATTTGACTGCGCAGCTGTGATATTTGGACTCTAATCCTTATAGAGACCCGTAGAAATCAATGCTGCAACTAGTAATTAGTCCTAAAGTGGCAGAGAGAGAAAGACAGGTCAAGTAAAGGAGCAAGCCTTCAGATTCATGGGCAAAGACCCAGAAAATTTAGCTGAGAAAATCAACTACAGGAGGGTCAGGAGGCCATCCAGGTCAACAACCAGGTGCACTTGACAGATGACAGTGGAACTAACCTTAAGAACCATATCCCATGTTACATAGAGCAGGGGAGGAAAAAAGCATATAATGATCTCAGGAGATAAGTGAAGGTGAGATCTCTACGACCTACATGACCTCAACTACAATACCATGGCCACTCAGGCACCAGCTCTCGGAAACTCATTTACTCATCTCACTAGCCAACTTCTTGCTTTTCAGCTCCTTTTATAACATGTGGATGTCTGACCACATGGTACGATAATTACCTTGAACGAAAAAAAAGAATGGAAGGGAAAATAGAGAGTCTAGGAAGATTAATAAGAATAATGAAAATAAGAAAGATTGCATTTATATAGCACACACTAGGAACTCAGAATATTAGAGAAACAAAGGACTGCTAGAACTCAGAATATTGCAGTGATTCATAACCAATCAAGTACTTTTGAAGTGCTTATGTAACTTACCTTTGTGACCAATTTATAAAAATAACCTCATAATAATGATCTGATAATCAGCTTCTAAGTGATGACGGTAGAGAGATGAATATTGCCCAAAACATCAGAAGTGTCTGTTTGCTTTTCTTTGAAATTTTATCTGACAGAACACAAGAAAATAGGAGGCCGCTCGGCCCCTCAAGTTGGATCCACCATCCAATATGATATAGATATCTTTATTAGTCACATGTACATCGAAACACACAGTGAAATGCATCTTTTTGCGTAGAGTGTTCTGGGGCAGCCTGCAAGTGTCACCACACTTCTGGCGCCAACATAGCGTGCCCACAACTTCCTAACCTGTACGTCTTTGGGATGTGGGAGGAAACCGGAGCACCCGGAGGAAGCCCAGCAGACACTGGGAGAACATACAAACTCCTTACAGGAATTGAACCCAGGTCACTGGCGTTGTAATAGCGTTACACTAACCGCTACACTACCATGGCTGATCTATGCTGGCCTCAAGTCCTCTTCTGTGCCGGTTCCCACAACCTACAATTCCTCAATCTTTCAAATCTTTACTTACCTCCACCTGAACTTTACCTAATGATCTGGTGTCCATCACCCCAGGAAAGAGAATTCCAGAGATTCACTACCCTCTGAGGGAAGAAATTTCTACACACTTGAGTTTTAAGTGACTAGCCCTTTATTTTGTAGCTAGCTCTCCTTGTTTATGACTTGCCCACTAGTGAAAACACCTTAATATCTACCCTGTCAAGGCAATCTTTATACATGAGAGGGCAGTTAAGAATTCAATTTAGCATCTGCTCTGAAAGACAGCACTTGTGACAGTACAAAACTGCCTCAGTGATGCAGCGAAGTGTCAGCCTAGATCTTCTGCTTGCTTCAAGTGAGACTTGAATGCACAATCTTTTGGCTCAAAGGTGCGAACCCTGACATCTGTGAACCGATCAGAAGGAAAAGGGAGGAGAATTTACAGGTGGCTGAACAAGATTTGAGTTGAACAATCCTATTTAAAGCTCATCAGGATGGATAGAATATTTAAACAGAAGAAAAGGGAAATGTAACAACATTCAAGAGGAAGAAGTTCCAAGAATATCCCCATCCTCAACTACAGTTGGGTCCAGTATGCGAATGCTAAAGAAAAGCCTGAAGCCATGTTCAGACACAAGTGCCTAATAAAGGATCTAGCTCAGCTTCCCACTCAAATCCTTACAGAGGCCAATCTCTAGCCAGTTCCATTCACTGTGTGTGGTATCAAGAAATGGTTGGGAGTGCTGGACGCAGCAAGGGCTATGGGACCAGGCAACATTCCAGCTGTAGTAGAGAAGACCTGCATTTCATAACTAGCTGCACCTCCAGCCAAGGATTTTTGGTGTATTTATAACACTGGCATCTATCCAACAATGTGGAAAATTGCCCAGCTATGCCCTGTTCATAAAAAAGGACAAGTTCAATCTGGCTAATTACTGCCCAATCAGTCTACACTCAGTGACAGAAGGTATCATTAACAGTGCTATTAAGCAGAACTAAATCACCAATAACCTATTCACCAATATCCAGTTTAGGTTTTACCGGGACCTCTTGGCTCTACATTTCATCACAGCCTATGTCCAGGCACAGATCAAAGAAGTGAATCCCAGAGGTGAGGTGAGAGTGATTGCCACTGACATCAAGGCAGTGCTTGACTGAATGTGGCATCAAGGCACCTCAGTAAAACTGAACTCCATAGAAAAATACTTCATTGGTTGGAATCAAACCTCATACAAAAGGTAATCATCCCCAGCCCTGGGATATTACTGCAAAAGTTGGTCATTCTAGGACCAACCATCTTCAACTGCTTCATCAATGACCTTCCTTCCCATCATAAGGCCAGTAGTGGGGATATTCCCTAAATACTGCACAATGTTTAATTTCATTCACAATTCCTCAGCAAATGAAGCAATGTGCGCACATGCATCAAGGCCTGGACAACATTCAGGCATAGGTCGATAAGTGCCACAAAACACTTGTGTCATACAAGTGCCAGGCAATGACCATCTCCAAAAAGTGGGAGTCTAACCACCTACCCTTGACATTATCATGCCAAGTCCTCCACCATCAATATCCTGGGGGGATCAACATTAACCAATGAAGTCAACTGGACCTGCCACATAAATAAAGAAAAGGTCGGAAGCTGACGAGTGACTCAACTATGGGCACCTCAAAGCCTTCCCATCATCAGCAATGTGACGGAATACTCTCCACTTGCCTGGATGAGTGCAGAGCCAACAATTCTCAAGCAGTTCAACACCATCAAGGACTAAGCAGCCCACTTGATGAACCACCCTAAACGTTCACTCCCTCCACCACCGCCGCACAATGGCTGCTGTGTGTACCAACTATAAAATGCACCGCTGTTATTCTCCAACAGCATCTCCCTAAGCCTCTATCAACAAGAAAAGCAGCAGATCTAAGGGAACACCACCACCTGCAGGATTTCCTCCAAGCCATACACTATCCTGACTTGAAGGTATATTACTGTTCCTTCATTGTCACTGGGTCTAAATCCTGGAACTGTCTACACATAACGCTGGGCAAATGAAAAAAATTTTAAAAAACACAGATGCTGTGAGTCTGAAATAAAAAAAAGAGAAAATGCTGGAAAGATTCAATTGGTCGGGCAGCATCTGTGGGAAGAGAAAGAGCTAATGTTTCAGGTCTGAGACCTTTCCCTAGAATTGGGAGGGAGAGGATAGACTCTGATGCTCCTTCCGTAAATGCTGCCCTACCTGCTGAGGTTTTGCAGTATTTTCTGTTTGTATTTTAGCACTGTGGGTGGACCTTCACCAGACATAGTTCAAGAAGACAGCTGCTCAGCACCTTCTCAGGTGCAATTAGGGATGAGCAAAATACGTTGCTCTTGCCAGCGACAACCAGGTCCCGCAACTAAATTAGAAACAAAAATTAAAATCATACACGTCACACATTTCTTTTATTCTTATGCTTAACATTTTGCATTTTATAAAGCTGACTTTATGCTCCCACTGGTACCAGCACATTACAGAAGGTCGGTGCAGAAAATTATGGACACATGACATATGATTTTGCCAGTCAATATGCTCTGTGAGCACTGGGAGAGACGGACAGTATGAGTGAGCTGAAACAGATAGTATCAGAGCTGAGCTGCTGAGCCTGGACGTCTGGATATCACAGGCTGTGATTTTTCAAAGGAGTCTGTTTTCTGAGTGTCAGGTATTGGTCTAGGGATTAGAGATTATGTCAAACAGCAAATTGCAGGTCTCCCACCTGGCCTGGAAATGTTCATTAACTATATGTACATACAGACCTATAGATCATGACATTTACATCAGAATGACAATATAAGAACATTAGAATTAGCAGCAGGGGTAGACTTTTTGAGTCTGTTCCTCCATTTATTAAGATCTTGGCTGATCTTCTGTCTATTTCCAGCACTGTCAATGTATCCTGTGATTTCCTTAATATTCAGAAACCTACTGATTTCTGTGTTGAATTAACTTAATGACAGAGCTTACATCAGGGTAGAGAATTTTAAAGACTCACCACTCTCTGTGTGAAGAAATGTCTCCTCACCTCAGTCCTAAATGGTCGATCCCCTGTTCTGAAACCGTGATCCTTAGTTCCAGACTTCTCAACCAGGGGAAACATCCTCCTTTTGAATCTTCTAAACTTGTTTAAGTTTCAATAAGATCTCCTCTCATTCTTTTAAAGTCTAGAAAATACAAGTCTAGTCTGTCTCTTCTCATTAGGCAAACTGGCCACATCTGGAACCACTGTAGTAAATCCTTTTTGCTGTACTCCTTCTATGGCAATTATATCCGTTTTTTTGTTATGGAGACCAAAACTGTGTGTAATTCTACATGTCTGATCTCACCAAGGCTATTTATAATTGTAGTGAAACATCTTTTTTGTTGCAATCAAATCCTTTCATAAGGGCTAACATTTCACTTCCCTTTGAACTTGCTTGCTGCACCTCCATGGTGGCTTTCATTCACATGAAGAGAAGAACACTCAGATCCCTTTGAACATCAACATCAGCAAGCTACAATAATACTCCCTGAAAATTATTAACCTCTTGTGGAGTACTTGGCAACTGGGTTTAAAACAAAAAAACAGGGCTAAAATGAAACTGTGCAGATGCGATTAAACAACTCTCATAGTTGTCTAGATTTCAAAATGGAAGAGGATTGAAACTTTGAAATGTAAGAGCAGAAGGCAGCCATTTAGCTCTTTGAGTCTGCTCCATCATAGTTGATCATCAATGTATACACCATATTCCTACTCTTTTCCCATGTACCTCAAAACCTTTATCTATCTCCTTCTTAAAAATACTCAGCAACTTAGAACATAGAACAATACAGCACACGAACAGACCCTTTGGCCATGACATTATGTCAAATTAATTAAGCTAATGACACCCAATCACTTCTGCCTGCACACAGTCCATATCCCTCCCTTCTCTGCATATTCATTTGCCTATCTGAAAACCTCTTAAACGGCTCTATCGTATCTGCCTCCACCACCACCCCAGGCAACACATTCCAGGCACCCACCACTCTCTGTGTATAAAACCTGCCCCACACATCTCCTTTGAACTTGTGCCTTCTCGCCTTAAATGCATGCCCTCTGGTATTAGACATTTCAACCCTGGGAAAAAGATACCAGCTGCCTACTCTGTCTATGCTTCTCATAATTTTATAAACCTCTATCAGATCTCCTCTCAGCCACTGTCACTCCTGAGAAAACAACCCAAGTTTGTCCAACATCTCCTTATAGCACATGCCCTCTAATCCAGGCAGAATCCTGGTAAACCTCTTCTGCACTCTCTCCAAAGCCTCCACATCCTTCTTATAATGGGGCGACCAGAATTGAATGCAATACTCCAGATACAGCTTAATCAAGAGTTTTATAAAGCTGCAACATAACTTCCTGACTCTTGAACTCAGTGCCTCGATTAATAAAGGCAAGAATGCCATAAGCCTTCTTTACCACCGTATCGATTTATGTGGCCACTTTCAGGGAGCTATGAACTTGGGCCCCATGATCCCTCTACACATTAACACTGTTAAGGGTCCTGCCATTAACTGTGTACTTTCCCTGTATACTTGTTCTCCACAGACATCCGTAGGAACAAATTCCATAGGTTCACCACCCTCTGAGTGCTGAATATATCTCATCCCATATCCTGAAACTGTGATCCCTTCTTTTAAATACCCCAGACAGGGAAACCATCCTCTTTGCAGCCAATCTGTCTAGCCTGGTCAAATTTTATAAGTATAATTTCTTCTAAATTTCAGTGAATACAAACCCAGGAATCTGTCTGGCGAACCTTTTCTATACTCCCCCTATGGCAAGTATATCCTTCCTCGGATATGGTGACTAAAACAGCACACAATACTCCAGATGTTTTCTCACCAAAGCTCTGTATAATTACAGCAAAACATCCTTGCTCCTGTACTCAAATACTCTTACATTGAATGCCATCATACTATTTCCTTTCTTTAATGCCTGTTACACCTGCATATTTACTTTAAGTGACTGGTCTTCTGGGTCAAATGCCTTTTAAATAATACCTTGCCTTCCTGTTTGTCCGACTGAAGTGGATAACTTGACAGTTTTTGCAAGTTTTTGCCTGCTTGCTAAATGTGCCTAAGTTGCCTTGAAGCCTCTTTGCAACCGCCTAATAATTCACAATCCCACTCAGCTCAGTGTCAGGGCAAATTTAGGAATATTACATTTTATTCCCACATCCAAAATCCCTTCCAGTTTCAGTGGGCTGAATTGATTAAACAATGATCTCATAGGCGCTATGGATCTGTTGTCATTCTGGTTTTGGTCTGGTGCTTAATGATGGCAGATGCATGGTTATAGTGGGCAAGATTGTCAAGCATTCTCTAAGGATGCCAACAAATTTGGACCTTCATATTTGCCCCCTCTAAATTTTGCAAAATGGCAGATGGTACATGGACCAAGAAGGGGGCTCAGCTGTTAGAAGGAGATTCTTTCAGAAGGGACTTCAGTCCTTAAAAATTCATATTCACAACCAGTCATTTCATTCATTCCTAAGCCTAACTTAGATACAAAAGTTGTTTAGAAACACTGTCACTTTCACTGAGGAAAAACACTGTCAAACTCATTAATCCAAAAACCTTCTAGACCTTAGGGATTTTAGCTTGATTACAAATCCCACCATGCTTATCAACCCCTAACAATCCAATATTTTCCTGTTGTAAAGGTAAATTAAGTATTGTTTTACATCAAGTGGCTAGAACAATGAATGAATTCCTATTAACAGGTTTCCAAATATCACTAATCCAATCGCTTAAAGCCAAAATAATTCCTTGTAAACATATTTTCAGGCTTCTTGCAGACTAACTTAATGCAAAGAATTTCATTAGCTCTATCCAATATGAAAGCTTATCCATTTTATTCTAAATGAGTAACATTTGGCCAATCTATCCACAGACCAACAATGACTGCATTCCAAAGCAATTCACTCTCTGATGTGCTTTTTATATGTCCTCAGAGATGTGATAAGCTGCCTTTTTTCCTTAATATTTTCCGTGACATCCTGAAATATTGAACCATCATCAGTAACAACTATCATGAAGGGAAGAAAAAAGACAAACCTACTGATATTTTTCACGTGATAATTTTTGAAATTATTCATGACTTTAATTGATCAATAATTTAAAAGTACATTAACAATTGGAATGATTACATTATCTATTAAGTCATCAGTTCCATTTCAGTATTGTAGGTTTTGAATATATAGAGGCACGACTAATGAAAAATTAATATAATCCTTAAAACCAGTTATAGCATCAAATGACCAAACAACGTATTTAAAGAGGACCTGAAAAAGCAAGAAATTGGTTCCTGAGATGAAAAAATGGAATTTGCCCATGACTCAAACCAGCAATTTAAGTTTCAGTGTTGGTTATTTCATCTGCCATGAATGTTTCATCTAATAAATGTAACACAAGCAATGGTTCACAAGGAGCTCTTGCAACATTTAGATATAAAACACACACAGCTGAAATATTTAACATACACATGCACTACAATGCATTTATTAACAAAGGATTTTTACCATCTGCTTTCAAGTTCAATCCAATTGGTGATATAAGCATTTCTGTGAAGAGTTTGCATTGATTTCCTGTGGGAATGGGCCCACAAGACGATTTTGCCCTACTTTGACACTCATTAGTTTTAGACGGTAAAATGAACAGTATGAGGCCACTGCAGAACGATTGAGAATTTAAGCCAATATTGGCACCATGTCTCCAACTAGGGTCCTCATCGAATGTGGCTTTTCATAGAAATCACCCTTAAATTACCTCTTATATTTCAGAAATATTGCTCAGAGAATTGGAAAGGTAGATTGATATGGGAAATGGAAATGTCAGACTTGGGCTGCAAGGAACTCTTCTGAAAGGTATGTTACTGGAATGGAGTAACTGAAGTATCAATTACGAACTAGTTGTAATATTCTAGGAATTATTGGCTATAATATTTCCCACTGTACACTCATGCACATTTTTTCTATCAATTACCTAGTTATTGGATATATTCATGTAAATTTTAGTTCATGAAGCACCAGATGGTTTCATAAACTGGACAATATGTGTAAACTTACTTTATTGCAGCTTTGATGAGGAATGCATGGGTCTTTAAGGGAAATTCATGGGAGTTAAAATTGCTTATGTTTGCTGCCCTTCCTGGTTGATCACCGTCTAAACCAAAATTCTCCGAATTACAGTCCAATTCCCTCACATCCTACCCTTCCCATCTCTATAACCTTCCCCTTACATCCTTCAAGAGACCTGCATTCCTAAACACTGGCCTTTTGGATGACTCCATTTCTTCTGTCTTTCTACTTGAGACAAACTCTCTAAAACTCCCAAGCTCTGAAATTCAATGTTTCTCCTTCTCTCCCTCTCTCCTTTCCTTTTTACCCATGCTTTTTGTAACTTTTCCTAATGCCATCAATATTTGGCTCAGTGTTAGCTTTTTTTCTGAATATAGTCCTGGGAACTGTCTTGAGCCGTCTTGTTATATTAGCTGCCAGTTGCATCCAACCATAATGTCCTGCTGGATCCATTTTGTATCTGAGGGCTTGGTGTCGGATGGTGTGAAGCACAGAAGACACATGATAGCTACTTGCCCACCCAAGCACAGTTTATTGCTATCATAACTGGCATAAATTATAAACATATTTAAACCAATTCCATGGGTGAGATTTCCATGGGCATCTACCGGTTTCCACAGGAAGACTTTCAAAAGATCCACAGAAATGACGTTAAGTGGCATTTATTATAAATCTGCTGAAAGTCTTGTCGACAAAGGAAGAACTGTTAAGATCCAAGTATATTTTCCAACCATTTACTACTCTCTGTGCAAAGACACCAAAGCATTTGAATATATGAATTATGATTGAAGTAAGCAGTTTTCTCTCTCATTGATGGAGGAAATAACGCCGAACAATCATGCGATAAATATAAATCACCTTAATTAAAGTTATTACACATAGTATGAACTTGCATCACTGGTTTCAGTAGGCATTCTTTGTTCATTATACCTAATTTAAAGGCATTTGGTTCTAAAGAACTTTGGCGTACCGACTAGCTGAAATCACCAGTGCAATGCTGAAGGAATGTAAACTGCTGTCTAATCACCAAACCCAAGTACTTCAGGAACTTATTACAGATCTTTTGGAACACTATTTACAAGAATGAGGCATGAGCACTGATATAGGAGTGGAGTCACAGACCTCCCTGTTCTGAGCACCCATTTACACTAATCCTACATTAGTGCCTTTTTTTTTTATTTTCCCCATGTTCTCAACAACTCCTCTCAGGTTCTACCACTGCATTATTCAGGATTGTTGGAGAAAAAGATATAATTTTGGAGACTTCCGACTTACACATATTGGCCTTCATTTCTCTTATAGCCAGGAGGGCTGTATTGCTTAAATGGAAGGAAACTATTCCTCCTACTCATGTTCAATGGTTACGGGATGTCATATCATACCTAAATTTAGAGAAGATCCGTTGCTCTATTTCTGGATCTATTCTGGACTTTCAAATATTATGGGGACCTTTTTTGAACTACTTTCAAAACCACTGATTTGGTGCTTAATGTACAGATATTGGCCAATACTACTATGTCTTTAGGATGCTACTAAACAGCTTTGGTTTTGGTAGTGGGGTTAGATTTTTTTTACATAATAAAATTATTCCAACTTATCAATATCAATTGATATCTTTTTTGTTTATCAATATGAAGCATTGTGATTTCTAGTGTGATTCAATACAATCTATTTTGTAACATTTTCTTTTTTTCCTTTGTTTCATGCATTTTGTACTTATTTGAAATTAATAAAAATATTGAAAAAGAAAGGTCCTACCACTCACTCACACACTGTTAACCCAGACTGCAGCAACTTATGACAAGATATGGCAGTCACTCTCTGAGCCTTCTAGATGAAGAACCGCTCACAATTACCCTTAACATCTATCTATAACTCTCCTCTGCTGGAAGGGAACACCCATCCACCAACGTGGCTGTGGTAACTACCATTGTATAGAAAGGGGTAGGACAGGCAAAGACACATGGAGAACAAGTACCAGGAGAAAATACAGAAGTGATTAGTGGACTGAATCTCAGTTGATTTGCTTGGCCGTGGTTTTCATAATTCATACAGGCAGAGACACTGAGGTAATCAGTGAGGCAATATTGGAACTGGACCATTGTGAGGACGCAGGTTTCTCTTTATTTATTATCGCTGGTGGGGGATGGGTGTCATTAATAGGTCAGCACCTACCGCTCATCCCTAATTATGATTGATGGTTGTGAGCAGACTTTCTGATTCTCTGAAGTGCTGGTGGTGAGGGAACTCCGGCACTGCCGTTAAAAGAGTAGCTCCAGCATAAAGAATGAGTCAACAGACATGAATGGGAGAATTTATTTCCAAGTGAAGACGTTGCAGTACCTGGATCCTATTTTGCAAGTGCCCAAATGACTGTTGTTTTTGTCTTTCCAAGTGGTGCAGGTCAAAGATTTTCTTTTGATGGGGAGGAAGCTTTGACACATTGCTCCATTTGTTTGTTGGCCAATACTGCAAGCACTTTACAAATGCTGGTTTTCAGTGAGTTTAAAGTGATTAATGGGAATAGTGGTGCAGCAGGCTACTTTGTATTTAGTGAGGCAAAGACTTTTCATTGTCTTTGGAGCTGCTCTTGTAGAGGCACATAGAGAACATTCTTCAGTGAATTTAGAGCTGAAAGGAATTAGCTCACAACCCTGACACAAATTGTAGATGGTGGAATGGTTCTGCAAAGTAAGGAGTTGAGTCTATTGCAGCCTTTAACATACACTTACAGTTACGGTGATTAAGTACCTGGTCCTTGTTGTTTTCTGGTCAATGGTGGCTCCTAGTACAATACTAGCTGGGCAATGAGCGATGGTAATCCCATTGAATGTTAGGGGAAATGGTGAGGCTCTCACTTGATGGAGATGGTCATTGGCAGGTTCTAGTGTTGCATGATTAGCTGACCACTTATCATTTGAACACCACATTTCCAAGATCTTGCCACATTCAAGTTGCTTCTGCAACTCTGTGTGAGCCCCAAGCTATTGGATAGGGGTCCTCAGCTGAATCTTACATGAGTTAAGTGTGCCCTGACTATACATTCAGAGAGAACCTCCTTGTCGTTCACTGCTAATTTTGTCATCATCTTATTCTCCTGTTCTTTCTCAGTGCCGGACTGTTGAGGGTGTGGGAGATGACTATGAAGCAGGAAACCCCCTCTGGAGAGTACTGCAAGGCCCAGGCATTGGAAGCACATGTTGAGGATGCCAAGGGTGGCTCTATGGCTATGTTTGGAATTCCACTCTACACTTGACAAGCAACTCCACAGTGCCACCTTGGTGAAGGTGATCCACATGCCCACATTGGCTGATGTTCCCTACTCAAGACTTCTGGGAGGGCACCACCACCCATACAACCAGACTTCTGCAGCTTTAAGCACCTCCTGCCCCTCAGTGGAAGAGACTGCCAAGTCCCACAATGGCCTCACCAGCCACGTCAGGCATGGAGTGGAAGTAAATCATCCCCAACCTGCAACTTTGCAAAACACTGGTTCGACCACACTTGGGTTGTTGAGTGCAGTTCTGGTCACAACACCACAGTAAGGATGGGACTGTGCTGGAGAAAGCTCAGAGAGGATTCACCAGGATTGGAGGACCTTAGTTATAAGGAGAGATTGGCTTGTTTTCCCTGGAGTGAAGGATCTGCAGGGTGACTTGATAGAAGTATATAAGACAGTCATAGATAGGGTAATCAGAAATTTTTTTTTCCCATGGTAGGGATTTCAGAAACAAGAGGGCATAGGTTTAAAAAAACGATGATGCTGGAGGAACTCAGGAGACCAGGCAGCATCCTTGGAGAAAAGCAGGCGGTCAACATCCAGTCCTGAAGAAGGGTCCTGACCCAAAACATTGACCTGAGTTCCTCCAACATCATGATGTTCTTCATCTGGATTCCAGCATCTACAGTCCTTTGTTTCTCTTTTTCTCAGGCATAGGTTTAAGGTGAGATGAAGGAGCTTTAAAGGGGATCCAAGGGGTAAGTTTTTTGTTTACACAGAGAGTGGTTGTTATCTAGAACACACTGCTAAAAGAGGTGGTGGAGTCAGATAGAATCACTACACTTAAGTAGTATTTGGACAGGAACTTGAATAGGCAAAGAATAGAAGCATTCGAGTAGTGAAGGTGGGCAAAATGGTGAGCATGGACATGGTGGGCTGAGGGGCCTCTTTCTGTGCTGTACAACTCTGTGACCCAAAGGGGATGCCTAAGAAGTAGTAAGAAACATTCTTCTTTTCAGGAGATCTCTTTCAAAATGCTCGGAAATCTTCAGAAGCCATGGGCTGGGCTCTGCTCCAAGTAACTCCCCAACAAACCTGCAAGTAATTCATAATCCTTTCTCTACTGCAGTTGCCGGGACAATTCTTGCTGGTTGGACGTGTTGTCTGTCTGATTGTTATGTGTATATACATGAATTGATTTCACTGGGGAAACGTCAAACATGTATTGTACAATGACCCTTGCCAGCTCTGCAATGTCAGCATGCTTCAGAGAGGCATGGGTGCTATGTCAGGGGTAGTACAAACAAATAATTAATCATCCACATGCTTAACTACCAATAATGGTCTGCATTTGATTTTGCACGATCATTCAGGTCAGTTTCACTTTAAAAAAAATCTGCTAAGTAAGTTAAAACAAACACCTGGCCTGAGAGTTTGACTACTTTTTCCATTACCAGTTCTGTCTCACCCTGTGGATCAGGCCACAAGGCCGTAGACAAACCAAGTGACCATATATTACATGGAGATCCAGTGTTTTGGGCCAGTGCACACAGTTTGCATTTGGTGAATAAAACCAGTGGACCTTCAAACCCATTACTTTATAAAGGCCTCCCATAATCTAGCATATCTCAGCAGTTAATGATTTAATGCACACACAGCTCTTGGTTCCCCTTTTAGGAAATAAGGAATATTTCTGGATTATTACAGGCTTCTTTGCATGAAGTGAATTATGAAATAAGCGTTACGGAAGTATGAGCCTGGGAAGGAACATGATGAACCTGTTATCAGAATTATTTCTCGAGAGCAGTGCACTCAGTATGCAACATATGAATATGAGTAACGGGTACAGTTCAGGAGAGACTACTGCATATGTATTGGAGGCAGAAGAGTGCTGGAGTCAACTGCAGGTGAAAATAATAGGGAAAAGCATGCCATCATGAACTTAAGGATAACAGAAAGGTGACAACATGTTAAAGGAGAAAAGAGAAGCATCCGCTTGAATTGTGTGCAAGGGAGAGTAAAATGAGATTGGAGAAACAAGTTCCTTGGTTTCACTGTGAGAAAACAAATTAAGAGTAAGAATTACCATCAATTGATAATCACAATTGCCAACAACTTCTCTGCAGTATTCCCTACAATTTTTGCCATTTGTGATGTAATGACAGACAGACATGGTTCATGTCTGCATCTGTCTTGCAGCTGTACCTCGTTATGGTTCCATGTCACGTCCTTCAACTTGAATTTGCTCCTGCAATTAATTCAATTTGTGCTTGTACTCCATGCATCTGTATAAAGAATAACATTTCCTAATCTGTCCTTTTGCTCTGATGCTTTAATCACAGATTTCTTATTTCTTTCTCCTGGCTTAATTACCTTGATTCTCTTGGTTTACACCTGTGATGCTAAATCATAATTTTTGACTCTTCTCTCTTTTATTCATTTCCCCTCCACTGCCACTTACCTCCCACAAATATCTACCAGTGCAAATTTCTAGTGGATGCTCTATTTACACTTTACACTAGGACTTTGAAATAGAAAATGATTTAAGACTGCAACTTCCCTTTCACCTCCAAAATCCAAGCTGTGACCTCCCACATCCACGTCCAATTTTCGTGGTCTTTGACATGGCTAACTACCTTATTGTTCTCCAAAACCTCTCTGGTTGGATAGGATCACACTTGCCTAATTCTGTAGGCTCGGTGGGAGTTAGAGAATCACCAGCAATAGCTTTCTGGTTTCCCTTTCCTCACTTCACTACCTCTGGTATTCCCCCAGAGAGCCATCCTGAACCCTTTGCAATACCTTGTGAAAATACAGCGCAGTCTCTATCTAAATGCTAATGAGATTGGTTGTACATTACCACCTTCTCTCTTGACCCACCCACCATCTCTGAACTGTCAGACTGCATGTTTGACACCTAGAACTCAATGAGCAAATTTTTCCTCTGACTAAATATTGCGAAGACCAAAACTACAGTCTCCAGTGCCTGTCATGTACTCTGCTTCCCAGTTGCAGTTTCCATTCCCTTCCCTGGCAACCATCTGCACAAGATGATTTGCATCCTTAATACTTGAGCTTAGAGCCACATGCTCATACATTAATGACCAATTATTCCACCTTCAAACCAGGCCTGACTCAGCACTCAGCTACTGAAACACTATGAAGTCAAATAAAATGATTTGATTTTAACTGTTCATCCTTGTTTTAAAGTCCCTCCATTTCCTCGCCTCATCCCTACATGGATGACTTCATTCATCCCTGTAACTCTACAATATAATCATGTGCTCCTCAATTCTGGTTCTCGTGCACGTAGACTTTAATTGCCCAACTACTGCAGCTGCACCTTAAGCTGCCATTTCCCTAAGCTCCAGAATTCACCCCCAAAATCTCTTCACTGTTCTCTTTTTCCTCCTTTCATAGAACATAGAACAGTACAGCACAGGAACAGGCCCTTCGGCCCACAATGTTGTGCCGAACCAACTACATTAGTAATAAAATGCCCAACTAAACTCATCCCTTCTGCCTACACAATGTCCATATCCCTGCATTTCCCCCACATTCATGTGTCTTCTTGAATGCCCCTATTGTATCTGCCTCCACCACCCCAGGCAGCACATTCCAGGCACCCACCACTCTCTGTGTAAAAAAAAACTTGACCCCACATCTCCTTTGAACTTACCCCGTATCACCTTAAATGCACACCCTCTGGTATTAGACATTTCAATCCTGGGGAAAAGATACTCAATCTACGCCTCTCATAATCTTATAAACCTCTATCAGATCTCCCCTCAGCCTCTGCCGCTCCAGAGAGAACAACCAAAGTTTGTCCAACCTCTCCTCATAGCACATGCCCTCTAATCCAGGCAGCATCTTGGTAAACCTTAAGTTCCTTAAGACCTATTTGTTTGAGTGAGTTTTGAGGCATGGTAGCGTACCGGTTAGCGTTACGCTATTACAGCACCAGCGACCCGGGTTCAATTCCGGCCGCTGTCTGTAAGGAGTTTGTATGTTCTCCCCGTGTCTGCTCCGGTTTCCTCCCACATTCCAAAGACATACAGGTTAGGAAGTTGTGGGCCTGCTATTTTGGCGTTGGAAGCATGGCGACACTTGCAGGCTGCCTGCAGAACATTCTACACAAAGATGCATTTCACTGTGTGTTTCAATATACATGTGACTAATAGATATCTTATCTGTTCTTATCTGAATAAATAAGGGTTAACTTGTAAAGTTGATTACAAACTAAACTTAGTATAGTTTATTATGTTAAAGGTTCTACATAAGTAAAACTTCTTGTTGGTCATCACTACTGCACTAGGTTCAATTTTTACGTAACATTAAGTTGAAAGAACTTGTTTCCCTAGCTGAAAATGCATGAACACTTCAGAAAATATACAGTTGAAATTGTTCATGTTGATGACTGTTGTCTATTTGATTTTAATTCTGTGCAAACGTTAAATGCGTGATATAAAAACTGCTGCCAGAAGTCAACATGTCAAGAGATCTTACTTTGAAACGACTGTTTCAGAATGAGTATCATAAGAGTTTTACCTTTAGATATTTACACTTCATTTTTCAGATGCCTACACTTCACAAAGGCCATATGTCACACTTCTTGAAATTCCTGTACAACTGCTTTCAGTTCTACAATAGATTTTGTGTGTGGTTTTGCATCTTTATAAAGAAAAGTACTGCAGTTAGTTATCTAGTCTTTTTTGCATTTATATTATTTCCTCTAGAATTGTATAACCATTAAAATTTACAACAGAAAAAGCCATTCAGCCCATGGTGTTCATGTCATCACAGTTCTCAGCTCTCACTTTAGTAGCCTTCTGGACTACTTTCTTCAAGAGCTTAACTACATACTTTTTCAATGTGATGAGAGTATCTGCTGCCACCATTTTGTGAGACTGGCTCTCACTATTCTCTAAGTTAAAAAAATGCTCAAAAGCCCTCTAATCCTTTTACAAGGTAACTTAAATCACGTTCCTTAGTTATCTCTCCTACTAAGAGAAAGATAGGTTCTTTTGTTTACTCTTCATAGGCCCCATTTTATGCACATCAGTTAAGTCTCCTCTAAACTTTGTTTATTCCAAAGAAAACAACTTGATCCAAGTCAGGATCTCTCCATTACTAAAATGATTCAGCTTGGCAGTATCCTTGTAAATCTCTTCTGGACCCTCTCAAGTCTGATCACATTCTTTCACCAGTGTGGTGCATTATTTAGCTTTAGGTGCCTGTGAATCCAGATCCAAAGCTGGTGCTTTGTTATGTGGACAGTCAATTGCTGATTGCTGTTCTCAAACATTTAGTTGATAAGAAAAATGTCATTTTGACTTAGTGTTTATGCCCTTGGGAAAAATAAATTCAAGATAATAGTAAACTTGCTCTCATTTTGCTTCAGTGTCTTTCAACCTATATTTTCACTTACTTTCAGTGAAAATATTAGCTTGGCACTGTACTAGTACTTTGCCTCTAAATCAGACAAAGTGGTTCAAGTACTAATCTAGCCCTTAGTATATAAAAATCTAATTTGCCATTGCCAGATGCAGATATTATCATAAAGTACATTGATGATGGACTTCTGATGAAATTGTAAAGGGCCTTGAAGTCCACACCTGGAAAACTGTTACAAAAGGGGGAATTTCAAGCAAACATTGACCAAACTGGTTCTTGGAAATCAAGGGGGAATTGTGTAAGCCAGGCTTCTATTCTCTAGAGTCTTTAGACTGAAAGAAGACCTGAATGAAACCTGCAAATTACTTGCAGGTCTCTACATAATAGATGCAGGGAAGGAAGTTTTTTCTTGGTTAAGGAATCTAAAACCGGTGGGGGGGGGGGGGGGGTCATAGTCACAATATATGGAATAGGCCATTTTGAACAAAATGAGGAGAAATTTCTTCACTCAGGGAATGGTGACACTTTAAAATTCTCTAGTCCAGAGGCTCAATCACTGAGTTCATTTAAAGCAGCGATTGTGAGATTTCTGGACATTACAAGCATCAAGGGAGATGGGAATAGTGCAGGAAAATGGTTTGAGGTTGAGGATTAACCATGATCTTGATTAACAGTGGAGCAGGATCAAGCCAACTCCTGTTTCTTGTGTTTATAGGCCTTGTAAGGCCCTTGTTGCTGATAATCATCAGTCCCCTCCTTTAGTGACTGTCAAAAACGGGTAGCAAGCAAGTGGTCAAGAGTTCCAAAATACTCGGTTGACATACCCATGCGGTTGGGCCACTGTGAACAAGGACGTTATTCGAGGGTCGGTTTTGAAACACAAATACCAACAGAAAAGCCAACGTTTGTGGAAACGTTTAAAAAGAAACAACAACGTTCTTCCAGAAGCACCAATTCCAATTTATGTCCCTCACTTGAGATATTCGGCACTGTCAAAGCTGCTAACTTTCAGGCGAGAAATGCAACAATTTGTAAGGTGAGAAACCCATGAACAAACGAGAGAACACAACAGATTGACGATAGGGGGAGGGGAGGGGGGGGGGGGGGAGGAAGAACAACCAGAAAAAGGTATGGCTGGAGGACCAACTTCAAAGCAGGAAACCACTACCGCATGCAACTTCACGTCTGTAATTTATTTGTCTATGTAGCGTCCCCAAACACAAGACAAATATTTCTGTTGTGGTTGATCTCTGCAGCCGGCTCTAACTTGCTACTACCCCTTTCCCACCGCGGCCCACGTAACTTGTATTAATGGAAATTAACGGTGGGGGCGCACCCAACGCGCTTCGAGCAATGTTTGCGATGCACTGCTCAGGTGAAAGTTTACTCCCAACTCTTACGTTAACCTACTTCTTTTTACACAGACAAGAAAGCGACCGTATTTTGCAAAATGCAACACCTCCTCCCTACCCCTCGCTTCCCTTCTCTACCTGCCAGACACCCGCTGACTTAAAGCCACTCAGCGTAGCGCCCAGGCTCCTGTCAATCATCGCTCCTCACCGAGACCGCAGTTCCGATTTCCTATTGGCGAACATAAAAAAGATTGGGGGGCGGGCCAAGCAAGAAGAGAGCTGCTACTGGCGCCAGGCAATGTCAATCATTCGGCACTGTGCTTAGTTCTTTCCCGCTGAGTGGATGAACTGAGAGAGAAAGGGAAGCGGACGGGGAAGTGTCTGTCTGTCTCAGTCTCACAGACAGCAACATTTGCGCCTTACTTATTTCCCAGACTGGAAGGGAAGTCGACGGGTTGATTTCTACATATAAATAGATAAACACTTATAAAACAATGCGTCTCCCTCGAAAATGTTGGACCTTATGCACCACCATAAGTATCATTGTGATTCTTTTTAAAACAAAGGACATAACAAGATCGGAGCACCACCTAACGCAGCCGGGGTAATGTGTATTATTCTTGTATTAAATAAAAAAAAGTGGTGAAATATTTTTAAAGAAGAGTTTGCAAATCGGTAATTGCAATTATTTCGGTTTATTGATGTTTAATTATCTCGATGAAAGCCAATTAGCATTTGTAATCCACAAGTGATTTTTTTGTTACCTTTTAGAGGTGCTACTAACGTTTTAGGAATAGTTTTAAGCACATTTACAATCGAGTTAGTTGTAGTTTTATTGCATTATTGTGCTGAGGACGTGACTTACGAGCGGTTTTTTTGTTAAAGTGTTGGGATCAACTGGAAATGTTTGTGGAAGTGAATCGCTGAGAAAGGCAAGTCTCTGATGCCAAACCCAAAGCAACCCACCACCAACACCCCTTATCCCTCCCCCGACAAACTCGTGTGAAAGAAACCGGGCAGGAATTTCATAGCGATGCTCTGTGCTGCTGTTCAAATCAAGCCGTGGTTCCTTTTCAGAAACTAACCCCTGCCAAATCACTGCTGTCTTTGTGTTGTGTTTTATTCAGTTGCCACCTCGCTCTCTTTTTCTCCAGTAGGTGGGCTTGTGCCTGCTCTTCGGATGTGGTTTACATGCCAGTGTTTGGTATGGTACACACACCGGGTGGTTGTGATTTAAGTGATCTGTTGGAGCTATGAAGCCACATTGAACCCGGCACTACAGCAGACCACCGTTCTCCTCTGTGCAACGAGTGTGTCTCTTTTAATAGACTTTGAAAGGGTGCACATTAGAACTATTCGCCGATTCCCCGGTTAATATTAGTTTCGCATCTTACCTCGGGGTTTCCATTTATGAAACTGTCATTACGAATTTGATGTTTGCTGATTCCCATAACGGTGGAGGATTGGATTGTCACCGATTATCCTGATACTGCTAGTTATGAGCTACAGACATCTCTAGCCATGAGATATTACAGCTCTATCTTTTTTGCAGATCTGTAGGAAACAAAAAAAAAGAAAGGGCATTTCTTTTCCGAGAGCAAAAACAAGCAAGTCAGTTAGTGGAGAGTCCACTGGCCGGTGTTGAGAGATGACACCAAGTCTTCGGTGTCTATCGTTCATGGGGGAGGTGGGGGCGGGAGAGCTGTGGTGAAAGGTAAGGCGAGTAATCAGTCACCCAACCACAACTGGCAAGTTTAATCTGTGCTCGATCGCGTGCGTTTGCAAAACTAGAAGAGGCATTTGTGTTACAAACAGGAAAACCAACCGTAGCTGCCTGGAGAGTCGGCTCTATCAGGCAGTCTTTGTGAACAGAGGAAGGTCAGTTGCTGTTGAGCAGTTTCCTGCAACACGCACGATGTACGGGTCGATGCACCGCACGACCTGCGATTGATTCAGTGTTGACAGTAATATCTGTAGCAGCCTTTCCCCCCCTCAAAAAAACATAACTCTTTCAGGGATGGAGAAGCGAGTCCAACACGGCTGATGGTGAATACTTCCACTAAAGTAAATGGGAAGAACCTGCTTCCGCGCTTCGAGCCCTCACTGAAGGGGTGGAAAAACAATGCATCTCTAGTTATCAAGATCAGGTATAAAGTTTTTTTTTAAATAAATCATCCTATATTATCGATACTGTGCCTGTATCTCACTGTATAATTAACACAAATGTATTATACTCCTTTGATAAGAACCCAATATTCAAAATAACAATTTCAGTAACATGTGAGCAAAATTGGAATTTTGGTTTATT